>NC_058189.1:43984029-44604207 GCF_907165205.1 Coccinella septempunctata | reverse complement strand
TCCTCTTTCTCCACTTAGCCGTTGTCCCTTACATCACCAGTCACCCTGTATACCAAAATTACACTGAAATTCAGGAAAAACTGAAAATTATTCAATATCACTAATATTACCTCTCGCGTGGTAATTTCTATTTTTCAACTGTGACTTTCTCCTAAAAATATTTTCAGGCCTCAGCAACTTCCGCTTATTCCGGAAACAACCTAGGTACTACTTTCTCATTTCAAATGCTCCATTCACTTTATCTTTGCATCGTTAGATAACTGATTTGATGGTTGTATCAACAGTATGCCATACTTTGGTTTGGATTTATGAGCTATTGGGATTCTTATGAAAAAAATTGTCAAAACGGGCGGCGAAACTTTTTTGAATAATTCTGCTGAGGAGGTTTTTCGAAAAAGTATAGAATCTACCATTTACATTTTTCCCATTATGGTATATTAAAATGGTTGGACCTAAAATGTACAGGGTGTGTAAGAGGAGATCATCAAGTTGGACAAATCGAATTAATCAAAACTTTTATTATTGTTTCAGTCTATTTTACGTAAAAAAGAGAGGGGATAACCTAAATTCATGAAAACAACGGCACGAAACAAGACTTCAGTGAAGTTTTTAGGCTTCCAAAGGTTGTACCGAAGGTTTCAAAGTAGGTACTGTTCAAATAGATTTTTTAGAATTCAATGTGAAAAAGAATTTTGAAACATTAAATTTTTATATGGCTGATGGGGATTTGTTGGAGTTTAATGCCTACTCACACTGTTGAAAACTCATGAGGTAGTATTTCTAAAACTGAAACAACTCACCTGCAAACCAGCGAATGACACCTGCACGTAAGGGCTCACTAAGTCTTGACTCTCTCCTGTGAAGGCCTTCTTAACATTCGCCATCAAACTGGAATTCATTTTAGGTAAACCATCGGCTTTATATATTTTTATGATAAGCTTTGCTTTCTGCCTATTAATGGGAACTCCATCAGGTAGAAGCAGATTCCTGGAAAAAAAATTCGAATCAAAATTCAGCAGGTTTTCCATATTAATTGATAGATCTTTTTTTTTCGAAAAATAATATCTTTTGATGATTTCACTCACGCTTCTATATCATCCTCATCCTTTTCACTCTTAGCTGGAACCTTCACCGGATCTCCTTTTCCTATCACGCTGATGTCGCATTTCAAATATCCCTTTGGGCCAGCAGTAATATCATCCGGATCAGTCAGCAGGGCCCATTTGTGAAAAAACTGGTGATCTGGTGAGAAAGAAATTATGATTGTTACATTTGTCATGAAAACCATTCTAAGACTCAAGAAAAAAGTTATATTCATAAAAATCATCCAATGCAGAAATCATTGCGGAAATGCATAAAATTCAAATTTTCGTATAGTCTTCCTCTACGTCGTGCTGAATATAATATAAGGCAGAATTGTGGCAGGATGTTTCATTTTTATCCCCAAAAATGTCTTAGATATGTACATACACATGTAACTATTCTACATTTGTCAAGTATTTATTTGAGTTTGTCCACAAATTTTAATACTATTTTATGGATTGAAAAAAATTGTAGGATGTTCCAGGAACTCCAGTTATAGGTCCCTCATCTTCAGAATTTTAACATAGTTATTACATTTCTTTTCGAGAAGTGTGAATAAACTTTGAAGATTGCTACAACATCGGTGTATAGGTGTACCTTCTTTGTGCAGACGTCTCGTGAATAGAATCTTTCGCTGATTAGAGTTCACTTATTAATCTTATATCAAGAATGAATAAAGTTAAATTTAAGTTTTCGGCTCTAGTTCAGGTAAACACACCAGTTTAACTTCACCTCCTAAAGATGCTACATGTGTAAAATAACACATACTAGTGAAAATCGGGTGATTTCAATTTTTAGTTCAATTATAGATTTTCATAAATTCAATAGACCATTTTCTGCTGGGGATATGTAGGAAAACAAATTTTGTAGGACTAATAGGCAACAGACAGTCTTTACACCTTTGTTGGATGAGCCTTGTGGGCGTCTTTTATCAGCATCATATATTTTCTTATCGTCAACGTAGGTATACGAGGATATATTGAAATATTCTTAGCCTACTATAGAACCAAACAAAATTTCAATGTCGAAATATTTTATGACTCAACATATTCATCTCTTAATTGGATAAATTTGTTACTGCGAACCTGCAACGTCTCTAGACCTTTAAAAAAAAAATGTTTCTTCTTGCTCTGCAAACCACACCTCCACAGCTTTTATTACCTCCTCGTTGGAAGGAAATTTGCGACCTTTTAAACCTTTTTTCAGTTGAGGAAAGAGATGTTAGTCAGATGGATGAAAATAAGGGTGTTCTAGTAATTCAAACCCTAAATCACGAAATTTTTTGCACGCCAACATGAGATTTGTGTGCAAGGGCGTTGTCCTGCAAAAAAAATCACCTTTGGATAGCTTTCCGCTTCTTTTCTCTTTAATTTTTTCCCGTAGACTGTAATACCGAATAGTAATCTCCGGTTATTGTTCTACCCGTAACCAAAAAATCAATCATGATTACTCCATGGCAATCCCAAAAAACTGAAGCAAGAACTTTTCCAGCAGATATTTGGTCACGAAATTTCTTAGGTCTTGGAGAACCAGAGTGTCGCCATTCCATCGATTGTTGGTTTGTTTCTGGATCGTAGAAATGTACCCAAGTCTCATCCATAGTAATAATTCGGTTTAAGAAGTCTACATCGTATTCAAATCGAGCACAGATCGAACGCGATGCTTCTACCCTTGCACGCTTTTGGTCAACATTCAAACATTTTGGGATCCATTTTGCAGCAATTTTTCTCATGTCCAAATTGACGTGAACTATATGATGAACGCGTTCGTATGAAATATTCAATGCTTCAGATATCCGTTTCAGCACAATTCGACGGTCTGATAAAATCATGTCATGAACTGCATCGATATTTTCGGGAAGTGACACAGAAACTGTCCTTCCCGATCGGTCATCATCTTCAATGGAAAATTTACCTTTTTTGAAGCTTGCAGTCCAATTTTTCACGGTCGCATACGAAGGACATTGATCACCAAGGGTATTAAGTATATCCTCGTAAATCTACTTATCTCTTAACCCTTCAAAATACAGGTACTTGATGATGGCTCGATACTCTAATTTTTCGATTTTCACAATTTCGTTGGACATCTTCTTTCTGTTAATTTATTGCGTAACTCTGGTTTCCTATTTTTACCTCAAACTTCACACTGACACTTCTAAGGAGTTATTGTTGGTAACTATGGTAACGCAATATTTTTGTATGCATGGAACTGGTTTAGGCTAACTAGATATCAATACATCCTCGTATAGAGAAGGAGTGCAAAAGCATTCCGCTTCGATTGCTGCTTATGATTATCATTATCCTCATTTGAAAAATTTTCAGAATATGATGCTTGACAATTCAAGAGTAGTTTTACTTTTCAGAATATTTTAATTTATTGTCTAATGAAGGAGTCTGATATAAGCTCCGAAAGGTTACCCTGAATCATGTAATCATTTATATTGTTTCAACATTGTTTGCTGATCAAAATTCTTTCAAAAAATAGTTTTTACCTAAATTTGTAGGTATAAGTAATAATTCAGAAGCAATATCCATAAAAAAAATGATTTTTATTTCTTGTGTTCAGATGTTGGTGGAGACAACCCATGAGGAATTTCAAAAAAACTGTTTTAAAGAAGAAAATATGGAGTAGTAATATACGGTAATCAGTATTCAGTAAAAGCCACAAAACTTGATATCTGAAAACAGATGCAATATATAAATTGAAAACATGCAATAGTGACGTAATAATAATTAAAAGCAGAATGGAATGATTAAAATAGAAAACAATCGAGATATATCGACTGAGGAGGACCTACCATCATGTGATTTTTCTGTAATAAAGACTATTTGAAAGAAAGAAAATTCAACATAAATCATAAAAATGGTTAATTCCTTCTAGATCAAGGATGGCGAATGATCAACGAAATTAATTCAGATACCTAACATCCGCTCATATGAATATCAAGCAAATGTTACGATATGAATCGAACTAGCCACCTATCATCACTCAAAGTATTAACAGAAATACCAGTCAGTCGAGAAAGACTGATGCTGAACATGATTTCGTTCTCATTGGGCCTCGTCAACGGGTACTTTAATTCGCGCTCTTTCTCCCTGCTTGGTTATCGCCTTGGATCATAGATACAAGGAATGGAAAATAAACATTTGTTTTTGTCCAAAGACTGGAGTGAGATAGTTGCTTAATGTCGCCAATCACAATTCAGATAGTTTAATCTGACATCATTGTCACGTCAATTTTCCGTGCGAAAAGGTAGGAGCTATATAAATTTATTTATTTTACTCCACTGCCTTAGTGTCGCTCTGGACAGAGAAGCATCGAATGTTTGTACCACAACAAATACATTCATAGCACGTCAATGTAACGTGCGTTCAAAAAAATTCGTCGTCAAGTAGGCTATGGAATTTCAAACGTCGATATTGCGTATCTAAACGTAGTTCTTAGCTTGTGCTCTATTATTATTACAGTTTAGCTGTCAAGTTAGCGTTTTGGATTGTTGTTAAATTAAAATTACCAGCAAATAATAAAGATGGTTTTTACCGACGTACAAAAAGCATTCATTATTGAATCCTACTTCAGAAATGGGGAGAAAATAGAAGGCGAGTGGAAATATTCTGTTGAGAAATGTCTCAGCGACTTCAGGATCGAGTATCCCAACGTTGCTGTAAATTACCAATCTTTCCAGAGTACTGTTTCGCGATGTGTGAGCGTTTTTCGTGAAACAGGTAGCGTTCAAAGAAAAAAAGGAAGTGGTCGACCAAAGAAGAGAACACCCGAGTTAATCGAAAATGTTGAGAATGTGATGACAGAAGCTCCACGAACCTCTGTTCGGGTTTTATCTCAACTAGCTGGAGTCTCTGTTGGTACATGTCACACAATTTTGAAAGAAGACATCAATTTGTATCCTTATAGATTGACATGTTATCAGAAGATTGAAGAAGTTGATTACCCTCGTAGAATGGCCTTCTGTCAGTGGTTTCTAAACGAATTCATCGATAACCTGAATAAAGTTTTCTTCTCCGACGAAGCGTGGTTTCATCTTTCTGGATATGTCAACTCCCAAAATATGAGAATGTGGAGCAGTCAAAAACCGGAAAATTTTTATATTGAGACACCACTTCATTCTCAGAAAATTGGAGTTTGGTGTGCTATCAGTCAGAGAAGAATTGTTGGACCTATTTTCTTTGACGGAACTTTAACAGCAGAACGCTATAAAGAGGATATTATCATGCCTTTTATAGCTGAATTAAATTTCGAAGAATGGTCGTATAGTTATTTTCAACAAGATGGAGCCAGAGCACACACAGCTGTAGAAACATTGGCTACACTAAAGAATATTTTTCAGGATCGACTCATTAGCCTCAATACTGAAAATGAATTTCCTCCAAGATCGTGTGATCTTACACCATGTGATTTCTTCTTATGGCCTCATCTTCCAATCACCTATTTCTAATCTGGACGAACTCAAGACTAGGATCATTGAAAAAATTCATCTAATTAACGATGATCCTTTTATATTGAATAATGTCTTTGAATCTCTCAAAAGAAGATGTGAGAAGTGTTTGGAGCAAAGAGGAGGACATTTCCAACAGCTACTTTAATTATATAGAACTCTTAAACTCATTGTAATGAAAATCCTATAATTCAGTTTCTTCAGTTATGGCAGAGACTGCCTCTGGTTATGGATTTTCACTGTTAGCGTCAATTCAATATTTTATTCATTGAGAAATGAACATATTCTGAGGTTCTTAGTGTGATTTATTTCTATTACCTACTGTTATAGGTACAACCTTTTCACATAATTGTAAGTACAAAAACCATAATACTCGATTCGTTCAAGATTCATGTCTTTGACTTATGAACTCAGGTTAATTTTAGCAAACGCCTCAGATTATTTGGATTCTGGTAATCTAATTCAATGAAAAATTCATTATTGAATGTGCAAGTAATTTTTTCTGAGAAATTGCCTTTTCATACAAAATTACGATAAATAGGTTAATGTCATCAATGTTTACATTTGGCTGTGATGACTGATGAGTGTGATGTAAGGAAAGAATTACGTTCAGTCACAGAAAATCAACCTACAAAATTCCATAGCCTACTTGACGACGAATTTTTTTGAACGCACGTTATAATATATTCCATGTATTTATGTTCTAAGGTTATCGCAGTATGCGAATCCGGCAATCTGAGAATTTGGGCAAATAGATACTCAGGAAAGTGGATTGAATGGACGAGTTCAGGAACATTTGCCAACCTTGTAAATAATAAAAAAACTCTCTCAATGGAAACGTATTTTTCCAAAATTATATTTGTGCCGGTTGCTTTCATCATTTCACAATCCTTGGAATGTCCACGGCTCTCAAATCCAAGTGATATGAAAGAAAATTTATATTGAATTTTCAAGGTCAGTTTTGACATTATTTAGGCATTTTTTTCGTGTTTCGTGCATTATATTTAAGCCATATTTTCGCGATTAAGACGCGTGAAGCGTCTTTAAGCGGTGCTATTCGAGCGAATAAGTCATGACGTCAGTCTTTAAGACGCTTTAAGCGGAACCTGGCGGTCTGTGGAGAGCGCCTGTGTCATAGAGTCATTAATAAATAAATCATTAGTCTATGGATAAAACCATAAATACAATTAACGAAACACGAAAAAATGCCAGAATAATGTCAAAACTCACCTTGAAAATTCAATATAAAGTTTCTTTTATATCACTTGGATTTGGGAGCCAGGGACATTCCAAGGATTGTAAAATGATGAAAGCAACCGAAAGGGCGACAAAAATAATTAAAAAAAAATACTTTTCCATTTGAAGAGTTTTTCCTATTATTTACAAGGTTGCAAAACGTTCCTGAACTCGTCCATTGAACCTGATTCCCATTTTTCATATTTTTATGACTTGATGTCTGTTTTTACATTTGACAGGTATTTGTAGTTTATGACTGATGCTTTTGACCCACGTTTTCATTTCAAAAAACTCTAATTCAAACAGGTAATTTCATTATACTGCTTGTTTTTGTAGGTGTTATCATTTTCATAGTCATTTTTATAATGATTTTAGGCCTGATGAAGCGGATGGAAATCTGCTAAACTTCGCCAAATATGAGATAAGAGTTTTTTTGGCGTTTTCTGCCCTTATTCCCGTAAAAATACATCTCTTGAATTCAAAAGAATTGCATCCATGAAACGAATACATTCCATGGAAAAAATGCAATTCATTTATTTAACTCTGCAGCGTCATATAAAGTAGTTGTAAATAATCCTCTGCAATTGTTAACTTTCAGGATATAACTGAGGCACATAAAGGATCCAGTACAAAACTCGAAGATAATCCTTTGCTTCATATTTCATGATTACGGGACACCATGGAATAGATACGAAGCCAGGCGGATCTCATCTCGGTAAATTGGTTTCGATTTTTTGCGCGTAATTTTGTCCGTTCTGGTTAGGTTAGATAACTTTTTTCACGAAAGCATGAAGGATAACACAAATTGCGAATAGGTATCAGGGTTCCATCATGAAACGCAATATGAAAATGGATACGCCTACCTATCGGCATTAGCCTAATCAAATTTGATGAATTATTATTCTAATTGTTATTATTAAATAACAGTTAGAATGGAATCTTGAAAACTGATAGTAAAGTGATAAAAGTCGCTCTCAGTTTCACCACTTTTTCTCCGAAAATTCAATGAATGAATCTACATCACATATTTAAGAAACTAATTATCATCAAAGAAGATGTTCAATGATGATCAATTTGTTCGAACGTGAATATGATAATAACGGTAGATTCGGGTGACTTGGGACAGTCCTGTAACTTGAGACAATTACCCCCCTTGCAGATTTCTTTGTTTCTTACCATTTATGAGTGAAGAGACAAACTTATAAGATTGTATCGATTGAAATTTATTCTGGGAGGATTCTGCATCTCTTCATAAACTTTTTAGGGTTTTCACTCCCAATCTCTGAAACAAAATCAATTAAAAATGAAATCAACGATTTGCTCCTGCATAAATTCTTGCACTAATTTGTCAGGAGCAAATTAACTAAAAAAAAATTGTAGCGTCTTTTCGGTTAGTTTAACAATTAATTCCCGTTGAGTTTGCCATGACCAGAGCGTTTCAATAGACAGAAAAAATTAACGAATTCAGGAGAGTAAAAGCGCGTTTTTTTGTGGCCCTTATACTTTCTGGTGTCCTGTGCATGTGTTTCACTTTGTGCATGTGTATTTTTTTTTTGATTGGGATATTGGAATATTAGATATGTAATGAAACAAGGTTGTTTACAAATCAAACGGCAACACGGATCTCATTCATTTATTTTGTTGTTTCATAGGGTGACTAGGAACAATGCCGAATAAATACAAGCGGCGCATTGGCAGCAGGAAATATGCCGATTTTTCGCAGGATATTATTATTTACCTTATTTCCATAAAGAAGTCACCAAATAATGAAAGACATCAAAGTTACCTTGTTTTGTTTAGTTTTTTACATTTGAGTTGCAATAAATTTACTTTCGCTTTAAAAGGGGTTTATAATTTAATTTCCTTACCGAATTTCAACTATATAATCACAAATTCTAATTTTTCAAAACAATACACCGTCCCAAGTCACCTATTTCATTTGAGAGTTGAGAAATCAATAGATTTTAACTTGTGTCCCAAGCCTCCCAAATCGGTGGGTAGCTTGGGACAAGTATATTTTATTTTTTTCAAAATTTATATCCAAATTATGAAGCATGGTATATATCCTAATCAATAGTCTGAGTCATTAAGCATATTAGAACTTCTTTTTCAGATAAAAATACGTCACCGTTTTGAAAATATCACAAGTTGAATTCAACAATCGTCCCAAGTCACCCGAATCTGCGGTAATCAAATTGAAATTTATGAAAACTGGGTATATCCGAAAACTTAAGAGACTCAAGAGGTTATTACACAGGCTGTTTCATAAACATATATGGCGAACAAACTGAGTATAGTGTTCTCTCGGTTATTTGGAGTCGGAAGGTCCTTTAGTCCTTTAGTTTTCAAAATGTATTCAAAATAAATAACGAATTCCTCGATATTTTCGAAACGGTTGAGATATTTGAACGAGATTTGGTAAGAATGTTTACCTCATTAAGGTGACTTTTTTATGCTGAATATCTCGTCTTTAGCAACTACAGTAGCGTGCGTACTTGCATTGATTTTCATATTTTTGAAGAAAAAACTTGTATGCCAGTTTTGCCACTGTTGAATTGATTTCTACAATTCTTATTCAATTAGGAAGAAAACGAGTTTCTGCAGTTTTTTCTAGGGTGCACCACATTTCAGCAAAAATTGAAAATCTTTTGTAACTGTAATGTCTTTCCTTGGGACACAGCACTTTTGATTAAATAGTCTTTTGAGTTTTACATCTTTTATTTTGTCTCTCAACATTCAACTGATACATAATTCTGAATAATGATGTTAACTCTCAAGATATCATCGGCAGACGCAGCTGTACATAACACATACGCCATTAAAAGAGGTCATTAATGGGCGATTTCGTGTATGTCAAGCGGAGCTATTTTTATGTGAGGTCGGCAGTAAAGAATATTAAAAACAGAACCTATTTTGTCTGCATCTTCAACAATATTTCTTCGAAATTGTCATAATTAAATAAACACATACGCCATTTGACATGCAGGTATTGGCCTGCCTGAAGAAATACTATGAAAACATATTTTTATTCACCCTACAATCAATTCATATCTTTGATGGAAAAAAATATTGTTTGCTCGAATTCTAATCTATTCACTTCTCGACTGTGAATCATCCTCCACATAAGAAGCTGCTCACTTCTTGATACACTGTGTACATTTATGGCTTTCCTTATATCATAGTTCGATAAGGAAATCCTAGAACTGTGAAAATTCGACATATGAACCAGTTTTATTCCGAGAAATCTAGCTATTATGCCTGTGAAAAGAACATCCTCCACTTTTAAAAACGGAAAATTGAGTGCAGCTGAGTACAGCTCTGGAACCAAGCGTACTGGGATCAGGTAACCAGGTCCACCTGTGAAATCTGGAAACCTTCCTAGTTTATACTGTTTCTTAGAAATGAAGTATTTTATTTTCATATCCCGATAAGGTTCCAATTTCTTGACGATACTACCATAGATTCTCCTGGCATTTCTGTCCAGTGCAGAAATTAATTTCAAGGTGTTCTCAACGTGAACGAAGACATCGTCGTCCGTTTTCAGGAGAAAATCTGCTTTCGGACAAAAACCTTCCACCCATTCAAGAATCGAGAGTGTTTTATATGTCAGATTGTGATAGGAGTCTGAAAATCTTCCTTGTACGATATCAGCATAGCACTCTTGCTCCACTTCTAGGTATTTTGTGGTCACTTCGTTGGTGGTGAATCCAATGAAGAACACAACGGACACGTCGTGCCGCCTTGTATACTGTCCCCAAGTTTTTCTTATGATATTTCTCGACATCCACAATGATGGTGTTGAGAACACGGCTATAAGAAGAGATATATTTGTTCCTTTCCCCGGACATAAGTGCGCATTAGACGTGAGAAATCCAGGTGGATATACTGCTCCGATGATTCTGGGAGTTACGTCCTCAGAATATGAAGCATTTGCAGTAAAAAAGGTTCCATTATGTTTGATCAATGTTCGCAAAAGAAAGACTGGTGTATTTATGAAGGCAATAATAATGAGCACTATCATTATAATAAATAGATTGACTGTTGCATTTATAAACGGAAGTAACATCAGAAAAAATTACTTTCAGATATTGGAAATTGGTGTTGCAGGTTGTCAAGTTGACATCAAATTGAAAATTACATAGAAATTAGCAGGTGTCCTTCAGTGGTTAAGAAACTTTTGCCAATGAATACCTGACAAAACGCTATCTCCATATGTGCCTTTCAGTTTGTTCAACAATACTTACCCGGTTATCAATTCCAATTTGAATTAGTATTTTTGAGGTTTGTTCTGGAGGTATTTCGAAATTTTCTTTCAACTTCGCCCCGCATTTATAATTTTATCATACATTCTTTCGATGCGTTCCCTACGATGCAGAGGTTTGGATGCTTACCTTTAAATTATGTAGGTAAATTGTTGTTAATACATAAGAAAATTTCTAGTTTCCAAGCAGAAAATGTTCAAATTACATAGATTGAACAAATTTTTTGAAAAGGTATATTACTTGGATGTGAAATAATATCTTGAAGATTCTTGACTAGCTGGCAGAATTTTAAACTCAGAATTTATACAATTTTCTTATTCCATAACAATACGATCCCCACTATCCACTCGTCTCCTTATCAGTACCGTAAAAGTAATTTCAATGGATTAGTATTTTTTTAAATTGAACAATATTGAATAGAACTCCAAAATTATCGGGAACATTTTACCTATTGATGAACTGGCTCATTCTGGCACTAAACCTTATTAGAAAATTTTCTCATTCTACATTTCTTAATAAACTTTTTACGGTTTTCACTTCCAATCTCTGAAACAAATCAATTAAAAATGAAATCAACGATTTGCTCCTGCGTAAATTCTTGCACTAATTTGTCAGGAGCAAATTAACTAGAAAAAATTGTTGCCTGACAATGAACAGAAAATAAATAACGTTGAAATTATAATTTTAAGTGGTAACGTTTCGGAGTCTATATCAGACTCCTTCATCAGACGAAAAATCTATTTTCGAAAATCTTCTGAATTGTGACTTTTGTTTGACATTGATTGTCAATACCATAGAAATACAATACATAGAAACAGAGACTGCATAGAAACGTTGATTCATTTAATTTTGAAATTACAAATTAGTGCAAGAATTCACGCAGGAGCAAATCGTTGATTTCATTTTTAATTGATTTTGTTTCAGAGATTGGGAGTGAAAACCCTAAAAAGTTTATTAAGAAATGCAGAATCCTCCCAGAATAAATTTCAATCGATTTCTAATTCCAGTTTTTTTTCTTGAAATTTACACAGTTCACGACGCGCCGTCCGTTGGACAGAATTAAATTCGATCTCATCAAAAAAAGATGAATCTCATCCTCGGCTCAATATTCTACTACTACAGGCATTTGGGCAGAATTGTTATAGCGGAAAAATTAGTCGAAGTGAAAAAACTATCGATGGTTTATTTATTTATATCACGACAGTAGTGATTGTTTCGGTTAGCCAAATTTGGTAGATATAAATTGAGTACTTATCTTTTTCAAATATCTATACCTATCCGGCTGATATACATCGACATTTCAATACTGTGGGTGTCGATTCCGGTCAGATAAATTTGACAACAGTAGATTGATTTTGTCGCATTGAGAATAGAGTAACCGATATGTATATTTTACCGGCCTAGTAGTATCGAAATCCATTTGAATTTTTTGGCAATGAGCGAAAGGATAAAGGATCAAACTGAGATGGACTGTGATGGTGAGGAACAATTCATGTTCATGCTTGACAGTTTCATCAAATTTGAAAAATAAACGCAAAATATTAGAGTAACGTGGGTTCAAAAAAATTCGTCATCAATAGAATGATAATCTGAATTTTCTAGTTGGACTGCCAAGCTAGCATAATTAAAAATTATGGTTTTTACTAAAATGCAAAATGATGTTTCAAGAAGACCTTCGTCAGAAATAGGAAAAATAGAAGGAAAATTGAAATATTTTTTTGATAAATGTCAGGATCGAGTGTCCCAATGCTGGTGTAGATTATCAATCTTTTCAAAGTAATGTTTCGTAATGTGTCATTTTCAACAAGATTGGGTCAGAGCACACACAGCTACAGAAATCATAACTGCTCTAAGGAATGTTTTTCAGGATCGACTCATAAACCTCAATGCCGGAAATGAATCTCCGCAAAAACTGTGTGATGGCCGTAGGCCTCATTTAAAAAATAGAGAAACCTCAAACTCATTATAATGAAAATCATTTTATTCAGTTCCTTTAGTTCAGTTACGCTTTCTCATCAAGTATTGGCCACATCAATTCACAACAGACTTGATAGTACGATGCCGCCCTGGAAAAGGTCGAAGTTATATATACGGTTATGAGAAAAACCCTATAATGATTTTATATAATTCGTAGCTATAACGAAAACAAAATTCGGCATGGAATCTATTATAGGGACCTGCATTATCGACTTCTAGGGGGAATTTTTCTCCATTAACTTAGAATTTATTGATTTCCAATGTAAATATGTTGTTAGTTAATGAATGAGTGACGCTCAGAGTAGTTAGTTAGTAATGCTATAAGCGAGTTGATCCAAAATACAAACTAGATCTATTTCGATCTAACATTTTGCATAAGCCATTATTAATAAGCATTTCTTCATTTGAAATACCTGGCTGTGCCCAAACAGTTCCAATGTCCATTTTGAAATTAGCAATAAATTTATCACCTCTAGGAAACATTCTATGACGCCAGGCCTAAGAAGATAAAGAAATAATGAGAAGATGATACTGTCAATATTGGAATTAATTAATTATTCTTGATTTCATTGAATCTCTGACTTTGTTATGAGATTCCACAACTGCAACTATGAAATGTAAATAGCTGAATATTTTCTTGAAATTCATATTTTTCAAGTTATCGTCACTTCCGGTAATACTCGAAATAGCTGTACACCCAGTGACGGTTCCAGGAATGATTTGGGGGAGGGGGGCATAATTTTATATTTGAAATTCCGTAAGGTGTTTGTTGAAATAAAATAGGTATATTTTAATAATTGCATATGTAAGGGGGAAACGAAATCATTTTTCGATATTGGAAATAATACCTACTCCTCTCAAGTTCTCAAAGTGCAACTCTCCTAGTATTAAATCTTCAAATTTCATCGACCTCTGAGCAACCGTTCGATCTTGACGAATTTTTATCTGACCCCATCTTTTTCTGGATTTTTAGAAAGACAACTTTGGACAAGTGTATCCCCTAGAAAAATCTAAAAGAGCATCTCTTCTAGTGACAAAATCTCTTAATTTCATAGAGCTCTGTGAAACCGTTCAGTCCTGACAATTTTTTAACTGACCACATCTTTTTGGGAATTTTTCGAAGGTCAAATTTCGACACGAGTATGCCGTTTGCCCCAGAAAAATCATCCTAGATGTAAATGTGATACATATTCTAAAATAGCAATTCTTCAAATAATAAAATCTCGGAATTTCATCGACCTATAATCATGTAGTCTGAAAGTTTTGGTTGCCAATGAGTAACAATGACCAAGCGTCTACGGATTATCCGTCCACGAAATCTTTTCGTTATTGAATCATTTTTTATTGACACTAGAAATAAGGTTCAGGGCCATCAACTAATCAATCTTAACTTAATCTTCGCGATTTATTGTACGAATCATTGTCAGTCTTACCATATCTTGTTATATTTGAAAACTTATTATCTTATTAAACTATTCTTTTCCGCACATAGATTTTTTTAAGTTTGCTACTCGAAATGGCGAATTAGCCTAATCTGGCCAAAATAGACTTTTTGGGAATATTGTAAGTATATTTGTTCAAAAATATTTCTGGAGTTTACCCGGGTATAGTAGCGCATATCCATCTTGTAATTTTTTCATTGTATTTTCAATCACTTCATTGGTTTCTGGTTGATTGATTCTCGTAATACCAGTCCTCCGTCAATAGGTCCTTTCGTTTGCATAAAAAGTGTAGCACTTTTCTATACTCAATTTTAGTATTCGTTTTCTGATTGAATTAACACCAGTGTAGAGGAGGTGTAGTTTATCTACATCTCCTTTTGACTATGTGTAGATAAACTACACTTCCTCTACACTGGTGTAAATCAAATCGAGTGTAGAAAAGTGCTACACTTTTTATGCAAACGAAAGGACCTAATGATATCATTTTTTGAGAACAGGAATATGTGAAAAATAGATGAATAATATCATTGAGTATTAATACTTTTTACTCAATGATAATATCCATCGTATCTTATCTTATCCATTATTACTTATTTTATCTACAGAAATAACCCTTTGCTCTTTTATTAAACCTTGGCTTAACAAACAAATAAGTGTACAAAACTATTTCAGGTTGTGCCTACGTTCTATGCAATCAGAACTTTTATGCCCGTTTGCACCGTTTCGCTGGTAACCATGGTTAAACTAATCGATGTTTAATATTTAAACGTTGCTTAGCGGTTGTCGGTTTGCACCGTGGAATCATAATCGCTGTGTACTTTAATCATCGATAGGTTTGGCAACACCACTTACAGCATATAAAATTCAAAATTTCAGCCAAGCACATCATAGAAGATAAATTAAAAAGAAAAAGAATTCAAGGTTTTGTGACTAAAGTTCTGTTGTCAAGGTGGAAAATTCGAACATTTCTTTTGGAGTTTCGGTGTTGTGTTGTGTTGACACATTTGTCAATCGAATTTGAAGTTTTACTTCAATCAACGTTTTAATCGAGCTCTAAACGGGCAAATTTCTGCGTTTAGTTTAAACGACGTTTAAGGGCCTTATAATCAACGTTTAGGAACGGTGCAACCCGGTTAGGGAATTAAACGTTGTTTAAGAATATAATCGTTGTTTAGAGAAACGGTGCAAACGGCCATAAGGGTCTTGTTCTCGTCAAAATCTGCGAGTCGGCGCTGGAATCATACATAAATGAACAACACAATTCAGAAATCACAAAGCGAAACACAAATTCTACACGAATCACCTCTTAATTATAAATCTGGCTTTAAGCTCTCTCAGGGTTTCTGTTGTAATGAGATATTGACACCGAACAGACTGAGGGATTATTTGATCTTACAGAAAGCCCCTGGGTAAGGAATAGAAATACCCAGCTTCATTGCTATCAAGTACCTACATAATATAATAGGTATGTATGGGTTGAAGTGCTTCCATTTTCAGGAATTATTCACATTGATATTAAATATCATTATTAACGTTGAATTGCATGCAACCTGTATGTATAGGGATAGTTATTATCATTATGTTGAGTTTTCTTGATACTTGTGACTAGGATGAGCCCAGAATCTTAAATGATAAATCTTTTATTGTCCCTAATCTACCATATTGACTCAACATTTTAATGAATTAATCATGCTTCATGCCTGCCTTTTGAAATAATTCAGTCCCCTAGTTTTTCAAAGTACTCAGGGTAAGTTTTCCACGTTAATGAATATGTATTCAACAAAAAATAACGCATAATTCAGTTTCTTTAGTTCAATTATCTGTCACCATCAAGTATCGGTCACTTACAATGTGCACACATTTGCAATATTTTCATTTTCTGTCTGATGGTTCATTTCCCTGTCAAATCATATTCAATTCAAGATTTCACAGGTATATAGAAAGGTGTATTGTTCTTAAAAATCCACACACCTCTTTAATTTTCATTTGAATAAGGCATTGTAAGTTGCGTCCACTAAAAATGTTCGATAATATTTCAGGATGAAAGGAGCTTCTTTGAATTTTGAGGTGAATTTGGTTTTTTATGGGTGCTGATACTTTTTCTGTTTTGAATACATACATTTGTTTGTACAGAGCACATATTCGTCGCGTTGAATCTGGAGCTCCATAATTATGGTAAAATTAAAAGAACTAGGTAGGATGCACTATAGTGCAATCTATTTTTTTCTAATTTTGAATAGGTTGTTATATACATATATGTTGGTATATGAATACAAATTAAAAGTACCAAAAACGTCTTTGAAAGCTCGCAGATTCCTTCAAAATCGTATAGTGACGGAAATTATTCAATATTTCACTTCGTTACTATGAAAGCAAGTATGGTTTCATCATCACTTGTGAAATATTTCACTTTGCGTAACTGTTTGCGAAAAGTAAAACGTCACAAAACGACCATGAATTTTAAAAAGTGTCACATTATATGTCAAAATTAGAAAAAAATTATTTCCGCTTTCTAGCTAGATTGTCTCTCCCAAGTTAGGAGGCTCTTTTATATGTATCATCAGCCTGTAGGAAGACACAGTAACAAATAACAACAAACAACCTCTCCAGGTTAGGTCAAGTTTCCCACTAGGATTGATTCCTATTCGAACCTCGCGAAAATTCTTTGAGGGATGAAATTTCAGCCCATCTTCATTAGGGTTCTCATGTTATAGTGTGGGACTAATAGCTGAAAAAAGAGTTCGGGCGAAGAGCCGAAGATGTCTTCGCTATCGGTTCATTATCAGAACAACTTATTAAGGAACGAAACCTTACATGTAATTAGAAGTGATGTCCACTAGAGTCTTGTCTCGTCTTGGAAACGAGACGAGACATGATATTTTATCGGCGAGACGAGACGAGACTTTTCTCGGTCTCGTCTCGTGCCTCGTACGATAGTCTCTCAGTGGTCTCATAGTCACGGGAATATTTTGGACAATAAAGGAGTTTTACTTCTGAATTTGAAAACTTTGGAATAATTTGTTCGTATTCATTTAGATTTGACAAAAGCTTTTGATACCGTGAATCATAATATTTTGTTGGACAAATTGAACAATTATGGGATAAGAGGTAAGGCTCTGCAACTGTTAACATCATATCTGGAAAAAAGGTACCATAGGGTGAAGGTCAATGATGTTCTGACTGATTATTGTGAGATGTTTACTGGTGTCCCTCAGGGTACTGTTTTGGGACCATTGTTTTTCATATTATATGTTAATGATGTTTTTGACTCTGTGCCTGAGGATGTTGTAGTCTCTTTCGCTGATGATACCACAGTGGTGTCGACTGGTAAAGATTGGAGAGAAGTACAGACTAATTTGAACAATTATTCGGAGAACATAAGTGACTGGTTAACTTCAAACATGCTCTCTCTGAATGTAGACAAGACAGTCTACATAACTTTCGGTAACTACTGTAATAGCTTTCCACAGTCTTTGCACATATGTATAAATGGGAAATTAATAAATAGGGTCGATTCGGTTGAATACTTGGGATTAATATTGGACTACAGAATGAGGTGGGACAAGCATGTTGAATATTTGCTGAATAAGACGAAGTACTTGGTGTTTATATTTCACAAAATTTGTAAGATAATGCCCGGTGAGATTCTTCTTATGCTATACTATGCATTGTTCCATAGTGTAATAAATTATGGAATAATTGCTTGGGGTGGAGCTTATTCGAACTGTCTAAACCTCTAAAAGAATCAACAAAAAAGAATATTAAGGATTGTTAATAAGAATAAAGTTGCTCAGGGCATCCCTTTAGATGTTGAAAATTTGTTTTGACTGGAATCTCTGAAGTACCATTATGACAACCTTAAGAGTGAGTTTTTACGGTCAAGAAGTATCACTAGGAACAAGAGCGTTCAATTGCCAATAAGATTCAGGACTGTAAGTTTTAAAAGTAGTATTGTTAGAGCAATAGGTGTTTTAAACTCTCTCCCAAATGAACTCAAGGTTTTTAATGATGGTTGTTTCAGGAAAAGTAGACTAAAAAGTTGGATTGCAGCTAAATACTAATGAGTTTGTATGTTTATTTTTATTATATCATGAAAACATTGTATTTCACAGATTGCTATCTGATAAAATTAATTGTGTATTGATTTTAATTTGCTTATTTTTTATATTGTTGGTTATAAGTTGTTCAAATACAGTTGACCCAATCGAGCTCACAAACAGGCAACTCGATTGCCTCTGTGAGATGCACATATTATATTTGTGTATTTTCGATTTGAATAAATAAAATAAAATTCAATATGACTTTTTTCCATTTTTTCCCATACAAAATTTCAAAAACTTTCATGATAATCAAAGGCGAGCAGCAACAGCAACGCCTATAAAAATCCAATTACGTTGCATCAAAGATTATAGAGTTAGGTTAGGTTAGGTTGCGTAATCTTTGCGTAGCATGTTGCACCAGTGAGTACATCGTGCGAAGCCACAGATTACAGAGTAGAAGCACGGTTGTTCTTTTGTTTGAGCGAGGTAAGACCCTCAAGTCTCGGATCACTTCGAAGCCTTCATGCGCGTACTCACTAACGAGCAGGAACAGCAACGCCCATGTTGCCACCATATATCTATTATACCAATATTGATAACACGCGTTCTAGACTACGACAAAAAATGACGCCAAATCGTTGGGAGGAATCCACTTGTACGCATGCGCGAATTAGAAGTTCGAAAATGACAATGAAAATATTGGTTAGGTTGTTTTCATATTTGACGTTGAATGATTGAATGAATACAAAATACAAATTTTGAGAAGAATTTTATGTGAGGCGAAAGTTAATGAATATTAAATTCATCGAGTATGTATCCGTTTTTTTCAACTTTCAGATGAATTAACGAAAAGAGATCAAACCAAATAAGTGCATAAAAACTATTCAACCAATATTATTATGATTTGTGAAATAATAATTAAGTGCCGAAAAGGAATAGTATTGTCCATACTCAGTAAACTCAAGAATGACATCATAACAAGTGCGTTTTATATTACTGTTTCATACCAGTATCAATTATTACGTGTACGTGTAAACATCATACTTATCTCACCTCCTGAATTTCCCCTCTTGTAAATCTACTCAATGCTCAATAAAAAATATTTTTGGGTCAACATTTAATGTAATATGTAGTTATATTAGATATAAAAGTACAGAGTGCTCATTAAAAGAGCCATGCTTCAATAGAATCCATACAATAATCAATTTGGCAATAAGAATATTTAGAAGATGAGAAACTGGTAGATATTAGTAACTACAGTTGAGCTTTATAGATATAGATGTCGATTTAGATGTTTCACTATCTCAGTGTCGAAAAAAACAATCATAAATTGAACTAGAAGTATTACCTCAATTCCCAACTGAATTTCAAGACAATAACAGACTTATCTAGATACAATGCAGATAATATACAACAGTGAACAACCTAGAAAAATGTATTCACATTCCTACAATTTTGTTGAACATAATTTTTGTTAACCTCGGCACTCCGCATTTCTGTGGAAAACACATAATATTTCACTATTGTTATGAATCCGAGCGTCTAGTGCTGCAAAATGATGAAGTTTCATGAATTTTGACTTCTAATTATCAGAAATCAACGATGAAATACAAATTACTACGTAATGCAAACCTGAATTTGAACCTGATTCAAATTATTATCAATATATTGTAAGGTTAAGGTCGAAAATATTCGAATGGTTGTGAAGTAAAATCATTTCATTCCTGTCAGTTCATAAATCGATGTATCAGAAAGAGACAGAGCTAATCAGGTATTTTTATTCTTAATATTTCTGCACATGCGCAGAAGTCGATTCCGGCCACGGGCTGACTTCAATTTTCGATGTCCCATTATCGATATAGAATATAATAGATATATGGTTGCCACATATGCATGTTGCACACATAGACTTATAATACATGGACTCACTGTCACGTGACTTTTCAGTAGATCGAGGGGTTGTATGCATTAGAGAGAGACAGGCTTATGCGTTTTGATCGAACAAGAAAGAGATGAACTGATTCCGTGTGGGCAATGTCAAAATCATATGATGGATGTAAACAAATATGTGACGCAGACGTTGCCCACAAGGTGTTCATACGTTGATTATTATTCACATTATATTTATTCTTGAATGAAACTCACATAATTTTTATATTTTCCATTTTGAAGGAATGTTAAGGAATTCCTGTTTGCCTTCTCGATAGCTTGTTGAACATTTATTATGGAAAATTTTTACAATTTTCGCAGACTTTGCCCACAAGGTGTTGATACGTTGATTATTATTCTCATTACATCTATTCTTGAATAAAACTCACATATTTTTGGACATAATTCATTTCGAAGGAATGCTTTGGAATTCCTATGTCTCTTCTCGGAAGCTTGTTGAAAATTTATTAAAGAAAATTTTCGCATAAACTTGTGTTCTATAACCTTTTGACAGCTTGCCCACAAACTCTCCATCTTATTCAACCAACCGACTTCTCTCTCACATGCGGAGTCCATGTTATTTATAAGTCTATGGTTGCCATTGAACTAAAGAAAGTTTCTTTAGTTCAATGATGGTTGCACAGCACCAGTGAGTACGTCCCGTTCTTCGTTGCGGTTTTACTTTCCTTTGAGAGTGGCGAAGACCGACATGTTTCGGATCGCTTCGAAGACTGCGACGAACGAGGAAGGTCCCAGTTTTATGGGATTTTTATGGCTGGTTGCTGTTGCTGCTCGCCAGTGAGTACGCGCTTTTCGATGAACGTCGTAAAATTTTATGGGATTTTCATGGCCGTTGAGGCCATGAGTACGTGCGTTTTGCAGCAAATCCCTTCGTTCTGTCAGCCTTCAATATATTGGTGAAATAAGACTATCCACCACTTGTTGACCATTTCCCAGGGACAGTTATTTTCATTATTTTTGAGGAAACATTGTTAATTAGCGATGGTAACAAACATGGTGATACATAACTATTCGGAAATACACCAAGGATCGAAATATAGAGGTTGGACCTAATATACCTTGAAAAGCATTGGCTGTGGGAAAATCCTTCAGGGTTAATTGACAAAAGATTATAATGTGACAGCAAGAATAATTCACATGAAGAAATAACATTCAATAACACAGCAACATTTTCTGACATTCGAAAGCATACTTTTCATGAGTTGAATAAAATTGAAATTTCCCTCTGACACAATGAAGTCTTTAATTGCGTTTTTCTCAAAAACAGGTAAAATAATCGTGCTCGAAAAATAATACCAATACTATGAACAAATAATTTTTACATCCCACTTTTCAATCGAAATTACTAGGAAGTGTCGTCAAAAATAGCTACCATTTCATTTCATCATCAGAAATCCTTCTTGTGGCAGAAGCTATAACAAAATTTGGAATAATATATGAAATGAGATAACTTTTCCAAAATTATGCCTCTGTACCAATTTTGATGACACTGAGAAATGAACGCTTCAATTATCTGTAATTTTTCAATATTTCATTAAGTCCTACTTGATCTGCACGTCATATTTGGATTCAAATTCCTATTCCTTTGGCAATGTCCCAATAGTTATGAAACACTCCGTATAATGCTATTTTAAAAGACTCTCTGTTTCTTCCACTCATTGATGTCTTTGAATAACTTCCTTCAATTTTCCCAATTTATACGAAAACTTTATAACCTGGGTGAACTTTGAATATATTTCATGCGGTAGGTACCTACTATAAGAAATACGGATTATAAGTAACAAAGAATTATTGACAGGAATTGAAATCGAATCAGCTGAAACCATCAGAATTCAGTTGTTTGTGTAGAAGGAAATTCGAATTTCAATTTTCATATTTTAAAATTTTTTATGATGTTGATAAAGATGTTTAAATTTTCGGTTTCAAACGGCTTATTCTAGAGTTGATGTTATAATTATCATAATTATACTTCCAAAGTTTCAAAGGCAAATCATTGGAAAAAATTATCCGATAGATTAACAAGAGTATGGTACAGTTGCAGGAAAGTCCATTAAGATTTGATGCCCCATCAAAATTTAAAACTGTAATTTTTGAAGGGAAAAATGGAGGATTAACATTTTTATGGTGTATTAAATTTTAATGTCTATTCCTGTAACTGGACGTATGCCTCATAATTATGATTAGACTTAAATATTCAGCTTTCACAAAACGTTTATGAACCACGAGACTAAGAGACTCTCCCACGAGACGAGACGAGACTATAATAGACTATAGACTATAATGAAGCCCAGGAGACGAGAATGGAGAAGAGGCTATGTCTATGGTCTCGTGGACATCTATCTCATCGTGAGTCTCTATAGGTACCTTGAGGTACCTTAACCTATAATTCAAGAAAGTCTGCTGTTTGGTTGTCTTACAATTCTCAAATTTACATATGATACAAAACTTATGCGTTTTAATGCATGCCTTTTCGCTGAAGTTATAGCCGATTTTGCCAACTAATTCATTGAACTGATGGAGAAAACTGTGTGGATTTTAGCACATCAAATCTGTTCTTTTTGTTTCCGTTCAGAAAATATTACTTATATTTGAAATAATGGAATCCTACGGTACCATGATACTCGTTAAACAACGATGTATTTCGTTTGTTCTGATTCCCATAATCTGGAACTCAAACGAAGTTTACCCAGCCCAGAGTTGCCAACTCAAACACGGTTTTCATTAGACAAAATAAGTAGCTTTCCGAACTTGTTCGGGCATGTGAAATCTGAGCTCAAGATATCAAAAGGAGATATAGATAATACCAAGACCAAGGACGGATAGAATGGATATAAATTGCAAGGGCGCATCGTTGAAGAATAACTAGAATATACACGGTGGTTCACAATGAAGGCCCATATTTGCGAGGCTTATAACTTTTATTAGGAGAGCCATAGAGTGCTCAAACTTTTGCATACTATTCCTTATATCATTTTTATGAATTTTCAAAAGCCCGTATCTTTTCAGCCGAACCGACTTGCAAAAAATTGCAGGGGGAAAAAATGTTTGGACCTTGAAAATCTTCTACTAAAATATATGGACGAATCAAAGACTCACGTATACTCTTTAGAGGATAGATGGTTACATCGTTTAGTGATAAAAATGCCGTTTCGAACCTTCGAATTCTAACTTTTTCTGAAGAGAATTTCGGAATGTTCTAACGAATATTTTAATTCAATCAAACAAAATGGTTCTTGAAAATTGTCATGACTATACTTTAGCAAAAGGTGAAACACAATCAAAAAAATTATGAAAAATGTTTGTGAAAAATCTAATGTTATGCACTGTCTGTTACAAACGTTCTTCAAACCAACGTTGCGTAACAAATAACATTGGACAAATGAGAATAAACAAAACGTTTCGGAGTCACTCACTCAGAGAGTAAATTGAAATTTCCAGAATTATTCGCATGAAAGCTTCTTATTTGGAAAATTCCTTGTCACAATTGTGCCTATCCATCCCATGATACCTATTCTCCAATACATAACTAATAAAAAGTTTGCTAGACCAACTATTTCAATTCGACAGTCAGTCTTCCTTAAATTATGATTTTTCTTTTAATTTTGAATACATTTAGCAAATTTAAGCTTTCTTTGAGTTTATGCCCTGAATAAATATATTATAAACATCCAAAGTGGGGATAAGTGGGTTTTTCCATTCTTTCATGGTCCATAAATTGAATCATTGGGTTTGATAGATTACACAATCCTCTATTAAATGCCTGAACTCACAGCTGGTTCAAATGCGGACTGATAAAAATCTATTCGATCATCTCTGTTCCAGAAATATTATATGCAGTGGGTTTTCAAAAATAAGTCTTTTTTTCAGGGGGTAAACTGACTATTTGACAAGTTGAATAATAATTTCCTTGAAACCCATGAGTGAATTTATCCAATATCAAAGGTGAAGAAAGTCTATTAAACATTCTTGCTTTTTAGAACCAGCCCACGTACCATAAGCTCACGACAAGCGCACGACTCGACAATGATCCCGTTTTTTCCCTTTTTTCCTGCCTTATCTTTAAGTCGAATAGTTGAAAATTTGTACCAAAGATCATCAGTATTCTCTGTATGAACATCTTGATAACACGAAAACTGTCGGTTGTAATTAGATTGCAGACAACGCCTCATCGAATTCGACATCGACAAGTTGTCGATATATTGTCGATCGATTATGAGGCGCCGTTTAGGCCAAAACTGTTTCAACGAATTATTTATTTTTTTAGTCCAAATATACATATATCCTCACCTAGAATAGTAAATATCACCTACATTGACCAATATATCAACTAGAATAATTTATATATTTTAAGACATACTTTTGACCGAAACGGCGTGAAATCCAAATATATTATAATTTGAACTATTTCATGTCACCAGGAGATGGCGCAGCCTATGCGAGTTTCAAGAAAATAGATCATTCGGCAACCCTGTCAAACGAGGTCAGTAGTACGGAAAGTGGCTTATACACTCAGAGACAAAATTAACCGGCCACCCATCTCGAATCGCATATGGCTTGTTTTCCATAACTTTTTCTTCGACAACTTGGCGCAATGTGATGAGTGGGGAAATCGACAACCAATAAAACAATCATACATATGTTTTGTTAACTTCTTTCCTTTTTATTCAACAATAATGAGTTCAGTCGGAAGTTGACATTCTCGTCGCAACTTTAATGTACAGGATAAATTTGTTTTTGAATGTTGTGATACAATTTTTTCCAATAAAACCGAGGTGTTGGGAAGCCGTTATTTTCTCCACATTAAAAAAAAAATGCCATTGGACGCAGCCGGAGCAGCTAAGGCTGTAGCACTTGCAGACGCTGGGTTCAGCCAGCGTAGGATTGGAAGACTGCTTGGATATCCAAGAACCACCATACAAGATGCTATTCGGCGTTACAGAGATACTGGTTTGTACACAAGAAGGCCAGGACAGGGTCGTAGAAGGTGTACATCAGAGAGATATGATCGTTACATCGTCTCGAACGTTATGCGAAATCGGTTCACAACAGCGTCTGAGGCTCGTAACCGCTTGTTTGAGGTACGAAATATAAGTGTAAGTCTTCGAACAATAAGAAGAAGGTTGGCTGAGAGGGATTTCAGAGCATATAGACCAGCTCGAGTCCCAGAACTGACCACAGTTCATAGAAGAGCGAGACTTGAATTTGCCCGAGATCACATAAATTGGACTTCCGAACAATGGAAAGCTGTTCTGTTCACGGATGAATCGAGAATTTCTTTACGACATCCTGATGGACGTCAGCGAGTGTATAGACCCGTGGTGAGAGGTTTGCTGAAGGCTGTTTGGTGCAAACAGTAGGTTTCGAAGGTGGTTCGATCATGGTGTGGGCTGGCATGGCTTACGACGCCCGTACAGAGTTGGTCGTCTTTGATAGAGGCAGCGTTGATGCTCACAGGTACGTGACAGAAGTCCTTGAACAACATGTCATTCCTTTGGCGCCATTAATAGGCGATAATTTTATTTTAATGCACGACAACGCTCGTGCGCACACCTCCAGAGTGGTCACCGAATACTTGGACGACGTCAATATTCGACGATTACCGTGGCCAGCTCGAAGTACAGATTTAAACCCTATAGAACATGTATGGGACAATCTAAAAAGACGGATCCGGAGTAGTGTGGCAGTTCCTACGACCATGAGTGAGCTAAAAGCTGCAGCATTTGAGGAGTGGGAAAATATTCCACAAAGGGATATTCAAAATGGGCTCCCCAATCGGTTACAGGAGGTTATTAGGGCTAGAGGAGGAAATACGCGATATTAATGCGACGATTCAGAGCGATTTTTTCTTTTAATTAATCATTTTTATTTTCTGTAAGTTGACTGCAAAACGATATTTCTTTATTTTATGTTTCAATTAAACTATTTTACATTTAACATAAGTCTTTTTTTTACTATAAAGGTTTGCCCGATGTGAAAACATCACATAATTAATTGAATTACCATAGAATTTCGAATGAATTCGTAAAATGTAGGTGGCCGGTTAATTTTGCCCCTAAGTGTAGATAGCACTAGCACCGGTACTGTTATCGTTATGCAGATAGCTAATAGCTCTTCTACAAAGAGTAACAGTTGGGCTGCGCCGCAAACGGTGATTAAAGCACTTATTTAAAACGCCGAAAGCGTAGCGTTCTAGAAACGGAAGGTTTCCATTTTTAGAAGGCTATTTTGGAATTTCGAAACGAGTACTTTACTATTTCAATTTCCGTAAAGCAAACTATATTTTCAATAGCTCGAATACAAAACATATTCATATTTTAGGTTGAAAATACTTACTAACTAGGTTCTAGTCAAATTACGTGTTTGATCATCTGTTACAAGTTTCCAATTTTGATGTTAGCTTGAGAACACAAAAATAAAAATGTCCAAAATTCAAGAAGAAACCTCTCAATATTTCCTCCAGAAAGTCGATCGGTTTAAAAACATGGTGAAGTCAAGGTAAACTAACACAAAAGACGTACATTCAAGAGGTTAGGTGCCACAAAGGGGGGGGGGGGAAGTTAAATAATAATAGTGTCACCAAAAATCACCTATACAAAATGATGAAGTTGAAAAATTCTTCGTTAACATAGATCCGCTAGATGGTCTGTAACTTTCTCAGTCGAGAAAAACGCAAAATCGAGTGAAACACTTCATCTCGACTGAATCAACCGTATGGGTCACATAGATTCATGTTTCCAGCCCCCAAACTATGAATTTTTCATTGTTTCAAAGCTAAAGTTTTGTTCTAGTTTTGTACCGAAATGTATCGTTGAAAAAAATGAAAAACGGATTGTTTTGCAGACATGCTCACTCTCCCCCACTTTGAATTGCAAATTTTTTCTATTCCAAAGTTTTGTACTAGTTTTGTGTCGAAACATAACCTCAAGAAAAAGTTTTGTACCATGACAGGGGTCTTAGGATGGTTTCATATAGGGGGGGAGCTAGAGACATGTTTTCGAAATAGTGAGATTTTGGCTTCCCTAACAAGCTACTACATGTGTATTGTGTACTAGTTTTGTACTGATATGTACCGTTAATATAACGGCTCTTTTCTCAACCCTGCGGATGTCTAGCATGCTCCAAATTCGATTTCCAGTGAGGGGATCTCGGGAACAAGATGAGCTAGAACAAAAGGGATGGCAAATTTGTTTTCAGAAAAGTAAAGAATGGTGAAAAACCCTAGTTTCCTAGGATCCTTCGTTGTTGAGTTATCAGCAGAAATTGAGATTTTTGACGACTTCTCATAACTTTTTTGTTTGAATTTGTGAAGTTATATATCTGAAACTTGACCCTTCTTGACTTTTTTGCGTAGAATCCACTGACATTGTTAAAAAAAAATTTTCTCCCATATTTCGAATTGTGGGGCAGACTTGTTTTTTCGAATGTAAACTATTATTGTCATCTCTGAATTCGAAAAAAATCGTAAATTTCAAAAATATATACATAGATATCTACGTCTACGGTTTTCTCCTGAACGTCCTAAAAAATGAAAAAATGATTGTTGTTTCGCTTTGATTCAATAGAGAGAAATAGGGAATAGAGATTCAAAAATCATGAATGAATTTCAAGAATCAAAATCTCAAAATTTCGATAATATGTTGAAGTCCCACTTATTTGAAATCCTCTTGTTACATGGTACAAAATTCAAAATATTTTCTTGATATTGAATTTCGTTACATAACTAAAACAAAATTCTCTCACATTATATGGAGTCCAGGGTTGAGGAAAGAACAGTTTTTACGATGGCGATTTCAGTACAAAACTGCTATGTAAGTTTTGGAAATAGGAATCTCCTAATTTAAAAAACATGACTAAAGCACAAACTAATTTGAATCCTTCAAGCTCAGAATACAAAACTTTGACATGGAGGAAATTAGTAATTTCAAAAGTGAACGGTACGTGTCTTCAGCCCTTTAGAATTGAGAACTACTAATTAAGTCATTTTACATGGGGAAACAATTATTCGACAGAAATTTCGTTGAAAAACTAGTACACCTACAAAACTTTGGCGCTAAAAAATATCCTATAATACTTGTTCAAACAAAGCACCCTTGAAGCACTAGTACTCCTGTTATACCCCCCGCCCCGGGGTTGAAAAAAGTGACGTTTTCAAAACGACATATTTCGCGAAACTTATTTTCAAAAAAATGTCTCCAGCCCCCAGTTGGAAACACTCCTAAGACCCCTCAATTTCAGGGTACAAAACTTTTTCTTGACGGTAGGTACATTTCGGTACAAAACTTTGAAATAAACAAAAATTTACAATTCTAAAAGTAGAGGGTGAGCATGTCAACAGCCTCCCCAAAGTGAAATCCGTATTTTCGCCATTTTAGTTTGGGTTACAAAACTTTTTTTCAACGGTATATTTCGATACAAAACTTAAGCGTCAAAAAAAGTGAAAAATTTTAAATTTGGGGGGGCTGTAGACATGGACCTGGTCCATATACATAATGGCTATTTACTTCAATTGTAGACAAGTTGTGTTTACTAGGTATTTGATCCAGTGTACTGAACTAATGATTCTGGTGTTTTCAGGCGATGTTTAATATTCTGCCACATATGTAGTTGAAATTTTATGTAATCATATTGGACATGACGGGATGATAACTTCGCCATCATAAAAATTTCCTGCAGGCAATTTTTTTTTTAATGATTTTGTTTAATGATTTGGTTTATTTCGATGAGTTCTACCTTCTGTAAAAAAGATTTAGTTTTAAACTGCCTGTATATTTATTCTGTTCGCAAAAAATTACGACATAAAGTTGTTCTGACGAGAACACATTGTCCCTCTGTAATTTCCATTCGTAGTGAAACGGAATCATTCCAGACGTAATAAAAGGAGATGGCACAAAAACCATGATGAAGTAGATTTGCAGTTTGTGTTACATCCACATAGCTTCGTCCATTTATATTTTCTCCGACGCGGAGTTCCAGAATGCTGGTAATTAACTGAACGACATCCCATAGGATTTCTCTGGTGCCATTTCGTGACCTATACCAATATCACACAGACACACAAGATTCCTGTACACCGTATTTTAATTGAGTTTACTAATATTAATAACGGTAGCGAATTCTGAGCTTGCTTTCGAATTTGACTGTTCGGCGTACAATATTGATCAGAGTAGTTTGCGGAGTAGAAGGGTATATTTTCCTTTTATTATGGAATTAATGACAGTTGAAGAATATTGTTATGAAAAAGTAAAATTATACTGGAACTTATAAATGTTGAAATGACAATTGCTAGTAATATCACACTAGGGCGACAAGATATAAAAATATATGTCTATTATGACATGATGGTCTATTATTGTCATGAGCTGAGTGAATTCCTTAAATTTTTCAGAGCGAAAATGTAACTTGTTAATAATGAAATTTGATTTGATTTGATATACTGAGATGAAGTTCTGATTTAAATCGTTGGAGATTTTCATAGTTATGAAACGTATGGAAGCCTCCCTCAAACAACTTGTAATAAATCATTCAAAAGCTTATAAAGAATACTTTACAATGATGAAATACAAAGAGGAGAATACTTAGTAATTCTTTTTTCGTATAAAATTTGAAATGCATGATCATTAATTGAACTTGGGAGCCACTTATAGGAGTCTGCAGAGAAAGTGAGGTTTGGTTCAGTCTTTGCGTGACAGGTGGCGTATCGTGATGAGAATATCTCAAAACGGCGTCCCGAAATCGCATAAGACTACCATCCTCCGGACGATTCAGTGCTATACTGTACTGACGAGGAAAAATGATCCCGAAACCGGTCTACCATTGCACTTGAATATTTCGAATTCTCTGGGACCTCCTATGATAGATCATGACTAACTCACATTATTGGAGCCACAATTCCCTCCGGAATTGTTTTTTATTATTTCATTAATTTTTAATTTATAATTCCAGCGGTATGAGAGATTATTCTACAAAAGAATGGTTCTAAATGTTTTATATAACACTGTAGACAATTATTAGCTTCAATTTATAATCGTATCTGATCAAAATTTTTTGTTTTTTGTCATAAACAATGGATTTCATGATATTCTAATGGCAAGTTTTTGGGAACTCACCCTGTATAAGTTCTGATAGAATTCATCATCGAATCAAAAGGATAATATCTTCGAGTTCTTTTGTAGATCGAATTTGTGAGGGCGTTCCCCAATACACAAAAGAAGATTTTTCAACTTAGGAAAATATTTATATTATACTTTTATCTTTCAATTGGTTGCTTCGAAAATTTAAATAATGGTCAAGATGTTTCAACATGACGTTCATTCTTGAATGTCATTTTGGAACTAAGTTTCCTGACACTCTTGACCGTGCTTCCAATAAACAAATACCTAAATATTGATGATAAATAAATATTTAATATTTCGAGGTGTTATCAATCATTGCAATGAAGGGAATAGAAGAGAAATCGATGACAAATCGGTGAAACAATGAAAGATAGCTATTCATCCAATAACAATTCATGGTCAAATATTGAACAGGTGAGGGTGACATTCACATTCATCATGCAAACAGAGAATAGTGCGTGGTAAATTGAATATTAGATATTGATTATACCGGGAGCATCATAGACTGTTTTCACGTCAATTTTGAAGCTTCCCACAATGGCGCTTGGCCGTAACAATTTCCTCGAATGTAAGACCTGAAAATGAATTAGTCTTTGTGTGGCATGTACATGTGATGATTATCATGGGAAAATGTACACTAAACAAACAAACGAAAATCTAAGGTGGCAAGATTCCATGTTAATACGATGAACTTACCGAAAGGACGATGATTTTATCGAAGAGCATGATCGGTGGCATGTGGAAGTCGAAGACGAAGTACTGAAAAAACAAAGAGCATTATAAAACTATAGTAATGAAAGTAAAGAAATAAATGAGTTTTTTCCCGTTAATTCGCGCTTTCATTCTCAATGAAGAACCAGGTTTTCAATTTATTTCACAATGCTCAAAAGTTTCAGTGGATAATTATACTCATATATAAGCGTATATAGCGTAAATCTTGTTTTTTCAGGTGACCCAATAGGTCCAGTGGAGCCAGATCTGGTGATCTGCGTGGCCACTGAACATGTCTCCTTCTTCCAATCCTGGCGTTAGGAAAATTTTCATCTAAGAACTGGCGCACCGGTTGAACGAAATGAGGGTGGTGCGCCTTCTTGTTCGAAAATGATCGTTTGATGGTCTTCTCCAATATATCTGAATGAATTTGGCCAGTGAGATTTCCGAGTATAAAAAAGGGCCGATTATGTGTAATTTTAATTTTTTGGAAGCTGAGTATGCACTTCACGAAATGATCTTGGATTTTCATCTGACCAACACCGACAGTTATGCCGTTAAGGTAAAATTAACACTCGTCCAAAAAACAGATATGTAGTGTAGTTTTGATTACCGTTAATTATTTCACTGACCAGAACTGGAGTAGGCAATCGGGTTCATCCTCATTTATGTTGTTTAATTTATGTTGTTTAAGGATTCCTATGATTGTTGTGCGTGAACCACCAGATACTTCGGACAATTTCCTAGTACTAAAAGTCGGATTCATTGCTACATGACCTAAGGCAGCCACTGCCCTCACTTCGTCTCTTCAATGCACACTCTTTATGTTCCTGACTGACTAGTAGCGTCAAATTTGGCAACCAGTTGCAAAACGTACGTATCGGATACATTTTTCGATGATGTCATTCGTTAAATAAAGCCGCTGCTGTTCGAGCAGAATTGTATTATTTTCACCCTTTCTTCTACAGAATACGCTATTTCAATTCTGCTAAAAATGTACAATCGCTTTGACACACTTGTAAAGTTATTGAAAATTCACTATAGAATAAGGTAAATCAAAAACATGGACGGTCCACTTCATTGAACAGCAAATTTACAAATTAATAACATAACTACTAACAGATATTACCTGATACCAACTTCAAAATTAGTTATCGCAACACCGCTAATCCCTATTCAAAATCAAGGGGTTGTGTTCAACCCCGTTATGGGGTTTAAGTTACGGGGATGAAAAAAGCAGAAAAGTTGTTCCCCCTCGAATGAGAAATTGACTGGTTTAAGAGATTTTCAAATTTTTTTATTTTAAAGTCGGAAAATCGGGGTTTTAAGTTTTCGTTAGAGCACTCTGTATATAAATGGAAATAAAAAAACGGCTAAAATAAGTATTGATGTGACGATGAGTTAGGTGTCAATTAGGCAATCCAACCACCTGTCAAAATATTTCAATATGGCGGTTGGTTGGCAAACAATGTTTGTTTACCTTTCCTAATTTGGAACTTTTGGAAGCTTTCTCTGAATATTTGTCATTCATTGGTGTTAAATATCGTTTAGTTTTTTTGAAATATATAGTGAATAGTGAGAACTAAGTTTTATTCCGAAAGAAAAATGCCTCTAACAAGTATTATGGTTAATTGTGGAAGTCGTGCAGATCGGTACCATAAGGATTTTTTCGTATACCTACTGTGACAAAATCTGTGCATTACCTACATATTAGCGAAGAAGGGATATGTGGTTAGCAGCTCAAGAGAGAAGATCTAACTGAATCAATTATTAGGAACCAAGGAGTATGTAGCAGACATTTCATAACGGGTAGGTACCTAAGAAGAATATCTATGTGTCTGTATTCATATACCTATAAGTGAAACTGAATATACAGTGATTTCTTTCGAATACGTTTTCATAAAGGTATAACTTACTAAAAATATGTATAATTTTCTATTCATTTTTTAGTTTAACGAAGGAAGTGATCTGGGTGATACAGAGCAAGCAGGGCAAAGCAGATTGAGAGGCTGTGCTAAACAAACAGACTTGGCAATGACCATGTTAAGTACACAAGTTGAGCAGCTCAACTTTGATACCAAAAAAATTGAAGACTTAGAAAAGAAAGTTGAAAACACTCCTCGGTGACTAATGGACAATATCAATAATGTATTTTTGTGGAAGTATTATTGTGGGTTCGATCATAAATTCATCAAAGCAGCTATTTTTCCAGAAATAGAACCTCACATTTCATCAACATCAACAACAGTACTGAGTCCTATAAATCAAATGTTACTCACATTAGTAAAATTGACGTATGTTTGAATAATAAAAATATTTGAGAGAAACTCAATTGTGTTGATCTGCATTTATTTATTATACTAAAAACATATACATAGATATATAAATTTTATTGTACTTCAGTAATTAATGAATACAGTGCAAACAAGTTTGCATGATTTATTTCCATTAATCAAATCGAACGATACTTGCACCAAAATGGTAACATTCAATGAAGAAATTATAGAGAATAATATATTGATTACTAGCTGACCCGGCAAACGTTGTTTTGCCATATAAATAATTTCCTAGTAATTTCTAGTGTAGACAAAAAATAGCTTACTTATTGTAAGTATGTATGTATGTTAGAATGTGTATATTGTATGTATGTAAGAATGTGGTATATGCGTGAAATAAGCATGGAGCGATGTGAACGATGAGGGAATATAAAAATAACAAAAGGCAAACATTATTTTTAAGTTATTATAATTTATTCCTTAAAATTATATATCATTAATTAAACAATTACGACAGTAACACTATTAAACAATATCAATCTCTTAATGCTATAGCGTGAACAATATTTTTTGTTAGTCCATCTAGCATTCGTTCGTTCGTTCGTGCTGTTTACTGGGTCAGAAGTGACACCTGTAGACATCTGGCGGGGATAACTAATTAAATGATGATTGATCAGTTTTCGACCGGAGAGGAAAAATGATTAAATTACTAAAATGGCTATTAAAAAATAAGGGTTGATCGTAGAAGGGTGAAAATTGAGGATTGTATGTATTTTTGTATGTTGTATCATAAAAAAATAGAAATTAAAAATTTTGTCTAAAAAATAAAAAAAAAAATTTAGGGGTGGACTACCCCTAACATTTAGGGGGATGAAAAATAGATGTTGGCCGATTCTCATAGATACCGGATAAGCACAAAAAATTTCATCAAAATCGGTCCAGCCGTTTCGGAGGAGTATGGCAACGAAAACTGTGACACGAGAATTTTATATATTAGATTTGACAAAAGGTCCTACATAATGAAAAGGATCCACACAAGTTTTGTAAAAAAAAACAGCGAAGAGAATTAGGTGAAAAAACAACAATGATGTTATGCTCTGAACTCATGAAACCCATAATTATTGAATTTCAATTCATGCAAGGCAAAAAAAACCTTTTCTAACTTATATATTGAATGAATAAGAACGTGACCTTAGTGTATATGTTACGGCTAAAGATAGGTGTGAGCATAAACTTAAGATTAGCCGGCTAAACTTAGGTTTATATTCGGGGACCGGCTAAAGTTCGATAAAATATTCGTCTGTGTCAGGAAATTTCATCTTTAGCCGGCTAATGTGCACATTACCCAAAACGGAACGGCTAAAAATGTATTCGGAGGACACGCGGAGGGGTGATGTTTTTTGAATGGTCGGATGGTAGAAAACGAACGCAAGTTACCACGTTTTTGTTTCAATTTTTAGAATTGAAATATGCAAAAAAGTATCGAATGGTATATTATTGTATTGAGGTTTTGTGACATAACTCCCATTGGTTTTCAATATAACATTCAATGAGTTTTCATCTGTTTAGGAGATAAAAATAAAAATAAACTATGAACATGAAAATAGTTGAAAACACTTTTTCTAGCTGATTTTGTTAAAAATTTCCTCTATAGTCATTGAACATACGGATTCCAGAATACAGCCTGTCACAACCCTTGCTTGATGAATCATCCCGGAGGATTCAATTGAAGCTTATCAGCCAAATAGTTCGGTTAGCTACAAACAAGATTCGGCACTGCTACTTATATTTCTCAAGAATTTGATGAAGAAATTCGCGACATCATTCTTGTCTTCATTCTCTCGTTTTGGTCATTCATTTCCCTCACAAACTATGAATAATAACAAGCTGCGAAGGATAACTCTACAGTTTTCCCTCACACTCAAGATAGCATGTTCGTGTCGAATTTTGTCGTCAAGCGTTTAGATTTTTAGATGCTCTACTAAGAATGCGTTGGGACACAGTAGAATCAAATATATGGTCATTCTCAATTTATCAACTGCTTTACAGAATAATTTTCTGCTATTAAAAATATGTGAAATTCATACAAAAAATGCATTGCATTACTGAATTGATTATACCTATTATATTTTTTTAATGGCCGAAAATTTGCTCCCCTCTAGCCAATATTCTTCTTCTTTTCTATTAGCTTCTACATTTTTAACCGATGGGCTGTGGTTACACTTAAGTTTAGCCGACTAAAGATAGAAGAACCTAACATTAGCAAATACCCGAAGCTAAACCTAAGTTTAGCCGGCTAATCTTAAGTTTATGCTCCCACCTATCTTTAGCCGTAACATATATACATTATCTGTAATGATATTCACCATTTTTTTAAGAAATTTAAGTGAAACACAAATCTCTGTTTGCCAACCAGGCACCATATTTGACAGTTGAAAGTCACGTGGTCTGCATTCCCTAATATACGGATAATCTGCCTGATATGGTATGCATTGTATCATTGAGGTTATCAATGAAAGTATGAGGAATGTTTTTCCGAATGTCCGTCAAAGCATTGTAGAGCTGTTGTCTGCGGTAGTCTGGTAAGCGGTGTGATTGTTGTGTAACACCAATGTTCGATACAATTTTTTGCTGGAGAGGCAGCAGGTCAATCCATTCTGTTTATGCTGCCGCATTCCAATGGCTGTCGCAAAATACGATAATAGGCTCTAGAATCAATCACGATACCTTCCGCTGTTGTGTTTGCGTTAATCATCAACGCAAACAGGGGACAGAGACAGGGACAGGGATATTATCCCTGTCCCGTTTAGGGACATACCTACAAGGCAAATCCCTGAAAATAGTACCCAAATGTTGGCATACCATGTACCCGTAAAATTTTCCGCCATTTAAAAATGAATCTGTTGAATGTTCAGTTTTGGACAGTGCGATTTGGTTGTCAAATTTTTATGAGGTTGTCAAATTTTAATTCAAGGTCACTGCGAGATCAGGTTCAATATTTCAACGGTGAAGTTGATCAGGAGAATTCTCACTTCTCACCTACTGGAATATGTGAAAACTGCACTGCAGTTGGTGCATGGTATGAATATATTTATACGCCATAATCTGTGGAAGGAATAATTTAAATCCATTTTTAACCTCACAAATTGTTGATTGACTAGACTGTTTGGCATCGTGAACATAACCTGTGGGCCGAGGCTTCAAACTTCTGAAAGAGCTCCCACAAATAAGTCCTCGATGTACAGGTGGGCAAACCCAAAGAGATGCAGAAGTGCAGAAATGATAGTTTTCAACAAGCCTGGAAAGGAACGGAAATTTACTCAAAATTATAGACCAATCAGTCTAGGACCAATCAGCACTAGGAAAAATCGTAGAGAGGGTTATCGCTCAAAAGCTGAATAAGGAACAGAAATGTTGAAGATAATTCCACCCGAACAATTTGGATTTCGACGAGAATATTCGACTGAACTCCAATTGCTACGGCTCATAGAATACGTCACCGAAGGAATGCAGACCAAACAGGCCACAGGATTAGTTCTGATGGATATCGAGAGAGCTTTTGATAGAATATGGCACGAAGGCCTAACTACAAGATGAAAAAAGCAGGATATTCGACCAAGCTGTGCAAGGTTATAAGGAAGTATCTGAGGAATAGAAACTTTTATGTGAAGATAGATGGAGCAACCTCTCAAACCAGACAATTGGAAGCGAGAGTGGCTCAAGGATCGGTACTTGGACCTCTGCTTTACCTAATACACGTTCATGATATCCCGAAGAATGCTAGAAATATGCTCACCTTGTATGCAGATGACACAGGAATAGCGTTCAGACACCGACGCCCAGAGATCATACACCAGAGACTGCAGGAAGCCATAGATGAATTACTCAAATGGTGCATCAAATGGAAAATCCAAAGGAATGGAAGAAAGATTCAAGCAATATTACTGCAAAAGAGAAGTTTGAAGATGGAAGAAAACCTTGAAGTTGATGGAGAAGAGATTGAATGGGAAAATGAAGCAACATACCTAGGAGTGAAGCTTGACAGAGGACTAACATGGAAAAAACACATCAAATGTGCAGTTGATAAAACAAAAGCCGCAATGAGTAGACTTTATCGACTCATGGGCAGAAGAAATCATATGAATATGAACATCAAGTTGACGATGATTAAAACTATCGCGCGACCACAACTCACATATGGATCGGCGGCATGGGGCTTCGCAGCCAAGACCCACATCAAGAGTATACAGACCACTAAGAATGAACTCCTTAGAATGGCGATGGATATACCCTGGTTTGTTAGGAACAAACAAATCTACAAGGACTTGTAATGGGAACCAGTTACAGAATTTATGAAGAGAAAGGCGGAAAGGATATTCGACAAAGCCAAACAACATCCAAATGAGGAACTACGAAGATTAGTCGACTACGATCCAACAGAAGAAGCTAGAAGGTCAAGAACCTACCACCGAAGACCGAAAGATCAGTTAAGGATTTAAAAAGTCAAAGAAGAGCTTAACTTATAAAAGATATAGGCAGCATACAACTATCAACACGACTATGATCGTGTGAGAGTCCAGAAACCATAAGAGTCAACTGGTTAATAGGCAAAATGCCCGGAACCTATGAAGAAGCAGTTTAGGGTTTTTAGTGGGTCTCGAACTCAGGAGAGTGAGAATCCCCACATTTGTTCCCTCTCAGGAGAGGGTGTGTTCGTCTGTCTCGTAGATTTTCCCCCTGCTATACCAAAAAAAAAAGTGGGCAAAATTCGTTGTCTACTGAGGGGATTTCGAGAACTATAGCGGCTAAAAGAAAACGGATGACACATTCTCGAGCTCTTTTTTCATGACTAATACAAATCTGAAAACAGAATCGGCCTATCATTTTTAGATTTCGAGTTATAAACAAAAATTGAGATTGAGATTGAGATTTGCGAGCTTTGAACATTATTTGTCCACCATTCGATTGTGCTAGAGAAATACAGTCTATGACAAGTCGCAAGAAGTCCCCATGCTTCAGCGTCTGCTCATTATTTTGCATTGGAAACAGTTTTGAGTGAATTTTGTTGAATAAATTGAGAGTATTCGAGAGCAGGAAACATCTGGGTTCTCGTTATTTCTCATGTGTTCGTAAGAATTCTTTTTAGCCCTGTCATCATAGCTGTTTTCATCATTAGTGCCAGCATCATGTCTGGAGTATATCTTGTTGAAAGAGTCTATCGTAACCTTCAATTTTTTCTTGAGTTCCAGGTCACATTCGTTCGTGAACCATAGTCTTTGTTTAGCTCTGGATGCAAGCTTTCATTGTACATCAGTATGGCGTTCTTGTTATAAAGACAGGTTGTGGTTCAAGGAAAAGTACTGATATATTCTAGTCCATCCCAGTCGGCTGATCTGTAGTGGCATATGTTTCTTGAAAATGGTCGTCACATATAGAATATGCTACCTCAACTTATGCAACTGTGACTCTAACAAGAGAGTGGCGATGATTGGAAATTTTGCAAGAATATAGTGGCTTAGACGTACAGATTACAATGTTTTGATCGCCATATTCTTGCTAAAAAGATGAAAAACGAGAACACAATTGTCGCCACTGTCTCGTTAGTCACTGTACGACTAAAGTGATTTTGATCGAAGAGGTTTTGAATGTTCTGATTCTCGGAGCGCTTGTTGTTCATCTAGCTCATTCTAGTTGATGATTTTTAAATTTTATGTCTAAATTCTTGGTGAAAACCTCAGAATATATTTCGCAATTTATTGCATGGTGAAGAAGTGTGGGTCAAATAAAAAAATAAACAATGGGAAGTTTGATAGGTTTGAAGGTCTCGAACAAGAAAACCACTTGTGTACTAAGCCGACGTTTCGTTTAATATATAAACTTCTTCAGGGCAGGTACTGTGTAGTTTTCATTGTCAAAAGGCACATATTCAGACAAAAACACTGCATTGAAATCGAGAACATATTTCCTAGGTAAGAGACAGGCATCAACTGATGCCTGTCATTCAATGATTTTTATTTTCAGTGCTCCGAACCGAAGTGGATGAAATTTTCAAGGCCTAAAGACAATGACTGAGCAGACACTACTGACTATACCATGTGCAGTGAATAATTTATTGTAAGTCAATTGAGAACTGTTCATCGTAAATTGTTGTATGCAGAAAACATCCCTAGCATTAAAGGCCCATTTAGGGGATTTATTACCTTTATACGCCCATTCAATGATTCTCAATTGCCACTTCTTCAAAATATTCTGAACAGCAAAGGTTTCATTGATTTCGTTTTGGAAATCAAGTGACTGTCAAATTGTTGATTGTGCAGTCAAAATTTTATGAAACCTACTGTGTTTATGTTTTGTTCATTCATTGTATATTGTGTCATAAAGAAGACATAAAGAGCCTATGTATATCATAAAGGAATCATAAAAAAGCATAAAGAAACTATACTGATGACAAGCTAACATTCAGCTCTTGTATACCTCTGTAAGGTTTTTTTAATTTGTGGGTCTGAAAATTCTGTAAAAAAATGGAGAACTCAAATGTTTGTGCTATGATAACCTTTTAACACCTTTGACGTATAAAATATCACCATTTGCTTCTGAGTCCTATTGAAAGCTCTATTTGTTGTCCACGATTTTAATTTTTTGTAGATTTCTTATGAATTGCAAATAAAAATATAGCACATCCGACAGCGTATTTCATTGATATCAATTGATTTCAAAGAACTTCTGTTTCGTCGCTCAGGATGTTTGTTTTCTGGCTCTTTAATTATAAAACAGAAAACAGTTTTTCTATATTGACAGTACGTTTTCAGCGCCATCTCATTGTCAAATGTTGCCAAAATATAGTCGGTTTTTAGTGGTACTAGAGATATGACGGCCTTTCCAATCTTCCAGCTCCTCTATAATCTTGGCCACCGCATGAGTTACCCAAGGTAGCAGGATATGTACATCATACAATCGTCATAAAAGTATCTGAAACACTAGAAATACGGTTTGCAGTCTTGGGGAATTAAAGTGGCTTGTCAGTTTATTAGAAGAATCCATGGTTTACTGCCTATGCCTCTATAGAGCGACCTTTTATTTCAGTCCCTAGCAACCTCAGACAGTTTTCACTGTGGGCGTTAAAGTCTACCAAAAATATCAACATTGGATGAAGGATTATTAATGTTTGGCTAATCTTTCATTTGGCTTAGGTAGCCGATGGGGTCCTGGAAGTAGTTATCTTAAGATGAGAGAAACATCAAACATCAACAGATTAAATCATTGACGATTTTCGCAGACAATTTCAGCCTTGAGACGTTCCTTTGTCAGTGGCTCTCTACCATCATATATTTGACGATTAAGTCGCCTGTTACGATTAGTGGCCTAGCGTGTATCTCCGGTTATTTCCATCCCCAGATTTATTTCATTATTATAAGCGGTTGAAACCGTTCAAAAGTAGCGAGGAAGGAAAGGAGACTTTTGACTAGCTCTGTAAACTCAACTGTTATTATTTATTCGATATCCAGAAGGCTGAAACCCGAGTTTCGATTCTTAGATTGTATTTCCTCCAGCTTCAAACAGGGCTGCTTATTTAAGGTCAAAAGTTCAGCGAAACTTTGATGCTGAATATTCATTTCGTACAAGTCCCAAAAAGTAACATTTCCCTTCAAAAAAACTTACCTCGTTATAATACGGGCAGTTTGTGCTCTCTTTAACGCTTGTATACTTCTTTTGGTCCCCTATTTGTATACAAACAACAGGGTCCATGTTCAATCCAGCGAGTTGTCGAGCTTCTATTATTGTTAGACACACTTGGAAGTCCTGAGCTTTTAAAGCTAATTGGGCGCTGGTGCGGAGGTCCGTCTTCAATCTGGAAGAGAATAATGAGGGAATTACAAAAACAGGAGGTCAAGTGAGAGTTGAACTCTCCTATCAGGCGGTTCGGTTTCATCAATCACTATTGAAACAGATTCATGCTGGTTTTACGAAATTTTATCAGGGAATCAAAACGCTTCATTGGGGGATCAACATCGATTAGTTCTCAATGGATAATTCAGTCATGGTCATGTATATTCCGAAAAATATTCTTTCATGAAATTATTATCTATATATAGTCTTTTTAATGTTTATCAACTGCCAGTTCGTCAATATATTCAGTTTTGAAAAAGGGACCATCGGTTCCGAAACGTCGACAAAGTTATAACAGCTTGATTTATCAATCCAACTCCCTGCGATCCATCTTCTTTATTGATGTCAATATTTCAGACTCCTTGAAAAGTACAGGATGGAAAAAATTCGATGGAATGGAATCGCAAAATGATGAAACGTTTTCGACATCGATCGAAAAAAAAAAAACAAAAGAAGATAGTGGGATGCGGTTTTGTCCATTATATATCTTTTGAAAATCAGGGTTGGAAACATGCCAACCACTTTTCCTTAACTCTTACGGCTACAAAGCTGCCATTCATTCCTAACGAATTTTTCCCAACCTATACATACCTAGGTAAGAGCAAAATTCATAAAAATTAACCAATGTTTTTTGAAATACGGGCTTTTATTTAAAAACCGCATTTTACCAAAAAATTTGGACTGTATTTTTTCGAAGAAACTAGATGTTCTGAACATCAAACAATGTTATATACAGGGTCCAGCAATAGTGCGTTAGGCTTCCATAGCTGCCAAAGCAGACGTTTTAGAAATTTAGTTGGAAAGCATTCCCTTTGTACTTTCAATTCTGCATCTCAGGAAATTATTTTCTAATATACAGGGTGTTCCCAAATAAAATTATTCAACAAATGAGTGATTTTTTAAATGGAACACCCCTTATATGTTTGCTAATTTACAACTCTTCAATATTAGGGATATTTTTCCAACGGTACGGATCTTATTCAGAAAAAACTGCAAAATTTCGACGAAACAGTAGTTCGGTAAAAGCCCTTTACCGATTTCTAGAAGCGATAGAAACATGAATTTGATCATGATTTCTTGCAACTTAAGAATTAACCTCGTCGTCGTTCCTAAATGATCAACCTCTCTTATACAGAGTGTCCGTTATCAATGTCCAAATATGAAGAATTTCAAATTGTTTTTTGTCGATTTTTTCAAATGTAACACCCTGTATTTTTTTCCATGATGATGTACACAGTTTAAAACCTTACATTTTTTCAGAATTAACCTTGGGATTATTTTTACTCCTGTGTCCAGCAGACACGAAAAATGACATTTCAACATAAATTTTCAATATCCCGAAAGAAGACATCCACATGATTCGAGTTTTCGGAGGCTTTTAAACAGATTTGTAGAGACAGGAGATTGCAAGTATAAAAAAGAAGAGAGGATAAAATCGGCCACTAACGAAGACAAGGAGCTCGAGGCTTTACTGCATGTAACCATTGAGTATTAAACGTATTAAAGTTGATGTAACTGAAAATCCACACACTAGCCAAAGGGAGCTTGGTGTAGCCTGTAGTATAAGTGAGCGTTCAGTTCAGAGAATCCTCAAAAAGAATAAGTATCATGCCTACCACATTCAGTTGCACCAGGCGCTTACCGATAGCGATTTTGAAAACCGTTCCACAATTCCGGACCCGTCAATAGGCACAATTTTCATTATTACTCTGTAGAAAATACAAGAGTTATAAGGGAAATAGACAATCAACACAGGTGGTCATTAAATGTCTCGGGAGCAGTAATCGGCAATCATGTGATAGGCCCTTATTTTTTCGAAGAAAATTTAGATGGAGCAGCATATTTGAATTTCGTTCAGAACATTCTTCCCGGAATGTTAGCAGAGTTACCTACGGAAATACGAAATGAAATATGGTTTCTGAGCACCCGCTCATTATTCTCGTCCTGTGAGGGATTCACTGGACCAACTGTTTCCAAATACACTGCGCAAAAAAATTAACGCACATTCTGAAAATCTCAATTTTAATGGAAGTTAACTCTACATTGACTTTATAACTTATTTTTTATGTTCTCTCGGGAAGGTTTTGAACGAAACAAGACACATTAAATGGAAGAAAAATTCAGGATTTCACCGAATCTTATGTGAAAGAAGAGAAATGAACAATTTTCAAAATACTGAAATGCTGATAAGTGATTTAATACTTGGTATTTCCACCCCTTGCGTTAATTACAGCTTGGCAACAACGGTTCATACTCAAATTGAGTGATCTTAAAATGTTCTGATCTAATCCTTCCCAGATTTCTCAGAGTTGGATTCCTAAGTCATTAAGAGTAGCTGGATGATTTTCTGAACTTCTCAGCCTTCTATTTAGGTTGTCCCAAACCTGCTCAATCGGATTGAGATCTGGACTTCTTGCTGGCCATTCCATTCGAGAGACTTCAACCTCTTCAAGGTACTCCTGAACGATGCGCGCACGATGGGGTCTGGCATTATCGTTCATAAAAATGAAATTTTCACCAATCTATGGGGCAAATGGCACTACATGCTCTTCAAGAATGTTCCTTATATACTTATCAGCATTCATAGCTCCATTATCAACGACCACTAGGTCTGTGCGAGCAGTCAAAGATATTCCACCCCATACCATAATCGATCCTCCCCCGAAACCAGTAGTATTCAGGAAATTGCACTGAGCATATCTTTCATGTGGACGTCTGTATACAAGGGAACGTCGATCACAATGGTAGAGGCAGAATCTAGACTCATCTGTGAAGAGAACTCTTTCCCAATCGGTCTCTTCCCAATGGATATGCTCTCTCGCAAAATCCAAACGCGCCCTTCGATGGGCTGGGGTAAGAGCTGGGCCTCTTGCCGCGACACGAGGCCTTAAATCATATTCTCTGAGGCGATTTCTTATTGTCTGAGTGCTAATTTGCACCTCATGAGTTTGCTCAAGCTGAATTTGAAGGAGGCGAGCGGTTGCAAACCGTTGTCTCAACGAAGAAACTCTCAAGTAACGTTCTTGAATTGCAGTTGTTACCCGTGGTCTACCCTGTCCTGGTCTTCGGACATTCATACCTGTCTCCCTGAATCGCTGCAACATTCTGGACACACTTGTATGGGAAATTCCAAACCTTTCTGCAATTCTTGTGTATGTCCACCCTTCTTCTCGCAAAACTACCGCTTGGGCACATTCCTCTTGGGTCAAATTGCGTGTTTCGCATTGCATAGCTATCGAGTGTAGAAAATCAAACGAAAGAAAATCTATTGATCACTAGAATTGATCGAGAACAACTGATTTTAGAATGGAGCCAATACATTCAAAATCTCATAATATCATCTTTTTTTATTCCTGCTGGGAAAAAACATCTGTATTGAAGAAAACCGTTGAAAGTGGATAACATATGCATGCATAATTCTGATAAAAATAATTATCATTGAGAACAACTTCAGTTGTAAAATAAATTTGAGATTTCCATAATGTGCGTTAATTTTTTTTGCGCAGTGTAGATGGATTGGTAGGGGCGGACCGACAAGATGGCCTGCTAGATCACCGGATCTCACCAAAATAGATTTTTTTTGTGGGGATACATAAAGGGAATCGTGTGTTATGAAGTTCCAACAACAGCTTCCAATATGCGAGAGAGGATTGTGACTGGTTTCCGAAGCATTACTCCAGCCATGCTGATGAGGGTTAGAGGGTCATTCAACGATTGGATCGCTTTGTGTTACAGAGAAGGCGGACGAAACTCTGAACATCTCTTGGATCATTAACACAATTTTTCTTTGTCTTTTTCAACGCCCGTTTGTTTTTGTATCCAATATTTAAATACAATTTTCCGTTCTGATTTCATTTTTCGTGCCTGCTGGACGCAGGAGTGAAAATAGCCTTTTGGTTACTTCTGAAAAAATGTAGGGTTTCAAAGTGTGTAAATCATCATGTAAAAAAATAAAGGGTGTTACATTTGAAAAAATCGAGAAAAACAATTTGAAATTCTTCATATTTGGACATTGATAGCGGACACCCTGTATAAGAGAGGTTGATCATTTAGGAACGATGACTAGGCAAACTCTTAAGTTAAAAGTAATCCTGATCAAATTCATGTTTCTATCGCTTCTGGAAATCGATAAAGGGCTCTTACCGAACTACTGTTTCGTCGAAATTTTGCAGTTTTTTCTGAATAAGATCCGTACTGTTGAAAAAATATCCCTAATATTCTGCATCATGGTAGAGGTATTGAAAAGCATTGAAAATATGCAAAAATATAAGGGGTGTTCCATTTAAAACATCACTCATTTGTTGAATAATTTTATTTGGGAACACTCTGTATATCAAAAAATAATTTCCTGAGATGCAGAATTGAAAGTACAAAGGGAATTTCTCAAAAATCTTGCGTTTCATGAAAAAATTGCAAGAGACAAGAAAGTCTAAGATTGAATGGGCTTTCTAGCGGTTGAACAATATTCAAGGAATTAAAATAGAATACCAATGTCAGTGATTTTCGTGAATACTGTTTTTAGGGGCGAAAATAAGTGGGCTGTAACTACGAAAATAGGTGCTCCTGGCAAAAAATTAATTTTGTCTCGAGAATTCTGGACATCCTGTAGAGCATGAAACGAAAATTACAATGGGTGAAAAACACCGTGACATCGTGTACTCTTTATGAGTTGTATTCTGACAATGCAAGCGTTTTGTGTAAAGATTCTGAGCCACTTTTCATCATTGACACCCTGTACCTCGAAAACTAGACATAAATATTATTTTTTTTGTCAGTCAAAATCTAGAACATACCAAATTCAGGTGGTTCAACCGAAAGCCATTTCCATTCAATGATTTTTTTTTTTTGATTTAATTATGAGAAAGAACGACCATTATATAGTGCGTCGTTATTTTATAATCTGACGAAATGGTCTTGCTAGAAGCTTGTGGCAAGGCTTTTACCGAATTTTTGAAGTTTATACAACAAGACTCATAAGATTTCCGGAAATGTTCCGAGGTAATAAACTTTTTCCAAGCTCGTAGCTCAACTTCCTCTCTGATTGGATCGTGCATACATCTCTCGAAGAAAGCGGTAGGGCTTGATAGTCGCTATAAAAAGCAGGGAAGGAATGCAAACTTCCACACTTAAACCAATTTATCGGGAAATGTACATTTTTTGCAGGGTTCTTGAGAGGAAACGGATAAAATATATTCAAGCGATTCGCAATCTCTTTTCCAACTCATATCGTCGCTTATTTATTATACTATTTTGTAGAAGTTTCGAAAGTTTTTATCAGTTGATTAAGCTGAAATAATGGGTTCCGTTTGTTGTTACGCCCGAGTGTCAGGTTGATTTATCATTGGCTTGTGAATCATATAAATGCCGTAAATGTTTTATAAATAGAATCTACCATAAAAAAGTTGATTTCAAAAAGGCTGCTTCTCATGCTCAATGATATTTTCTCTTCAGAATTCGAATATATTATATTATTATATGACATGAAATTATCTCATCCTTAACTTAATGTCTCTGTAGAGTGTAGAGGAATGAAGTTGCATATGCCTTCTTGCAATAATAATTTATTTATTAAGGCAATCAAAATAGTTATTTTTCTTCCACTATGTCAAAAAAACAAAATTATCCAGAAGGCATCGAAAAATGAGAGAAGGATTGATGTAAAGTCAGTAGCAGCTTTTACGCGCCCGTTAAGATTTATAACCAAAGTCGTTCTTAGAAATGTAATGAGCTGAATTACATCTTATTTTTCTTAAGTTATTACATTACTCCAGTTACACTCTCGATTGAATATAATTAAAAAAAAATTGTGTTTGACTGTTAAATTGATGTCCTAAAGGTTCATTATTTGTGAAATGATAGATTAATGCTCTTGCACAGAAAACATATCAATATTTTTCTGGAAGCTGCCATTCAATATTGCTTAGATCTCTTGGTGATGGATTACCAGAAAATCCTCTGACCTCATTTTGAAGATTAGAAGCCATCTATTTATAGATACTCCTATATTTCTATCACGTTTTTCATGTATCACTCGTACAGTTGATAAAGAGAAAAACGTGTCCAGGATTGCTATAAGATTCCTTCGGAACTGGGTTAGACTGGTTTGACTGAGTTGTTTATGAAATGTAATAAAAAAATATTCTTTTGTTCATAACTTGGATATTTTCCATCAATTCTGATCGATCGAAACGGAGCTCTGGGAATTCCGGCCGCACACCCTGGTAGGACAACAGTGGATTTATTATTTTTTCTATACCGACTCAATAAAGCCTTTTATTTATTGGCTGCATCGATTTTGTTCATGCACAATTTTTTTTCGAATTTGATACAAAGAAATTGGGAAGCTGTCAGAATTCAGGTTCAATTATTCATTTACTGAAAACCTATTCAATAATTTAGTGACAGGTGACAGCTAAATATATATACAGAGTGAGTAAAAAGAAACGCACGAAATTCATATTTTCTAATTTGTAGAAAAATGTTCAAATTTCCATTTCAAATGACGTTAATTTTCATCTATAATTGAGGAGTTTGTTGGATCTTTTTGAGTTGAAATGCCATCTTGATGTGGTAATAATACGTACCTAATAATAGTTATGATTAAAGAATATTTAGGAGGAATAAGAAATAACTATACGTTACAGAATTGATCATTATTCCGACAGAACTCTTACTGAGGTTTGGGCCTTCAAAATGTAGAAAGCACTGTTGTTCGAATCATTTAGGTTCCATGAAGAGTAAGTGAGTAGAGCCACTTGCAGCTCATCTCTTTTGTTGAGGGATGCTGTAAGGGCAGGATGAAGAACTATGCCAAGAATGCGTGAGAGGTTTTTGTTAGTATACAAAAAGCAGCTTGTGAGTCTCATGCCCCTTTTCATCAACGATCTCTTAATTTTAAGGGACACCCAAGCCCATTCACGTGACATTTTACTATTTTTATTATACGGATAAAATGGTACTCAATTTTCACTTGCTTATCAGTATTCAAGTTTTCAGTTTGTTTTCGCCAGTTGAAATTTTCAGAAAGTAAGGATGAAAAAGATATTAATATTATAAATATAAAATATAAAGTGATATTATTATAATATTAATACTTGTTGATTATGATCGTCAAGTGCAAAGCCACAACGAAGCAGTTATGCTCTTTTTAGTGATTTGAAAAGGGAGAATATGCCTATAAATGGCATCACTTTTAATAGAACAATTTCAGCTGAATTTGGAAAAAAATTTCTGCGAAGGGTTCACTTAAATCTACTATTTAGAAAAATTAGTATATTTTGCTTGCAACTGGGAGAGATCCCTATGTAACGTCAGTTGGCTCTTGTGGAAAAATCTCGACCTTTCGAAGAGTGAAAATTTCTCATTCCAGCTATTTTTCCTTGGTTAATATTCTGTGGAACTCTAAATTAAATAAACAAGGCAGTGGCATTTAGAAGTGGTGATTGTGATACTTCCTGTATCGGACAGACCAGAAGAAGGATAGGATTCAGGATAAAGGAACATCTTAATAGACCTCAATCATCAGCTTTTGGTCACCAAGTAAAATTCACAAACCATCAATTCAGCCCTAACTGACTCCAAGGTATTTCATAAGATCGTGAGAAGCACGGGTAACATAGAGATGAACCTATTTGAAGATTTTGAGATAGCTCAGGAGGTGTACTCTAACAGTAACTGTGTAAACACTCGAGTAAATTTGAATTTAAACAGAAGTTTTACTCTCTTATATAAGAGTTCGATTTGAAATTTTAAGGTCCATGTCATATGTGTGTTTGTTTGTTACTTTTGTGTAATTTTAATAATGTGATATGACTTCGAGATCGCCTGCGACGGTACACCCCTGACATTTGTACCTATGAGTTTAGTCTGTGTCTGCAGAAACAACAATTTAACAATTAATAGACGGATAAAACGTCTTTTCTCACTTTCCGTTTTCTTCCTCGAGGTCATAGTTGTCGAACTAATGGAAATTACTTGAATTGACTTTGAGAATGTATCTTGATGTTGGATTTATTGTTCTTTCTGTGATAATTCCTGGACGATTAATTATCCCAAAGTATAGGATCTGATTTTATAAGCTCATTCATTTGGAATGAATGGAATAAGAGATATCCCACTTAAATGGTTCAGATCATATCTCTCTTCTCGAACACAACAAGTCTTAATCACCAACGAAAAAACCCAAGCCGTCTCAGATCCACTTCCAGTTGATTTGGGTTTACCACAAGGAAGCATTTTGGGTCCACTTATTTTCATTGTCTAATGATCTATTTGCTGAGACAGCCTCAATCACCGATTGCTCATTGATACATTATGCTGATGACACCAATATTTTATTGAAAGCAAAAACTCTTGGTGCTCTAAAATGCCTGATTGAATCTACCATCACAAAAGTAAATGAGTGGTTTCTTAAAAATCAGTTATGTTTGAACACTCAGAAGACAAGAGTTGTAATGTTTGACACCAACCACGCAAATGTTGCATGAGTGCATTGAGACAGTTGATTATAAGCTCCCCCTGGAAAGAAATTGTAACTTTTTGGGCTTGACCATAGATGAAAGTCTCAACTGGCGTGATAATGTCACAAACTTATATGGAAAACTCAATACTATATGTTACTCCTTGGGTGTCCTGAGTAGATACCTTGACTCAATATCTCTTAAGACAATCTATCAAGCGGTATTCGAATCAAAGATGAGATACGGTATCATTTTCTATGGGGCCTCTTCGGGAATAGAGGAGATCTTGAAACTCCAAAAGAGAGCTATTCGCACCATATACAGACTAGAATTCAGAGAATCGTGTAGAGGAAAATTCCATGAATACAATTTACTAACAGCATTCGCCATTTATATTCAGGAATGTCTGTTATTTGTCTATAAGAATAGAGACTACTTCGAAGGGAAAACCATTAGCAAATACAACACGAGAACAACTGAATTGAAATACCCAAAACATAGGCTTACTTTAACTGAGAGGAATGCTGAGTACTGTTGCACAAAATTTTTCAATAAACTGCCACCCCAAATAAGAGCAGAGACGACATTGAACAGTTTCAAGAGGCAGATTTTCCACCTGCTACTGAAGATGCAGCCATATTCACTGAAAGAGTTTTTTGAATTTTGAATGAGTTTCCAAATTTTGACCCTGTTTCATTTCGAGTTACTTGTAAAGTTTTTCTATTTGAAATAAAGACTCTTCTATTCTATTCTATTCTATTCATCAAATGATCAATTCATCAATTACTACCCTACGAAGAAAGCATGTTTTCGATAACACTTCAATAACATATACAATACGGCATATGTCATTGACGTCAAAATACATAAAAATTAACATCCCTAAAATGAAATAAGGAGATGAAAAAAATTAATCCTTCTCAGGAACAAGGTCTACCCATATCTGGCTTTTAAAAAACCCAATTATCCAATATCCCTCCTGTATCACTCACGTAGAGAGTGCATGACACACTTCTCAGTTTTAGATAAAAAATTTTATTTGAAATAAAAATTGGCCCACTCGAGCATGTCTTTACAAAATATTGAAGACGAAAGATATGGAGTTTTGCGTAACTTTTCACTTAAACTGTATTTTTCTGCTTAAAACGACCAGTCTCCATAAATTGGACATATCGTAAAAAAAATTATAATTATAATCAAAAGGTTATCTTATAGGTTTCCAAATTTTCAGAAGATGAATCACTAAAATTTCATTGAGTTTGAGAAGTATCATGCAGAATTTTCCTTATTTCAATATGACACATTCACTCACATTCTTGACTACATATTCATTGGTTTATCTGTTCGATAAAAATGTATTATAACCCAGCGAATCCGCCATTTTGCGGATTGCAGCAAATGAATTTAGACATTGAAAAATTTGACTAAACTTCGATAACACGTGAAGCAGCCAAAAATTTTTGTTTTCTGAAGAAGAATTTCTGTATATTAGAGGTTTTCACAAAGTTTTCTTTGATGCTGGTTGGATGTCTCAGCCACTTTTTGGATACAATACGCTATGGAAATATGTAGGTATCGCCATTTCATTCAATCACCTGTTTTTCTTGAAATATCCAGCTATAACTTCGATATTTCTTCGTCGATGTTGAATTTTTCGCCAGTGATGCAAAGCACAATTCAGAGTCTTCACGCAACTGGCGCAGTTCTTCGAGTTCTTCTTGTTGTACATATTGAGAATATAAGGATGCGACAAATTTACATCTTCTGGCTGCGAATTCAGAAACACTGAAGATCATTACGTCGTTTTCGTCATTTTCTCGATACATTGCGTTGCTGTGGAAATAACGCTATTGTATGAAATTTCATTTTTCTCAGAAATTCTACCTTGTTTTGATGAACATTAGCAGAGATTGAGTGAAAACTGCATCAAGGAGTACTTTGTAATGAAATTGATCAAAGGCAGTGGCTTGCTTACGAGCCTTAATTTTATTCGAATTTTCCATCGTTTTGTTGCGCGTTGCACTTTGAAAGAAGATATAAATGAAATGAGTTCCATTTATATTCGTCTAAATTGGAGTTCAGTGAAAATAGCATTCTCTTTGTTTCTATATGATTTCATCTGAGAGTATCTGGCTGACGTTTTTTCAGGAAAAACTCCAACTTTATCTAATCGCACAATCGCCCACAAAAACAAACTCCACACCCCATGTTCCCTTTAAAGCTGTAGGTCTGAAACAAGTGTGGAAAATTTAGTTTAATTTTTTCCAATCATATGTCCCTTTATGCACGTCAATGCAGTTGATCATATCGATGAGATATCTTTGATGCAGTTTAAGCGATATCCGCTATTGTTATATGAAAAAAGGTGATTTCATAAAATGGCCATATTTCGATGGCAGCGCATTCTATCCAAAAAATGGCGAAAATGTCCCGAGGTGTCCACCAAACAATCCTCCCAACACGAAAAATGAACTTGGTGACAAAAAAATTTTTGGCTGCCTTAAATTTACATCCTATAAAACAAGAACCGATTGAAAAAATAAGCCTGTGCCAGTGGAATATAGGCGAAATACATATGAGGCTTTACATCTCGGGGTGAAAATCCATTATCATCAAAGTATTATTGAAGTTATAATATGCCAAACTGTGTCCCACTTCATTTTCAGCATGTTCTAATTTGAATGATCCTTTTGATGAGCGAGATGATTCCCAATTTACACAATCCTTGTTGTTTTCTTAGGAGAAAAATATTGAACATTTGATCATTTTACAGTCTAGTGATGCGAACGAATATTGCTATAAAAGATCCTCTACTCTTCTGAGCATCGTTCATAAAAATATCGAGATGAGATGAGAAAATATCGATGTTCTAGTAACTGCAGATTTTATTTGTTAGAACTAGACTCTATGTAGACAGCTAGGGATTCAATAAATTTTTATACTTTGCTCGGATCTATGTCGAATTTCAACATGAGAAAAGTCCAGTCGATAAGGTGTTAAATATTTCCTAGCCTCTTGTGAATATCTCAAGTTTCTTGAGCCACAATGTTGTTTACATGTTTTGCCCAATAGACCACTAAGTTGAAAGTCACGAAAAGAACATGTATTTGGTCTTCTCATCAGATACCTGATTCTCTATCACCTCGCTGGTGAATTAACAGCTAAAATAGTAAAAGAGGCAATCTGGAATTTGTCTCGAGAATATTATTCGTATCTGACATATTTCAGAGGTATTCAGTAGTTATGTTGTTAATTTTTTGTCCAAAAAAGTAGACGGACCATGTTTTTGATTCACCTTAATCTATCGTGAATTTTTAAGAACGTTACAAGTGAGCCAAAGCGATTGTATATTAGTAGTAGAAAATATGGTGTATTCCGTAGAAGAGAGGGTGGAAATGATAAAATTATTTGTTTAGAAATAACGACTCTGCGCGAACAACAGCGGTTTTATTCAACGAACGACATACTGAAAAAAATGTTTTCGCTGCTTACGTTAAACTGGTTGCCTAATTTGATGCTACTGGTTCAGTCGGAAACAAAAAGAGGGCGCATGTAAGGGACGAAGCGAGGGACGTGGCTGTCTTAGGTCATGTAGCAATGAATCCGACCTTTAGTACTAGGAAATTGTCTGATGTATCTGTTGTTTCAATCACAACAATCATGAGAATCATTGAACAACAAAAATCCATCCATATAAGATACGATTGGTTCAGGAACTGAATGAGCATGATCCCGATCGATGACTCCAGTTCTGTGAAGTGGTCAGTGATATGATTAACGGTAATCAAAACTACATGTTCGATGTTTGTGTTTCAGACGAGTGTTTATTTTAACTTAACGGCATTGTAAACCGTCACAACTGTCGGTATTAGTCAGATGAATATCCAAGATTATTTCGTAAGGTGCATACTCAGCTTCCCCAAAAATTAAATGTTTGGGCGGGTATTTATGGGAATCACATAATCGGCCCTCTTTTTATACACTAGGTAAATCGTTTCTTTCAACCGGTGCCTCAGTTCTTAGATGCAAATTGTCCTCAGGCCTGGATTGAAAGAAGAGTTGCCACCCAGATCACCTGATCTGGATCCACTGGACTTTTTTCTATGGGGTCACCTGAAATACAAGATTTTCGCTTCCCAGCCTGAGTCACTGGATGATTTGCGAACTCGGATCATTAATGAATGCCGTCAAATAAGACCACGTTTTCAACAAAACTTATTTTTCTGCATGGAAGTGAATGGTGTCCATTTCCAGCATTCAATAAACTAATCACAAAAGTATGTACTCTTCCACTACTTTACCTGTCATTTCGTTGTCGAAGCGAAATTTCAGGATCAGGTAGTACTAGATAAGAGATGAGGCATCGCAAGACCCCTCATTCAAAATCAAGGGTATGTACCCCTGGTAGGAGGATGCAAAGAGCGGACAAGTTGTTCACCCTCGAATCAGAAATTGAAGGGTCCGAGCGATTTTTCACATTTGCATTTTAATGCCGGATAATCGAGGTGTTACATTTTCGTTGGACCAATGTACAGGGTTGTCTACTGAGAGGATCTCGTGAACTATAGCAGCTAGAAGATAACGGATGACACATTTCCGAGCTCATTTTCGGAGAAACAAAGAATGGTGAAAACCACAGGCTCCTACGATACTTCGTTTTTGAGTTTTACAATTTCGTAAAGTTCTCATAACTTTCTTGTCTTCGAAATTACAAACCTGAAACTTGAACCTTCTACAGGCACTTTTTTACGTAGAATCCACTGATGAGCTCAAAATATTTTTTCATGTCGAATCATTGGTCGCATTCAGCGGACGAAACAGTTGCGCAACTGTTACCAAACGCTAGCGTAAACGTTCGGTGACATATGCGCTACATTCTCAACACGTTCTGGAGCGGACGCCACTTTTGGGAGCGGATTTGATTTGTGCTAGGTAGCGGTAGCGGAAAGGAGCGAAAGTTGGACTTGAACTGAGTAGGTAGTTGTTATTTAGTGTGCAAGATGCACGAGCTTGAGTTTGTTGAGGAAAATGAAATGAAAATTGATGGAAGGTAATAGAGAAGGATGTTAAATAAGTTATAGGAAATATACTAGAGCAACAAAGTAATTCGTCAGAATTCTAAGTTATGTTTTTCACAAAAAAAAACTGACTTAACCAGAACAAGGTTAACGAAACTTAAAAAATCCGTTTGTTTACGTCTTTCCTACAGACTTCTCAACTAATCAGCTGATAGTGACAGCTCGTTGGACTGCCTTATCCTATCTCGGCTTGCCAGCGAACGTTCAACATGTTCCCGACCGCTACCGCTACCGATGGGTAGCAGAAGCGTTTTGCGCTCCGTCCGCTGAATGCGACCATTAGTTGAACTTTCATTTTTTTAAATGCAAAGTTTTATAAAATTTTTTATTTTTGAATTGAAAAAAAAACTTTTGTCAGTAGATTCTACATATGAAAGTGCCTAATAAGGTTTATTTTCCAGATCTGTAACTTCAAAGACAAAAAAGTTATGGTAACTTTTCGGAATCGTCAAAATCTCAATTTTTGTTTATAACTCGAAATCTCAAAATGAACCGATTCTGTTTTTAGATTTTGATTAGTCATGAAAAAAGAGCTCGAGAATGTGTCATCCGTTTTCTTCTAGCTGCTACAGTTCTCGAGATCCCCTCAGTAGATAACGAATTTTGCCCACCCTGTATATGTTGGCTCAGGTGCGCAAAATATCCTAGATATTAGAGAAAGTAGATGCAATTCAAAAGATTATAACAAAAATTAAATTCGGGATGCAATATTTTGTTTGTAACGAACAAGTCGATCGCCAAATCTACTATACCTTCAGATGGTAGAATTGAAAGGTTAAAAAATTGTAGCCAATTCATAATAATTGCCTAGGGTCTTTGCGATATAATAATAGTCTTCAACACCAAGGGTGTAACTGAAACATGGACTGAATTGAGAACAAGTTAGAATTCCTGCCGTATATCTTTTTCAGAACTGTTTCAATTACTCACCTCATTATTCAACCCAGAATTTCCAATCATTCGCGCAAGTTAATTGGCCGTAATTTACCGGCTTCGGCATAGACGAGCGCTGCTAGAACGTTCATCAATTCACACATAATTGTTTCCGAATTTTCATCCTAACTGTTCGATACAGAATTGAAAGAACGTGAGTTGAGGTTGCCATAATTGGTGTTGTCGCGTTTATGTCCACTATATATTTTGTGGTTATGTTTATTGCTTCGTTTTGTCAACGGAAATTTATAACATTTGTCAGGAACGGTAATTCGATGCTGAATGGAGCAGATTATATACCTATATAGAATAGGGAATTACGAGTATCACCGTAAAATGGGGTTACTTTGAACGGTTTTTTGTTTTGAATCTATATATCTCCAGTAAGGCAGTGAATGAAAAATTCCAAAAAAATATATGTTACGGGCGTCAGTTCGACCTTTCTAATGACAAAAAAATGAGATCTCAAAACGATCAATAACATATTTTTTTTTAATTAATTTGTGGCTGTTCAAAGTAAACCCGCAGTCGGGGTTACTTTGAAAGCATGTAATGAAACCATACAATTTCATTGTAACTCCACAGATAAGGTTTCTTTGAACACTTCAAAACTAGAAACTTCTTGTTTTCGGAAGAAAAAAAAATTTATTCAACAGAAATACACAATTTACATAAAACGAGGTATTTTATTATCAACAACAGAATTCTAACATAATAAAAAATGAAAGGAACTAAACTAATATTTGGCACTATTGCACTGTTTGAAAGCTATCTATTTCAAAGTTTTCAGGTAAGAGCGAAGATGATTTTTTTACTCCTGGATTGTCCGGCAGGTTTGTCTCATCGTAATTGAATATGTTCTTTCGCTCAACGCCCTGAATAGTTTCTTTCAAATTTACAGAAAACTTCGCCACCATTTCTGCTGAAACGGCGGATCTGTTTTTCTTTATATTTTGGCAATTTCGTAAAGTTATATGGTTTTTGTGTCTTTTCAAAAAACCCAACGCCCACTCCTTAGACTTCTTTTTTGATTTTATTTCACTTAGAGCTTTCTCTAAGGCTTCTGGTGTAAAGTTGGCATATTTTCTTGCTCCAATTTTTCTTTTATAAGAGCGGACCATTTTCTGCGAGATAATAATAAAGCTAATTCGTAACTGGGGCTTCATTGATCACGTGCTAGGGCTTCATTGAACACGGTTCAAAGTAACCCCGAAAACGATGTCTAACCTCATTGTTGTAATAAAAAATTCATACAAAAAAGTAAGTTGAAATATTTCAAATTGTTTCAATATAGCTCTGCTATGAAAATGTATTGTTGTAGCAAATATATTTTGTGAACATTTAGTGTAAATACTTACGGCTGCAGCAACAGAAGTTTGCACACCTTTTCGAGCGTTACTTTTTTAGATTAGAAATGAAATGCCGAGATTGCCTACTTCATAGAAATAAGTTTCATACTAGTGTTGCCATACCATTCTTAAATGTGTGACGAATTGAGTGGTGAAAACTAGATGTCGCTAAACCTAATGATTATTTCAATATGAGTCAATATAACGAAATTTATTTTTTGTTCAAAGTAGAGTTGATTGACGTATTGAGTATCTTTTCCTATCAAAGTGGATGTTTCATATAAACTAGAGGCCTAAAACCATGATTAACATATAAAAATTCTCTCGATCATACTGACTGATAAAATATTCGTGAATAAATAATCCCGCCAATTTATTGGCGCAGTTCATATACTGCATTTACTTCAATAAAAGCATTCGGTTGGCCATGAAATAAGTTTTTGTAGCTAGGACGGAGTAAGGGTCGTTAGGGTCAACACAACGTTGTCACAACTAATATTAATTGATTACGAAAATCAGTGATTGGAAAAGAAAGACAAAATATCAAGTACTGCTATCCAGAAATGAGTGCCGTTCATTCGAATAGTAACTCTGATATTCTTAAATCTACAATATATGAGACGGTTTCGAACATATTGAATGTGAGTGAATTCATATTATGTTTTATGTTTCATCTGAATCTTAACTACTTATATTTTAGCTGAATGTTTCCACAACCACAATCATAAAGATTGGAGATGAAGAGCATGGCAAAGAATTTCTTTTCATTGGGATATCTAAAAAGGTGGCTGAGATTGTACGATCATCTGCCCAACACTGTTAAACTGCTCAATAAAATACAATTATAAAAAAAAACAACCAATTTATCTTTTATGAAATGTTATTAAGGATTTTCAACGAATGTCATCGTAGAATAAATTCCAGATAATTAATTTTTCATTAGACATATTTTATAGATTTTGAATGGGGGATATGACTTTAACCTTGCGGCTTTCACACTCCTCTCCAGAGGAAAATTCATCTATCCCAGATATCTCAGATATCAAAAGGATTAAGCTCTGTTGGAGCCCTTTCCAGGTTTTCGAGCTCGTGGTGGTGGTCGGGTCCGGGTCGTTCCATGGCTCCCTGCCGTCGGTTGGATTCCTGCTCCACCCGCACTTCCTGTTGGAGCAGACGGTGTTCCTCTGCATTCTGCATTCCCCATGTACTTGCGTACAGTTCTCGCCGTTCCGAGCAGTACCGCCTTCTGCTTGACTCTATAGATATTTTCGTCCAACTGAAGTTTCCTTAAGTTCTCTAGTAGTTTCTTCGGTATCAGGCATGTAGATGAAATGACAATGGAGATGGTCTTGATATCTTTCAGCGTCCACTGTCTCCCGGTTTGTTCCTCGAGATACCTGTATTTTGAAATTTTTTCAGTGTGCCTATCTAGAAGATTGTTATTATTCGGAATCGCCACGTGGATGAATAATGTTCTGTCCTCATCCTTATTGAGCAATATGAGGTCTGGTCTATTGTGGGTTATTTTGCGGTCTGTGAGAACCGTGCGGTCCCAGTAGAGCTTGTGATGTTAATTTTCCAATACAGCTTCCGGATGGTAATTGTAATAAGGAACCTTTTTCGAACTTAGAAGTTGGTGTTTTAGTGCCAATTCTTCTGACATCCCCTGGTGATGTGCTGGATAGTTCCATGTGTCGCACAGCCATAACGACAGCTATCGTCCGCCACTGAGGCATCCTTGGCGATATATTTCATGTAGTTCCTTGTTTGAATCACCTGATCCTGGATCAGGTGAAGCCCTCTGTCTCAGGAAACAACCTGAGTAAACCAGTAGTTAGACGCAGATATGTCGACGTAATCATGGTTGACCTCGTTCTGATGCCTTCCATGCAAAGGTTTGCCAATCAGTTTCTGCATTTTACTTTCTGCAGAGTGTTCGACAGTTTCCAAGTGGTCCTGTTATAGCTTTAACGGCGTAGAACTATCAGCAACACAAACTACCCGATGGAGTTCTGACGAAGCAGCCTTGCTCAGGAAATATTTTCGAAGTCCTTCAATTTCCTGGGGCATACGGTTGGACAAATCAACAATTCCTCTACCCCCAAGATGTCGTGGCAGCTCTGTCCGTTCTATTGAGCTTTTGAGGTGATGTTTATTGGGTTTAGTCAGCATCGTCCTTATTTTTCTCTGTAAGGCTGCTTAATCAGTGGTGGTCCAAGAGATGATACCGAATGAATAGCTCAGCGCCGAGCAAGCGTAGGTGTTAATCGCTTTTATCAGATTCTTGCTGTTAAGACCAGTTCTCATTATCCTTCTCAATCTTCGGGTGAACTCCTCCGTTAATTCTTTCTTTACTGGCCCTGATTGATTTTTCTTGCCTGTTTGATGCCTAGATACTTGTATGTGTCTCCTTTCTTTAATGCTTCAATTTCTAAACCTTCCTTGAGTTTGAACGTACCTTCATCTATTTTTCCTTTCGTTATGTTCAACAGTCGACATTTTTCTAGTCAAAACTTCATTTTGATGTCTTCCGAGAATCCATCCACCATTTTCAGCATCTGATCCATTTGTTTTTCGGTAGATGCCAAGGGTTTCAAATCGTCCATGTAAAGTAGATGATTAAGTTTTATCATAGTTCCACTGCCGCTCTTGATTGCAAATCCTTAGTCCGTAGTTCATAGATTTCAATCTATGAGACAAGGGTAAGATGTCTAAAACACTGGTGTGTGCACTTGTCACTTTTTGCAAGCATCAACATTTCAGAAAATCGGGGATATGGGATCAGTTTCGTGGCGGCGCCACCATGTCATTTGGTTCGTTTTATCCTTGTTCTATCAAAGGAAGTCAAAGTTACTCTCTCGTTTTATTTTGTTTTGCGTTGATATCGAATATCGATCAACGAGTGCAAAATATGAAGGAATATTTGTGATTTACAGTTCAATTTTCGTTGTAAAAACAAATTTGTCAACATTTCAACACTACCGAATAAGGGTTCAAAGGAGTATTTACTGTTCTTCTTCAAGATAATTTCCGTTTGAAAACTTGAATTCGTGAGGGGGGTAATTCAATATGATTTTAATAAAACACAATTGATTGGTCAAATATCCAATATATTCAGTTGATGGATAGGTAATTTTCACTATATCTATTCAGGAAGAATATTTGAAGAACAAACTCGAATAGATTTATCAATTTCTGATTCTCAATACATGCTCACAATTCACATTACGTATTTCCAATACAGTTTCTCTGAAATATTGCTGAAGTTGCCATAAAACTCAGCTATATCCTTCCCGAATGTTCGTTCATCTGATTTTTTCTGCCTCAAATTCCAACAACACCGAATTATTAGCTGTAGTTCTTGATTGTCCATACAGAAACCTGAACTTACTGAACGACATGTTGAATAAATGAATGTTCTACACCCCTTTCTCGAAACTAATACATTTTCACACACCAAAAATCGCTTATAAATACAACATATTCGTTAGTCGTAGGAAAGTATTCAAATTATTTTCAAATATCAATTGACAATGCTCTGTCAAATTCTAAACAGCGCTACCTACAGTGGGAAAAACGAAACTGGTCCGATATCCCCACGAAATTAAAAACAATATCAAATCAGTGAATACACCAGAGTTTTAGACATCTTAGACAAGGGATTCAGGGCTATGCAGAACCACAGAGGGCTCAGCGAATCTCCATAGAAAATTCCGCGTCCTGTTGTAATGGAGCCATCTGCTGCTTTCATTTGAAAACTAGTACGCCAGGTTGACATGGCCTTTTTCAGGAACTTAACAATATTGGGATCCACCTTGTAAATCTTAAGATCGTCAAGAGCCATTCGTGAGGTATAGAATCGAATGCTTTTTTGTGGTCTATGTACGCAGCGTAAAGATTCCTTCGCTTGGAATACGCTTGATTGCAGATAACTGAATCTATTATTAGTTATTCTTTGCATCCTTTTCTGTTGCAAATTCGGTTTGAAATGCACGATGTGATTAATTTGTACATCGTTAGAAGACCTGTGATTGCTCGGTACTTGGATGGGTCTTCTGTATTCCTAGGTAACAGGTATATTGTGCCATGTGTAAGGAATACTGGCATTCTTTCAGGATTTTCAATGACATCATTTCTTGCGGAGGTCACTTTGTCTTGCATGATCCAAAGTTTCTTGATCCAGAAGTTCTGTAATCCATCAGGCCCAGGTGTTTTTCAGTTGTGTAGTCCTCTGATAGCTGATTTTACTTCTTCAATTGTGATCATGTCATGCTGCAACGGCTTATATTTTATAGCTTCAGACTTTTCATCTTCAATCCATCTGGTATCTCCATTGAACTGAGGTTTCGTTGATAATTGTTCGGTCCAGAATTGTTCAATAGCTTCCTTTGGTGGCAACTTTCCATTTTCTCCATCAGACGATGTGAGTGACCGGCAGAAAGTTTCTTTCGACTTTTCGAATGAATTATTGCCTATTTTCCGCCTATAGTTGCTTTTATATCTCCTCAGGAGTTCTTTATACATTATCATTATTATTATTATTATGAATTAATAAAAAAACAGCGATGAATATGAGCCTGTGAATAATTGTTAATTTAAGTGAAATTTTTATGTAAAGGTTAATTTCGTTTTGCCTAAAAACTCCCTTCAACTATTTAGACTTTCATTAATCTAACATGATTTTTGTTGAAGAATTCAACATTCTTGTAATGATTCATTAATTCATATTTTCGAATTCATTTATTTTTTGAAGTAAATTCAAATGAGAAATACGTAATTACCAAACTTTTATGTAAAACGAACAACATAGCGCTGATTTAAAACCAGAAATATTTTTGACAAGCGTCATAACCTCAGATTTTCGCACGGCCAACCGGTTGCTTTTATAAGAGTGAATGGAGTATATGAATTCAATGAGATGAGATGAAAGAATGATATTCAGACGGAACACCCGTCGGTATAAATATCACCAAATTTTACGTATGAATCGAACTAGCTAACCACCATTACTGAGGGTGCCGATAGAGAGACTTCCCATACAGGAAGAGTGAATATTGTCCATGTCCATGGATTCAATCTTATTCGATCTCGTGAGAGCAACACAACTTCCACCTCGGCGGAAAGAGATACAGAACTTCCTGACTTCATTAGCAGCTGGCAAGTTCTGCACAGTATGGGGGGGTATATAAAAATACATATTCTTTAAATTCACTGAATTCTGATTTTTGGCCATTTCATACTCTACAGTGCGAAGGGAGAAAGACTAAGTTGCAATATAAAATTTAAAATTCTGCAGGGGCATGCGGATAATAAACTGTATCCAAAATAACCACCCTCACAACGACCCTTGTACTCATATCGGCGGTGTTAACAATCTAACGTAACCAAATCTAATGTAATAAGTTGAACGAAGTAGGTAGGTATGTAGGAGATGTGCATAACAATTTCACTATTCACCTAAACACGTTTCATATGTGAGCGTGGTTTTCTAGTGGTACGACTGTGAGAGTTGAAAAATGTGCATGTGTGCTCTTACTGTAAGTTTTTCGGAATGAAACTGGACAATTTAATTTCAAATCCATGAAAAGCCATCAAATAAAATAAGATAAGCCTCTTCAAAATTTTTTGAATGGGGGATGTTGTTGGTCTTTATATCTTTTGCTTCGAATCTGAATTCTGAGAAACCATGATTTTTTCATGCAAATCCTTTTTTCTTTCTTAAATGAATTAAAAAAAAGGTTTGTATTTATTTGGCAAAATCCATGTCAATTGCGTAAATGTTATGTGACCATGCTCAGTGTGCATTTTCAACCTTCAATCCTTACCTGCGATTTTCTAATGAGACGCTGAAAAATATTATAATGTTATTTCTTTAAGAACTCATATAATAATTCAAAGTGGATCATTTCAATATGGGGGTTATAAATACATGAAGGGATTGAGGAAAGAAGAGGAACTAACTCGAATTACATTACATAATTGTTCATTTATAACAACAATTGTTCCCGCGTGCTTCCGTGAACTTAAATACATAATTAGTTCACAGACTCACCTGATAAAAAAAAATAGGTTGTGACATTAGTTTTTTTTTCTTAAAAATTGAAGTGATCACCACAGAGGGAAGATATATACAGTTATTTTTGACCACCGGGGTCAGGTGTTAATAGAAGACCATGCCATGAGTTGGAAATATCACTCAAATATTCGACTCTTTGAATTGGTACTTCTATTTCGTAAAGTTTCAGTGATATCGAAAAACAAACTGAACATCTTATATCTTTTCTAATTGTGAATAGCATATGACTATTTGAATTCAAATTTAAAGTAACAAGTGTCCCCACAGATTCCTTTCGAATCTGTAGTGACGTAAATAATTATGTTTTACTTTGTTGCTATGGAACCCAAGTATCGTTTCATCCTTAGAACATAGAACAACAGGAAGGAGCCTTTCCACGCGAATACAAGGACAGGAAGTGAGACCGAAGTGCACCAAATAATGACTCATTGTTTTGTTTTGATATAGGTGTCAAACGTGAAGCTTTTATCAAATTCATATCAAATTGTTATTTTTAGGATATTTTTCGAGTTAAACTGTGTTGGATTTTGTAGAGTTGAGTGAAATTAAGTTGTGAAGTGAATTCTGAACTATTTTACCTAAAGAAATTATTAAAATAAGAAGAAGACTTTCTTAGGGGCCTTGGCCGTTACCTCTTGGGTAACCAGAGCTGGTTTTCCCATATGAATGGTTCTTAGGCCAGCCAGTTCTGTACACTTACATAATATGTGATTGTTTATATTGCTGGTTTTGTTTCTTTTAAAATTGGACAGAAACTGAAATGTGAACAGTGTGTTGCACAGTTATTTGGAGTTAAGGAGGATTTCCTAAACTCCTTGATTGCAACAAAATCAAAGGGTGGTTTGAGTTACCCAAGTAATGGAGTCATTGCAATATGCCAGACTGCAGAAAAATTTTTAAGAAGCCAATCATATTCAAATAAAAAAATTAACCGTGAAGAAGTTTCACTTAAAGTTATGAAACATTTTATTGGAAAAAGTGTGTTTGATGAAATGATTTTTCATGATTTTTCCCCATTAGAGAGTCATGAAACTCTTTTAATTAAAAGTATTTCAAATTGTTATTTAAACACGAGGTTGAATTATATTTGTAAAAATACTGTAAATGAAGATAGAATAAGGAATTTGTATAATAGATTGATTCTCTTTAAAAACCAATAAACATTAAAAGTGACGTTCTATATATTCTTTTTAAATAGATAAATATACAAAATTTATTTATTTCTCAGTATTCACAAGTACAAAGAGAAAAACAAATACATTTTTCCTACTCACATCTTTCGAGATTTTAATTCCTATGTTTCACAAGAGTATTCCCAAAATATTTTTTTTCTTTCCACTCAATAATAGAAAGCTTTCGAAAAATAAAAAATGCGATCGGAAATTAGCCAAAATTACGTTGGACAGTAATTGAGATTATTTATGCCCTACGCCACTGCTAAACCGGAAATATGGATTCAGCCATATGTGCACCAAATTCGGTCACACCAAAATGAACAATATGCTCCTTCCTGTTGTTCTATGTTCTAAGGTTTCATCATCAGTTGCGAAAATAAAACGTTTCAAAACGTCACTGAGTTTTAAAAAGAGTCACTTTATATGTCAAAATTAGAAGAATTATATTACATAGACAGTTTTGATCTTTATAGTAAGTCTACTTTCAATCTTCTCTGTATAATTCAGTATTTCAAATTAAAGAACTCACTCTGTATCAAATCATTATTTATTTATTTCAACTAGGACCAAATGGTGATATACACTGCTGCATAATTTATATTGATAATTTGCATGAAGTAATAATATATAAAGGAAATGAAACAAGATTTTGTTCATGTAGTGATGTATAAAGTTAGGTTACGGTTACCTGCCTATAAAGGAAACAGCAGCAGTCAGCTGGTCATGGAAATTCGACACATTTGTAGATATAGGAAAGAGAAGGTTCTGTGACCAACATCAACATATTTTTGTCTACATTTACCCCGATCCGAAGTTATCTTGTTCACCATATTTGCCACATATTACACAATTTCTAGGCATGTCGACAACGAAATTCTTGATACACATGCAAGTCTTGAAACGAACTATTACCCCAAACACAAATATCTATTTATTTTTTCATTTATTCAACGGTTCAAGACCTTTTTACGAATGAATTACAATGACACAACGATAACAATAACATAAAAAAACCAAAAATTAAATTATCACAATTATACATAGATACATCAATTGGTGTAATCCAGAAATTCACAAATCTAAAAAGTCTTAGATATTGAACATGCAAATATTAGAGTGAACGTAAACAGAACTGGTTATCTTTTCCTTCCTCTATCTACAGGCATATTCCATAGTACGAAAATGTGAGGATTCGACTGTTTTTTGTTTTAAATCACCGCTATGTTCTACATGCTACCTGAACGTCCCAATAATTGTATTAATTCGAAATTATGTGGTGCACATAATACAGGATTCCTTACCTACGAATTTTCAAAGAAAGTACAAGAGATCAGTGTTTAAATATATTAATCTTTGCTATGGAAGAAGAGTTGACTATTAGTACAAGAAGATAACCAACATTACAAACATCTGCATGTATGTCAATTGTCAATAATTTAATATTCTTTCATGGCAAAATAAATATACGCAAACACTGATCTCTTGTACTTTGCATGCAAATTATTAGATTAGGAATCCCTTCAATCGGTTTATATAAACGTTAATTATATTCATCACATTATCATATATTTTCGAATTAATATTGTTCGAGGTAAACGCATATTTATATTGTAATAAAATACGTACCCAGGTAATTATTGGGACTTTTACCTAAAACAGACAACATAGCACTGATTAAAAACCAAAAAATGTGGTGACTTGATAGGCGTCATAACCTCACATTTTTGTACTATACAGAGTGGAATGTGTCATATTTCCATTGCCAACGGACTGCTCTTATACAAGTGAATGGAGTATATGCATTGTTCAGATATTAATGCGGAAATAACTCAGGTTAAAACACTTCGGATTTAATATTATTGATTGGTGTCTCAACAAACGCTTTGTTTTTCACGCTGTATACGAAAGAAAATGATAATGGATTCTAGCCTTCATGTTCTCCACCATTTGTCACTCTGTAGTTGGTTTGAGCTTCTTGTTATTGCGTCGGTTCCAATTTGACATTCCTGACAGTTTCAATTACAGACATTTTCCATGAATACGAATGAATATGCGGTGAACAATAGGAGGGTTTCACAAAACTTTTACCCTGTACGAGTTGTATTCATTAGAGAAGCTTCATTCATTCATTAATGACGGAGATATTGAGGGACCGCAGTCATTAAATTTCATGAAGAAAATTGTAATGTAGTTGGAATTTCAGAATTTATTTATGCCATGAATATTGAAGTAGTTTGGGAAATGCTTCGAATTCGTAACAGGTACACTTTACATGTGAACTTCAGTTCATTATACATAACTAAAAAAGCTAACCAGAAATTACCGGAAAATTGTGGGTTTTATGTTCTTTTTCAAAATTGATGGGTGAAATGGTAAATTCTCTAATTGATACATGATTTGGACAGCTGATCAAATTCATTTATTTTTTCAAGAAGATCGCGTGTCTTTAGAATTGGTTCGAGATTTTACCTTACCAGGTTGTAGCGTGAAGTGAATTATACACTACCAAAAAATAATGTTATGCAGGGGATCCCACGATGCTAAAAGAGGATTCAATCGAGCGTCGTGGTGACTGTGCAGATTAGGTAGAAAAAAATTTGTTGGTAACTTTGGAAATTGGTAACAACATCGATTCAAATCAGTACATTTTAGTTAGTACCTTACGTTGTTTTGGCAAAAATGTGTCGAAATATAAGAATAATCATCGTAGATTCAACCCACTATGAAATTTTAATTGTGGCGGTACTTCAGAATGAATTTCAACGTTTAAAAATTGTATCTCTACAACGTTTTTTCGCAATGAAAAAGGAACGGCGGGAACGTTAAGTTTGAATAGAATTTTCGTCACGTTGCTACGTGTATGAAACCTAGAATGAACGGTAACTTTAGAAGTTTTAAAGGATGTACCCAATGTATGTTCTAATACTTCCATTGATATAATAGAAATATTGACATAATATAAATAATATGTCAAAAGAAATCCTGAAAGGTTGCCAATATATCTACATATAACGCATGGCACAAAATACCTGTTACCTAAAGACGAAAGGAATACCTACAGAAGACCCAACCAAAATCGGCCAATCACATGCCTCCCAACGATGTATAAATCTTATCGTGCATTTCAAACCTTAATAAAAACTATTGTGAAAAGAATAACATCATCGCCACACAACAGAAAGAATGCACCAAAGACATCCCATAATTTAAGGAACAACTAATAATATCTCCAGTCAAGCATTCTCTAAGCGAAGGTGTCTATACGCTGCGTAGGTAAGTAGACTGCAAAAAAGCATTCTATTTAATACCTACTCCAAGAATAGCTCTTAATGATATTGAATATTAATAAAATAGATCATAACCTAGCGCACCAGTCTACAAATGATTGCAGAAGATGGTTCTATCAGCACTGAACCTATTCCAATAAGATGCGAAATTTTCGGAGGAGACTCGCTCGTCCCTCTATGGTTCTGCATTCTGGCCCTGAAACCCTTGTCTCATAGATTGAAATTCTATTGAATACGAATTCGACATCAAGAGCCTTTATAAGGACGATTGGAAACTCCTTTTTACATCTTCGGAAAGACCATTGTGATATCGATCGAAACGTCCAAATAAATTCTTTAAAATGAATGAGATCCTGAGGATGAGTTTCGTGTAAGAAAAACCTTGGTTTGAGAGACGCAGAGTATTTCAAAATTTTTCGTTTTTTCACTCGATACAAAAACGGCAAAAAGTTGATTTTTTTTCAAATGGAACACCCTACTTTTTATCCGATATTTTCAAAGAAAATCGAAATACTCATCTAATAATGCATCATATTCCTAAATGAAAACCTTATGGTTTCTGAAACAAAGTCAAATTTCTATCTTTAACACACACAATGGGGAATTCTACACGATTTGGGTTATCACTGCATATGCAAGTTTAAAGTGAATAATTATGAGTTTCATTGATGATTTTTTCAAATTCACCGCGGAAACTATTCAAAATCATCCTTCAAATATGGGGTTTTAAAATTTAAATCGCTTTGTGCGGAGTTTAGGATTTGGCAATAGCGCATATAAAATAACAGCTGTTGATCTACAGGCGCGTACTTACTGGCGAGCTTCAACTGCAACCGGCCATAAAAATCCCATAAAATTTTACGACCTTCCTCGTTCGTCGCAGACTTCATAGACAGCCATCTTTGTCTATCTCATTAAGATAATGCATTTGTTGTCCTTTATTATCAAGGCATATTTCAGTCGATATTGCCAGCTTGTGCAATTCTCACAAAACGCTTTAAACTTTAAATACCCATTTTTATTTTAAAGTGCTTAAAATAATTTTTTTGGGAAACGGTTGAAATGGTTATTTCAAAATGTGACGTTTCAAAGATATTTCATAAAAAATACATCATTTTCGTCGGAAGGAGTATTCCCTATTCCTTGTATGAATGAGAGAAACACCTTCAGTCGAGTTTTCAATGATTTTAGAATCTCACATGGCAGTAATTCTAAGGTAGCAACAGAAGTCGTACGCTGAAAACCACTGACATTTATAGAAATTTGACTTTCGTTTCAAAACCATGAAGTTTTCATGAAAGAACATGATTGATACATCATCCGATGCATATTTTGATTATATCTGAAAATTTCAGATAAAAAAAGGTGTTTGATTTGAAAAAATCAACTTTTTGCCGTTTTTGTTTTTGAATAATTTTGGAACAGCCTGTATATCACAAACCAAGTTTTTTCTACACGAAATTCATCCTCATGATCTCATTGCCCTATTTGTGAAATTTCAGCTTCCCAAAATATGAAATGACTTTTTTATGCCTGTTTCATTGGAACTATGTTTTTGGCTAATTTTTGTAGAAAACCGTTAAGGGGAAATAATACCTCAAGAATCTCCCTTCAAAAACGACAAAGCGTTGATTTTTATTTGAATTGCGGTTAAAGGAAGTCTTGATATCACCCCGTCTCTTTTTTTCCAATTTAGTTGGTGTTTTATGAGAATCAAAACTTAAGCGTCTCTAAAACTTGTTTTCACAATCATTTTTCGACGGTTTTTCAACATATTTCGATAAAAATAGCGGCGGGGTGACATCAACGATTTAAGGCGAAATATATTATTAACACGCGACGACGCGAGCTGACGCGAAAATTGTACGCGCGTGGCGTCGCGTCGGGTGTTCATAGTATGTGTCTGGTCTATAGAAAGCAATATATTTGATTCGACTCAACACGCATCACGTTTCGTCAGCTCGCGTCGCGTGTTAATAATGTGTTTCCGCCTTTAGTTCTGTATATTGCAAAAATTTTCATAGTGATATACGCCAAAATTACGTTGATTTCACATATAATCAACGTTTAGGATTGAGCTGGTTACTGAATCCACTAACATGAAACGTTGTAATTCCAGTACAGCCTCGACGTGTATTCAATAGGAAGTGAAAAACGTTAAATTAACGTTGAATACGATACCATTCAATAACTCGTTACTGTAGTCACCAATATGTAGGTAACTTGTTTTTAGCGTACTTCCTCAACGTTGTATACCAAATCATACAAAAACTCGTTACTGTAGCCACGAATATGAAAAGTGGATCCGTGGTTTTTCCTCGAAGTATATTCTATTAAAAGCAAGGAACATTATAATGACGTTGAAGACCAACGATTGATCCTTGTTGAAGAAAATTATCCAAAATCCCCTTCCTGTAGCCACTATTATGAAACGTTTCCTTGTAGTGCAAAGTATTATATATTGAAACATCCTCTCATTCTTTTCAATATATACAATGCCACATACAATGCCCTGTATGTGGCGTTGTGAGAGTAAAACCGATCACTTTTTTATAATATATTTATTTCTACCAGTTACCATTAGTTATGAGATCTGCTTATAATTTGAATCAATTCAAGAGACTGGTAATATTAAGAATAGATATTGAGCTGATCATTGTTGATGTAGTTATGAACTTTGTAGCTTTAAGCTAATGAAATATTGACTACTACTACAATAAAACCTATAGGTGGTCTGGGTGGCAGCGATGTAGGGTAGGACGCTAGAGGTAGTAGGTTCGAATCCCGCAGCGGTTGTCTTGATGAACCTAGTTTGATAAGAGGATAATGTTGGCTAATGGGAAAAATCACAAGGCTAGTGGGAGGTGGGAAGAAAAGCAAATAAAATTTTATTTTAGAATCAACATTTGAATTTCGTATTGTAGCGCCAACGTTACTTCGATTCGAATGGCAACGTTATATTCTCGTAGAATTTCCATTCCAAAAAGATTGTCCGCTACGTTACTTTACGACTAGAACGAAACGTATTTTGCCGGTTTCTCAACGTAGCGTTACTTGAAGAACTCAACGTTACTTCCACGTATCTGTGTTTATTGGGACTGTACTATACCTACTTCCTCTTTATATCTCCCAAAGTATCAGGAATAGGGAAAGGGAAGTACTTGACAAAAATACTCAAATGGGGATAGAGAAAAAAGTTATAATAAATAGGGGATGTTCTCTTTGAAATAACGAAGTTTGTGGTAATCTTTCCGCTTTGGTATAAGCGTTGTCGCAACACTGAACTGACAAGCACACGGACTTTCACAATCTAAGTATTAGTAAGGATTAATTCAAAATACACTGCGCAAAAAAATTAACGCACATTCTGAAAATCTCAATTTTAATTAAAGTTAACTCTACATTGACTTTATAACTTATTTTTTATGTTCTCTCGGGAAGGTTTTGAACGAAACAAAACACATTAAATGGAACAAAAATTCAGGATATTTCACCGAATCTTATGTGAAAGAAGAGAAATGAACAATTCTCAAAATACTGAAATGCTGATAAGTGATTTAATACTTGGTATATCCACCCCTTGCGTTAATTACAGCTCGGCAACGACGGTTCATACTCAAAATGAGTGATCTTAAAATGTTCTGATCTAATCCTTCCCAAATTTCTACGAGTTGGATTCCTAAGTCATTAAGAGTAGCTGGATGATTTTCTGAACTTCTCAGCCTTCTATAGAGGTTGTCCCAAACCTGCTCAATCGGATTGAGATCTGGACTTCTTGATGGCCATTCCATTCGAGAGACTTAAACCTCTTAAAGGTACTCCTGAACGATGCGCGCACGATGAGGTCTGGCATTATCGTCCATAAAAATGAAATTTTCACCAATGTATGGGGCAAATAGCACTACATGCTCTTCAAGAATGTTCCTTATATACTTATCAGCATTCATAGCTCCATTATCAACGACCACTAGGTCTGTGCGAGAAGTCAAAGATATTCCACCCCATACCATAATCGATCCTCCCCCGAAACCAGTAGTATTCAGGAAATTGCACTGAGCATATCTTTCATGTGGACGTCTGTATACAAGTGAACATCGATCACAATGGTAGAGGCAGAATCTAGACTCATCTGTGAAGAGAACTCTTTCCCAATCTGCTCTCTCGCAAAATCCAAACGCGCCCTTCGATGGGCTGGGGTAAGAGCTGGGCCTCTTGCCGCGACACGAGGCCTTAAATCATATTCTCTGAGGCGATTTCTTATTGTCTGAGTGCTAATTTGCACCTCATGAGTTTGCTCAAGTTGAATTTGAAGGAGGCGAGCGGTTGCAAACCGTTATCTCAACGAAGAAACTCTCAAGTAACGTTCTTGAATGGCAGTTGTTACCCGTGGTCTACCCTGTCCTGGTCTTCGGACATTCATACCTGTCTCCCTGAATCGCTGCAACATTCTGGACACACTTGTATGGGAAACTCCAAACCTTTCTGCAATTCTTGTGTATGTCCACCCTTCTTCTCGCAAAACTACCGCTTGGGCACATTCCTCTTGGGTCAAATTGCATGTTTCGCGTTGCATAGCGATCGAGTGTAGAAAATCAAACGAAAGAAAAACTATTGATCACTAGAATTGATCGAGAACAACTGATTTTAGAATGGAGCCAATACATTCAAAATCTGATAATATCATCTTTTGTTATTGCTGCTGGGAAAAAACATCTGTATTGAAGAAAACCGCTGAAAGTGGATAACATATGCATGCATAATTCTGATAAAAATAATTATCATTGAGAACACCTTGAGTTGTAGAATAAATTTGAGATTTCCATAATGTGCGTTAATTTTTTTTGCGCAGTGTATTATAAAAAAAATATAAGTATTTTCCAAATTTCAGAACAAATAGAAAAGATAATAATTGTTAACTTCGTAAAAATAACCTTCCTGAATTTCAACAGTGAATAAAGGTTTCTTTAAAATTCTGGGTGCTCATACTTAAATTCGATCAAATCTTGTTCCTCGAGTAAATCAATTATTCACACTTACCGAGCAACCCTCTTGTTTCCTTCGGCGTCGATGAGCATCGTTTCGTCCTCATTGTGAGAACCCAAAGAGCTTTGACTACCGGCCCTCGAAACGGGAGCTGACTCGACCTCCCAAGGTCCCTTTCCTACGCCCGTCGTGTTTTTATCGGATTCTTCAGCGTAGATTAGAGACGTAGTTTCACCTATATTGTCAGAATCGTCCTTCGGGGGTCTCTGCTTGCCAAAACGTATTAAATTCCTCACGTTACGAAGAGGTGATGTCCTTTTCCTGTCTGCCAAAGAGGAGGTTTTTCCGCCAGACGCGACGCTGATGCTACTCCGAATCGGATTTCTTCGGCTGGTTGACGTTCTGGAAGTGGAAGCATTTACGTGATACGGGTTTTAATGTGGTCGAACAGGATTTGTTTGTTCGAATTTGCTGATTCTGTACGGCTGAGGGCTTGGAAGCTCATTTTGCATTCAGCGATCAATGGATTTGAGCAACAGGAATCTCTTCGAAATTGAAATTCCCCACGCTTTAGGATTCGATTTGCCAAATCAGTAAATTGTTTTATAAGTAGAGTCATTCGGGGCAACTGTGCGCACTTTTGCCTTTCAAGCCATACCCTGTTTGAAATAATGAAGCTAGGAAAATGAAAACATATTCATAATATAGAGAATTTTCTAATCTATAAAAAAAACATCAAGAAGCAAACAAACAAAGAGGTTTTTTTCCGCAAAAAAAAATTTAATAGTGAAAGTCGGAGTGCGTTCACATGCCCCGTATTGCGGGTAAGTGTGCGCACCCTCACGGGGTAAGTGAACGCAGTGCTTAGTGAACCACACAATCAAAACAAATTACAAAGTAATGTCATCAAAATGTTACAATATTACAGAAATGCTGTTTATTGTCAATACAGAAGCGCCTTTTTACAAGCACTGCATGATTGCTTGTGCCACCATTCCTGGTGAACACAACCTTGATACATTCTCCTGTTGGTGGCTCTTCATATTTTTCTGAACAAATAGGACAATATTGATAGGGTCTTAACCAAAAAAATCAACAATGTCATAATTTATTCCTCACTGAACTAATGCCCATATAATGAATCTATGCGCACACTTACCCGCGCACACTTTCCCCAGTAAGCCAAAATTTGAATTGACGTTCTTATAGAGTTGAGCAGCTAAGAGAACCTAAAATTTTTTATTATATATTTAGATTAATATGCGCATGATCGACTAAAATAATTTTTAACACTGTCGGACTCGGTAATTGGAGCTGGCCGAATTTGCAGAGATGCTAAAAATTAAAAAGAAAACTAGTGAATTTGATTGATTGCAAATAAAAAGTTAACGAAGATCATTCAAACAAATTGGGGACAATATGAATTGCAATAAGCCTGATATACAGGTGTTCTAGAAGCTCTATGACAAACTTTGAAACTTGCCGCTTTTGACCATTTTTTTTTCCTATATACATAGGTTAGGTTAGGTTAGGAGTTACAAGCATTTGAAAAAGTTTTTTTTCATATTTTCATTGAGTAGGCCGACAGAAAATATCGGTTGTTATAGTAATTGACGTTATTTTAATTATTCATTTGACACTTGTTGGTATCAACAACAACCATAATGAACATGCATGGGCACTGCAGAATCCATATGTCATTAGACAAAGACGATGTCAGCAACGTTTCAGTGTTTTCATGTTATAAATGATCGTTTAAATGCAGATTTGTATACAAATTTTTTGGAGCACAACCTTTTTGACTTCATTGTAACTTAGAGCTCAACGTTGTTGGAAATATGTGGTATCAGCACGATAGTGCACCACCACATAGACCACATAGAGGGAAACATGTAGTCAGTTGGCTGAATGAACATTTCCCGAATGAAGGTATAGGTCGAGGAGGACCTATACAATGGCCATCTCGTTCACCTCATCCCAATCCCTTAGATTCTTATTTACGGGGTCTTATGAAGGAGCTTGTTTATCATGTTGAAATCTCATCTCCTTAACAATTACTTGATAGAATTCAAGATGCAGCAAACCAAATACGAAACGACCAAAATCTAATCCGCCGAGTAACGGCATCTTTTGTACGTCAATGTGAAGCTTGCATTCGAGCCGAAGGTGGACACTTCGAATAACTTTTATAGTCTCAAAATTGTCATTGATTATTATGATTTGAACATAAAAAATATGATTTTTCGAATGCTTGTATCTTCTAAACAAAAACGAATCGGATATATGTTCATAGGCAAAAAAATGTTCAGAATAAGCACAGCTACCACCTGCCAAAGTTTGTCATAGAGCTTGTAGAACATCCTGTATAGAATTGAAACAGCTTTACCGTAGGTATTATCACTGATAACATACTGAAGGCTGTTGGTGAGGGAAAGACGCCTCTGTTAATTTAGTGATGCCTACGGTAATCTCGTTTTTGAGAGTCGACGAGACGAGACTTTTCTCATTCTCGTACGAGAGTCCTGTACAGTCTCGTGAATATTTTGGACAATGAAGGAGTGTTGCTTCCGAATTTGAAAATTTCCCAATAATTTTTTCGTAGTTATATAACGTTTTCTTATTATTTTTTCCATGCAATATTTCAAAAGCACGAAAAAATAAGTTGTTTTCGTCAAAATTTTATCACAATGATCGAGAACACCAATTCTCCATTCTACTGCAATAAACATACCAAGTGAAAACTTTCAAATTGCCGCCTATCCTATATTTCTTACAAAACTAAGAATGGGTAGTAAATATAATTTTGAATTGCATGATTAAGGAGAATAAATATGGAAAACCTAAAAATATGACGAGAATTATAATACCTATGGCGAAAACTACCTGAAAACGCTGCGTTGAAGTGTTACGTTGCTCAAAAATGGTTAAATTGGCAATTAGCCTTCGAAAAAATTTGCAGTAGGCGGCCATAGGATATATGGCCTACCTAGAATACCTAGAATATATCGAAAATCCGCCCCTGTATGTAAAACACAAGCCGTTGGTCTTTGATATTAGTATTACATAAATATTCCATTAATTATTTGTGCATTAACGCTGAAAAACTGAATAGATCGTAAAGTGAAGCAGCTGTGGTCTTAACAAATACTATGATTTAACCAGTTGGGGATTTTGTGCTTTGCAGCAAAACCCTGTGTTCTGTCGGCCTTCGATAAATTGGTGAAATAAGACTAATCTCCACTTGCTGACGATTTCCTAGGGACAGTTTTTCTCATTATTTTTGCAAAAATATTGTTAGTTGTCAGAGAAAAAATAATTCACCTGAAAAAATAGCATTTAGCAACACAGCAACATTTTTCTGACATTCGAAAGTATTCTTTTCATGAATTGAATGAAATTGAAAATCGTCTGAGACAAGTTTTAAACTGCGTTTTTCTCAAAAACGGGTAAAACTATCGTGTTCATACAATATCACCAATATCATGAATTTCTGATTTTTATTATATCCTACTTCCCAATCGAAATCAGTAAGGAGTTTCGTCGAGCATTGCTACCATTTTATTTCATCACTCGTATCATCATCACAGATCATTCATGTGTGGTCGCTATAACAAATTTTGAAGTTATACATAAAGTTAAATCACTTTCTCAAAGATATACCTCTGTGCCGATTTTGATGTCAATGAAAGTAAAGGCTTAAATCGTCAGCAAGAACGAAAAAAAATCAAATTTGATCTTTTTCCATAGCAATATTTCATTGAGTCCTACTTGATCCCATCGTCATATTTTGATTTATTTTCAAAAAATTGTTTCTTTCATATATTGATATATTATATTAAACTTGATGATGGATTTAAAGGGTCTTGAAGGGTTAAAGAAAACCAATTTAATAAAATGCCGACAGTTTCGGTCTATATTTAGACCATCTTCAGGGCTATTATTTCTAGGTTTTCCGTGTTCTTTCGTATCAATTTAAGGAACATCACAGTGCAGTGAGGTATGGTATACCAGCAGCAGGAGAGCATCGATCACGACTACCATATTATATTTCCCTTAGGTATTCATAACAGTTTATAAACTGAGCGAATTTTGAATAGTACCACAACCGTCTGTAGAGTGCTTTAGAAGACTGTTATGGTACCTTATATGAAAAATACGGTTTATAAATAACAAACTTCAATAACTGTAATCCAATACAGCTCAACCCATCATAATTCAGTTGTGTATGTGTACAAGGCTTTATGTAATAGGTAATTTCAAATTTTCATATTCTAAAATTTTTCATAAAATTTGTAGTATATTCTAGAATATTTTAAATTTGCTCCTAATCTATTTTACATGACCATTGGCATTTCCATGTGCAATTTATTAGCATGTATGTAGAATTAGGCAGTATCAAATTATATGGCATGAGAGAAATCTGAAGACTTTGGTGTCCAATCCTGTTACATAACAATATTATATTATAAAATATCAGATAGCATAGAGGGTGTTTCTAAATTGATTTAAAACGTGATTTTTCAGCCAAAATTGAGAGATGTTTTTCATATAACACATTGATCAACTTTATTTAATATCTCTGCGAAGAAAGTATTTAGAAGAATAAAGATAAATAAAAATATATTATTATAATAAATAATGCTAGCTGTTTTTCTCTTTCTTTTTTTTATCAAGTTAAAAGTGGAAACTCGTTTTTCAGCCTTTTGAATTGGTGGCATTGGTGCCTCTCGTGAAGTTTTAGTAATATGAAGAAACAAATTATACCTAAAATTATGTAGAATGTAGAATTGAGTGGCGTATTCGAAGATATTTTTCAGTCCATCACTTCAGTGATTAATCGTAATTTTTATTTTCGATATTATATCACTAGAGGAGTGTAATGAAAATAATCTTTACGCGGCCTGTGCCATTATCAATATTTTTAAAATCAAGGTCGAAAATGTGCCACCCATTTTCCTCCAGCTTTTATGGTTATAGGGTTGCCATTCAATCCCATCAAATTTGGCCAACCCTGTAGATTATTAGTGAAAACAATGTGAATGTATATAGATAGTATATACTGAATAAAGCATTTTACAACTTTTGTCACGAATGTCATGAAATGTCATAATATATAATTTTGATGTGTTTGAGATACAGATTTCAATATTATTATTTTTATCCATACTTACTTCTCTTGCGCGGATGTCACTGAAATACTCCTTTCATAATTTTTTATATTTTGCTCAATATCTATTAGCATATGTTGATCGTCATCCAGATTTTCGAAATTACTAGGAGCGAATGATGGTAGGGAATCCTCAGGCACCACATACAGTACTTCAAATTCAAGCAGAACCTGAAACAAATGAGCTCATATACTTCCACCCTCTCTTTCACTTTTATCTAAAATTGAAAAAACCTTCAATCCACGACAATTGAAAGAAATTTGATAATATTCTAATATGAGAAGCGATTGATTTGAAATCAAGTTAGAAAGATACTTCCTGTGCAGTACAGAGTCTGAAAAATGGCTATGAAGACAGCTCTCAAAGTCTGATAACCACGGCGTGGTGGAGGAGCGGGCATGCGAGGGTTCTCAAAATTATGGAGAATCTTAATAAATCTGTTTTCCATAGAAAGGACCGCACTTCTGCTTTGACGAACCCCACAGAGTAATTTTTTATTATTTGCTTCCTGTGCCTGAAGGTCCCACTTGTTCACCGATGGTTCTGTGATGTCCTTGAGGTTCTGTGATGTCCTTGGGTAGTTAATGTCAACAGGGAAAGGTCTATCTTATGATAACTTTTCTAGAATAATGCCATTGCGCCGATTTTGATAACACTGAGAAATAAACGCTGATATAATCGTTAGAAAACGAGAACAAAAATCAACTTTAATTTTTTTCTACAGCAATATCTTATCTCCATAAGATATTCATTCTTGATATTTTAATGCTTATTATTATTCCTTAGTCAATCTACCAATAGTTCATTTACTTCAGAGTGAATCGATTGTAGCCGAAAATTTAGTCTTTGTCAGGAAGCCCTCAATTCATATAACAAATTTAAAAGTATTACCACTATTTATTTCCTAATACTGGATGATAGATAGTAAGTTTTTGCTTCAGGTTTCAAACCAGTACAATGAATTAAATTTCATATGTTATGCGCCTGGCCTTAGGCCCGGCAGACCACGCAAATAAGGCCAGGCGCAAATAGAAACGCAGGTTAGTGAGGTGACGCAGCTTTTTCCTGCGCTGCACGTACTATCTGACAAGTCACTGTCACGCTTTATTTGCACGGTCTTGGTCTTTTTTATGTTTTACAAAAACTCACGCTGCGTCATCTCACTAACCTGCGGTTCTATTTGCGCAGGGCCTAAAGCTTGACAGTGACTTGTCAGATAGTACGTGCAGCAAGGCCAGACGCAAATAGAAACGTAGGTTGGTGAGGTGACGCAGGGTGCTGCAGATTTTTCCTGCGATGCACCTACTATCTGACAAGTTACTGTCACGCTTTATTTGCGCGATCTAGTTCTTTTCTATGTCTAACAAAAACTCACGCTGCGTCACCTCACTACCCTGCGTTTCTATTTGCGCCTTGCCTTAGTTGGGGAGCCGACAATGCTAAATCGGGATTTACTTGAGCGTCGTGGAGACCTAGTGGATTTTGAGGATTAGATGGTAGAAAGAAAAAAAGGTTCTATGATGTATGCACTTTTAGCGGTGGAGAAAGCGTCTGCGAGTTTCAAAGGTGTAAAAAATATATCGTCAAGTGTACATACTCGAGCGTGTCAGATTAAGATACTGTATAATGCCCTACGTGTCTCTGATAATAAATTCATGTTAATCTGACAGTTTGCATGGTGGGGCTGGACGTAGGTACGGAAGAAATGAAAATGGTAACGAAATTTTTTTTCGAGCGGGTTAGATTTTTAGAGGATATGTTAATTGTACCCAAAGGAAGCTACTTTTCAACAGACTGACAATTCGGACGTGATTCAAAGTCACAGCGGTCCTTTGAAAATGCCAAAAAGCTTAAATTGTCAGATTAAGAGAATATCTACTTTTAGTACTTTTAAACCTCGTTTTCAACATGTAATTAGCCACATATATCTTAGTCTGACTCGCTCGAGTACGTACAATGATCGTTTTTTTTTTATATTCTGACAGTATGTCCTAGACAATTCCCCCTATATACAGGTCTAATTTTTGGTAGAGGTACTCTACAGGATCCAAGGTATCTCCTCTATATTAATCTGACACGCTCTAGTAAATCCAGAATTTCCCTCTTGGGCTCCCCAACTATCTCGCACAGGACTAGAGATGAGACGATCTGTCGTACATATTGTATCACAAGCATCTTTATTAACTGGCTAATAGGAAATTTTCCTCCAAATGGAGCACAGGAAGTGGTTTCAAGCTGTCTTAAAAGAGGTAACAGTTGAGTCTGGTGACCGCACGCGCTGACTAACCACGTGCCTAATAACATTTAAAGAAAATGGGTTTAACTAGTCCTTTTATCGCTACTGCAGGAGATCTGATAAAACTGTTGAACATAGCATGTTTACCTTTAGAAACCTCACTAAGTTGAGGACAGTAAACCCAGTAAAACTCAGGCCGTTTTTTTGTAAGCGTGTGAGTCCCTTCAACTACGTGAGGATGAACAGGTTTCAGTCCCAACGAAAAAGAAGAAGTACTGGTTGCCCCGAACTTTTTTAATTCTCGGAAAAATACCGATTCATTGGTATTGAAACTTGAGTAACTAGTAAAATATAGATACTTAGGCTTGTTCGAAATTTCGTGGGAATCTTATCAATAGAAGTTAAAGACAAATTCCGCATCTCAGAAACTTTTCTCCAGAGATGGTGCGAATTTCGTGCTAACAAAACTGTTTGAGGTTCTTCAGTATTGAATAATTAAGAAGCTGTGGTTATCTCTGACTTATAAAAGAAAACACGGAAATGCTTTCGGAGCCGGAATTCCCAAGAATAAATTCTGTTTTTCCTTTTCCCGTTCAGTAAGTATAAAAAGCCAATAAGATTATTGGCCCAATCCTTCGGAGAATATTCCAATCGAAACAGGGGTAGGAGAATGTCGTACAGAACAAATAATGTTCAGGAAGTTTGTTGCTGGAGAGCGGTTTCGATGAGAGTGCTCGTAGTTTGAAGAGTTTGAGTTATTTTTCTTTTTAACTTCGATAAATGGAACTTCCAGGGTGCATGGAAGGAGATTCTATTCACATAATGGATCGAATTCTTTCAAAAAGATTATTTTATTCCAGGTATGTCAAATCCGTAATCTAATTCGAAGAGCGTGACGGTTTGGGATAGGTACATGAATAATTTTTTTTCATTTGAAACCAATAATATGGAAATTTTTGTTATAGTACAAGGTGTAAATGTAGAAGTCAGAACATCTCAAATGCATTGCTTTTATAAATGAAACAAAAATCGTAAATATACGGAGTACGTAACATGTAATGCTGAGTTGAGTGATTCAAAACAAAATGTATCTTTTGAGGTGTTTTTCTACAATATAGTAAATATTGGATATTTGGGATTAGGTACTTTTACTAATTGAAAAATTTTACATGACTGTATTTGGGACATGAACATTGTAATGAATGTTTCCATCTGAATCTTTAGGTACAGACAACTTTTCTATCTAAAAATGAAAATAATTTGAGGCAGAGTACATAAACTAAGTAAATATCGCAAGAAAAGGTTCGAAGTTGTAGTAATTGAAGGATAATGGTGATAGTGAAACGTCGTACATCTTAGTTTCTACAATAAAAATAACTGAATGTGTTTTTGTCAAGTTATTGGTTATTGTTTGTCATGTCAGGTTATTGGAACAAAAACCAATTCTCAAACTATCGCCGACATGTTTCGATTATATTAAAAAATCTTCTCCAGGGCTCTAAAACCAATTACAGAAATGTTATCACTAATATACATGATAGAAGCCAAAAGACGACATAACGATCGTATAATAAATAATTACATAAATCGCTGTTCACTACAATTGACACAACATAGTTAAAAAAAGAACAATGAGAGAAAAAAACTGGATAAAATTTGAGTAGATACACAGGTATTTGGCTAAATATTAACTGCGAGGAAAACAATAGTTATTTACACTTTTATCGTAGTTTTTATGTCAGAAACATGACACTAATATATAATATATATTGATTTTGCCATAACATTAATAGAAGAAAAGTGGAATCAAATCGAACCACATACAACTCTAACAATTATATATAAAAATATAAAAGAGTTTTTATATTCATCTTATTTACTTACAAAATATAGGCCATCTGCCTATATTTTGTATAGCAAAAGCCCTTCCATGAATTATTTTTCATTCTGAGACATCAACAAACCAAGTTTTAAAGCGCGTCTCCTTAAAAATATATTCGACAAATGTATTTTCCTACTAGCTTTCGAGAGTATTACTTTCCACAGGCATTGATCTATTCTTGCCAATGACGCAGCTAGTTATACCTAGTGTTTGCCCCTACTGAGATTCATGCTTACTATTAGTTTTCCGAAGAAAAAAATTCAGATGAAACCTTATCAAAAGCTTCCACATCATCAGAAACGGTCACACAACCCTAATGGATTCACATAAGCTTTCAATACTGTGTTGTATACTCTATACAATGCTTAGGCAATGTACAGAATTTGCCAGAGCCGGAGCGAGGGCGTGGCGAGAGAGGCGATCGCCACGGGCGCTAGCGATCTGGGGGCGCAAAATAAAAATAATAAAAAAACAGTATTCTCTCCAATTGAATATTTTTCATTTAATATTTAACACAAAACATAATATTATAAAAATATGCCAAACACATTATACATATGTGTGTGAATTAAATTAATCTGAACGTAAACGAACACTATACAGGTGGGACTGTAAACGTCCGTAGTCCACAGCATGGACTGGAGAATAATAATCAAATACTTAATAATAATAAATTATTAAGATATAGTCCACACCATCAGTCTGAAAACAGAATGCGTCGCCACAGCCTTCTAAAGAACGTCTCTATTGACGGCTGTGGCGTCGCATAACTACCAACGCGATAACAAAGGCCATGTCGAGATCTACGCACAAAAAAACTATCGGAGACCGATTGAGGCGCAAAACCTTAGCCGATTGGGGGTATTTCCTTCAGAACATAGACAACAATTACTCCTGGAGAGCTGGTAAATTATCACAGATAGAGGTTACAGAAGAGGAAAAGAGAAGAAAAATAAAATAGCCTGGAGAAGAAGCTGATGATGAAACATTCTAATTTTGACTAGAAGAATAAGCTGAAAAAGGACCTCATTCAAGTATTGAACTATATTTCAGTGCAACTCGAAGAAAGATTCAGTGTTTTGCCAGAAGTTTCTGAAGACAGCTTTCTCGAGGGAATACGTTTGCAAGGCTTTCTACTTGGCGAATTAAACAAGAAAGCATTGAAGTATAGTCCCGATTCAGATCCATACAAATTTGTGTCCACTCAAAATATTCTTGACTTTATCAGTAACTACAGCTGCCACAGCTACATATTAACGTTCTTTCAACAAATTGAAATTAGTGAAAACCTATTTAAGGTCTTTAACTGGACAGGAAAAGCTGACTTATTTAGCATAGCAGTCCCATCAATAGAAAAGAAAAAGAATCACGACATCATTGATATTCTTGCAGAAACCAAAGCAACAAAAGTCAAATTATAGTTCATTTTGAATGCATGTTATTGTTATTTCGTATCCCTTTTATTTTGATTTTATTTGTATTGATTTCTTCAAAATAGGAAAGATTTTTCCGAGCAAAAAAAGCTAGGTATTCGATTATGAAAGATAAATACAAATCAACATAGGAAAGAGAATTTCTTAGGGGCGCATTATGAGAATTCGCCACAGGCGCCAGAATCCTAGTTCCGGCTCTGAGAATTTCTGGCTCTTCTAGGCAATGTATGAAATAATTTGAATGCGTGTGTCCATATCATACTTTACCTAGGCATTGTATACAATTCCTAGGCATTATATAGAATGCCTGCTGTACTGGTCTTCCGGGAATGTGTGAAATGAAATTATTCGCAGGTGTGAATTTATTATTTAATCTGAATGGTATACAGTGTGTTTCACAAGTAAACGGACAAACGAAAACCGTGCATAGAGGGTATTGAGCCGAGTTTAAAAACATCTCATATTTGTGTCTTAGGTACTCCGTTTCCGATATACAGGAGGTTTTCTGAAATTTCTCGAATTTTCGTTTGGTTATATCTCCTGATATTTTTAATCGATTCGACTGAAAATTTATTATCAGGTTTAAGTTGTCAGTTCGAATGAAACAAAACATCAAAGTTTGACAAAACTCAGGACCGGATCGGACCGGAGTACCTAAGACCCACATATTAGGTGTTTTTGAACTCAGCCCTCTATGCACGGTTTTCATTTGTCTGTTTGCTCTCGAAATACCCTGTATATGTACTATAATGTTCTGTGATATGTAATTAAAATTATTTTATAATTGATACATTAATGCCTTTTTTTCTTTCATTTCCTTTTTTGATAGAGGACTGAAGAGATAGAGAGATATTTGAAAATCCATTCTGAACAAAAACTATCAATAGTTTTTAGTTGGAATAACTTCGCAACAACTTCACTATTAAAAAATTGAGTTTAGAATCAAATATTCTGGGAAATTATTGCATTTCGTACCAATAACTTGAAATACCAGGAGGCCAAGAAGCTGGTTTCACTTTTCTTCAAATATTGAATTGAAGAGAAGATGCTATTGTGATAGCGAAACACGTGTCGTGATTTAAAAACTCATTTTCTGAAAATCTTATAATCTGTTTTAAGTTCAATTATGGATTTTCATCAAGTATCGGCCATATCAATTCAATATTTGAAGAATGCTGAAACCTGCTTTATGGCCACCTGGTGTTTCAAGTTATTGGTATGTAATACCATAATTTCTCAAAATAATTGGTTGCTGACTCAGTGTTATTAACCGTAAATAGTAAAGTAGTTCCGAAATCATTCCAACAGAAAACTAAAAATCATCAAAAGTTTTCAGATCCTAGATGATATGTTTAATATTTACTTCTTATTTAAAATGAACATCAGAGACACTCGTTGATCGGCCGCCATTTCAATGAATTCGCAACGAACGAACCCGCTTTTTAAATTGTCAAAGACTTCCCTCTTTAATGTGATCTTACCTTGAACCTTAAACACATTGCCTGCTAGGCGTTAGGTATTCCATAGAATGACTAGGCAATGTTTGAAATGAATAATATTTCATACATTGCCTGAAAAGTTCAGGCAATTGTATCGCATGCCGGATTATACACATTGCCGGTAACATACTGGCTGATTCATAACTATTGGGACATAGGCTAAGGGCAGTTTGTTTGGACCAAAATATGGCGATAGGACCAAATATACCTCAATAAAATATTGCTGTGGAAAAAGATAGAGGGCGTTTAAGTTGAATTTTTTTTTCGGTGTTTGCTAATAATTTCACTGTATATTTTTTTATCCGTTTTTAAGAAAAACACAATTGAACAGTTCAGATCATCGGAAGGGGATTTGAAGTAACGATTTATTTATTTTATTCATTTATTTCGACGATAAAGCATAATTAAAAACAATGTAACATAAAAAGAATAAACCTAAATTTAATGTTCTACGTGGCCTCCTCCGACTTCTATGCCTTTTCTAATTCCTTTAATAAAGGAATTTCGAAGAAAATATTATTCTGTCCCCTTATAAAAAATTCAACTTTAACGGCCTCCCCACATAGCATGGGATATTGGTCAAATATTTATGGAATATTTGTACGCAAGGTTTTGAATATTTAAGAAATCTTTCGTTGAAATATTCATGAAATAAAGTTATGTCCGACTTTTTCTCACATTGAAATGTTTCATGAAATATTTCATATAGATTTTTAAAATATTTTCCACAACATTATGTGAAATCTCTTCTAATGATCATAGTAATATTACATGGAATATTTACGCAAGATTTCTCCTAATTGAAGAAAATGTTTCCTGAAATCTTCAGAAGAGATTTTCGAAATCTTCCAACGAGGGGGTCTGAAATGTTACGAAATATATTTCTGCGATGTTTGTGTAAAGTTGCTGGAATCTTTCTAGAATAATTTTTGGAAGATTTATATGCCATAATATGAAATATTTCCATAAAAATTTAGGAAATGTTTTGAATTATATTCAGCGTTATCTGACTTTAAATATTTCTGCAATATGCAAAAAAATATCTTGCGAAGTCTCTGAACAATATTTCGCCAGGGTAGCTGAATAACTTCATAAAATACATGTTCCTGAAGAATTGAGCAATACTTTGAACATATATCTTCAAAGTAATACCCAATTTTTGAGGATTTGTATTTCATAAAGTCCCTTGCTAAATATTGTTCAAAGATCTCGCAAGATATTTTTTGAGGAACACTATATTTATATGTATAAGGTTTTCCTGAAAGAGTATAACAAGGTTATATTTGTATAATATGAATAGATCAAAATCAGTTAAAAAAATTTATTCATTTTTCATGAACTACATTAAAATATGTATCAATATACACGAATTCTTTATCTTCGTCATCAGGATCTGCAGATAATTGAAACGGATATTGTCGTTAGCTACTGGCAATCCTGGAATAAATATATTTTTATGATTTTTCAGAAACAGAATGTTCCATTTTTTGTGAATTTAGGGTCATGAAAGTTCTTCTATGAATAATTGGGGTAATTATGGCAAAATTGGAGGAAAAGTAATTAATATGTACTTTTCAGAAAATTAATTGAGCAGCAGTAAATACGGGGTCTTTATTAAAGATTGTTGCATTTGGCTTCGAATGATGCTCCTTACTAAAGGGTTTTGAACTGAATAACATCATAGAATTTCGAAATTGACGCCAACTATTGTAAAAATTATTTATAAACAACCTGTCAGTACTAGATGATACTACATTGTTGGTATGGAATATTTATAGTACTGAAAAGATACACTTTACTGAAATATGTTTTCTTCAACTTGTCAAATTCCTGATCGGTGTGATTTTGGTATTTGAACAAATAGATGTTAACAGAAGATTTTATAGTGCAAGTGTGTAACTTTGAACAAATTCAGTAAATCGAAGGCAGTTTTTGTTGTTGTAAATATGCCAGAACAGAGCGATCGGTAGTTTAAGTTGCGCTATTTTTCATTCAGAAAAATGTTGTAGAGCGTGACCTTAATTTCAGACATGACGTCAGTGATGATTTTTTCAAAGGACAATTCTAATTTTTTTATGATTACTCTTATGTTACACATACGCACACAAATATAAAGTTTTCATTTCATATTCTTTTGTTCGATTTTTCAACAAACGTTGTGACCCACAGAACGACAAACTAATGAATATCCTCGTTAATCTTCGCTGCTACTCTCAACTTTTTATTTGACAGAAACCGATTATCAAGAACCTCGTGTCATTCAATTTTTGAAATAACCGAGTTATTTCTTCGAGTTGAATCAGATTCCCTCGTTTTCGAATTAGTCGATGTTTGTTGAAAGATACAACGACAAGAAATAAGACTTTAATATTTGGTACATACTTAAGTGTAACTTGATAAAACATTCAGAAATGGAGAGGATAACAACTATGTGAAAAATGTACATTGATTTCGGAAATCAAGATGATTTCGGTCTTCAAAAGTATATCGATTTCGGAAGTGGTTACCCCCTCGGAAAAAATTGAAAAAATTTCGATAAATGTATCAAATTACAGTATAATATTCCTTCACTCAAGAAAGCTCCATTTAAAAATACTAATCAACCTGTGCTTGTATATTTAGAAAAAAACTGCCCTTTTCACAGAATTTGTTTGAAGTTAAATTCTCACACTCTATAAAGTGAAGTCATTATTTACAAAACAATAAAAGCCCTAAAAAAATTCACTTCACGAGAACAATTTTAGACCAGATTCTATTTCGACAGCAACTCGCACAGCAAGTAGTCGTGAAAAGAAACACAAAATTCATTCTATTCTGAGGGTGAACTGAAGAAAAGCAAAAAATCTCAGGATATGAAAAAATTATAAAACTCACTTTTTATTCCGTCCACCATCTGAAGTCATCAAACCATATCCGTATGGGTAACACTTTGTATTATTTCGGCATCTGTCGCTTTTTCATATTTTGTCCTTTCACCAAAAGCTACTGCAAAACATTCACAGTATGAAGTATGATACAACTTTAATCAAATGATATAATTTGCATAAATAGGTGAACAAATATCAAAAAATAAAAATACGAGTAGAAATCCATAAAACATGGAATTCATTACCTCCCAATCACATGTTAAAATAGATATTATAAAAAGAATAAAGATTAATTCGAAAATTCCTCTCGTTCAACCTGGTTGTGGTAAGGTAAGACCTAGGGTGAAACAGTGGAATTGCGATGAAAAATAATAAAAATGAACATATACAAATATTTCGGTGACATTATGGCACGAATGGATAGATTTACACACGTGTAAGTAGATGGAAAACGTTAAAGAGGAAATAAGTTACTTACCAAGAATCAAGTGGTAATCAAACTGGAATTTATTTCGTTCCATATCGATACACACGTTAGTCTCACACAAACACACAAAACGATCGAGACAACGCGCAAACGACAAAATCAAAATGGCACCAATGAACGCTTCCTTGTTCGGCTTGCGCTTCTTCGAATGAAACCCAAATCTCACGTACTGCTGTTTCTCCGGTTTCTCGTTTCTGCAGCTGCTCAGCTGGCTAGAGTGGCTAGTGATCAGCGTTGCCAGTTCCAGAAATTTTATTCCCCAGTATACGGTATCCAGAGTAAAGTAAATTTTTACTATGTTGAATTACCTAGATTGATTAGATGGATTTTTATTTTTATCAAGCCTTGAGAAGAACGGATAGAGAATATCGACTTCTGAAAGTAGTACTTGTTAAGTTCATTTGTATCCAAGGAATAAAATAAATAAAGTCAGTTCCTAAAGACAATATGATTAAAAATAATTCATCTACTTCACAAATTATTTATTACTTATAATGATTGAATGCCGATTATACAGTTACAGATAAAAGCTTAATCCAACGTTGAACCCAATTCAAAATTCAACTGACTGCCAACTGACTTTGTCAGTACAATGACAAAATAGAACTGAACTGTCCAAAATTACAATGGATTCAACTTTGAACTCGATTTGAACCTGAACTGTAAAGTATAAAACCGTGGATTAGAGTAATTGAAGATAGTGTAATATATGAAATAAAACAGATTTCTGGACATCGGAAAATAAATCTTACGAAAATTTCTCCAACCTGGCATCGCTGCTGATTTTATCGCGGGGGACTGGGAATGCCGCGTCGACGCACACTACACACTAGTCTAGTCGAGAGAAGAGCGCGTTATTTGAAAGTTAACTAGGATACGACGAAAATTCAAAGCTGCATTTAATATACATAAAGGGGTAGTAGGTGAATGTAATTGAGTATCTCCGAAGTAATTCAAGGGATAAAATGAAATGAAAAATAATGCTACTCTATGCAATATAGTTTCAATAGAATATCTATAGACAAAATTATAAATTGTTGAAGAAACAAGGTATAGACTATACAGTCAAATTTATTCATACAGATAGATATCTTGTTGTTGTTATTTGCTCTTTCGAAGTACTATAATGACTACCTAGTGCGAAAAGAATAATAGCATATGAACAATTTTTTCTTCACACATTGAAAAGACAGTAACTTTTGACGAGAGGGATGCTAACGACAAAACATTAAATAAAAGGTCAGTAGAATATTTCACGGATATAACCCGAAATATTCCGCACAAAAATCCAGAGATGTGTTGAAATATTCCTGCAGTGTTTCTTATATATTTATTTAAATATATGAATTCTTATATGAAAACGTTTCGGTGAAATTAAAATTTCATTATCTTTCAAAAATATTTCCTGAAATATTAACAATTTATTTGGGCTTCCACTTCATCTTTCAGAAATATTGCAAAGAAATATTCTGGAGCGATTTCTGAAATATTTATTGTAGCATTACTTGAAACGTTAATGAAATGTTCAGTTGCATTATAGGTAAAGAGCATTCAGTAAGATTTCGGGAATGAAAATTGATATAATTTTTACACTTTCAGCTTTTCATCGAAAATATTCCACTGAAATATTACTTTAAGGTTTTTTTCAATGTATTATGTAGACGAATTAGAAATATTTAGTTTGTATTCCTGCAAATATTTTTTGAAATATTTAAGAAATATTTCTTACAAATATTCTGATTCCTATGGATATTTATTTTCCTGAAATATTGCAAAATCTGTCATAAAAATTTCGTAGAATATTTCATGAAATATTAATGAATCTTATGAAGTCATATTTCATGAAACATTTATTACATATCACGGAAATATTCTGCCAATCTTGCGAAAATTTTCTTGCCGTAAATATTCTCGAAACCTTTCATAAATATTTCACTGAAATCTTTCTCGAGAATATTTTGAAATTTTTCACTGCAATCTTCCATGCTATGTGGGTCTATCGTTTTTCACAGCAATATTTTATTGAGGTATTTTTGGTCCTATCGTCATATTTTGGTCCAAACAATCTGCCCTTAGCCTATGTCCCAATAGTTATGAATTACCCTGTATATACAAAGATCATAAGTACCGAGCCAAACGCAAGACGACTTAGCGGCCGAGCTAATATTCTCAACCTGGGAGCCAGATCGGAAATATGAAAAAAAAAACTTCAGAAATTGGACATTTTTGAAGTTTACCAAACGCAAATGTAAACGTCAGTCGTGACGTTTGACAATACTGGCAAAAGTGAGGTTAATACTGATCACACAGACAGGGGTGAGTAATACAGATTCAACTCATCGATAGCCTAGGTTATTATACTAATCTTCCAAATATTATACTAATTTCATTATATCTTCATCATAAACAATGCATGTCCATAAATTATATGCATTTTTCAGTCTTCGTAATTTTTATTGTTTTCTTGCTGCAACTGCGGTATATCTTATTTGTCCAAGTGTTCTTAAAATATCAGCTAGCTTCAATAAATCACCCTTTAGGTACCATACAAAAAACTGGTCTACTCAAACATACGTATCTAAACTTTCCATATTCATAAACGTAAATTACTAGAAAGATTGCATCTTTATATTTCGACATTGAAACTGGTAACTTCGCCGATGTGAAGCCGAGATTGAATTAAATTCTCAGGAAAATGAGTTTTCTGGAGCCTTTAGTTCTGATTGTTCAAAGGGAACACAATCGATTAACACATTTAATTTGCACACGCAAACGGCGGGCGGTGGTTCAATCGGGAAAATAGTAATGAGGTAGAAAAACATGGAGATATTTTCCAGTTATGTTGAAGCGTTAATTATGGGTTCGAACAAGCAAAGGATGTATCAATCCATACCAGCGCACAATATTCACTGAAAGGTTCATTATTCTAAGCGCAACTAAACAAACAAAAAATCTGGAGTTTTTGCGCTCTCGTTCAAATTTATAAACAGTGCGGAAGCCCATCCAGATACTAAATTAGCTCAACTATGCATAGTTCGCAGAAAAAATATTGAGTAGATGTACCCGATACTTGATAAAAATCCATAATTCAAATATAATCTGTTTATAGTTCCCAGAATTTTCTTTATTTTTTTCCCAGTATTCCCAGTAATTATGCTATGTCGTAGCTACGTACAATGAGGTTTCGAAGAAAGTTATTATATGTTTGAGCGTCAAGCTGTTCGCCAGATCAATGAACGAACGGAAGGAACAATTCGAAGATAAATATTGGAAAAAAAATTCTACAAGCGTGCGAGTTTAACCGTGTTCCCGCTCGCATTTCAAGTCGCAAAGAGTCACTTTCTCGCACGCAAATATAGACGAGTAAATTGAATTTTGTCATGCCTCTATTCACCGAATGTCAAGGATCATAATAATATATGAATTAATCGAATAAATTTGATTTCTTTCGTGAAAGGGATATATTTATACAGGTGAGTCTTTGACTCGTTCAAATATTTTAACAGCAGATTTTGAGGTCAAAAGAAACACTTTTTTCCTATAGCATTTTTTCCGATTCGGCCCTGATAAGAAGATATGGCCATTTTGAGATTTCATAATGAGCTGTGCCACCCCTAGAAAAACGAAAATTCCTTCAGAATAGCTAGCTAAATCTGTGACTCTACACATCTGTGAATCTTTTAAACAGAGTTGTATTCAGCCAAAGTATCAAATTTCACCTATACTTTTTAATTTTTGAACATCAAATTACGAAAACGGCGCATTATACGAGAAAATATGAGGAACACTTTTATTTCATTACACAAAACGTTCAAATATTCATAAGATAGCGTCCAACTTAGTTTCCAGAGTTGCATTCTTTGAATTTTTGTTATTTTCATGATACGTAATGGTTATAATAAGAAAGTAGTTCTTGCCCACACCACTCTCCTGACTTGTTAGGAAAATATTTTTTATCCCCTTCTTTCCAGAACCTTTTTTTTGTGGTTGAGATAGAAAATGGGGATGAGCAAATCCCATCCTTCAGAAACTGCAGAAATCTCGGAATTATTTTCGATTGCCAGATGTTACAGAAGTCTTTCCTAGCTCTGCGTATTTCAAATAGACAAAGATGTTTTTCAGACTACTTCTCGCGTAAGTATCTTTGCGAGATTTTGGCATTATATAAATTGAAATCTGGCTTGATTCTTTTTTTTATCCTTGTCTTAATTCAGTCCCAAAGTATAGTTCATAGTACCAAAATTCCTGTTACAATCCATTTTTGTCCTGAGAAAATTTGATGGGAGAATACTTGAGGGGATCTTCACGTTTAAAATGACTATTATATTTTATTGAATTTTCATTCATTCTAAAAAGTCTTACTCCACATTATTCATTCATTTAGGATGTCAATAAGCAATATGTTTCGGGCCCATAAGATTTCATCTTCAGCTAGTACAAAGGGATTCATTTCATCACAAGAAGAAGCGCCAACCTAATAAGATGATATTCGATGAAATTATGCAAATCATTGAGAACTATATCTGAGAGACAGAAGTATGGGGCCCTTACATTACATTATTTATATACATAAAGTTCGAAAGACTCCAAGAATTATGATTGCAGAATACCCAGATAAATCCGGAATATCAGTCAAATATGCAATATAGAAATCTCCCAAATTCAAACGACCAAGTGCCAAGGAATAATGTCAAAAAAACTGAGAATAGGTTATGTTATGGTCCGTTTTGATCCCTTTTTTTTAAATTTATATGAATTGAATACGAAAACAAATCCACAACATCAATGAAAAAATTCTTTAAATTTTAACTTCAAATTTGAAATTGCCCGAAACTCAAAGAGGGTTTCTCAGCTTACCTTACCCACGTCTCTCTGCACTTTTACACCTTCAATGGCCTGAAATCCTGACGTCTTGTCTGAAAATTCGGAATTTGGAAATTCTTCGAAAAAAAAACTGACTAATCTCAAGCTTCTTCTTCTACTCTGACGACGGATCCTCTAATTTAATTATTTTCTCCAATATGACCCCTCAATAATCATTACTTCTGCTATTGGTTCAATTTCCTTTTTCCTTTTTATGGAGATTCTTCAAGTTTTGATATTTTTCGATTTTCTTATTACTATTCCTCTAAGAATCCAGATTTACCGAACCAAAAATATCAAATATGCCTTTTTCATAATATTTCGTCTCTTTTAATTCAATTTTACTTATCAATCCATCATTTTTTCCCCTTGTCAAAAACCAAAACTTCAGCAACTCCCAAATTCGGATGAGTACACACACCTTGATTTTCCTCTATACAATTGAACAATAATGATCTTTCAAACTTAACTAAACAGTTCCTCCAGCTGAGAAACCTTTTTTATAAATTTTGAAGAAAACTGGACCATATCAGTTACAATTGAGATATGGATGGAAATAATTAGAACAGGCTTTACCCACTAATAAGGAGAAGAAGCTACATGTCGCAAAATTGAAAATAATCGAAGCCTCTTTCAGACCCCATCTGACGTGGGGATTCGCGGATGAAAGCTATAGAATTCAGACCATAGAAAACATGCAGCTACGATGTGCGATAGATGAACCCTGGTTTGTGAGGAACAGACAATTCTATCAAGAATCACAGTATTTATGAAGACGACAGCAGAGAACATATTCGAAACGTCGGAGGAACATTCGAATCAAAAACTCAGAAGACTAGTGGACTATGACCCGGAGGAAGACAGGGGAAGATTAAAAATTCACAGAAGAAGATCAGAAGGTATTTTGAGGGGAGATATTCTCAACATCGTTATCTTGAAAGATTGATATACAAAGGTGATTTTTAGTGGTTGGTTGGTTCATTTTGACATTCTGTTAAAAAAAAAAGATTCCCCGTACTGCAGTATTGATGTTAGTTCATTCCGTTTAGTGATGTGAATTATACTGTTTTGAACATATCTGGAATATACACTTCCCATGGTAGTATGTCTGGAAACGTTTCGTAGAAGAATTACCTTGCTTCAAAAATGAACACTTGGTTGTGGATTTATTCAATTTTTTCCAAGTAAGACAAAGATGAACAAATGAAATTTTGCAGAGGTATTTTTGGAAGAGAGATGCATCTGAAACTCATTTTCACATTCATAGCTAGAATGGGGTGAAATCGGCACCCCCTTTTTGACTTTCTACCATAATTTTTCGCAGGTTTCTATTTGGGAAATACCACTGCAAAATTAATTTTTTTTATCCCTGCCAAAAATATACAGGCTGGGAAAAATTCGTTGTCTACTGAAGGGATCTCGAGAACTTAGCAGCTAAAAGAAAACGGACGGCACATTCTCGAGCTTTTTTTTTGACTAATCCAAATCTGAAAACAGACCCAGCCTAACGTTCATAGATTTCGAGTTATGAACGAAAATTGAGAAATTGTCATTTTCAATGAAGCTGAATATCTCGCTTATTTGAACTCGTATTCGAAATCCGTTGTTACATTCTACAGGCACTTTTTTATGAGGAATTCGAATATGATATTAAAAAAATTTTTGATCCTGTCATTTTCGAGATACGACAGGGATTTCTGATTTTTCAAATGTAAACCATAGTTGAAAGTTCTTTCATCTTACTGCAATTTTTTGCTGATTTCAAAAATGTATCACGTGTCGCTATTCACATGAATATAACATAAGAAAAAAAAATCAATACTTTTTCCTGGTTTTCGATTCACTGTTGAATTTTCAGTAGCCTGGCGTAACCATAGCGACCGTTTAAAATGCATTATGGTTCGTAAACTCCACATAAGTCTATGTAAACTCAACCTTCTGTGATAGGAATCACCGACCGTCGAATAATTATTTCTTTTATATATTGATATCTACAGTCACAGGAGAGCACACAGCCGCAATTAGCCCTGAAAAATTATAAGTCTGTTCGCACTTTTTTTTCCTTTATCTTTTTTTTTTCTTTTTCTTTTTTTTCTTTTTCCTTTTTTGGTCTTTTTGTATATTCATTCCCGGCAACTGGATACAGTAATGAATGAATGATATCTAGATCGATATCCTTTAAAAGAGAGTAAAAGACTTTCGTCTGATTATTAAAGAAGAAAATCTATTCATATATCGTTTTTCTATTTATGAAAGAAACTTAAAGAGTCAGTAATATAAATAAAATACGTTAGCTATCTATAATTATAATTTTTACAAAAGTGAGATGATGAAAAATAGGTATTTCTGTAAACGGTAGGGTTCGAATTGTGAACTATCGTAAGATAAGCATTCCAAACATCGCGAGAACAAACGATGGCAAAGTAATAATCGAAGTATTTATTCAGCAATCAGTGATTCCAATCATAGAGGCTCAGGTTCACAAAATATAGTGCATATTCAACGGTTGCTATGGTAAGCCAGCCTACTTCTAATTCAACAGAGAATCGAAATGCAGGAAGAAGTATTGAATTTTTTTCTTGTGTAACATTCATGTGAATAGCAACATATGATACATTTTTGAAATCAGCAAAAAAATTGCAGCAAGATGAAAGAAGTTTCAACTATAGTTTACATTTGAAAAATCAGAAATCCCTGTCGTAGCTCGAAAATGACTGGATAAAATAATTTAATAATATCATATTCGAATTCCTCATAAAAAAGTGCCTGTAGAATGTAACAACATATTTCGAATACGAGTTCAAATAAGCGAGATATTCAGCTTTATTGAAAATGACAATTTCTAAATTTTCGTTCATTACTCAAAATCTATGACCATTAGGCTGGATATGTTTTCAGATTTGGAATAGTAAGGAAAAAAGAGCAAGAGAATGTGTCATCCGTTTTCTTCTAACTACTATAGTTCTCGAGATCCCTTCAGTAGACAACGAATTTTGCCCACCCTGTACAAATATCGACGAAATAGAGAACAATTATATGCTTACATAAATATCCAAATTCAAATATTTTAGATTAGATATAATCTACCTCAATATATAGGGAATTGATCAATAAAAAATGGAGTTACGTGTTGAAAAAGATGTACCTAATATTCGAAATTCAAATAAAATAAAATTTCTACATACATATTATCCGAATCAATTCCGGCTCATACTCATGACCAATATTGGCCAATAGGTATACATTTATTATATAAATACACAAATTCCTGGAAAATCCTTCAATTGCATAAATCATTTCATTGTTTTCTATATGTTTATGTGATTGAAATGCGGTTTACACACACTATATTAGTTAACCCTCTGCCCAATTTTTATTTTCAATTTGATGGTGGTGTACTTATCGAAATCATATGCCGACAAACGGATTATGAAAAAATCGGAACAATACACTGCGCAAAAAAATTTACGCACATTATGGAAATCTCAAATTTATTCTACAACTGAAGGTGTTCTCAATGATGATTATTTTTATCAGAATTATGCATGCATATGTTATCCACTTTCAACGGTTTTCTTCAATACAGATGTTTTTTCCCAGCAAAAATAAAAAAAGATTATATTATCAGATTTTGAATGTATTGGCTCCATTCTGAAATCAGTTGTTCTCGATGAATTCTAGTGATCAATAGTTTTTCTTTCGTTTGATTTTCTACACTCGATCGCTATGCAACGCGAAACACGCAATTTGATCCAAGAGGAATGTGCCCAAGCGGTAGTTTTGCGAGAAGAAGGCTGGACATACACAAGAATTGCAGAAAGGTTTGGAGTTTCCCATACAAGTGTGTCCAGAATGTTGCAGCGATTCAGGGAGACAGGTATAAATGTCCGAAGACCAGGACAGGGTAGACCACGGGTAACAACTGCCATTCAAGAACGTTACTTAGAGTTTCTTCGTTGAGACAACGGTTTGCAACCGCTCGTCTCCTTCAAATTCAGCTTGAGCAAACTCATGAGGTGCAAATTAGCACTCAGACAATAAGAAATCGCCTCAGAGAATATGATTTAAGGCCTCGTGTCGCGGCAAGAGGCCCAGCTCTTACCCCAGCCCATCGAAGGGCGCGTTTTGATTTTGCGATAGAGCATATCCATTGGGAAGGGACCGATTGGGAAAGAGTTCTCTTCACAGATGAGTCTAGATTCTGCCTCTACCATTGTGATCGACGTTCCCTTGTATACAGACGTCCACATGAAAGATATGCTCAGTGCAATTTCCTGAATACTACTGGTTTCGGGGGAGGATCGATTATGGTATGGGGTGGAATATCTTTGACTGCTCGCACAGACCTAGTGGTGGTTGATAATGGAGCTATGAATGCTGATAAGTATATAAGGAACATTCTTGAAGAGCATGTAGTGCCATTTGCCCCATAGATTGGTGAAAATTTCATTTTTATGGACGATAATGCCAGACCCCATCGTGCGCGCATCGTTCAGGAGTACCTTGAAGAGGTTGAAGTCTCTCGAATGAAATGGCCAGCAAGAAGTCCAGATCTCAATCCGATGGAGCAGGTTTGGGACAACCTCAATAGAAGGCTGAGAAGTTCAGAAAATCATCCAGCTACTCTTAATGACTTAGGAATCCAACACGGAGAAATCTGGGAAGGATTAGATCAGAACATTTTAAGATCACTCATTTTGAGTATGAACCGTCGTTGCCGAGCTGTAATTAACGCAAGGGGTAGAAATATCAAGTATTATATCACTTATCAGCATTTCAGTATTTTGAAAATTGTTCATTTCTCTTCTTTCACATAAGATTCGGTGAAATCCTGAATTTTTCTTCCATTTATTGTGTCTTGTTTCGTTCAAAACCTTCCCGAGAGAACATAAAAAATATGTTATAAAGTCGCTGTAGAGTTAACTTTCATTAAAATTGAGATTTTCAGAATGTGCGTCAATTTTTTTGCGCAGTGTATTTTGTCTCGATAGAATTTACTAGGACAATATCTAGAATATTCAGAACAAACATGGAGCATCCTACTAATTTCACAGGCTCAACATAATAACAGTGGAGGACCTAGTGATCCAAAATCTGCTGAATGAGAACATTGTTTTTTTTATAAAGTGATCCACTCACTTTTGTTATAAATACGCTTGAAGTTCTGCAGGTCGAAGCTCTCCTCTCCAGGAAAGCGTCCGCCTGAAGGCAGCCCGCGGAATACACGCTGGCACAAGAAAAAACCTTAAATACCTCATTAATTTCGACCAGCTCAGACACCACACGCTCAACCTCTCCTGATATGCAGGGGACCACTTGCATGAAAATGCACCAGCTCATTTCTCTCCACTCGATTATTATACCTTAAAGCTATAGGAAATAATATTTTCCAATTTTATTAGAAATTATGATACACATTGTGCATAATTATTTCAAATAACTTTCAAAATTACATTATTGAAGGGTCATGAGCGGGTTTATTGTTCTCCCCTGACGAGACACCACTGTGTAATACTCACCGGTATAGATTGATTATTCGGATCCAAGAATGTGTCAGAAACCATGAGTCGACCATCTTTCACGACCCCCTGCAGAAAAAGAGCATAGCTTCCTATGATTTTGTCGGAGAACACACGGTTTCTTGAAAATAGGTCGATTTGAAGGGTCTCGCTCTCTTCAACTGGGCGGCATACTGGCCAGTCGTATATCTGTAACAAAAATTGATCCGATTTAGAAATATGCTAAATGGCGCCCAGTTTCTTCTCAAAAATTGCGATGAAGTAACAGTTGTCTCTTTCTGTCTCATTTTTTCCATGATGAATCAGTACGTAATAAGTAGAACAAGATGAAAATCCATGATTGAACTAAGAACAGTATACGATTTTCGCTAACATGAGTAGTTTAACTACGACACGTATTTCATTATCACCGTAGCACCCTATCTCAAGAAAATGGAAAAAGCTGATGAACTCACTAATTACCGGTCGTAATGAGAAATAGAATAGTGTATTTTCAAACATGAACTATACATATTCTAGTAGAAGTTCATGAGCTGTTTTGATTATACTAGGTGAGGCTATTCCTCAGGCGATGTCATCTTCCAAAATCGATCCTAAACTCATTGCTCATCGACTGATTGTTGTTTCTAATTAGGTTGAAATTTTACAAACAAAAATGAAAGATATATAGCATAAATTACACAATATTAGGACCTCAACTCCAGCTGTGGATGTCACCTCTAATCCATTCAATATGGATGAATTAAAATCAGCAATTAAATCCACCAAATCTCGGAAAGCTGCTGGTTTCGACGGAATTCATCCTGATTTCATAAAGGATTTAGGCAAAAGGGCCTGGTCTTGGTTGTTATCTTTCTATAATAACATTCTAAATTCTCAATTTTCCGGCCGAGTTCGGAAAGCGGAAGTCATAGGAATTTGAAAGGATTCTTCTGATCCCAGTAACTACTATCGACAGTATCGAGTATCGATCCATTAGTTTATTGAGTGTTCCTCTCAAAAGTAGACAGAGGCTTATTCTTCTTAGGATTGAATCGACTCTAGAAAGCGCTTTCCAAAATAGTCAACAATCACACAATACATATATTTCATTACATTACTTTCTTGATAAGGGACAAGAAAAGGCTTTTGCCGAAAGAAACCCATGTTTGCAGTAAAGGTTAGGTTAGGCTATCCTCACCGTCGCGCAGATCGTTTTCACATCCATGTTTCGGACGTGTGAGAAGGACCTGCAAAGTGCAATACTCTGCAGGCAATAATAAACAGGAGACTTGCCCTATTTGAATGCTGTAGAAAGTGGGCTTGGAGTTATATTCGCATAAAGCGCCATCTCTTATTTCACTGAATACTGGACATACGTAGAATATAAGGAAATAGGAATCTTTAAAAGCCAAATCTATTAACATAGAAAATAAACTCAGAAATGCTTCTCAACTTATTGAAACATTATACGCCAGAGATCAATTAACAGTCAGTCCGATGTAAACATTATCGGAACGTGCCATTGGAATATCAAGCCTTCTTATCGAACGTTTCAGGAAACATCAATTCGAATTTGTTGGCGATAATGCCGATAATACGAAAAGTTTCTCTAGCGAAATATTGGATTAACAGTGGTGAACCTTCCCTAACGGTTTTCTCTTCAATGAAAAACGTTTTTCAAAGCCAAGAAATTTGTCGTTACTTTAATTTAACGTCCTAAAGTTTTGGAAATAATTGATCTTGACGTATTGACAAATTGCTTGTTATGAAGCATGTTGAATTATCTGCAGTGAAAATAAAAATTACAAAAATGTAGATTAGGTTGCATACAACAGGTACGCAAAATCTGGGACTTCTTATTTTCTCATCCGAATTTCAAAGAATGATACCTACTTCCCAGAGAAAATCGAATCACTGAAAATATATCACAATATATTCACAATCACAGCACGTGAAAGAGGTTGAAATTCAATTACATCAATTCAATTTCATCCCTCTAAATAAACTACGTCAATGACTAAATCATGCACATCTATACAGTTATGGTAAGTACATGGCATTAAGAAATATTCCACCCCAATAGGTACCTAAGATATAAATGATCTACTTTTCACTCACTCTGTAATTTAGTTCCTAGGAAAGTTAAATTTTCATCAACATTCAGAAGTCAATTTCGATAGTCTACAAACGATTCAAGGTTTTCTGATATTCGGCCCTATTCTGTAACCTCGGGTCGAATAGAAATGTACGAAGGCGTAGAAGGGCCAAGGAATTATTTTATTTCCAATCCCGACTTATAACTCAGGATCTCGAGATCCGGAGTTATAAGTCGGGATCTCGAGATATAAGTCGGGATTATAACCTCTATTTTTCGAATTCAACTTAGTCGTTGTCGAATTCAACATTGTCGTGTTCGAGGTGCAATCAATATAATCATTACCTAACTATCCTACGGTAAATTTAAATCGGGAATAACTTTTTCAACTTTTTGCAGTGAAAATGAATGACATGTCAGAGGTAAGTTTTTTTGCTATCTCTAAATGAATAGCCATATTGAATTATGTATATTCCATTCTAGGAGAAAAGAACTGAACGATTAGTGCAGCGATATTATTCATTAGGAATCGAGCATAAGGAAATTCTAGCATTGTGGTCCATACTGCGGAAGCATAATTCACAATTCTGGATTAACCTTTTTGAAATAGAAAAGTTATAACATCATGTAGGTTTTTGTAAGATTCAGGTGAATTAAAAACAACAGAAATATGTGTGTATTCTGTTTCAATAACAAAGGTTTTATTCAAATAAACCAAAAACAGAATTCCCTTATATGTGTTATATTCTGTAAGTAATAAATTCAAGAAGAGTAAGGGTTTTCAATTACCCTCAAATTCAAGCTTGTTTTCTTTATCATCTATATGAGATTTTGTCATCCGAATAATAGCCAAATATTTAAAGCTACACCATATAGATGAACTCTTTGAGGAAAAATGTAATAGCGGAATGGGATTTGGACCAGAATTCATTACAAATTTTCAATTAAATCCGATTCATTAAACTTAAATCAATTTTAAACTTCCTATAAAACCTTCCTCTCAAAAACAAATATTCTGAAGACGTGTACTGAAAAAATTTTAGTATACACCATTTAATTTAAATACTCAAGGTTTACACTTATACAGGGTGAATCACCGCAATGGCCTAATAGACGTATTAAATATGGATCAAACGACAGCAAATGAGTCATACTAACACGCCCAGGTTCACTTCTAATTTAGAAACAGCCTGTATATCTTCGCATCGTAGATGATATGATAGCTGATTTGATGTAGGAGTTTCAACAATATATAACCCCTGGGTAAAAACTCAAAGGTTTATGATTTATTTGGATTCCTATGAAAAAAATTGTGAGAATGCGAAGTCACACTTTTCTGCATATTTCTGCTGAAGATTTTCTCAAGAAATTCTTTCGCACTTTCAATTTTTCATAATTCTGCCTTATGTAGGTACTTTTATTTTAGCTTTGTCTTTTTTCCATGTAGAATCGACTGATTTTGAAAAATATAGGTTGTATTGAAAATCTTGAATTTAGAATAATTCGATGTGGTGTCAACTTGATGATTTTACATAAACACCTGCACATTTTGATTCCAATTAAATTTACCGTAGGATAGTTAGGTAATAATTATATTGATTGCACCTCGAACACGACAAAGTTGAATTCGAAAAATAGAGGTTATAATCCCGACTTATATCTCGGGATCTCGAGATCCCGAGTTATAAGTCGGGATTGAGAATGAAATAATTCCTTGGCCCTTCTACGCCTTCGTAGAAATGTACCATAATTGCTTCGTTCTGGTAGATATCTTTTGGAGGCATACCATCTCCATTCTATCTGATGTTGCGAAACATTATCTCCACTTTATTTCTACCGAATATAATGATAACAAATTTCATTTACTATTCTTGTACAGTCAATATAGCGGCGAGCGCAAAGAATTCAGAGCATGGAGAAAATTACTTTGGCAATTATCTTTACAAAGCAGACTTATCCCTGAAAATTGTTGACACCTCTCCTGTACTGCAGTTGTTGGATCCGTAAACACCTGGAATTCAATTACAGGGGAGCAAGATTTCATTCTGTAAATATTTGCTATCACGGGGATTTTCCGTACAGCAATCCAGCTATTATCTAAGAATTCTTGACAAATATGATTTTCTTGAAGAAAAATGTATGTACCGGGTTTTTCATTATAATTTGACATCCCCTTTATCTTTGTTACAAATAGAAATAAAAAAAATATTTTACACAAATGATCTACGAAATCAAGTAATTGTTTCTAAAATTATTTCACAGAAGGAAATATACCGGGTGGTCCACCACAGTCGAATTGAAAATCGAAAATTGCTGAGAAACTCTAGGAAAACCTTATGAAAATGGTTTCAGAATTAATTTGTACAGTCAACGAGATATAGAATAAGAAGTATTTATTTGTCCATTATTTGTAATTGATGTTATGATGTTTAAAACTTAATTATGATCCCTCTGTATATTTTTTTTTATTGGAGTAGCCAATTTGTCTACTCGAAAAAATCCTGTCTGTGTCGCTGGTGTAATTGGTTTTTTCATTAATTGTTATTTAAGAAAACTACATATTTTCAATGTTCCGTCTAAATGGTGCTTCTAAGTTATAAGGTGATCTGACAAAACTCATCATAATTTGAACTTGCCATTTCATTTTTGAGGTCAAATACAGGGTGTTGCATTCAGAAAATGTAACTTTGGTCAATATCTAGGTCTTCGACCACCCTGCTTCTAAGTAAATTGTGCTTTTGCACACCCTACACAGAAAATATTCTCAGAATATCTTTATTTAATTCCTCAAAATGAGTTCCGCGTCTGCGTCTGTGGTGGGCCACCCGGTGGACAGCACTTCATCTTTTCGAATGGAACACCCTGTATATGTTTCCATTGTTGGCTAGCTAATGGTGGAATGGCCTACTGAGTTAGGTGCCCCACGGTAAAGAACAATCAGCTGATTTTGACAAATCGTTAGAGTACCCTATTGTCGATTTTGCTATGACCTTTGTTTGGAGAAGTAGCTAATACTCTGATTGTTTATTTGTTAGACAACTGTCTATAAGACATCTGCTGGGCGCTGGGTATGAAATACAGATGAACTTGTAAAAGGGGTATTTTCCAGGCAAATAATATTCTTATCAAGGTTGAATAAACTATACCAGATAGAGACTTAGATGATTTTCAATTGCTCAACAATAATAGCTCATCTTCAGGAGCAAATCAGTGAAGCTAAAATCAAGAAAAATAATAAGAAATTATGTCTAAAGAATAAAAGGCACAAAAAAAATATACCGTATAATATTGATATGATATAATAATACTCGTAATAATATGATAATACTTAATAAATGTACTTAAGTAGAGAAAATGGAATCACACAGATTTAACTTACACAAAAGTTGAATAAGTAAAAAAGTCCAACAATATTGCAATTGAATATTGAGAAGACAATGACCAAAATGATAAAAATAACAAAAATAAACAAGAAAGGTAGGATGTTAGTTATAAATAAATTGTGTATTTGTACAGGGTGGGCAAATTGGTGACCTAAGGAGTTAGGCCATTCCACCAGACACAAGGTCCATCCAAATTATGTTACTTGCTAATTCGTGTTTATATACAGTGTATCTCAGGATTAATGGGAATAAATTTTGATATACAAACTTATAGTTTCAGAACCTCAAAATAAGACAAAAAGTTCCGGAAGCATGTCCGGAAGCGCTTTATTGAAGAGTCAAGTTGCTTTAATGAAAACTGTTTGATTATGGATATAATGAATTTTTGAAAAGCGAGACAGAGATAAAGAAATGAAATTTTGGAGGTATTTTTCAGGTGGGCACCTAAAACACTATGGCAAGTTTCCAAATAAAACCGTCTTTTCAACGCACAATTTTTAACGATAATATTCAAAATGCGTTGTTGATTTGAGACCTTTGTTACTGATTGACTGATTTTAAATTTACAGGTCGAAGATCAGGGTATTGGAACAAAAACCACTTCAGTCATCGCCGACATGTTTCGATTTTATTTAAAAATCTTCTTCAGGACTCTCAAACGAATTACAGAAATTTTATCACTTATATACATGCCACAAGCAAAAAAGGCGACCCAACGATCATATAATAAATAATTACATAAATAGCAGTAAACTACAATTCACACAAAACACAACGTAGTGAAAAAACGAGCAATGAGAGAAAACAAAATTGGTTATAATTTGACTATGTATACAGATATTTGGCTTAAATGAGGGAAACAGTTCAGTTATACTTACAGTTTTATCGTGGTTTACACAACATCAAACGAGAAATGATCTGGAGAATTGACAATTGAAATTGAACAGTTCTTATCATAAATACATTACACGTTCTATCAAAAGAATTTATTCGTGTTTTTTCTTCGATTTTATTAATAAGATAGTAATAGGCTGTATTCAATCCATCAATGTCTGTCCTTTTATTAATGAATTTTTCATTTTATTTGATCCAACCATTTCATGTAGCAATGGTCGAATCAAAATGAAATCTCAAATTGGAAAACACTGCAGTAGAGTGAAAAATGAATATTGCAGAATTCTATTAGTTCGTTAGTTGGAAACTCGTACAAAAATTGCAGAACGATTCCAATCTTATGCATAATTCCAAAGGGTTTAAAATGAATTAAGTCGTGCATGCATAATTATGTTGACTTCGATTCAGTTCCTGAATTCAAAAAGCCGACCTGTGTAATAATGGCAATGCGATACGAGAAAAGGGTACCGATGAATGTGATAACAAATCTGGAAACAATTCGCCGCTATCACAGATTGTGCTCCAAATGGATGGGACCATTTCATAACGATGGAAATTCATCAATCTTTCATTCCTTTTTCGGTCTACTGAGCTCGCGTTCATTGATCCGGATGAAAAATGTTTCCACTTTTCGAATACCGCTGTATTTTCATTCAATCTTAGCCTTCGCCTTGTTATTCTTTCATCTTCATAGGATGAAATATGGAAGCACCAATTGATGGGCAGCAGGGATAATTTATGGTGCGCCAAAGCTTTGCAAATATTCCTGGAAAATTCTACTATGCTGAATTTTCCTGGAAAAAATCCGTAAACGGGGATTATGGTAGCGAGATGAGGGATGGAATCTGCAAATATACCGAGCACATTATGTCAACATGATCCAGATTTCAGTTTCCTTTCAAGAGAACCGAAATTCAGTAGCCTAAATGAATGCACCTGTAAAATGTAATGAAAATTTTAATATTTGTTCGACAAAAAACGCACATAAATATAGTCAGCTATTCACATCAGTTAGCTAATCATTGAACTAATTAATGAACAGTCTAGTCAAATTGAGGTTTTACCTCAGAATGAGAGATAATCAGGTGAAAACTAGTATAAACCTTCATTTGGGCGTTCATAAAGTTCACTCAAAAGTCTCATAGAATCTCGTATCTGCGTCGTAAGTAATTCAAGGTCAAAGTTGAAAATATCAAATATCTTGGTTTCTGTGGCTCCAATGATGTTAACGTTCATTATCGAAGTTGTAGAGCATAAACTTTCCGCCAAATTTCATCACAGACTCTTTCTCCATACGGTCAACCATTTTTTATGTGAAATAGAGAACACCTAGAGGATCACGAAAAACTCTCATATGTACCTATTATCTCTACGAATTCTAGATTCTGATTTACAAGTTGTTTTTCAAATTTTGAGTGGATACTAAAACCACTCTATCTTCTGAACGGAATCACCAATTCATCCGAAATTTGGAATGAATTAAGATAGCTTCCATGAAGTTCCAGTAAACTGAAACTGAAATCAAATATCATTCGATTTGCAGGACCGTATCACATAAATTTGGGTAGTTCATAGAAGTTCGCGAAATCACCCTGTACAATGAATTTCATGATTTCCTCGATATCTGCGTAAACGGTAAGATTCATTTATTCAATGTGCCAAATAATATTGAATGGGCACCCTACTGGTTGCCAAAGTTCTTGATAGTGACAATAATTTTTTCTCTCGTGTCGATATTTGACATCTTATTCATCTCATAACGAAGTGAATTTTGATTCTTTATGAATTTAATCAATTGAATATACATCATTGAATGTAAATTTCAGTTTTCATTTGGTATTTGATCAAATAGATCAGTTTTCTGAAGCGTAACTCAAGGATGGGGGTCTTCAACAATAACTTATCTTTAGTCATTTGATTAGCAAGAATAAACTATAAAGTGATGGATAAGAAAAAGGTAAAAAACAAAAACTAAGCGGCTCTCATTGTCTATTTGAAATGAAGGCCTTCCAATATAAAAAAGCTGAGAAATGTATTCAGAAGGCTTTCATTACGAACAGACAATGCCGCTCACTTTTTGTTTTTTTTTACTTATTTTTTATTCATCGCTTTATAGTTCAAACCAATCAAAAATAGTTTATCGAATATTCATGTGTACAGTGCATCCCATTTTGGGTGAGACAGCCAGGTTTCTAGCTTGTTATTTGAAATAGAGCCTTGCGGTTTTCACGTTCTTTTCCTACTTTTTTGTGAAACTCAAGTTGGCCTAATCAGATTTTGCATAACTGTTTCCGATTATGAGATACAGGACGATTTTGGAAATTGATACTTTTCGGACCCCTCCTTTATCTCCGAAGTTATTAGAAATAAGGCTGAGCTAAAAACTACGTCTGCGTAGAATCCAGTGGCGTACTCAATTTTTTTTTTCGGGGTAGAGTAATAAAGATACGACACAAACCTATATTTTTTCAATGGAACACCCTGTATTTTATTACTTCGTTGAATCCGTTATTTTTTTTCCTTCCTAGAGTTTTATTTATAGTATACTCAAGATCAACTTCAAATAAATCAATATAACATTAACATAAACAATATGTCATTCAGGGATTAGTGATATTTGCTGTAACTTCAATAGTGTCAATGAAGTTTTTGAGTTTTCAGATAAAAACTCAGTATCCTCATTAACAATATGTCTTTCATTTAATGAGTATTTAATTACACAAAGTAGATAAGTATTATCAAATGAATATGAATATAAAATGTATGTGTTGAATTGTTGAATACAATATATTAACTGATAAATAATACAAATCGTGTCATTGATATTTCAAAGATTCAATAACTAAATAAAAAGTAAGACAAATTTCATGATCTACAGCTTTGGTAAGTATGCTAACATGGAGTGATAAAAACCGAGATGATGGCGAAATACCGATTTTTTGACTTTTGACCTTGAATAACTTACGACTCAGAATAGAGTCGTTTATGATACTTCTGAGACAACTTTGAGAACGTCGAAATGAATGTGTATACGGGTTTTCAACTTAGTATCTCTCAACCCCGTGGTTGACCCATATATTATCTAACGTTTCAAGCGATGAAATTGAATAAAGAGTGACAGGGTGTATATTTATCATTACTGAATGATGAGCACTATATCCTAGTTTCAGTTCAATCAGATGACATCAAGTTGATGAATATCGTATTAACGTATGTAGGTTGCAAACACGAATGCGAGTTGATAAAAATATGCTATAAAATAACATCACGGACAATTCCCACGTTTTAGAGTAGCATTCTGTAATTTTATTGAGGGATAATAAAATTTGGGGCTATGAAAGCATTGTAATACAATTGCGTTGTATGCACAGAAAAGTTCCACTGAAAAATTAATTGAACGCAATTATCTATTGAATATTACTCACCTGATCGACAACGTATAATTCTGATCCAGTATCCTCCAGTCGGATGATATGCGATACACCTACAATAAAGATATTTCCATTAGCATTTCCTTTCAATTTCATTTTTTCTCAGACAAGGCTAGCATGAGATGTTCAATGGATACAGCCCTACTCTAATATCACGACTTACTATACCATCCTTCATGCTTTTTCCATGAGATGAAAATATATAAGATCTTCGATACCTCACATTATATACTGGGTGGTCCAACGAAAAAACACCTAGATTTTACCGACTTTAAAATGAAAATGTGGAAAATCACTCGAACGGTCAATTTCTGATTCCAGGAGGAACAACTTTTCCGCTTTTTTTCATCCCCATAACTTCAACCCCCTAACGAGTTGATCACAACCCCTTGATTTTGAATAAGGATGAGGAAGTTGCCACAACTAATTTTGAAAATCGTACCGATTACTACCTGACCCTAAAATTTCGCTTCAAAATGTGCATTGATAATGAAATAACAGCGAAAATAATGAAAGAGGCAATGTGGAATATTATTCGCATCCGACACATTTCAACCGATGTGAAAAGAGCGATCAAAGATAGCCGACCAAATCTCCGGAAACACCCGAATGCCCAGACCAGTGGCGTCCGGATCGATTCAGTTTTATCATACGAATTCGATGTATAATGGGAGGAATAGTGGGAATATGAGTGAAATAAAGATTTTCTATATTTGGTAAATAAATTCTACAAGGAGTTAAATATCCTGGGGATAACCTTTTAGAATCGGACTAGTTTTTATTCACGGCACGTAAATATACTGTATCCACCAAACTTAAATAAAAAGTATGTCTAGGCTAAATCATTAATGAGCGAAAAAAAAATTTGACTTCCGATGGGATTCAGGGGTTGAATTTTCAACCCTTAACTTTGATGGTCTTATCTCGATGGGAAGGCGTGATTCCTGCATAACCAAATTTGGAGTAAATATTCTTCAGGACATTATCATATATTCCCACTATTCCTCATATCATATGATTTGGTTATGCAAGGATCACGCATTCCTATCGAAACACGATTATGACTGTTAAGGGTTGAAAATTCAACCCCTGAATACCATCGGAAGTCAAATTTCCGTTTCGCTAATTAATGATAATGTCCTGAAGAATATTTACTCCAAATTTGGTTATGCAAGGATCACCCTTCCCATCGAAATACGACCATGACTGTTAAGGGTTGAGAATTCAACCCCTGAGTCCCATCAGAAGTCAAAATTTCTGTTTCGCTTATTAATGATAATGTCCTGAAGAATATCTACTCCAAATTTGGTTATGCAAAGATCACACCTTCCCATCGAAATACGACCATGACTGTTAAGGGTTGAAAATTCAACCCCTGAATCCCATCGGAAGTCAAATTTTCTTTTCGCTTATTAATAATTTTGCCTAGACATACTTTTTATTCAAATTTGGTGGATAAAGTATATTCCTGGTATCTTCGCATTATCCATTTTCTTCATGCCGACATTGATAAATGCAAGGGTACAGGGAAAAAACCATTGATTTCAGTTTTTGTCCGAAAATGAGTTAGACACACCATTCGATTCAGAATGAAAAGTAGTACATTATGGTATATTAAAACCATACGTTAAATCGGTTCCGAAGATTTACCGTGCAGAGAAAGAACTAACGATGTCGATTGATATACGGAAAGAAAAATCTCTAAGTTATTTCATGTAATGCACTCATTTTATGTATAATAATATTAATAATGCTCATTTCGAGAACAACAGTATTTAATTTGTCATATTTCAAATAATATGAACGGATTTCGAAGGTGAAAACGCGTTTTTCTCAGCTTTAAGGAAAACTGACATCGATGGTTGTTTCCCTGTACCCTTCAATTTACGTGCCGTGAATTAAAACTGGTCCGATTCTAAAAGTAAATGTCCTAGATATTTTTACTCCTTGTAGAATTCATTTATCAAATATAGAAAATCTTTATTTCACTTATATTCCCAGTATTCCTCCCATTATACATCGAATTCGTATGATTAAACTGAATCGATCCGGACGCCACTGGTCTGGGCGTTCGGGTGTTTCCGGAGATTTGGTCTGCTATCTTTGGCCGCTCTTTTCACATCGGTCACATTTCAAAGGTATTTAGTAGTTATGTTGTTAATTTTTTGTCCAGAAAAGTAGATGCACCATGTTGTTGATTTACCTTAGTCTAAGGCAGGGGCGGATCTATACTTTTTAAAAGTAAATGGAGGGCAGTACCGGGCGCCCGCCAGTGAAGGGCGCCGACGGTGCCCCTACTAGCACAGGGCTGTTATGCTTTCATGCTGGTCGGCAGTACAATTCACTTTTGCTCCGGGCCTTTGCAAAGCCAGCATGAAAGCATAACAGCCCTGTGCTAGAAGGGGCACCGTCGGCGCCCTTCACTGGCGGGCGCCCGGTGCTGCCCTCCACCCCTGCCCCCTCCTAGATCCGTGACTGGTCTGCAGTGAATTATTAAGAACGTTACAAGTGTGTCGAAACGATTGTAAATTTGTAGTAGAATTAAAATGGTGTTTTCCGTAGAAGTCAGAGTGTAAATAATTATCACTCTTCGCAAACAACAGCGAATTTAAACTGCTCCACAAGAGTTAGGGATATCGTATTCAATCGTTTTTAAAAGTATGTTATATTCGAGAAAATCGCTGTGAAATCATTTGAAACTCAATAACAACTTGAATTGATCCAATAAAAATCAGTATGAGACATTTCGTCAATGTGGTTGTCTTTTTTCTGAAGTTTGGTTCTTTGCATATGCTTCATGAATGTTCTTATTTTGAAATGAAGTCAGTTTATCAACGGCTTCGATTTGAAACGAGTTTTCTGAAAATGCCAAGACGTAAGTTAACAAACGCTGGGGTTAATAGGGCTATCGGAATGCTACAGGGTGGCCTAACTCAGGTTGTTGTAGCGGAAAGGCTCCATGTCATCCAAAGTGTGATATCTCGACTTTGGAATAGGTTCAGGGAGACAGGTTCCGTGTTGGAAAGACCAAGGCTTGGTGGGCGACGAAAAGCAACACCTGCTCAGGATCGTTCCATCACCGTTTCAGCGGGAAAAAACCCTACATCTGTAGAATGCTACGGAATACTCTTCAAAATGCAGATGGGGTCCAAGTTTCCATCGAAACCATCAGACAACGTTTGAGAGAGGTGAATTTTTGTGCAATTTAAGTCAATATCCCTAACTCATGTGGAGCAGTTGATTTTACGAACGACATCCTGGAAAAATTGTATCCGCTGCTTACTTCGTGCAACTGATTGCAAAATTTGACGCTACTGGTTCAGTCGGAAACAAAAAGAGGGTGCATGAAAGAAATGAAGCGAGGGATGTGGCTGTCTTAGGTCGTGTAGCAATGCATCCGAACTTTACTAGTAGAAAATTGTCCCATGTATCTGGTGTTTCATGCACAACAATCATGAGAATCCTTAAACAATTCAAATTCCATTTTTATAAGATACAATTGATTCAAGAACTGAATGAGGATGATCCCGATCGCCGACTCCAGTTCTGTGAAGTGGTCAGTGAAATGATTAACGGTAATCAAAACTACGTCCGATATCTGTTTTTCGGATGATTGCTCATTTTACCTTAACGGCATTGTAAATCAGCATAACTGTCTGTATTGGCCTGATGGAAATCCAACATTATTTCGTGCGGTGCATACTCAGCTTCCCCAAAAATTAAATGTTTGGACGGGCATTTATGAAAATCACATAATCGACCCTTTTTTATACCCGGTAATCTTACTCACCAAATTTATAAGACCATAAAAGGATCATTTCCAACAAGATGGCGTTCAACTGGTACGTCAGTTCTTAGATGAAAAATTTGCTCATGCCTGGATTGAAAGAAGGAGACATATTGAGTGGACACCCAAATCACCTGATCTGGGCCCACTAGACATTTTTTATGGGGTCACCTAAACTCCAAGATTTACGCTGTCCAGCCTGAGTGACTAGATGATTTGCGAACTCGGATCATTAATGAATGCCGTCAAATTACACCAGAAATCTTGAGTAATATACGTGGACGTTTTCATCGAAACTTATATTATTGCATGGAAGTGAATTGCGCTCATTTCCAGTATTCAATAAACTGATTACAAAAGTAGCTGCTCTTCCACTCTTTACCTGTCATTTCGTTATCCATGGAAATTTTGAAGCGAAATTTCAGGTTCAGATAGTACTCGATAAGATCTTAAACATGGAGGTATCGCAATATCCCTCATCCCTATTCGAAATCTAGGTTTTGCACTCACCCTTGTTAGGGGGTTGCAGTTACGGAAATCCAAAGGGCGGAAAAGTTGACGGCTCCGAGCGATTTTCCACATTTTCATTTTAAATCCAGAAAATCGAGGAGTTAAGTTTTCATTGAACCACACACTCTATACGTTACAAGGTTCACACATACCTACCTAGCATGTACAAGAAAACTTTTCATTTGATTATGCATAAATCTTTGGTGTACCGAAATATTCACACGACATTTAAATACCATGTACGAAAGCACTGTTTTGCATATATTTCCTGATATGAACAACCTACAGGGTAGTTCTAATGGGATTCCACCCCTCATTCATTAACTTTGGTCCAATTGGTGGTAGGAAATATTGATTCCTCTTTGTTCCTAGTTTCATTTACACATGCGATATATCAACAGACATATTTGCGAGGTCAGCAGACTTCTCATTTCATTATGACCCAGTTTTCTGAGAATTGTATTTCGAAATTAGAAAATTCACACCGGGAGATCATTATTTCTGCTGTAGTCAACTACATTAAAGAATTGATTAAAAATGGAAAAGGTATTCCTTTTCAGGTCGAGGTTCATTTACAATTCAGTCCAACAAATGAAACTTTGGAGAACTAGTTTCAGTTTCAGTTCAACTTTTTTTGCATATCAGTGATGAGACAGAAAATCACCTTTCAATAAAAAATGATGCTGTATTTGACTCTTTTCGTAGTTACTCAGTGAAATATACAAAGTGAGATAGAAAACGGAACACCCAGTACTAACGAATTTATTACAACAATTTTCTGCAACCATTTTTCTTGGTTAGGAGAGCAATAGGCATATTCAGTGTACATAGTTTTAACGAGAAAATATAAAAGAAAACTTTTCTTAATAAACATTTAATTTTCCTATTGTTTTATACTTTCATAAATCTTTCTATACATACTCTTACAAATAAACTTGGAGTTCATTTCTCACTTATGCTGAGAATAAGTAAAAATGATTTCATGATCATGAGCAGATAGTGTTATACATCGAATGAATAATCCCTATTCGCAAAATAAATATGTTGTTGAAACTTACAAGTAAGAGTTTGTTTGTTAAATATGAATCTATATTCATATACATTCGATCTATTTATATCGAATGTCGGTACGTCATTTTTGGAAGAACTTTTTCGATTCTTGAAGTATGGTGATTCACATTGTGATTTGTAAGAAAAATTTGCTTTTCAGTTGGAATTATGGCGATTTTCACAATGAGGTGTCTGATCTTATACTGAACGGTGAAAAGTAGTATAGGTACCATGTTTTTATAACATTCATTCAAAAAAAGGCGTCAAGTAGGCTAAAGGATTACTAAGGGTGACTGAACGTATGTCATTCCTTGAATTAATTCATCTTCACAAAATGTAAGTAATGATGACATTAACCTATATGTATATCGTAATTTTGTATGGAAAGTGGAAAAGTTACCTGTAAACTTCACCTAACGTGCGAAAAGCATTCTTTCATTGGCTCAGATCACAATAATCCAAACAATCATAGATGGGCGAATAGAATAATTCTTGAGACAAATTTAAACCGAAATAGGTATACAATTGTCATACGTAAGAGTCATGAATCTTGAATGGATCGTGGTATTCTATTTTTATTTTGTTTATAAAAAGGTTCTACCTATTTCAGTAATATATAAATCACAGATTACCATTTCGTTGGCTATTGTGACTGCTTCCAAAAAATGTGTTCATTAATTATGTTATAGAACGTTAGGCGTTAATTAAATTATGTAGAAATTAAATATTGAACGGTGAAGGAAAAATTATATAATATAGTACCTACATGAAAAAAAAATCGACTACGTTATTCAGAAGATTAGCTCTTTAAGCTAACTCCAAGACCATGCAACATTAAAACGATTAAATTATGTAACCATCCAAATTTCTTACAAAATAATGAAGTTAAGCGTATTTTTCTACAACTGGCACAGCTAGTTTTTCCGGAACTCGAAAATGGGTGAAGTCAGCTAGGGGACGTTTTCAGAAGAAAATTTCAGAAATAAAACTTTTTCGCATTGGTACGGAATTGTAATCTCGAAGGATAATTCTATATAGTAATAATAACCAATGATCGAAGAATTGGTGGACCTACTAGCGAATTCCACAAAATTAAAAGCCAGGCTCTAGGGAGGCGGATTTTTCTTTATCTCCTACAGGAAATATTCAATGAGGAAAATACTTTTGCTTTTCGGTTAGATAAGCCAATAGTTTCATTTTAATCGTTTTGACGTTTTGTAATTTTATCTACAATCAACAGGACATATTTCGAAACATATCGTATCGTCAGGCACCATAGAAGTACGATTTTAACATCGTACGAATTTTACCCAAGAATCCATTATTTTCGGATAGATCGAAATATTCTTACCTTATCAATTCGCTATCTGAGACTTTTGTAGATTTGAAGCCAATAAACTTTTCATACGTGAATACTGACTCACTGCTGGGTGTAAAAGAGTCATCCATGATATTTTTCATAATAGATATGTATGATTGGAGAAAGTTACATATTTGAATTTGATAATGTTTGTATATAGTGTTGGATGTCAGAAGAAGTAAATTGAATATAAATAGTGTACAATATCTTACACCATTATATCCTACTCCTTGCGAGGAGATGTTACAATCCTAAGAATTTGGAAAGGTATTTAGACTCATACACAGCAAGCAGGATTTCCATCTATGCGTGTACCAGTCTCATGTTCTAGAGCCCAACGATATTTTACACGCCGCGCTTCCTACTCAAAATTAGCCTGCATTAACGCATGTTAATCGATTAGCCAAAATTGGTTGTACACAACAACAGATGAGTTGCAAAAAGATATTATTCCACATAAGGACCATAAGAAAAAAATCATACACCTGTGAGAAAGTAGTTTTGTGTACTTCTTTTGGTTAAGCCATTACGTGTCTTAGGACCATATTTTGTGCATATTTTCGAAAACACGGCCATAATGAAAAAAGTAAGTTTTCCCTCGAATATTCCCATCAATTTTTGAGCAGCGTAACTATTCTGCCTATTCCCTTCAATCGTACTGAATATCTTTTGCTCTTTATAGACCTGCTATACAAGTTATACAGGGTGAGTCTTTGAATCGTAAAAATATTTTACCAGAAGATTCTTGAGGTCAAAAGGAATACTTTTTCCCCTACCATTTTCCAGAATCGGCTCAGTTTAAAAGATACAAGTTATTGAAAAACCATAATGAAATTTAATTTTTAGTTCTATCTCAGAAACGGTTTTATCGAAAGTAATGAATTTCGGAATAAAGTTTTTCATTTACTTGATTAATCTTGTTCGAACACCCACGTCTTCCAGTTTTCTCATAATAACCATCACGTTCCACAAAATTAACAAAAATTCAAAGAACCCAACTCTTGAAACTGAGTTGGACGCTATCCGCTATCTAATGAATTTGAACGTTTTGTAGAATAAAAATATTCTTCATATTTTCTCGTATAATGCGCCATTTTTAGAGTAATTTGATGTTCAAAAACTGAAAAGTATCTGTGAAATTTGAAAAATTAGGTACTTTGGTTGAATACAACTCTGATCTTTTTATTAGGGCCGAATCTACCTACTGTTGAAATATTGTAAGAGTCAAAGACTCAGCCTGTATATGATTAGTTGAGAAAAAATTTAGGAGGCAATTCCTTGCCAAAAAAATAGAGTGGATCTTTCAAACAAGCTTTTCCTTTTTGATTATACCACCTGCTTAGTTACAGCCCCCTAAAAATGGCGCCCGAAAAGCAGTTTTGAATTTTTTCGATTGATTCTGTGGACTCTGAGAACAGCGGGTAAAATTGACCCTTCCAAGTGCTGCAAATGATAAAGCTTTCGGAATATCGTTTTATAGGGCCTTATGAATATGTACATCGAATATCAAACCCTTTATTCATTTTTGATACCAATTTTCGATTTTTTCCGATTATGAGAAAAAGGGGTGATATTCATCCTTTCAAGACCTGCAAATGAAATAAGCTCTCGGATGTTCACCGAATTTCAAACCCTTCATTCATTTTTTAGACCTAGTTTCGATTCATTCTGTGGACTCTGGGAAGTGGGAGTGAAATTCACCCTTTCAAGTTCTGTAAATGAAAAAGCTGAAAGCTCTCGGAATATCACTTTATAGGGTTTTATGAATACGTACACCGAATTTCAAAACCCTTTATTCATTTTTGAAACTTAGTTTTTTATTTTTATCAGATTATGAGAAATAGGGATGGAATTCCACCTTCCAAGTTCTGCAAATGAAAAATCTGTCGGAATATCGTTTCCCACGACCTTATAAATATGTGCACTGAATTTCAAACCGTTCATCAATTTTTTAGACCTATTTTCGATTTATTGGACTCTGGGAAAAGGAGGTGATATTGCCCATTCCAAGTTCTGTAAATAGGAAAGCTCTCAGGATATCGTTTCCTTTGGAATTTATGGATATGTCTATCGAATTTCAAATCTTTAATTATTTTTAAGACCTATTTTTCATTTACTCTATGGAGCAGGGGGGGCGAAATTCACCCTTCCAAGTTCTACAAATGAAAAAGCGGAATATCACTTTACAGGCTTTTATGAATACGTACACCGAATTTCAAACCCTTGATCCATTTTTTAATGAATATCCATTTTTCGGATGAAACTCTCACTTCAACGTTCTGCGAATAAAAATCTTTGGAATAGTATTAATCAACTTCTTATGAATAAACAATCCGCGTTTGCAGTAATTCATTCATTTCCGAGACCTTACATCGATTTCAGTATGCATAGTAGGTAAACGAAAAAAAACAGTACCCGACGCCACTGATCAAACGGCCGCTAGATCTCAAGTGGCTGCTAACAAATGACAGCAAACAGCAAACTTCACACCGGTCTAGAGAATTATTAAATAAATAATGGTCGAGTACAAGATTTCTCCGTCATCTTCATTATGAATTGAAAATGAAATAGGGAATTCTAAATTTCCATCAGTACCCAGACAAAAGTTCATACAGTGAATATTCTACTTCTTTTCGAATAATTCACATTGATATCGATATCTGGTATTCAATGTGTGGAGCTGGTGGAAAGGTGTAAAACATAATTATATTGGTTACTCTCGAACGAATAATAATTTTTCTGCAACCTATACAGTTAATCTTTCCTCAATACACCCATCCCCGAAAATCAATGCGACCTAAAAATAAAATAATTATTCGGATGGCTGCTGAATATTTCTATGTTCGATTGTCCATGACAATTATATCAATTATTAATGAAGCTCCAACCATTAAAAGGGGTCCTTAACGGGTGATTTCGTGTACTTTAAACCGAGCTGTTATTATTTCATATATTGCTCCTCATGAGGGAGGAAATGAAAAATTTTGAAATTGTGACAGGATTCTCGCATGGAAGAAATGTGAGAACAGCGTAAAGAAATACATTTTACTGCTGAATTGTAAGAACACATTTCCTGGAACTAATTGTCCCTTTTCCGAGGAAAGGAATATTGGAAAATTCCCATTTAATGAATTTTTTATCGCGCACCTCTCAATTTTCCTGTCCAAATGAAATATCCGGCGCGAAAAACATCCTCAAAGAAGAAGTCAACGGTGGAATAAGTAGAAAATAACTCAAGGGGCATGGAACACTCCTGCACAAAGAATGGAAATTCAACAACCGAGCTCTTTCCTTCCTTCGCAGCGTTCATTAAAATTTATGAATTGGTTAATTCAACGTAATATTCCCCAATTGTGAAAATTCCAGTGTTCTGACAGAAGAGTAATGTGACTCCGAAATCACATTCCAATTAGAGTGAAAAAAATTTGTTTCTTGTCGTCGCAGGTAGATACCAACGAAATTTCCATCGTAGATGAAGGAATTTCAACTTTAGTTTTAATATTTTATATTACTTGCACGTTGGCTGGATACATAGATCTAAATAAATTTGGCCAGTAAGATTAACGGGTATAAAAAAGGGGTTTGATTCCCATAAATACCCGCTCAAACATTTGATTTTTGGGGAAGCTGAGTAAGCACGTCACGAAATAATCTTGGATTTTCATCTGATTTACCGTTAATCATTTCACAGACCACTTCACAGAACTGGAGTTGGCGATTAGGATCATCCTCATTCAGTTCCTGAATCAATAGTATCTTATAAGGATGGAATTTATGTTTTTTAATTTAAGGATTTTCATAATTGTTGTGCGTGAAATACCAGATACATCGGAAATATTTCAAGTCTGCCTTGATTTCATTGAATTCATTGGGGTAAGCATCGATTTTGAAACAGAGAAATGTCTGTCAGTGTAGAATCTGCTGCTGAAATATTTCTAATAATGGTCCAATTTCAGAACTGCTTCAACTCATTATTATCTCATTGAAGCAAGAGCACATGCAGACGGGTAGTTATGGGGGTTGTGACCTTGGTAAAATTCTCTAATTTTCAAAGAAATAAATACTCATTCACCCAGGCACTACATCTGACCCCCCTAGACTCAAATGCTAAATCTCCTATTGCATTATTAATCAATGGATGTTTATTTCATTGAAGAGGAAGGTATGCCATCAACAATGGAACACGATATCAACCCAATAGTCGCTAAGGCTACGCTAGCAGCACCTTTTCATGAAATTTTCCATGACCAATTCGCACATTTGCGGCAGTATGTCCTCGATAAATTCACGAATTCCATCTTGGTCTTGAATCGATTGTGAAACATTAGCATAGCCCCAAGAAAAGTATCAAGGTATTAAATCACAAGATGGCCAGTTGTGATGACCTCTTCGAGAAATAATACGGTCAGGAAATTTTTCTTGCAAAATTGCGATGGTGTCGTTGCTTGTGTGTCCCGTAGCGCCCCGTCTTGTTGAAAATAAACGTCGTTCACATCAATATCTTCCAATTCCGGCCATAAAAAAATCATTGTTCATAGCTCGGCAGCGCAATTTATTCAACGTAACAGTTGCACCAGCCCTATTTTTGAATAAGTCCAATCACATCGCCATGCGCCAGCCCAAAAACCGCACAGAACAGTGATAGAGGATAGAGGATAGACAGGCTCCTCAGCAATCATTCTTGGATTTTCGGAGCCACAAATTCGACAATTCTGCTAATGAACGTAGGCTGATCACCTCATCACTGAAGATGAATTTTTATTGAAAATCCGGATCATTTTGATGTATTTCAAGGACCCAATCAGCAAAGATTCGATAATGCTGATGATCGACCGCCTTGAGTTCTTGTGTTAACTGAACTTTAAAAGCCTTAAGATAGGTCTTAAGGCTTTTAATGATGACTTAGGAGTCTTCGCGCAAAATACGGTGTAATGTCGTTTCTTGGAATGCCTAATTCCAAAGATCGACGAGGAATTTACAAACCTGGGTTTTCGTCAACACTCCTGGCTACAGGAGCAATCTTCTCAGTTGTTCTTGAGCGACGGACCCGATTTCGATTCATCACTTTGTCCCAACAGCTAAAATTTTTTCACCTGTTTTACTATTGCCGGTCGAGAAGATGCTTCACGACTACCTAAGAGTGCTTTACTTTTGCGAACTGCAAAATTTTCACCTTTTTTGCAGTGAATTTCAATAATTTCAGTGCGTTGTTGAATTGTGTATCGTTCCATATTTAGTAATGGCGTAGTTTCTACTTGTCGAATTACAAAAAAAGTGACAGCTGCCCAAATAACGGGCTGTTTAAAATGAAATGTCTTATTGGACCATCATGGAAAAAAAATATGTCATATTCCTGTGAGTAAAAATTGTATAGACGCAGACAGTCCTGGAAAAGATTCGATCCCATTCAACCTATGGTCCTAGGAACACTAGAAACACAATAGCTTCCAGGGGAACAGTAGGTATATATAATGACAATAATTGTTCGAAATGGAAATCTCTATTTGTTATACAAAGTTCACATCGTTTTCAAAAACTCTTGGGAATTCAAACGTAGATCTCAGTGGCATGGTGATGACAGTTCGAACTAAAAAGTTAATGCAGTCATTGTCATTTTTGAAGAGGATTCTGATATTTTCTTCAAATATATCCTTTTTTCTCAGTTTATCGTTGTTTTTTCTTTCAATTTTGAAGATTGGTTATCAAAACTGGATTCAAGTGAGTTAATTATTATCAATTTTAGGTCAATAAATGTCATGAAGTATTTATGAAAGAAATTCCGACTATGTTCTCAATAAGCTGATAAAAGAGTGCAATATTTTATTAATCCGAATTTCTTGGCTTTTTGCACGATCATAATAGGAGGAAAATAATTATATGGAGAGCCACAATTATGATAACTTGTCTTCTCCATTATATACAATGGCTAAAATTGCAACATTGATGCTAAGAAAACTTGTCCGAGTTGAACTGGAAATTACAAATGATTTTCTAAATGCATTTCGTATGAATGCTATCGAAATTCATATGTATATCAACTTACTGGAAAAAGTCCTCTCTGGGGAAAACAGATTTGTTTTTTGTGCAAGATTATATATCCAGGTTAGTTAATTCACCTTTTATTCCTCGTAACTAATTTGAAATGTACAAAAACTTTACCGTGCTATAAGGACGAGATACACATGTCCTAAAACATTCACTAAACGTTCATTTCATCGTGGAAAACAGTAAAAACTGACATCTTCACAAGAAAGTCGTAATCGAAAATTTACTCAAAGGATGGATGGGGTATAAGGGGGAAGGATGCGTTTTATAGCCTCTCCTCTCAAATGCCAACCTTACAAACTCGCGGTGCACCCTGTTCTTACGAACGAGGGTCTGGCGACCGAACATGAGCGGTATAACTCTGTTTCACACAATTATCTAGCCTAAGTATTGGCTTGAGCAGGAAATGGCTCTCTGCGTTGCTTAAGTTACGTCTCAGACCTTGTCGTCTCAGGATACCTGTGCCACAAGATAATCTAGTCGAAACCGCAACCAAAGTTGCACTGACAGCGTTACCAGTGCAGCTTTTAAACACCTTCTAACACAGCTCCTATAAAAAGATGGATCAGTCGAACAGGACAAAATTTGTATCCGGAGGTAAAATACCCTTCCATTCGGATCTCCGGGGGAGGGTGCCTGAGCGAGTGAATCATCGTACAACTACCAATGAAAAGCACATAGCTTTTGCAGCATGGAAAGTCAGAACCTAGCTAGACAACCCCAAGGCCGACCGACCAGAGGAAGTACTGCCCTTATCGATAAGGAATTATAACGAACATCCATTGCAATAGTTGCCTTAAGCGAGACACGCTTTTCGGACGAAGGTAGGCTTGGTAGAACAAGCGTATACTTTTTTCTGGAAGGGCTTGTCAGAGGGCGAAATAAGACAACATGGCGTAGGCTTTGCCATTAGAAACGATCTGGCTGCCAAACTAACCGAAAATCCAGTTGGCATCTCAGAACGTTTAATGACCCTACGCTTTCCTGCAGCGAATATCACGTTTGTGAACATCATTGCAGTATACGCACCCACTTTGAACTCCTCTGACAACTTGAAGGACACTTTCTAAGAAACTCTCGTTGCTACATTAAGTAAAATCCCAAAAAGGGAACGAATTATTCTCCTTGGCGACTACAACGCCAGAGTAGGTAGATGTCAAGACTCAGAACTGTGGCCAGTAATAATAGGGAAACACGGCACACACAGCATCAATTCGAACGGAGAACGTCTGCTGTCTCTTTGTGCAGAACACAATCTGTGTATAACGAACACCTTTTTTATTAGGAGACCCCATTCAAGAGGGACCTGGCGACACCCACGCTCAGGGCATTGGCATACTCTCGACTATGTAATCGTGAGAAGAAAAGATCTCTAAGAGGTGTTGGTCACTAAACCCAGAGCAGATCTGGAGTGCTGGACTGATCATAGGCTGGTAATCTCGAGAATGAAGATCTCAATGCTCCCAAAATACCAACGCAAGCCAAAGTTGCTAAGAGAGCGCCTACAAATCTCCAAACAAAACCCTACTACAAAGGACAAATTCACAGCTGCCGTCAAAGATAGTCTAACACCACCGGATTATAACGACGACATTGAGAATCATTGGCTCCGCTTCAAATCATCTCTTACAAATACAGCGAAAGAGATACTGGGCACAGAACGCTTCCGAAAATCCCCAGACTGGTTCGCCGACAGCGAAACTCATATCGCACCCCTTTTGGAGGCAAAACACAAAGCGATGAAAACAGCAATTAACAAGCCTGGCGATGATGCAGCCCAAAAAACTCTTAAAAACTTAAAACGCCAGGTCCGTCAAGAAATAAGAAAAATCAGGGATAGCTGGAGGAAAGAAAATTCTAGGGAAATACAAGCTTACGCCGATAACCATGATTACAGGCGTTTTTTCGAAGCTATTAAACTGTTTATGGTCCAAGCAGAAAAGCTAACTTTCCTATAAGAAATGCTCATGGAGCTATCCTTACTGATGATAGAAAAATCCTCGAAAGATGGAAGGAGCACTACTCACAGGTCTTGAATCAAAATGACGACTCGGATTTATCCATTTTAGACCTTCGCATAGTCCGATGACATCGCTTGATGACGAACTCTCAATGTCGGAAATCAAAAGTGCGATAAAAAATATGGAAAATGATAAGTCACCTGGTCTAGACGGCGTTCCAGCGAAAATATTCAAAGCCCTGGATGAAGACATTGTCAATAATCTCCTAACACTATTCCGTAAGATCTGGGAACAAGGAGATGTGCCACAAGACTTCAGAGACGCTTTAGTTATCAACCTCTATAAGAACAAAGGCGATACGTCAGATTGCAACAATTACAGGGGCGGTAAAATTTTCTCGAAGATTATGGCTAATCGTCTGATTCCACTCTCAGAAAAGCTATTACCTGAATCCCAGTTGGCTTTCGACCAAATCGAGGTACGGTGGACCTAATTTTTACACTGCGACAGCTGCAAGAGAAGACCCGTGAACAACAATCAAGGATCTATACAGCCTACAACGATTTAAATAAGGCCTTCGACTCGGTGAATCGGAGAGCGCTATGGAAAATCATGGGACGCCTCGGAATACCCGAAAAATTCTTAGCAGTGTGCAAGAGCCTCCATACCAACAACACCGCTAGAATACAGCATAATGGCTCTACAACCGCCCAATTCTTAACCAACTCTGGAATAAAACAAGGCTGTGTGTTAGGGCCTTTACTTTTCAATGTTTTCGCCATAGCTGTCTCGGTAATTGCTGACATGAGTATGCCTGTAAGAGGTGTTGGAATAAGGTTCAGATTTGATGGAGGCCTATTTAACCTGAAGCGCCTCAGAGCAAAAACCCATACAAAGTTTATCACGGAACTTCAATATGCAGACGACTGCGCACTTATCGCTAGGAGCTCAGAGGATCTACAGACAATGTTGGACACCTATAAACATATATACGAAGCTTTAGGCCTTAGACTCGACAAAACCAAAATCCTGGTAAGTCCGCCAGAAAGCCTTCAAACAGATATCAGCCTGGAGAATTAAATTCTAGAACAGGTCGAGCAGTTCAAATACTTGGGAAGCTTCATAAATACTAGGGCTAACCTGGACACGGAAATACACAACCGTGTCAATTCGGCATCACAGGCATTCTGGAAGCTAAAGGACAAAGTGTTTCAAAACCACGACCTCAATCTGAAAACGAAGACAGATGCTTACAAAGCAGTGGTCCTCCCAACGCTTCTTTACGGAAGCGAAAGCTGGACACCCTACAGGCGACATATTAAACAGCTCGAACAAACGCAACAACGACATCTAAGACAAATAATGCACATCAGATGGTTCCACAAAGTTTCGAATGCAGAAGTCTTGCAGCGCGCGAGTTGTACAACAATTGAGACTCAAGTAACGAGAGCCCGACTCAGATGAAGCGGCCACATTCTAAGGATGCAAGACACAAGACTCCCCAAAATAGTTCTGTATGGCGAATTCACAGGGGGAGCCCGGAAACCAGGAGGCCAGTATAAGCGGTTTAAGGATGTACTACATCAATCCCTAAAATCAGTTAATGCCAATCACAACTGGGAACAACTAGCGTTAGACAGGTCACAGTGGAGGTCTTTGGTACACAGTTACAATGGAGACTCGAGAAGGACACAGCGGCGGCCAGATCTGGTTGGTGACCATCCAAGGGCGGATCCAGGATTTTTTTCTGGGGGGGGCACAACGGGCAGACGAGCAAAAAATCAACAGTAACTGTGAGAAATGAACTTCACTTTTATTTTTAAGAGTTCAAGTATGTATAGAAAGATCCGTCCGTCTGGGGGGGGGCACGTGCCCCCGTGCCCCCCCCCCTAAATCCGCCCTTGTGACCATCCATGCCCTGAGTGTGGAAGGATCTGTAGGTCACGGTTGGGTCTCTACAGTCACATGAGGGCACACAGCCGCAATTAGCCTTAAGAAATTATAAGTCTGTTCGCAACGGTTTTTTTTTTCAGCAATGAATGAATGAATGAAACTCAAAGGATGCAAATTATGAAAGTTTCACTAAGCTTTCCCCATTGTTACGATATAGATTGAGATATTTTCAACAGATTAAGATAAATTTTTCATGAAAACTCCTCGATGTATACAAACAAGTGCATTAACTTTTTATTTACAAAAATTGACACGAGGGGGCTCATCGCTTATTTGGTATTCCCATTAGTAAGCGTTTATGAAATGCAACCTTGTTATATTAATCAGTTGTGGTATAAATTTCCTGATCTGTAAATATCAACTATTGAATAACTTAGACCATTTTACAACCAAGTGGATTTGTTTTTGCCTAGGCTGTCCTCTTTCGTTATACATATATTTCAAAATATAAATTCAGTGTATCTATACAATTTTCGTTCACGAGAATTGAGAATATCATATTTATCCTAATTCTACTAAGTCACCATTAGCAATGAAATTTCAAATCAAATAAAAATTTTAAATCAATATGAGAGTTTCAGACTCTCCGTACCAATGACCGAAAATTTCAATATCTACTTATCACAATAATTTCTGTACTTTTTTATCCGATAAATAATGATACGAATCCAAACAGCGAGAGCCCTTGAGGAAATAACGACAATACGGGTTTCCTCCTCGTTAAGGAAATGCGATAATATTCCGAAATTATCGGTTACCGATTGAGTATTTTTGAATGCAAGAATGTGATGAAGAAATCCAGAATAGGATTATTATAAATAGGTCAGAAATAATGAACAATAATCTTTATAATTAGTCATAAAATTTATCGCGTTATTCTACCTTGCAGCACTCATTTCATTTTCGAAACTGTAACTTTTCTGTACTAGGTAAGAAGCTGGAATTCTTGTTTAGAGCTTGAAAATATTTTTTGCGCACTTTAAGGAATTAAGAAATACTTTTAATCCCTCATTTGAGGGACAAAAAAGTAAGTGGCATCCCTGAAGGATAAAAAGTAGAAGTAGAAATTTTTTCAAATTTTATGGAAAATCCACATTTTTCTTTCTATTTTGTATTTACAATTATGATTACCTCACTACGGTTATCAGGCTGAAAAGACGCGGACAGTTTGAGGCTAAATCGTTTGTTATTGACGTATTTTGAACATATGTGCGGCTTACCTATACTGACACAGAATTTTCTAGAGTTGAATTAACTATGGCAAAAATCAGGTCTGCCACTTTTTTTTTTCTAGGTTTGCCACCCACCATGTCCCTTCAATTCATCCAGGCTTACTTCCGAGTCAGCCAGTTAAGATATATAGATCAGCGTCTGACAGCTTAAAGAATTTGACCTGTCTGAGCGTTTTTTCTTTATTCCATCCCAAAGCTCAAAATTCGGGGTGGAAAGTTATGGATTGCCTACCCTGTATATATTGTGCTAACCTATAAAATGCTTCTTCTCTGGGTTGAATTCACATACTCCGAGAGTAGAGTATGAGTAAGAACAAGCTCACAGAGCATACTCCGAGGTAGCCAGAGTAGGTTTGTGAACGCTTAAACGCTTTGAAATAATCAGAGCTTAGGTACTGAGAGAAAATTTGTGACCGCAACCCTGGAGGACTTACCTACATCTACTTATCTGTCTTTGTTTGAAAACTTAGACCTAATAATGAGCAAACTAGAAGCTGAATAATTTGCATAATTCAGTAGGATAAGTTGTTTAATCACAACACTCAGTCTACCACAATATCATCTTCAAGTTAGTGAAGGTATATTCGTTTTTCGCTATCACAATAATATCTTCAGGTGCGAAACATGTCTAGTGAAAAGAACTTTGTTTAGTGGAAATCCTGTACCTAATTCAGTTTGTAGTAAATATGGATTTTCATTACGTATGCGTATGGATCACATCATCCATAAATATTTCAAGAATCAGGATTCACCCCTCTGGAAGATAGAAATCACGTGAAAAGAGTAACTCACAGTGGATAGGGGGATCTAGAATTCTATGAAACCTAGTATATTTACATTCAAGATTCATTCAGTCCATTAATCTTCTCTACCTATTTCTTATCAATTCGATGTAAGTATATTATAGTTTTCCTATTACTGAGGGAAAAAATATTGGTTCATACTGCTCACGTTATAGATTCCATTGATTCACACGAACGATATCGAAAAGTTCTCATAGCTTTTTTGTCTTTGAAGTTACGAATCTGAAAGTTGAACCTTCTTAGGCAATTCTATACGTAGAATCCACTGACGAGCTCAAAATATTTTTTCATTTCGAATCATTAGGCGAACTTTCGTTTTTTTAAATGCAAATTTTTATTGAATTTGTTATTTTTCAATTGAAAAAAAAATCCTTGGTAAGTATATTCTACTTATGAGTGTGCCTAGAAAGGTTCAAATTTCAGATCTGTAGCTTCAAAGACAAAAAGTTATGAGAACTTTTCGAAATCGTCAAAATCTCATTTTTTACTAATAACTCAAGGACGAAGGATCGTAGGAAGCTACGGTTTTCCCCATTCTTTTTTTCTCTGAAAAGGAGCTCGTTTTCTTCCAGCTCTCATAGGTCCCCCCAGTAAAAATTCAAAGCTAGCAAAATGAATGTGATAAAGCCATTTATGGCTGAAGTTCTACGCTCGTAAATCAAGTAGAATCGCCTGGATTTTGAATATAATTTTAGGTAACAACTTCATATTTCTTTTAAATTTTGTGGAGAATTTTTTGCTACTCACTAGTCGGAGACAGTGTGGGGCAGTGTGTGGCTTCTGCTACACAGCTTGTGGAATGTTAATCAAGAATCTGATTACGGCATAATTTCGGGCACTCAACTGCCGATTTTTGTCATGAACGTTTCTTAAAAAAAATCCTGCTCTTTGCTAGCTTCACCGTTGAGCTAGTTAATCATATCGAAAAAAAGACCTCAAGGCTCTTATCATTTATCTATTTGAAAATTCTCTGCTCAACATTCAACAATCAGGCTGAATATGGGCACCCTTTTACATAATGTCGGATTCCACATTCCAGCAATGTAAATCACAGATAATTTTCTCAAAATCTTTCTGAAGTAGGATATCTTCATATTCATATCCCATGCAGACATATTTCAAATTAGATTCCGTTAGGTTTTTCAGCTTTTTGGTTGAGCTAGCAGAACCTAGTTTTCAACGTGAGCCAATATAGCATCATAGTGTGATAAATTTTTTATAAATATTCGGGTAGCTGTCGGTTAAGCAGCAATACCCTCAATCTTTTCGGCAATCGAAGAGCAATAAACTGGCGACCATGTAAATAAATTCGACTAAAACTAAGTATAGTCAGAAAAAATTACAAAACCTTAGGTACAGGCAGACTGACAGGAGTTAGGCCCGGCGCAAATAGAAACGCAGGTTAGTGAGATGACGCAGCGTGAGTTTTAGTAAAACATAGAAAAGACCAAGACCGCGCAAATAAAGCGTGACAGTGACTTGTCAGATAGTACGTGCAGTGCAGGAAAAAGCTGCGTCACTCTGCGTCACCTCACTAACCTGCGTTTTCTAAGTTCAATTTTATAGGATATTTGCAAAAGATTCTTCTTAGACTATCGTTTTTTGGAAAAAGAAACAAAACAATTTTGGTTAATAAAAGTATAAACGTGTTCCAAAATGAGGTTTTTTCTCCACTTCTACTTGATATTCAATAAAATGAAAGAATTATTGCGATTATGGAATTATGGAGGTAATTAGAATTTTTGCTGAATATTCTTATACTGATAATAAATAATAAATGAAGCAGATATTCTCGAAACTGTGGCTTAGTTTGTTCATCACATATTATGGCAAAAACACAGAAATAAGTATTTTAACCTTTCATATATAATCATTCCGCTGAATTTACTTTGTGAATAAAATAATGGACATTCGAATTATACGGATTTGGCGGGGGCTTTTTTGAAAAAGTATTTTTTTCAGTTCCACGTGGATTCAAGAGTCCTGAAGTTCCTGATATAAATTCTGAATGGCATATCGTGAATTCTAATTAAAAAATAATTAGTGTCTCCATTATCACGCGGCGCTGCTTTTTTGCAAAAATGAGTTATGTTGCCGTTTTTCGATGGAAAAAAAGAGTTGTGGATTTCTTGTTCATTTTTGAAGAAGATCTGTAAAAATAAAATATATGAAAACATTATTTTGTTTTCGACTGTTTTGGACTCTTCAAAACTATCATTTTGAGAGCAAAAATTGGAAATATTTCAGTTCTAAGATTTCCAAATAGTTTTCGGCGAGCTTCAAAAAATATATTTCATATAAAATACGAAACTCGTCACCTTATAAGTAATAAGCTCGGAAATTCGACAATACAATTTTTTGTATATTTCCAAAAATTCACCTGAGCAGCACTGGGCGTGTTCTACAATATGTCAAGAGCGATTCATAGAATAAACAAAATTTTTCAATTTATCAGCTATAATAAGGTCAAAATTGGACGAAATAATATTTTGTATGTTGGCAAAAGTTTATCTCAAAAGAGTTCTAGTGAGAGTTGTGAGTAGCATCTCATCAGATAAATTTTTGCCTACGCACGAAATTTTGATTTTTGGAATATCAAACATCATTATAGCTAATAAGCTAGACAGAACTCTCCTTTTGATAATTTTTGCAAGCGTACGAAATATTAGTATTTCCGAATTCTTGACCACATTGTACAGGGTGAGTCTTTGACTCGTACAAATATTTTAACAGCAGATTCTTGAGGTTCAATGAAACTTCCGTGACATATCCTGACTGCTATTTAAAACATCTATCTTCCAAGAATAATTTTCGCCAATATACGAAATATTGGTTTTTCAAATTTCTGACTTCATTGTAGCTAATAAATTAGAATGTTTGGTTTTTTCGATAAAACTCATAAAAAAAAATTGCGGAACACGTTGAGCGCACCTCAGAACATTCAGCAGAACTGAAACATCACTCGATTTTTCTTTGACAATGTTTTGTTAGTCAAAAACTTGTCATTTTAATTTTTTTTTCATTTTTACAGAACTTTTTCCGAAAACTATCAAGACCTCGTTTTTTATCGAAAAATAGCAGAATAACAGAACTGATTTTTGGCGCCACGTGAAGTAAGCGCCACTGATTCGTTTTTCATTAGAATCCACGTCTAGCCGGTACTATTCAAAATTTTTATCAGTATCATCAAAAATCATTATCTACCTGAAACATAAAAAAAAAATTCAAAAAGTCGGCGCAGACTTTACATGTTTAGCCGAATGATTTATATGAAAGGTAAAAATAATTGTCTATATGTCTTCTGTTACTGTTCATGTATACCAAAAATTTAAAACTTTTCTCCTTGTTTTCAGAAGGTGAAGAATTTTTCCAGTGGTTAGGTTGTCTGGAAAATTCATATTTGGGATAAATGCAGATGTGGGTCCACCTTTCAATGAATGAATGTTGGGTTCAAATCACATATGAATCCTACCTCTGAACTCGATCCTAGCTAATTTTTCCCCCTTGCATTTGGGAATCTGAAATTGCTTAATTTTCACGGAAAGCGACATGATGCCGCAGCTCGCACGATCGCGTGTAAACTGCCGCTGTAACTTCGCTACGTGGTGGACTTGTTGATCTAGCCGACTCGCGCCGCACAGCCGCAGGCGCGTCCAGAAGCGGGAAACAGGATAATGCCAGGATATGGAAAATAAAACTTGACGTATTCTAAACAGAAGGGCGGTACGAGGAAAATGGAAACTGCTTCCAAATTCCCTCCTGAATATTTGCGACATTGAATACCAGCCTTTGTGTTCCTCTTTCTTGTCTTTTGAAAACTCATGCATACCCTGCAGCGTCGCACCGTGTACATGGATCCGTCAAGATCGCAGATGGTCTAAGGAATATTTTGTACAGGGTATCCCAAATTGTTTAATTCTGAATGTCTAGTACTTCTAGCTAGAAAGGTAGAAACGTTAAGAGTCCTGGGATCGATTATCGTGAAAAATCCATCAGTGGAAACCGTTTCATGATATATTCATTTGTCTTGAAGATACGAGAATTTATTGATATTTAGTTAGCCTAGACCAGTTCCATGCTTAAAATAAATATTGCGTTACCATAGCAACGAACAATAACTCATTAGAAGTGTCATTGTGAAGTTTGATGTCAAAAAAGTAAACCAGAGTTACACAATAAATTAAAAGAAAGAAGATGTCCACCCAAATTGTGAAAATCCAAAAATTGGAGTATCGAGCCATCATCAAAATACCTGTATTTAAAAGGTTTAAGAGGTAAGAAGATTTACGAAGATATGCTTAATACCCTTGGTGATCAATGTCCTTCGTATGCCACCGTGAAAAATTGGACTGCAAGCTTCAAAAGAGGTGAATTTTCCATTGAAGATGATGACCGATCGGGAAGGCCAGTATCTGTGGCAGTCCCCGAAAATATCGATGCAGTTCATGACATGAATTTATCAGAACGTCGAATTGGGCTAAAACGGATTTCTAAAGCACTGAATATTTCAAACGAACGCGTTGATCATATCGTTCACGTCAATTTGGACATGAGAAAAATTGCTGCAAAATGGATCCCCAAATGTTTGAATATTGACCAAAAGCGTGCAAGGGTAGAAGGATCGCGTTCGATTTGTGCAATAGGTATTTGAAAACGATGCAGACTTCTTAAACCGAATTGTAACTATGGATGAGACTTGGGTACATTTCTAGGATCCAGAAACAAAGCATCAATCGATGGAATGGCGACAATCTGGTTCACTAAGGCCTAAGAAGTTTTGTGTCCAAAAATCTGCTGGAAAAGTTCTTGCTTCAGTTTTTTGGGATTGCCATGGAGTAATCATGATTGATTTTTTGGATAAGGGTAGAACAATAACCGGAGATTACTATTCGACATTACTGACCACTCTACTGGAAAAAATTACAGAGAAAAGACGCGGAAAGCTATCCAAAGGTGTTTTGTTTTTACATGACAACGCCCCTGCACACAAAACTCATGTTGTCATGCAAAAAATTCGTGATTTAGGGTTTAAATTAATAAAATACCCCGCTTATTCACCAGATTTGGCTCCATCTGTCTATAATCTCTTTCCTCTACTGAAAAATATTTCTTCTTCTTCTTCTTATGTTAGGCCTTAGGCCTGTTCTTGACGATCTTTTAAGTCTAATGGTCTGTTCTGCAGAAGTAACAGCGATGTAGACTGCCAGCTGTCACGCCATCTCTTGAAGGGACGTCCTGGAGGTGTTTTTCCAAGTATTTATTTATTTATTTATTTCTACACATACACCGAAGAAGGTAAATTCATATGCAGAAAAACACAAAAACACTATCAACTACTTAACCTAGGAGAACAATCTTCTCACATTTCCCAAACTAGTATTGAACAAATCCAAGTCAAATTTTTCAATCAGCTCATTGCATATAAGCATCATTTTATTAATAGGAGATGAACAACCTGGCGTTACATGAAAAGTTTCCCTATTTCTAAGCCTCAGATATAAATTAGGTACTTTAAATTTGACAAGATAATCAATGTGCACATATCGAAGTCTTCCAACATTGAAATATATGACTTCATGAAAGGATGCTCATTGTATATTTTCAGGTATAAATATCGAAGAAATCTTTTCTGAACTTTTTCAATCATGTCAACATGACTTATGGCATTGAGTATTGAGTGGATTTAATACTCAATGCTTATGGTTAATGGCATCCAAACCACTGAAGCATAATCAAGGTGTGGTCTCACAAGAGTTTTATATACAGGGTGGGCTATTTAAAACGAAACAGACGAGATAATGGACGGAAAGAATTTATTTCGAAAAAATGCTCGGACACGTTGATTTTGTTTCGAGGGAGACAGCATTTAAGGTCAAATTCACAACTATATCGCTTCAACCCTTAGTGTTAGAACAACAACCCCTAAATTTTCAATGAGGAAGTAGTGTAAATTTAACCTCATTTAGAAGGTCTTTTCATCCTGAGTTCCGATATTGGTTTTTTCTTCATTTGATTCTGGAAATATTGACATTTGAATTTGAAACAACGATGGTATTTTCGTCAAGCAAGCTGTCTGAATCAAGCGAATTTATTCATTTATTTTGTAGATTTGATGAAACTCCATAACTGCCATACACCAGACATCAAAATAATGTTCATTTCTCTCATCAACAATGAAAAATAAAGGAGGAATTTCAATTCTTTTTGCCAAAGAATAAACCATTTTCACCTTAATTGTTGAAGAAAGTAGGAACCAATAATAATTATTTCGTTGTCTAATGTTGACAATAAACGATTACCATCGTAACCACAGAATCAATTAGTCAAATAAAATTAATGATTTCACATAGCATGGTTAGCTCAGCAGAATGACTGGTACTGTACGAAATTCAAAATTGAATATCTCGAAAACGAATGAATTAAATGAGAAAAAAATTAATACGCTAATTCAGCATAAAAAGGTCTTTCAAATGAGGTATCACTCACCCTATCTTTCCTATTCAAAATTTAGGGGTTGGTGTTCTAACACTAAGGGTTGAAGCGACATAGTTGTGAATTTGTGTTTAAAAGTGGTCCCCCTCGAAACAAAAATCGACGTGTCCGAGCATTTTTTCTAAATAAATTTATTCCGCCCGTTATCTCGTCTGTTTCGTTTTAAAAAGCCCATCCTGTAGTAGAATAGTGGTATTACAATCGAAAACTTTGCTATTTCTAAGAACTAAACCTAGTAACTTGTAAGCTTCGTTGGTAATGTATTCAAAATGGGTGTTAAATTTCAGATTGTTTTGAAATATTATACCCAAATCATTAATTTCTGACTTATTGCGTTCAATGATTTCCGATTTAATTTCATAACTGAAATATATCGGGTTGGATCTTCGAGTGTAGGTGACAATATGATACTTTTTCATGTTGAGAGACATTTTATTAATGTTGAAACATTGTTCCACCCTATTCAAGTCCTCCTGCAATAGAGAGCAATCAAGTAGACTCAAGACCCTCCTAGACAACTTGAAATCATCCGCGAACAACAATGCCAGTGAGAATCGCAAACAGGCAGGAATAAGGTCATTAAAAAATATCAGAAGCAGCAATGGCCCCAGTATACTACCTTGAGGAACACCAAAACTCTGTATTATATTTTGTGAAAACTCATCCCCAACTTTAACAACTTGTATTCTTTGATGCAAATAGGATCCAATAAAAGTACACGCATCCCTTGAAAAGTTATTCATAGCAAGTTTATTAACCAGAAGTCTCTGATTGACTCTATCAAAAGCCTTTTCACAGTCTGTATATACCATGTCAAGTTGGAAACCTTTTTCTATTGCTTCCACTGCAAGCTCGGCAAAAAAACAAAGATTACTTATGGTTGATTTCCCTTGAACAAAACCATGTTGGCACTTATTGAATTCAATATTGGAGTTATTAATTATATCATTATATATTACTATTTCGAATAGTTTGTATAGGCCATTCAAAATGCTAATTGGCCAATAGTTTTCGATGACATTTGTTTGTCCTTTTTTATGGACGGGAAGTTATTATAGAGGACTTGAGAAGATCAGAAAAAGTATTTTCTGAAAGTGATGAATTAAATATGTGAAGTAGTGGAACTAATAGAAAGTCAATACAGCCTTTGTAGATATAGGGCGGAATATTATCGGAACCATTAGATTTTTTTGGTTTCAGCTTTTTCGTAGCGTTCCTAAGATCATCCTCTGAAATGACGGAAAATTTGAAGCGTCCCCATGTCGAATTCATCTCACACGAATCAACTTCACTGGTGTATATGGATTCAAAGAAGGTAGCAAAAGCACAATAAATTTCTTTTGCGTTAGTGAACAGTTCTGACCTTCAAATCCCTCAAGATGATACATTTTTGAAATCAGCAAAAAAATTGCAGCAAGATGAAAGAACTTTCAACTATAGTTTACATTTGAAAAATCAGAAATCCCTATCGTATCTCGAAAATGGCTGTATCAAAAAATTCAATAATATCATATTCGAATTCCTCATAAAAAAGTGCCTGTAGAATGTAACAACAGATTTCGAATACGAGGTCAAATAAGCGAGTTATTCAGTTTCATTGAAAATGACAATTTCTCAATTTTCATTCATAACTCAGAATCTATGACCATTAGGCTGAATCTGTTTTTAGATTTGGAATAGTCAGGAAAAAAGAGCTCGAGAATGTGTCATCGGTTTTCTTCTAGAGCTGCTATAGTTCTCGAGATCCCTTCAGTAGACAATGAATTTTGCACCCCCTGTACAGCAATCTGTAAGAATATTTATTACCCTCCGGTACTTCGACTCCGCAGCAGGGTCGGATTTGTCCAAATCTTTGTTCCATAACATGAGAAACACAGTTTATCTCATAATGGAGGTCGTGGGACAATCGAAAATCGGCATCGGTGGGTTTAATACTCAATGGTTCTGCTTATTTTTTTCAACCCAGCGTGGTGTAAAAAATAATATGGTTACCTGAGTGCCAAAGCAAGAGGAAACACGCCTGTTTCACTGAGGGCACAGATTACAGAGTAGACTGACCATAAAGTAAGTCAAGATAGAGGGGAAACTCAGCTACAAAAACTGGACCCCTTATTTAGTTTGTTGAACCACCGCATGGGGTCGCTTCCATCGCTGATTTTACGTTTGTAAACATTTCCATAACCTCATTCTTTTCGTCTTTGTCTGCAGTGTGAAGTGCATCGTGATTCCTAAGTGTTTTTTCTGATAATTGAATAAGATGTCGGAAAATAGAAATATTAAAAGCAATACATTTTGTGTGCCGAACTGTGGTGATAAGACTAGTAGACGTCATCGGTTTCCTGAAGCAGATAATAAACAACCGGAAATTATCAAACTTTGGATGGAAAAAGTTTGTAATCCCTTGTTGACTACTGAAAGTACTGAACAAATACGAAAATCCTATTTTGAGTGAAAGTGTGAATTTATTTTTTACATATATATGGGAATTATTGGTTACATGAATATTAGTGCTTTATGATGAAGGGTTCTCCCAAATTGAATTGAATTGAAAAAATCAGCAAAGTACTGATGAAACGTCGACTAAGTCAAAAAAAAAACAGTGTTTTCCTTCAGTCCTATAACCAATAATTCCCATAGGACATTATAATTATTTCTATTTTATATTTTACATATATGGCCATACACTTTGATGTATATATCGACATTAGAATCATTTCTATTTTATTTTTTTCCTATCAAGTCCATACACTTTGATGTATATATGGACATTAGAATAATTTCTATTTTATTTTGTACTCATAAACCCATACACTTTGATGTATATTATATGGACATTAGAATTATTTCTATTTTATTTTTTACTTGAAACCCATAAACTTTGATGTATATTATATGGACATTAGAATTATTTTTATTTTATTCTTTACATATAAGGCCATACACTGTGATGTATATATGATTTATTTATGAAGAAATATAGTTATATCATTGCCTACATATGTGTTTTTTTTATTCAAGTCATCAAGCTTCTGAGAACAATGGATTTGAAACAACTCGTACTGGAATGGTAATATAGCATCTTGACATGCTATATTAACTCGTTCCAGTACGTTGTTTCAATCCCGAACTTCAAAAATCAAATCAAATGATTTTAAATAGGAAGCATTTCAAATTTTCCCGCTCATTTGTTTCGAATTCCGGCCGCCAGAGGGCGCTTTTATTTCCTCGAACCACCGCATGGGGGCGCTGAAACTTGACCCCACTTCTTAGTAGGGGAGTTTCCCTTCTATGGGTCTGTTCTGTGAGACTGACTGAGGGCCTGTTCCGATATTGCTGGTTTTACTGGCCCGCAATCGAATAACAATAGAACTCGAACGACTGGGCCAATAGGCATCGTCTCTGAAATACTGACAGTACTGTTCAGGAATATCGGAACAGACGGTGAGTGAAATAGTATCATAAAGTAAGTCAAGATAGAGGGGAAACTCAGCTACAAAAACTGGACCCCTTATTTAGTTTGTTGAACCACCGCATGGGGTCGCTTCCATCGCTGATTTTACGTTTGTAAACATTTCCATAACCTCATTCTTTTCGTCTTTGTCTGCAGTGTGAAGTGCATCGTGATTCCTAAGTGTTTCTTCTGATAATTGAATAAGATGTCGGAAAATAGAAATATTAAAAGCAATAAATTTTGTGTGCCGAACTGTGGTGATAAGACTAGTAGACGTCATCGGTTTCCTGAAGCAGATAATAAACAACCGGAAATTATCAAACTTTGGATGGAAAAAGCTTGTAATCCCTTGTTGACTACTAAAAGTACTGAACAAATACGAAAATCCTATTTTGAGTGAAAGTGTGAATTTATTTTTTACATATATATGGGAATTATTGGTTACATGAATATTAGTGCTTTATGATGAAGGGTTCTCCCAAATTGAATTGAATTGAAAAAATCAACAAAGTACTGATGAAACGTCGACTAAGTCAAAAAAAAACAGTGTTTTCCTTCAGTCCTATAACCAATAATTCCCATAGGACATTATAATTATTTCTATTTTATATTTTACATATATGGCCATACACTCTGATGTATATATCGACATTAGAATCATTTCTATTTTATTTTTTTCCTATCAAGTCCATACACTTTGATATATATATGGACATTAGAATTATTTCTATTTTATTTTATACTCATAAACCCATACACTTTGATGTATATTATATGGACATTAGAATTATTTCTATTTTATTTTTTACTTATAAACCCATAACCTTTGATGTATATTATATGGACATTAGAATTATTTTTATTTTATTCTTTACATATAAGGCCATACACTGTGATGTATATATGATTTATTTATGAAGAAATATAGTTATATCATTGCCTACATATGTGTTTTTTTTATTCAAGTCATCAAGCTTCTGAGAACATTGGATTTGAAACAACTCGTACTGGAATGGTAATATAGCATCTTGACATGCTATATTAACTCGTTCCAGTACGTTGTTTCAATCCCGAACTTCAAAAATCAAATCAAATGATTTTAAATAGGAAGCATTTCAAATTTTCCCGCTCATTTGTTTCGAATTCCGGCCGCCAGAGGGCGCTTTTATTTCCTCGAACCACCGCATGGGGGCGCTGAAACTTGACCCCACTTCTTAGTAGGGGAGTTTCCCTTCTATATGGGTCTGTTCTGTGAATAGTATGACTCACTCTATTTCAAGCATTAAATACAAAATTAATTTCTATTACAATGAGTCAAGGCAGAGTTTGATGTAAGCCTTTTTCTTTAATTTTTAGCAACTGAAATGAGACTTGCAAGCAAAATAAAGCAATAATTCATAAGAAGTTGTGAAGCACATAGTAGAGCTAATGATGCCCACTTTGAACACTTTTTGTAAAACTCGATTCAATTAAACGATATTTTAAAATTGGTTTTTTTTCAAGTAACGAAGTGAATTTTTGCACTTTTGTAATTAAGAAAAAAAGCTAAAATTATTTTCTAATACATTGAGTCAAGACCTTTGTTACAAAAATGCTTAAATTTAATTCATAACTTGAAATTAATTTGAAAATATTGATTTCACAACGTTGGGGTTCAATAATAAAAGAAAACGATAAAAAATAACAAGTTTAAAATATCGTTTCATTGAATAAAGTTTCACAAATGATGTTTAAATTGGCCACCAAGTGTTGTGATACATGCTCTATAGTCTACACTTTCTAAGTAATCATAGCTTTATTGCATATCAACAATTTTAAAACGAGTATCGTTTCAATGAAGTAAAATTGTTCGGTTTGCTGCATTCGAGGATAATGATTTCATATGTGGATTATCGAAATAACGTCCGAACCTGCAGAATGCAAGACGTCCACTGGAAGACATAATACTCATTCATACTTAAGTACTAATACTACAACATCAAAAATAAATGCCAAATAGAACAATTTAATGAGTCGTAGATGAAACTGACATTCTGTGGAAATGAAATTCAAATATTCTGCTTTTTCCTCGGACAATACCAGTAAATATAAAAAAAATCCTCAGTGCGTCTAATAAACTGGCCAGGGACTGTATATCGTTGAATACAAATGATATGGACGTCGCGAGCCAATTTTTCTCTCTTTTAAGCTGAGTAAGAAAAAAAACCCTAATGTTGGCGATCGATGAACGACTAGAAAGATTTGAATCATTTTGATGTCATTTCCAAAGTTTTTTCTTCTTCTAACAATGAAGTTCGAAACAAATTTTTGTCATCATATGCTCTCTTCTGAGTGAAACTTGCAAAAAACGAAAAAAAGGGCAATAATTTAGAAGTTTCTTGGACCTCAAAAGTTAAGCTTTGGCAGAAAATATTCGCAAACTTCACTTTACTGATATTTGAAATACCCTCAGTCCTTTCAAACCATATTCAGCTTGTTAGTAATTTTTAAGCACCAAAACCCTAATTTTCCTGGGCTATAAATGGAATATAATATTTTATATCTCAAAGGGGTTGAAAAAATTACCAAGATATAATTGCTTTCAATTTTATTTATTTCAAGCGATGCATACAGCTCAAAAATATTCCATCGTAATTTGTGATGGATGAATATAAATACTATGAAAAACATGGACTGGTTTTCTAACTTTAAAATCTGATCACAATGCACAATGCATAACTTAGATAAATTTCCAGAGCACCATAATATTCAAAATATTTAAAATACAAATATATTTATATATATTACATTAATATTTCGAGTAAACAAGAATATGTGATATTCTAAAAATATTCTGAACTATACACTATATTATAAATACTTGGTAGGAAGATGTACAGAAATTTCATGAATGAGGATTTCCTTCATATTCGCAGCAAGTTTTAGAACTAACTAGAAAAATTTATTTTATATCACAAGGAATTGCAATCGATGAATAATTCTTCTCTACACTACGAAGCGGCTGCAAATAATTCTTCATCCACCTCAAACATAAAAACTGTATTATCATTTACAAAATGATTATAAATCAATTCGATAAAATGCAAAATATAACAGCCTATTCTGCTCTGGCAGAGTCATCTTAATCGTTTAAAAAAACGGGTAAGAGACACAGTCATGATTGCAATCATAACTTACCACGAAAGCTCATACAAAACGCGAGGTTCAACCTACAGCAGCATGTAAAAAGTTGGAGATCACAACGAACGCGGTGGATCCATGTCTCCAATCTTCACAGCAAGAAATAAGTACAATTACTTAGGATTCAGAATTAAATGTAATTATAAAAAAGAGCTATTATTTCGCGATTAAAAAATAAGTAAAACGTCACTCGACTAGCCACATTCGATAAAACTCGAATGAAAATATTAGTAATTACAATTTGGCCTAAGAAGCATTACTCTTAACTGATATACACATTTCACTTCTCGATCAAATGATTTGTACCAATAAATAATTCTATTCAATCAGAAAATTGAAATTGTTGTATATCTCACAGGTGCACACGATCAGTCTCAATTTGCAAGTGATTCTCTGAGAGCCAGAAGTTGCTCCTCTCCTAATTTTATTTTGTCAGCTATCTCCTTCGAATCCATTATTAGTTTTGCTTTCATGTTGATGAAGTGATCGTAATCAGCGTAACCATCAGAGTCCAGATACTTGGTTAAGATGTTTGAAACATTGACGCTGCGTCGATCTATGCACTCCTTCAAACTTTTCGCCTCTTCTAGTTGTGAAAGGAGCTTGTCCCGCTTTGCTTCTAACGTTCTCTGAAAAAGGATGATCGAATTATTCCATCTGAATTTGCCTCATATAAAATACATGTTCATCCAAGAGTCTGCCGATTCTATAACTGTGATCAGACAGACAAAACTTAGGTATGGAAATTAAATAAGATGCATTACATCCATTGATATGAAAATGAACAAATGCTTTGATCTGAATCGAACTAGCCAACCAGTATTACTCAGAGTATCAACAGAAAGATCATTCCATTGAGAAAGTGTTGGTGCTAACCATAATTTTAGTTTTATTTGATTTCGTCAGAGCAACTCCCACCCCAACAGATGTGGAAGTAATAGATGGGCGTACGACGTAACAGATGCTACGAAGTAGAGGTATCACAACATCGAATCACCACCTGGCAGATAACGAGATTCCTCATAGTAAAGATGGCAACATGTAACCATTTGATTAGTGACCCTAACGTACAATCTAAATCTATAAATCTCTCTGCCAAACCCGTAATAGTCTAAGATCCCACTGCAGAATTACTACGTTCATTACGTACAGAGACAAACACACATTTTCACATACGTTTATGGATAGGAGAATACTTCTCGCTATTTTAACAGATGGCAGACCTAACTTGCGGCCATTTTTTCACAGGCAGCCATATATCATCCTCGATATCATCATATTCGAAAAAAAAAATAACTTTAATTTGATATCAAAAATATCCGTGTACGTCATGAACGTAGAAATACATCGAGATGTTACCTGCTTACACCTGGCTGCGAGGTAGTTGCGGCCGAGTGTGCAACGGCAGCTATGGATTTTAGTATTCTTTACATGCATTGCTATGATGTGGATGATATTTTATTTCAAGACGGAGTGAACGAAATTTCTCTTGGAATATTGATTAACATTAATTCAATTGAAATTACTTGCGGCCAATTTGGACAGGCTGCGGTGTTATCAGTGTATTCTCCTATCCATAATTCTATGTAAAAATGTGTGTTTGTCCCTGTACGTAATGAACGTAGTAATTCTGCAGCGGGATCTCGTTCTATAAGCATACTACTGGTGTAGGTTCTATCTGAAACTGCACCACCTACTTTTTTAACTTTTGAAGTAATTGGGATAGCAAAATGGTATTTGGACTATGATTTATTACAAATGGCTGATCAATTAAAATTCCAATTTTGATCTTTGAGGACTTTCCACCCTCGATATAAAATCTTTAAGGTCGTGTAATCAAAGAGCTACTACTATTATTATAGTGAAATATCTTACTACACCAGACTACCTGTTGCTAAATGGTCACAACTCCCTGTATCAAATAATAGATGTCAGGACTATCGATTTGGTTCAAGAAAAATGTAAAATTATGACCGGACAATCATGGGGTGGTCCTTAGAAAGATCAAATAAAATTGGGATTTGAATTGATGAGTCAGCAGTTGTAGTAAATTTATAGTTATAATAAATTCCTTTCCAAATTTCGCTGATACAATTATACATATATTTCAAAAGATACAAGTGGGTGGTGTGGTTTTGGATAGAACCCACACCAGACTACATACACGCATATCTTGGTATTGGCAAGAATAATCAAATTCGGACCTGGTGTAATAAATTGTTAAAAAAATATAACAAATTGTGGTAAGTATGCTTCCGGTTTTGGCAGGGTGATTTGATAATTTAATTTCTTACAGGAAGAAAATATTTACCCTTTCTTGGTGATCTTCAGGCATTCCTGAGAGGGCATTTTCCGCCCTGGCCAATCTCCCAGAAATACCCAGAAGTAGACTAGTGATTTTTCCAATTTCCTCGACGTGCAATCGAAATTTGGCAGCTTCCTGAGGTCTAGCCACCCTACTAATATGCGACTCAACATTTCCACCCAATTCTTCGTTCATTTTGAATTCTTCATCCACCACTACCTGCTCACTCCTCAAGACGTCTAGTTTTTTTCCAAGTCTGTTCACTAGTTCCTCCTGAAAAGTCATTTGAGATTTAATATTTCGGAAATTCATACAAATTGATAAACTTACCTTTTTTTGATCGAGATCTTTGGTACTTTTTGATAATTGACACTGACTCATATCCTGACTAAAGGTTGTAAGGAACCTAGCTTTTGGTTCGGAGGTTGTGTAATATGCTGAGTTGCTTGTTAGAGAGTTGTTTATTTCCATACTGCTTGTTGATGATGGAACACTGAAAATAAATTATAGACATTAAATCTTCCTCAATGCATATCATCTACTATTCAGCGACACTCAAATTTGAACCCTCAAACTCACAGTCATTAGTCTCACTTTCTATAGCCTCGCTGCTGCTGATAGCTTTTACCCAATTACATATGGAGCTAAACTAGTGTAATAAATTTGTATCTCGCAAAATAATCAGGATAAGCCACCCCGCTTAGGGTATGGTTAACCATCACATAATATAAACAACTCTTTTTTCTTCAGAATATTAGTATAGATTCCCCTAAAGACATGGTTTCCAGAAAAAGAGAGCTCATATCCTTGTTGATTAATAATTTTGGCTTCCATGAGGTGACTCACAATGATGTTTGAGACTTCACGAAAAGAGCACAAGAACAACTCAGAACAAGGAGGTATTTCAAGAAACACACTCATTCAGCAAAAATTGTTTCATTAATATTAGTCAAATTATTTTGATAGTGGAATACAAGAATAAAAGCATGAATGGTTAAATACCTGGTTTTGACTGTGGAACTACCATTGGACAATGTGGTTGGAGATGGAGCATCATTTGGTGTATTTGAACGACTTCTGAATGGGGAATTGGCAGGTCTTGGTTTCGAAGTGACTTCTGGCTTGAAGAGTCCTTGTACATAATCACTCAATTTTTTATGTGCAGGTCCAGGAACTATAAATGAATACCATGAACAAACCATCAAATATAGGTTTAGTGTTTCGAGATGAAAAACTCACCTAAAATATCTTTCAGCTTATCCGAGTTAGACAGATGACTAATGATGTCTTCAGATAACAAATCACATTCAATTTCTTCCTGGAGTTTCCTGCGAGAGGGCAAGGGCGTTGGGGGCAATTCTTCCTTCTCCGTTTGCGACGACGCATCTGAAGTTGTTGTGTTCACTCTCAGAACCACCTCAGTCCTCTGGATCATCTGAAGACCTTCTATCACTGGCGGACATCCATCCGTTTTTTTCGGCGAAGCAGGAGGTGAAGTAGGCGTTGAATTAGTGTTGGTATTTAGGGAAGGTGTCTGTAAAGGACTACCGCTCCCCGAAGAAGCTGGTGTAATTCTTAAGGGTGATAATTTAATTGGGGAACTTGGTGATAACTGCTGTTTTATTTGAGGCGAAAGAAGAGGAGGGGAATGCGAAGACTTCAACGTTGGGCTCTGCGCTGTTGTTTTCGTTGATAAAGGACTCAACTTAGGAGATTCTGGTTTTGGAGTATCGTTAGTCATTGGAGATGAGGTTTCCACAGAACAATACGTGTTGACCCTCAATGGAGTATTCATAGAAGTCGGATTTCTTACACTCGAACAGACGCGCGTACCGGTTAAATTAGGAGGCGAGATTCTATCACTGAAAGTTGTTGCACTAGAAAGGTTCGTTGTTTTCAATGGCGCAAACGGCGAGCCCCTAGATGGGCTCTTCGAAGGCGAAGACGGTGGGCTCTTGCACGGTGATTTTCTCGAAGCGTCACCATCGTCCACAGCCGAGAATGGAAAGGACGTTCTACCGTAATGAGATCTATTGGTCAAGGCGTTGACTGGAAGCACATCCGGTAACACCAGATTGGCCTTTTTCAAGTCTTCGTTTTCATCACATTTGAAACTTTTCGATTTATTTGGTTTTTCATTCATGGACACCCGCCGGAATATGCTGGTGTTGTTATTGTTATTCTTCTGCTGGTCCTTCTTGTTCTTATTCGGCCAGATCGTCTCCCTAGCGTTGATTTTCGGCGACTCGGCCAGAACTTCAGCGGGAATGGCGTGACCATTCGGAGACATCGTACGTTTGTAGCTTCCTGTGTCGGAATCCGGGACTACACGATCCCTGTCTCGTCTAGATGCCAGAACGGAAGCTTTAGATTGGCTTCTGCAAAAAAAATTTTTATGAAAATCTAATTCGAGTTTATTTCATGAAAATTTATTTGAAAGATGAAGTTTCTAGTTGAATAATAGATTTATATCACTTATCGGCTAAATGAATTCAATATTCGTTAAGACATTGGGTGAGGATATTTCCGACATTAATTTCTTGGAGAAAATCATCGAAATATTCGAGTCATTTCAATCTAATTGAAATAGTTTTGGAACTATAATTTTCTGAGGTTTTTAATTCTCAACCTTTACATCAGCAGATTTCACTTTCCCAGAAGTAGGAATATTTTTTCTACAAGCTTGCGCGTTCAAGTCGTAACGAGTCACTTTTTCGCTCCCAAAAAGAGTAAATTGAATTGTCATGCACCGAACTCGAACGATGATTTAACCATGGTAACGACATGCAGAATTACGTCCGTCCTTATATATGAATTCAAATCAAATTTGTTCTGTTTCGTAAAATGGATATACATTAGAAGAGCTTGTAGAAAAAATATTGTTCTCAACTCTTGTGGAAAGTGTCTTTTTCTGCAACCTTCCGGGATGTACCCAGGAGAATAACTACTATTCCTGTTCGGGAAGTGGCAGAAAACTGTTGCTCTATTAGAGAATTATATAATTGTGGTTCATGAATTTCAGAGGTTGTGATTTACCATCGATTATTAACGCCCCTAGTCTGAATTTCTAGTTCACCGACCAAAGTGATGTTCATAATAGGTTTCGGGATACATAAAAGATTTCTCTCCAAGAAGGTACGTGATAGAATGTTTCGCGTTAACCAAGATTTAATCCTCTTATTTTCATTATATAATTCTTCGCCTGCTGTTTATAATAGCTCTATCATTTTTATTCGAATGTTCTGAAACATTTTTTGCTGCGTTTCTGCCTACGTCATAGGAGTCATGTCAAATGAAATCGATTTACTATAACTTTGTTTTGTCAATAATAAGATTTCATTACAACCTTTCTTCATTTATTTAACACTAGCTGACCCGGCAAACCTAGTTTTGCCATTTAAATTATTTCTAGGGTAGATAATAATAACTAACTCATCGTGATTGCTCGATTGGTCGTAAGAAAAAGGAATGCCTTTTTTTCTGTTCTGTACAATTTTTTTTGGGAATATTTTGTTATATAAACCTTGCCCTAACAATAATAAACACAACAAAAAAAGAATTGTCCAATTTGGTGCGATCGTTTGAACAATAAAGCATTTTGAAGTAAACCATAGATCCTCTTTTATTAATATAGATTCGACATAAAGAATTAATTCCATATTGAAGATATATTTGGAGAACCCTAGTGAACCTTTTAAATCCAAGTTTTTAGTTGTTCAGATTTATTTAATTTATCCGTCTGTTCAGTTTTTTAACATGCATGGTTGGGATAGGTTAGGCAACATTTATTAGTGTACGAGATTTTGCAATTTTGTCGAGATCTGTAGATGAATGAAATATTTTTGAACCTTGCATATCTTAAACCTTTGGGTGGTCGTGAAAAGAGCTATTCTTGGTCCAATGCTCTGAAGCCAACCGTATCCAAAAGAAAAACAGCCTGTAGGGTGAAAAACATTGACGAATTTTTGATAATTTTTGTAATAAAAGAAATAAGAAATAGTACGTTAGAAAACGTTACTCCTTTTCCAGTCAACGAACTGCCGAGTATTGTCAAGTTTCCTAAAACTCCAAAATCGAATAAAAAAAAAATTAATTGAAAATTTTACTAAACATTCGAATATGTTGAAGCTTGGGTCGTAGAATACCTTTACTAGAGTCTATTAATTTTTGTTAATTCGACAACAGTGGAACCGATCAAGAAGCTCAACACCCGGTTTCCCAATGCTTGATCGGGGAGTCAACATTTGATTGACGGATAAACGTCAATTTGTTTTCGATCGATATTTCAGTCATGAGAATTAAAAATAGCATTCCGACATCAACTCACGATCTATGTAGGTCCATTCAATGATTCCCAATTGCTACTTTCCGAATGCATTCAGAAATGAAAAGGTTTTAGTGATTTTGTTTTGTAAATCGAGTGACTGTCAAATCGTTGATCGGTCAATCAAATTTTTGTCTTTGAAACTCACTAATAGGATTCTATATCAATAGGATACAAAATATTGTTTCTATAATATGCGTCTATACCTTCTCAAAACCGATGAAGTTTTTTGTCATTGTTTGTTTTTATTGTCAAATGATCACCTAACTCACTATTAATTAAGTCTATGGTGATCAGAAAACTTATTGACTCGATAGGCGTTGGCCTATGAGAAAATGACGTAAAATGTTTTAAAGAGAGCAGAATTTTCGTAAGTGAATACAGACAGAATGCAATATGTTAAAATTTGAAAAGAAATATTTCGATATATTTGAGTTATAAGGATTTTATTGACATATATTTTGAAAACAGCCAACGTTTTCCTCCCTGCTTTTTATCGTCACGATTATTGCAACCTGGGAATGACTCTGTGTATGTGCAGACAGTAGAGCGTAACAAATATAGGAAGTACATTGACCTTTTCTGATTGAGGAAAAATTTAAGGTTGAAAAACTCCGACCTGACCTTGACCACTTTCTTCACCATATCATTGTATAAAATACATATTTCCATTATTCCGTTCAAAAGCCTCAAGGTCTCCAGCGCTGGAAATAATTCCATCATTTTTCTCACGTACCTACAATATTGAGCATGTCCAAAAGTAACGTTCAATCTGTGTCATGAAATTAAAACAACACTTTAATTCTTTGTCTCATTTCATTCACTTCACGTATAGAGAGGTATTGTGAAATTTTTCATATCGTTTTGATAATGCTGAGAAAATTCCTCGGAGCAGAACTACATCGTTTTATGGTCTATAAAAGCCCACAATCCTGAACATAGAAAACTAACGTGGCATATATATTTAGAATGAAAATGGTACCTTATTTGGACGGTCTAGTTGTTTTCGCTTCATTTCTTTTAGGTTGGGTATCGATTATTGTTTGTTATTGTGACACCGATGCCGTTACCCGAAGTGTAGATTTACAAGAACAATGCTGAGAATCAAACTGCCTGGTAGTCTTTGTAAAACGTTGAACAGAAGCGTATCATTAAGATCATGATAAGAATGTAAATGAGTACAAATCGTAACTCTCTAACTTTCTGATAGATGTACCTACTTGCCACAGATAATCCATAGTTTATATCAGTTTTAGTCCACTTCTTCTCAGTTCGATTTCGCGAAAAGAATACTTATTGATTCTTGCGAGCTTGTTTCAAGGAAAGAGAGCGTGGTCATCTTGTCCAAGTGTCTGTTATTCTTTAATTTCGGGCCACAACAAACATTTGTTGAGTACTTGGATGGGTGCCAGCTCTGGTTATGGATTTCGAACAAGCTTCTGACTTTATTCAGAATTAAATTTTCATAAGCAATATGATAATTCAAGAGCGAGTTCATGAGTTAGCAATTCAACGGAATCAAGTTGATGTTACTCAATCTGTGTTTTAAGATTTTATATTATTTAGGAATCTAAAATATGAGATTTTCTGGAAAACTCCTTCGTCATATAGCTCCGTTATTTCCCAATTCCAACATCTTTTAAGGGCCGATATTATTTTATATGAGTTGAAGCTATTCTAGTGAAAAATTCATCGACATTCTTCTGGCAGAGATCAGTAAGAGAACATTGAATGATTCTCAAACATCCGAAGTAAACTTGAAATTAATTTCCGCTGGTTCATCAAAAATTACTCAATTTATGCGTTAATTATTATATTTAATGGGTGTTTAATCGTTCTAGTTAATCACGTCTATTAAATTAAATATTTAACGGGAAATACTGACGGTTACATCAGAGAAGTTCAGGGATATGAGATGTTTAATCGTTTCAGATTCAAGAGTACACAAAAAAGAAACGACGACGAACATTTTTCGAGTTTCAGATAACTTCCTGTCCTGTTCAATCATGTTTTTTTTTATTTGAAGGTCCGTAGCATGACCCTTATCAGTCCGACTTTCTAGACAGTTTTCTGAAACATGACTACACTATTCATATACAAGTGCAAATGGTGAGCACAGACTCTTTACAATCAATTTGACAGCTGCAACTAGGTATCGATGAGCACAAGTTCAACAAATGTGGGCAAATATCCATCGACTCTCAACGAAAGAACTCTTCAGCAGATTCAACTTTTTAATGAGAGATCGAATTATTAGCGCATCGAAGAATAGCTTCTTCCGAGAAAAAGCGAATAAGTTTGAATTTATTCCACGAAAATAAACAATAAGTTCATTCACCCGGTTAAACATAGGAAGGACAAACAAATTTTGTATGTGGGTCAATTTACCTATCAGGTTCTTCGACCTGAATATTACTCGATATTACGCTAATAATTGAGATCATTTTCGGGAAAATATTAATTGTTCTATTTAAAGCCTTATATAGTATATAACATTACTAGCAAGGTAAGAGGGTTTTTACTGGCGAATGGAGGATATAACTGACGAGCCGCAGGCGAGTCAGTTACCTCCTTGAGCCAGTAAAACCCGTTACCTTGCGTGTATCGTTTTATATTTTATTTGTTTCTCATTTGTAAAAAGGTTAGATAAATTCCAAAAAAATCTCAATAATTTGTCGCAAATGTCGTAAGCTATGGAAGCTTTGCCATGAACATGTCTGTTTATTTTTCTTTACATTTGTTTTGGCGAAAGCGAAAATGAATGTACCAAAAGAAATTATTGAGGCAGCCAGCAGTGTAGCTTCAATTTAATTACCTGCAAAATCAGCTTCAAGGTACGAGCGAGAATACGACGACTTCAAAAAGTGGCAAAACAAAAATAGTGTGATTGGGGTAACTGAAGATGTTTTGTTGGTCTACTTGAATCAACTATCAGCTAAATTCAGCCCTAATACTTTATAGGCAAAATGGTCCATGCTGAAAAGCTGCTTGGAAATGAAAGAAAATGCCCCTGTTCGCAGGTTTGTTATCCTTAAAAAATTTATTGAAAAATATGACGTTTAGTTGTCATTTGCAGATTTCAAAAGGTAATAGCGTTTCTGAAACGAAAAAATGAGCGTTATACGCCAAAACAGGCCAAGGTATTAAGTAAAGAAGAGGGTGAACAATTTCTTTTATATGCTCCTGATGACCAGTGGTTGCTGGCGAAAATTGTAACAATATTTGGGATTTTTGGATGTTGTCGATGTGACGAAATTCTCTCCTTAAACATGAATGATGTAGAAGATATGGGAAAATATGTTATTGTGACATTGCGGCAAACAAAAAATTTAACAACAAGAAGATTCACCATAACCTATGATGGCTGCAGCTTCAAGCCCTGCATATTATACAGAAAATATGTAAATCTTCGGCCTCCTGGAACAGAAAGCCTAAGATTTTTTTTTGACATACCGACATGGAAAGTGCATTTCCCTCAATGCTGGCCAGCACACTATTGGTGGTGTCCCAAAGCAAATAGAGAAATATTTAGGTTTAAAAGACCCAGAGTTATACACCGGCCACTCTTTTCGCAGAACTGGAGCCACTATGGTTGCGGATTCGGGTGGAGATATTTTAGGACTAAAGCGTGCAGGAGGGTGGAAGAGCACCGAAATTGCGATGAGTTATGTCGATGATTCGGTCAACAACAAAATCGAAATGTCTAGCAAATTATTTCGTAGTAAGGAGAGTACAAATGTTCTGCAGTCCTCGAGTTCAGCAGTTTCTGAGTCAACAGATGGTTCATCATCATCAGTATCAACTCGTTCATCATCAAAAATCTGTGTTACTGGAAATAACAATTGTACCATGATTTTCAACATATATGACGATAAAACAAAATTTTCTAATGTAAATAATACTACTAACTTGTAAAAATTTTGCAAGTTAACTGTCAGTTTTACGAGTTAGTGACTTGATAAAATAAACTTTCTTGATTAATATTGTGTTTTTGGAAACTGACGTTTACAAATGAGAAACAAATAAAATGAATATTCCAGTTAGAAAAAAGGAATAGATAATTAATTTCTTAGCCATAAATTTCTATTTTTTTATGAACAAGACTGAAACCATGGAAATATTCAAACCCATACTCAAAATTCCGCGAAATCGGAATTTTCAACAGGTAATTGAGTTGAATTTCTCGCGGATTTCTTTCTATCGATAGTCAGATCAAATACGGCCCTGCAGGGTAGCTCGATAATCCATTACCGCTCGATAAAATAACGATGCAATGATAGAGGCAGTGAGATAAATAGCCATTTCCAACAAGCTCATCTTGGGAAATGACGTTCAAGCTCATACGGCCAGTTTTTTGGAGCGAAATTCCTCACTGCATATTTCCGCAAGACACAAATGACATCTAGAAGTCGCGCTGACTGCCAGGCAATCAATTACATAATATGAAGACCTCGTTGATATGCCGGTTGAGACCGATTGACTAGTTTTCACGCTTCGTCGGTTGGAAATGAACTCAATTTTTTCAACATTGTTGCGGATAAACAAAATTGTTGAGTTGCATTTACTCGCAGATGACGGAATCGTTTCGCGTATCAGGAAATGGAAACGATCGTTATTTCTGATTGTATGGAATCAACTTCTGTTAGTTCTCGCTGTCCAGAATTAAAATGACGCTTCCACCATTCGGAATCTCTTCTTTGAACTCTTTGTAAGCATACAAATCATACATGTATGTACATCTTTGACTTGTACATACAGTAAGAATATTTCAACAGATTCCTGAGGTTAAAATAAAAAAAATTCCCCGTACAATTTTTTCCTATTCGGCCCAGTTGGAAAGATACTGTTGAATATCCATGAAGAAATGTAATTTCGAGTTATATCTCACAAAGGATTTTATGGAATGGAATCATTTTCGAAATATACTTTTTCATGGATGTGATAAATCTTCTTTGGAGACAATTCCACCCACATCTTCCGGGTTTTTTACTATGATCATTACATACTATAAAAATACCAGAAATTTAAAAACCCAACTATTGAAAGTAAGTTGAACGCTAACTAATGAATATCTGACCATTTTTGGAAATAAAGGTATTCTTCATATTCTCCCGTATAATTTTTGAGTAACTTGATAGTCAAAAATAAGAAATATATGTGAGATTCTTCAAGTCTATTTGAAAGATATCTTTTTATCTAGGTTTCTTTTGACCTCAAGGATCTACTGTTAAAATATATGTACAAGTCAAAAACTCACAATGTATGGTCCAAGGAAAATTCAGCCTTTCTAAGGAAAATCAAAAGTTGAAATGAAGAAATATTGTCAGAAATTATCTTTACACCATTCGATTTTGAATTCCTTTTGAATTTGCGGAATTTATATTTTTTTGAAAAATGGTTTTCCGTATTAATTTTCAATACACATGTTTTTTAATAGAATATATGGACGCTCCGTGAAAATTTATATTGTTTGTTCACTCTTCAAATGTGATCAATGGATAAATCACAAAATCTACTTAACGCGCGTTACCTACCCCTTCCTTTATTAACTTAGCTCTTCGAGGCGGTGATTTTCAGTTCATGTTCATGCACCAACTAAGTCCCGAAGTCCAAAACAGTCGCTTATTTTACAATACATTGCATTTTTTGAGTGGACTTATACTCATAGCTTAGGAAACAATCAAGCTGACATCTTAAAATTTTCATGACTTTTGAATAGTTGAAGATGAAGTAGCGCAACTTCAAATTGAAGGAATTTAAACATTTCACCTCACCACTTCCATACAACTTTTGTGAGTAAACAAAACAGTCTGTCTAAAGTTGGTGTTCTTTCTCGAAAACTACTGGAGATAGCTGATAGAATTCGCATCACTGGAACTATAAGAACGTGCCCAATTATGGCAGGATTGCCTATGACCCCATTCTAAGAAGATCCTACGAAATAATGAGAGAATTAGGGCCTGGGCTTTTCTGACCAAGTACTGGGACTCCCAAATACGATTTTCACTGAGCGCATCTCCAGAACTATAAGACTTGTGAAAAAAATTTCAAGAACCCCCGTTTTCTTCTTTCGAAACAATTAGATATCAAAAAACATATCATTTGACTTTCATGGTCAAATTCACAAGTATATTGATTCAACCCTTAGTGTTAGAACACCAACCCCTAAATTTTGAATAGGAAAGATAGGGTGAGTGATACTTCATTTGAAAGGTCTTTTTATCCTGAATTCAGCGTTTATTTTTTTTTTACATTTAATGCATTTGTTTTCGAGATATTCAATTTTGAATTTCGTACAGTACCAGTCATTCCTCTAACCATGCTATGTGAAATCATCAATTATTTGACTTATTCATTCTGTGGTTACGATGGTAACCATTAACTGTCAACATTCGACAACGAAATAATTATAATTGGTAATTACTTTCTTCAACAATTAAGGTGGTTGTCTCGTCTGCTTCGTTTTAAAAAGCCCACCCTGTATATCTTGGTTTACGTTCGAGATATTCGAAAATTTCCGAAGCAGTTTCCTCAGTACATAATTTTTATATTTTATGTGATACTCGTAACAGATCATGGAAATCAATTGATATTTCAGATATCTAATTATTTCCAAAAAACAGATAGGGAGTAGGTACTTGATGTTTTTTGTTCTAAGTTTTATAGTTATCTAGTTGCTTTCCTAGACTTCAGTTCTTAGTAACTCTGCATAAATCAACCATGAGATATCATAGTACGCCACTGGATTGCTATCAAAAAAGTGTCTGTATTGTGTCTTCATTTCAACATCCTAGCACAAACAGAAACGGAGATAACGACCAAAGTTGAAATCGCCCGAATTTAAATTTTGGCCTATACCTAACTCAAAATCAAAAGAAGATAGACGAATGCAGTTGATGGCATTATTAGTTTCTCGAAAAAAGACGACCGTAATGTGCCATGCATTTTGCCCACCTTGTACAAGTCAAAGACTCTCCCTGTATGCTTACAAATAGTTCGAAGAAGAGACTTCGGAAATAATTCACCGATGTGCGTACCTACTGAGTTTTTTAAACTCAGTACATTCATTTCTCTCTATCTCGTTGGGTTAAAAAGTTGTAGTTCATGTATCACCAATTTTGCCCATCCTGTACATATAGAGTTGACAGTTTTCTCAGATAACGAACAGCACATATGTGGGAATTATAATTGCGTCTGAAAGACTCGTAAATGACAACGGGCCGCAAATTACAAACTATACGCAAATGTGGAGGAAAAAACGAAAAGTGCTACTAAAAAAGTGTTTCAGTTGATTTCACCTAACGGAACGGATAAACCTTGAACGTACGTACTGAATTGGTAATCTTAGAATGAACGAAACTTCATTTACTATTTAAATGAATTCTACCTAGCCAGCATTCGAGTCTGAAAACAAAATGGAAAAATAAAAATCGATAAAAAAGATGTTTATGTACGTACAGAATTTATGTCATGACGGAAACAACTCTCGGAAGGTGTTTCCTAACATTACGTTGATGATGCTTGGAATCAATTTGAAATTCATATTTGGAAAATTATGAGCTATGCAGTGATTATGAAAGATGAAACAGATTCTCCCAAATATGAAAAATTGAAAGTTTCCATCATTTCACTCATTACGAACGGAATTATTGTAAACACGCTTTGTGAACTATATCCTACTATAATTTCATAAGAAGATTTTGGGCATGTATTTTTTTAAGCGTAGTTCAATCAGGGGTGATCGAATTGATTAGAAATTGATCTGTGCATTCAATTGGGCAATATCTCATTAGGGAGAATCTGACTTCGATTATATAAATTCTGTTTGGAAAAAGATTATTACTTTTTCAAGTAGTTTGGATTTTTGAAACCGATCAATATTTTTTTCATGGATGTTCGGTTATTTCTATAAAAAAGGAGGTTGCAACCTTTTTGTGTAGGTAAATGCTGAAATAACTAAGTTTCACAGAATTTTCTGAAAAACACTGAAAAGAGATAAATGTTTGACTATCTGACTAACAAAGGTTTACATTCAACCGAAAACTCCCTATTTTCTCTTTCAAACAACTTTTTTGAGACATGCATTATCGATCCACTGTAGTTTCATTTCAGAATGCTTTTCAATCTGTAAAAATCGACTTGCCGTATTTTAAAAACACAACAGCACATATTGAGATGCATGACATCTGGTTGACGATTGAAAACCTCGAAAATGTACACTTCCACACAATTAAAAAAAATCGAGATCACGAACGCAATGCAATTTGCAAATTTGAATACTCATATGAAAATTAACGTTATTACGTTTTCTGCGGATCGCATATACGTACTGATATAAAAATAGTGACACACATCAAATATAGAGGATATTTTTGTAGCATTCGGGATATAAATAAATGTTTATGTTCATTTCGTCGCATTCCATTTGGTGAGTGAAGTTCAATAATATAGTTTGAATTAGCGCCGTTGGATTGATAAAACATCGTTGCCAAGTCATAAATGAATTTTTGCACGGCTTCAGGAAATAAACTTAGCAGTATAAATTTTTTCCCAAATGATTGTTGCTCAACCTGATATTAGAAACAAATTTGAAGAAAATAAGTTGATATCAGAAATGGAGCGGTTGCAGCCCAAAAAGTCTCCTTGGTACAAATTTATTTATTTATTTATTTATTTATTTATATTTCAATAGGTATCCTAATTTCGTTGGTAATTAATATTGAATATTCTCCTCGAGTTTTCTATTTTATTTTCGATAATAAAAACGAATTCAATTTGCAACCACCCATATTACCTCTGTTATTCATTTCCAATATGTAATCATTTATTATTTATCATTGTCTATTTCATTTCGTACAAGAGTTACCAGATTCGAACGAAATCCATTTGACGTTTAATTTCCTTTTGAATAAATAAATGATATTTTCTCTATGTTCAAACGTTGCCAATTTAACAAACACAGAACACTATAATTACAACAAAATTCCCTTAAGAATAGCAAGCTAATGCCCGTTTGCACCGTTTCGCTGGTAACCATGGTTAAACTAATCGATGTTTAATATTTAAACGTTGCTTAGCATTTGACGGTTTGCACCGTGGAATCATAATCGTTGTTTAATTTAATCAACGATAGATTTGGCAACACCACTCACAGCATAAAAAATTCAAAATTTCAGCCAACCACATCATAGAGGATAAATTAAAAAGAAAAAGAAGTCAAGGTTTTCTGACTAAACTTCTGTTGTCAAGGTGGGAAATTTGAACTTTTTTTTTGGAGATCCGGTGTTGTGTTTTGAATTTGAAGTGCGGACATGGGTAACATCAACACATCCTATTACTCTAGGAAAAGAAGCCTTCTTGTGGAAGGACTGTTGAATTTGCACTATATTCTCATCTTTGGTCATTTTAAGGAATATAATTTACCAATTGCTAATGAAACTGCGGGAATAATTCTTGATCCTTTCGATACATCTACATTTATGAAATCAACAGAAGCCAACTGACCAGCACTAGCATAAAACCTCAATGTAGGTAGCAATTGATTTATTGGGTCAACACTATTATTCCTGAAATATCTATATTTGTATAATATAACTAATTATTGAATTCCAAATCATTCTCCATATATGGCAAAAAAATAACACGGTTTCTTTCGTTAAACGAAATCTTCTGAAAAAAGTGAGGTCCATTCTTTCGAAATAATTTCTTCTACGGGGAAAACATCTGGGAAATCCAAATTCGATATTGCTAAGTGCATCAAGATCATCATCAAGTAATGTCTCATCTTCCAAATCATCCATTATTAATTTGAATTTTATATCAACACAAATATAAAACACAGTTGTCAATCGAATTTGAAGTATTACTTCAATCAACGTTTTAATCGAGCTTTAATCGAGCAAATTTCTGCGTTTAGTTTAAACAACGTTTAAGGGCCTTATAATCAACTTTAGTAACGGTGCAACCCGGTTAAGGAATTAAACGTTGTTTAAGAATATAATCGTTGTTTAGACAAACGGTGCAAACGGCCATAAATCTATCACACTATACATTTCTAATGTGTTATGTTTTGATATACTGTAGATCTTTCAAACAGCCAAACAAGCCGATTTTTCGAATTTCAAAGATAGTTTTTGTTTTTGTACCTATATCAAATTAGTCGAAAACGGGGGCAAAATACGAGCAAATATGAACAATACTTTAATTTTCCAAAATGGTTAAATATTCATAAGAATACTTCTAAGTGTTGGGCTCATTGAATTTCTGGTATTTTTATGGTATGTAATGGTCATACTGAAGAAGCAAGAAGATGATAATAAGCCTTATTATTATTGGTGGAAAACGTCAAACAAGTGATAACAAGTTAATACTTAACACCTTGTGAATAGAGATCTTTGAAACCACAACCTCGACCATAACACAGCAGAGGAGCATGCAGAACTCGATACGGAAGAATGAAAATATTGAGAAACATTTTCACGACATTTGTATGAAGATTTGTAATTTGGATTTGAGCTATATAAAAAAACAGTTTCATCTATTCATTTTAACCCTTCTGAATATGGTTATAAATGCGACACCAATGTGTGGTTTGGCAGTCTTGTAAATAAATCTGTTTACACCAACTACTGCTGTTTTACTTCTTCCCATTATTGAGATATTAGTGCACTCAATCCTTAGGCGGCAAATAAACTTCGCAGAATATCTTTGATCTTTATTTGTTAGTTTTAGCAGTTCCATTCCTTCTACATCAGAAAGACAAAGGATAGATAGATCCCTTCCGACCGTTGCCTATATAACACATAAATATCCAGCTTGTCATATGCCAGTTAGAAATCTGTTTGAAAATCCTGATAAAGTTGTCTTGTCTTGTTCCAGTCTAATGATCAGCTATTCCTTCGGCACCAATCAGATCCACCGATAATTCAGTTGAATTGTGTAACCAGCTTCGCTCGACACCTTCTTCCGCGTATGTGAATGAGGAGAAATTAAAAATATTCAAATCTATTCTCTCCCGAGAGAAAAAATCGTAGTGTACTAGTGTAGACACTTGAATGGATTTCGAATTCTAAAATCATTTTATATTCACGAACGATAATTTCCCTTCAAACGCTCAATTGAGCCCTGGGCAAATCTTCGTAAGTTTCATCTGTAAAAAACCAGAGATGTAATAGCATCCCAATTCACAATTCATAATTGCTTTGTGGTGACTCATCGAGAAACGACAGCGCAAGGTTGGCAACATATCCTATTAGGCCAGACGAATAAAATTTTTCATCACCTGAAAATTTATCTTCTGAAGATAAACTTGATGAAAATCAGTATTCAATATGTAGTCAACGAATTATATAGTTTCAGTAGGAAATAAAAATAAACGGTGATATTTATAAATTGTATACAGGTGTCACGAAATTTGGTTGCATCAATTTTTGGACACAATGTATATGTCACAGCTGAAGTAATTATTCAGTTTTGCATTATATCCGTTAGACAAAACGAATAATTAATTACTTCACTCAGCCATTATTCATAAGGCAAGTGCAGATTGGCGAAAGTAATTAATATTTTCAAATGTTAAACACTTTGACTGAACCCGATACTGGACCTTAGAATCAAGACTAACATAAGTCAGTCAAAGTATTAATTATTTTAACCATTCTCTCGGAAATAGCCACACATATGCTTGAACGGAAATTATTAATTTGTTTTTAAGTAATATATTCATAATTCAATAGTAAACATATGGGTTTTTTTCGAATTAAGGAAGTTTCTGATTGAAAGTCTAACAGAAATTCGCAATGTCTGTGCGCATAACCTGTTGAATTTTTTCATTGAAATTATGATGACAATCCCGGAAAACCCTAAGCAGAATAGTGTGAATAACAGTTCCTGAAAATTTCACCCTATGTGCATTGACGGTCAAGTGCTATGACCATCTTTCACTCGATCTTTCAGTTCATGCGAAATATAAAATAACTATCGAAAGGCACTTTTTTTAGATAAAGTTCAATACTGATTTCGAAAAGCCTTTCTTTCATTGAGTGAGATTACAAGAATCCAAACATACTGATGTGAATGGAAAAATTCTTGGCCAAAATTTTAACCGAATTTCATAATGTTCACACTTCAAAGACATGAAGCTTCAATGAATCGTGATGTTATGTTTTTATACTTTCAATTATGAAAAAGGGTAATAATAGTTCAGTCATATGAATAAATCACAAGGATGTTTAATTCTCTATAAATATTGCATTCATGTAGCCACTACTTGATGAAAATCCATAACTAAACTAAAGAAACTGAAGGACATGATTTTCATCAGAATGAGTTTCAGGTTTCAGAGTTCTTTTCATAAACTTTTTAGGGTTTTCACTCCCAATCTCTGAAACAAAATCAATTAAAAATGAAATCAACGATTTGCTCCAGCGTAAATTCTTGCACTAATTTGTCAGGAGCAAATTAACCCTTAATAACCTGAGTTATGATCACTATTCTAATTGAATAAATATTCTTTATAGAGTGTACAAGACAAAAACAACTCAATTTCTGTTTGGAAATTGTATAGTTTTTGTTTGAGAAAAATGGTGTTACATATATGTAACGCTAATAGCTACAGTTACTGAGAAATAATATAGATTTGCCAGTGAAATTTGCGTTACATATGTGTAACACTAGGTTATTATGGGTTAACTAGAAAAAATTGTTGCCTGACAATGAACTCAAAATAAATAACGTTGAAATAATTCTAAGTTGTAACGTTTCGGAGTCTATATCAGACTCCTTCATCAGACGAAAAATCTCTTTTTGAAAATCTTCACAACTAAAGTAGTTGCTGGAAATGTCATCCTCTTTGCTCTGTACACTTCTCACATTTCCTTTTGACAAATTCAACGATATGTAAAATTAAATGATTTGCTTGCTTTTGTGGATGTGGTATCGAGGGTGGTATTCAAAGATGTTCAGAGTAAGGATGAAAACTTTTTCGAAACTACAATTTCATTGAATATCAACTCCACCCTGATATTCAACGCCTGCCATCAGAAATTACTGAACAACGTATCGAAATGGTGAAATCTGGAGCGGTTATTCAGAACTTCACAATACAAACACTGCAGATCATCAACAGTTGTGGGGTTTCAATTGAATCCTTCTTTCCATATGAGAATATTGTGATGGAATTCCGATCTGCATTGAAGTCCATTTTGAAATTAGTGTCAAGTATTACGAAATACGAATTATTATAAACTTTCACTGTGGCAGTATTCATGGTGTTTGCTAATTTGATTTAATTACAGATGATCACCTGGAGAGATTAATTTACCAATTGCAAACAACCTTTTTCCACAATGAAATATCGATCTATTTATTAATGTCGCTTAATTGATATAGAAAATGCAACAATAGAAAGCTTTGAATTTAATTAAGATTATCAGGAAATAATAGGATTATATAGATAGCAAAATGCAGAATTGGTTGCAATCAATGTTCTGTAGATATGAGTTAATTTTTCCCGAGTATTTTAACTAATGCACACAGTGACACAAATATCGCAATACATACCTATAAAGGTATTCCACTGTGTTGAAGTTATTTTGGTGTAACATATTATAACTTTTTTTTATCATATCATTTGGATTTGAGAACTAGGAACATTCCAGGGATTGTTCGAAATGACAAAGGCCAAAAAAGGTTTTTCAAGGATGAAAAAGTTTGAACTCGTCCATTGATCTATGCAATCCTTTCGAGATTAAATGTCATTTGAAACTTTTGTCGAAAAATTTATGTTCAATTCATTCCTTCAATAATATCTACTGATCATATAAGATAACTCTGCTTCGATTTTTTTGCAAAATTACGTTTTATCTTCAGTAGTTCCTGAAAAAGAGCCTACGACATGTCACGCATTCGAAAATAATAAAAAAGCAAATAAACAACCTCAAAATAACCCAGTAGAAGACAACCTGTGGATAAACTATTCCAGATCCGAAATTCAAAAGAAGTATTTTTCATTGAATTAGAGTCCCAAAAGTATTAAGAATTATACAGCTGACATTTCTTGTATGGCAGAGGTTGAATAAATAACAATCTTACTCCATTCATCTATACAACGAACGGAACTCTAAAAACCTTCCCAGTTCTTCATCCTAATGTCAGATTACACACAAACATCACGGACTGAAATATTCAGTTGAATTTTATATGAAGTCTTCCATCTTCCATTCGTAATACGAGATTTCGCTCGATAATAATTGAAATGCACCAAGGAATACGAATGATATATCGAAAGAACGATGGGATAAAATGAAGTCATAAATAAACAAGAGATACATGTTAATTTTCTGGTAAGCTTTGCTTTCCAAATTGACCGAAAATCAGAACTACCTATTTGACGCCTCGGTGATGAAATAGGTATCTTTTTCTTGAAAAATTATTATTAAGGCTTTCCTCGCCTACCATCTTTCCCACTAAAAAAATCCTTCAATCAATATTTAACGTTTTCTTAGGTTTAGTAGGAAAATATTCCAATTTGGCATGCATTCGATTCGAGTGCATTTTTCGAGAAACGCATTCCAATACATTCCGTTTGAAGTCGTTTGTTTACTTTCCACTAGGATGAAAATAGGTTCGCGTTTCAAAATCCATATGCTATCCCAAACCAAACTGAATACGCTCAATTCTACAGAACTTCATTACATGAAGTATAAATATAAATAGCTGAAAATCAATAAACTCAGGAAATATTCACGGTTAGAAATTAACACTTGAGTAAGTTAAATTTGTAAATATGACCAATAAGTAACAGAAAGCAATACGAAATAGAAGGTGAAAATTAATAGTTCCCAAAAAATTGAAATGGTAATTCCTGACCAGAATCCTGGCAAAAACCAAAAAAGGGGTTTCCTAATTTTGTCTAGAGAATCTGTAGCCAAATTATGTTGCATTAATTTCGGGACACCCTGTATTGGCGGGTATGGCGTTGCAAACGTTGGAATATCATGTACCAGCTACAACCTCAAGAAGTGCTAGATAAGGCATTGTCTACTTTATAATAATAACAACGATACAAATTAGTTGAGCACGGAAAACAATCATAAAACAATTTCTCCAAGGGAAAGGATTCAACGAACTACGAAGAGACAATCAAATCATGATAGAGTTCCCACTATTAGAAGTACAATGTGGTGAAACATTTTCAGAATAGGCGAGTTGGAAGAAAACCGATGCATTTGATTCATTTAATAGGTGCATTATTTATGCTACCAAGGGGTTAATTGGAGAAATAATTATCGTCTGATACCAATGCCGGCGTAACAGGCTCAAGGTTGTTCCTTCGATTCGTATTATTTCACTTTCTGAGCAGCTTCTGTTTTATTTAAGGCTGGAATTCTCAACCTACAATTTAGGTATTTTATTCACTGAAGGTCGTTCTACCGATAAATATTGTGTAAGACAGATGCCTGGGGAATTAATCTCGATGGATGAAAATAATTGTAGCTATTAATAATTCTAGGGCCATAGAAATCGGATGTGTAGTTGGAACGCTCTTTATATCAACAAATAATTGAAGCTAGCCACGAGATCATTGCTTTTATCAGTAAGGATAACTTGAAAAATATCAATATTCAACATCAGATCAACGACAAAAGTAAGGTTACCGCAGAGATTTCTCCGATTCGTAGATGGCGAACGATTCGAATTATCTGTATAAGTGCTAGAAAGTCGGGAGTGTCTGAAATTACGATAGGTATTTTGAGAAGATTTCACTCGAAAGAACATCTTCGGGATGCATAGCCATCTTGGCGACTTTAATGATAGATATGTGTAGTTAGTCGAAAGCGAAATGCGACAGTTCAAAGTGCACGAATCCAATTTATTTTTCCATAAATGGATTTTTGTTAACAGACGTTCTTTCTCCCTATCGAAGGGGTCCCATTAGATTCGAATTTTTCGCCAGGCTGTCTTTGTCCTAAGCATTTTTCCTAATATGGGTTTCCCCCATCAAATTGAAAGTCTCTGATCTAGAGGTTAATGTGTGATTTTTATGAGCAACCTTCACTTTTCATGCATTTTTCGGTTTGTTCATAAATAATAGAAGCTACTTCAAGTAGGTAGGTACTTCGAAAATATTACCGGTTTTCAATATTTTCGTCCCGACAGGTTTTTTCCAATAGTCGTCACACATGCACAATATTTGAAATCATTAAGTTATTCTGAGTCGCATTGGAATTTTTTTCCGGTCAAATATTGTATCGATTTCACTATCAAACAATTAATTTCAAATCGACTTGCCATTGTTAATGAAAATTTGCAGAATCTTTGTTATTTCGAATGAATATTGAATAACCCTCTATGTTATCGATCTATATTCTATAAGAACCGCCAACAAATACAAAATTTCATCAGGGACCTGTTCTCTTAGGTTGGGTTCTCTACTTTTCCAAAACATATCTTTTAAAAATAAAAAATTACCTATTTAGTTGTACTACTCCCATCTGGGTTTTTGCAATATACTATTAGATCTTTTTTCCGGTGAAGTATTGCTCGATAGCGACTCTTTTAAGTGATATATCAGAAATCGAGATATACAGTTTGGAAAAAAAGCTTGGCAAACACTGACAACAAAAAATTGAAAAATCTTCCATTTTTCCAATGTAACACCCTGTATAAGATCCACAAAATGTATTAAGTATTTCCGAGCCATTTTCCGAAAGAATCCATTTTTCGGAAAAATTCGTGGTCTTATGCCCACTTGAAGAAAGATCCATCAAGATTTAATGCCCCATTAAATTTGAAACTGTAATTTTCAAGGGAATAATGGAGGATTAACTGGGATTTAGACATAGGAACGAGCATAGGAAATACTCATTGAATTTTGTATATCTTCCGAAGGAATGAATTAATGAATGAATCTAATGAACCAATAATATACACAGCGCTACATTGGAGATAATGAACATTTTTCAATTTTTTATTCACAATGTTTGTCAAACTGATTTTTCAAACCTGTATATCTTATATCGTCGATTTTTGCAATATCACTTGTGAGAGTCGCTTTAGAGCAATATTTAAGAGGGGTCTACACCGTTTTAATTGTCAGTTCAAAAAGAGAAAATGAATATCTTACGTCAGAAACCACTAATTAATATGGGGTTTTCATTATAATTCAACTCAATCAGTTCATCATCTCGAGAAGTCACAAGTTTTTTCATTCGTCAAACGAAAAAAAAATTGAAAAAGTTTTTTCATTGAAGAACAAATATTCATTCATGTTATTAACTTTCCGAGGTGAAATTATCATATTATATTATTTCCACATGAAAAAATTTCACGAAAAGTCACCCCATTGGCTACAATTCGTATCCTGGTGAAATTGAAAAGAGATGTTCCTTAAATGCTGCCATCTTTTCGACGAAAGTGGAACCTATTAATACATATTCGTAACTTCTACTTATCGTTCAAGTGTTCTGGCAACACCCCACATTCTGGTAGTCTTTCCCCCTTTACTCCTTATACGGATGGCGAGAAAGTTCTGTGGTATAAACTCCTCTTAATATCAATTCTAATTCCAATTCTAATAGGTTTCTGCACAACTTCGTAGTTGCAGAAAACATGAGTGACGAATTTTGGAAGAACCCTAGGATGAACGATGAAACTGCTATGCTGGAATTCTCCAAAAGCGTCGATAATTTCGAGAAAAACACAAATATCCTTCATTTTCGATATCGAAAAATTAATAAAAAATATACGTTGCCATGGTAATCTGCCAATCTAAGATGTTCAACTCGATGTTCAACTCATAGAACTTCCTTCTATTTTCAAAATAATAAATCAAAACTGCGATATCAGAGCTTCATTAATTAGAAAAACATGGTATTTATAGAATGAGAATGTTTTTTTCCTCAGGAGGTATTTTAAATTTGAGTAAGAAAGCGGCGCACCAAATTCGAGATGGAGTTCGTAATTCTTCGTAGACCTTGCATTTCAATAATTCAGTAACTGTCTAGAGAAATCAGATTCCAACCTATCAGTCTGCCATGTTCCACTTTACCGGTCGACGGTATAAATGTCAAAAAACGCAATGCATACCGTCTGAAGTTGAGTCGTTAACCTCTAGTAATAATTCCAGTCATTGCTAACTACGACCCGTAATGTTTTTACTCATTAAGAGTAACTAATAACGTCCATATCACAGCTAGGTACTTTACCCAGACCAACGATATCAGTGCTAGTCATTTAATTAAGTGGCGGTAATTCATATTACCGTGATGGCAATCGTGAATCTGAATAAATTTATAGAGGCTATGATGTATGTGCAAATGATCGAGTATGGAAATTGATTACCGTGGAGCTCACTAGATGATGAGAGATAATAAGACATATCGAATTAACTTGTAGAATCAAAATGACATTTCAACTCAACATAATTATTCTTGGACAATTCCATATTACGTATGAAAAAGGCGCATAGAATATTAAGAGCAGTTTATACCACGGGCCTTTCTCGTCATCCGTAAGGGGGAAAAGAAAACATGGGGTGTTGTCAGAGCACTTGAACGATCAGTAGAAGTTACGAATATTGCAATAGTTTCCACTTTCGTCGAAAAGGTGGCAGCACTTAACAAACGTCTTTTTTCAATTTCAGCAGGTTTCGAATTGTAGCCGATGGCGAGACTTTTCAAGAAATTTTTTCTTGTGGAAATTCATAGAAGAGATAATTTAACCTCGGAAAGTTAATAACATGAATGAGTATTTGTTCTTCAATGAAAACAATTTTTTATTTTTTTTTCCGTTTGACGAATGAAAAGATTTCTGACTTTCCGAGATGACGAATTGATTGAATTGAATTATAATGAAAACCCCATATAAATTAGTGGTTTCTGACGTAAAATATAACTTTTCGCGTTCTGAACTGACTACTCTTAAAGGTAAGTTGTAGAGATTGCCCACTAAGCTTCTTAATCCGAATCTTTATATTTGCAGATCCTCCTTTAGGATAATGTGACCTTGTATGATCGAGAACCATATTTTGAAAAGCAATAGGTGAAAATCAGTTGATTTAGTGGTTTCAAAAATTGCTTTGTATATTTGACCAAACCGCTGCGTCCCGACGTCGAATACTCAGACCGTGCCAGGGTGACACTCTGACCCCCGAAGATGGATCGAAAAAGACAAAAACAGCCTAGAAAATGAATTAATGAAACGAGGGTTGACAAAAAACCCATCAATAGCCAAATCCTTCTAAATTACAAAAACAAAGGTCTATTCATTTCTGGTACAAATACCATTCTCCATCCCTCGTAGAGGGATTATCCTCTCGATAAAGCATGAGAAAATGCTCTATTCCTTCATACTGGACGTTTTTTTTATTGGCACTATTTTCTCCACTATGTATTTTATGAATTACATTTATGGTTTTATCATACATTACTTATAGTAAGGTGTTCGTTTTAAGGTTTTAAAAACTTGTAAAGAAAAAATATTGAAAAGGGAGGAATTTAGATAAATCGAATAATTCAGACAGTTACCACTGGCTAATATAAATATAAAGCGATGAAATGAATGTATTTTATATATATATATTGTCGTCCTGAACAATATTATATTACAGGTAATATACCCAAATGTACCAATTTAAAATTTTGGAGATGACAATTTCAATTTGTGTATACAAATTTCTCTAATAAAACATTTATATTGAACATAACGAAATGAGATGTAATAAATTTTTATTGGAGTAAGCCGCCAGACCTTCCAAAAACTCAACAAAAATATTAAATAACTAGATATTCCTATAGAACAGGTAAAAGAAAAAATTCGTTTGTATGAGCGAACAGATGTTGAATCTCTTCTAATAGATTTTGGGAATCCCGGCGGCTTGCTTCAATAAAAATGTATTGCACCTCATTTCAATGTGCCTAATATAAGGCAGGTTAGGTTTAGTTTGTTTTGGTAGGAGAAGTTTCACTGTCAGCGAAATCATTGTTGTTTTCACAAAATTTTATTTCTGTGAAATTTTTACCCTCAGAGTAATTTCATCTAGTAATTCATATAACGAATTCGAAACGTTAATCGAATTTAACATTCATTGAATGAGTCTATAAAACTACACATGTTCAGGTCTGCGGTGAGATGAAAACAGATGTATACGTCAATGAATACAAGGGTAACACGAGGGGAAACCACTCAAGTTATAGTAATGCGATTAGTTCTATTTCAGGAGCTCTGAAATGGAAAGGAAGGGTTTCTTCTCCCCATATTGCTGCCTTGATAGAATGCTGCACACGCCACGCGAACAATATTGGCATTAGAAACAACAAACATTTCTGAATAGATTAGTCGAAATAGCCCACCTAACCACTGGGCCAAAGAACAAGTTGATCATTTCAGACGAAATACGATGAATTCAAATTTCCATTTTTATTATTCATTTTTTGACAAGTTCACTGTAAAAAATTCGGGAAGGTTATATTTTTTTCAATTCTTGAGGTTAATTTGTCGACCTAATGGGATAGCAAATATGTACGAAGTTTCTGACAAAGAGAGGTGAAAACTTTCAGCGTTTCTTCAAATTTATATTTCGCCACACAAGTGAATTAAAACCCTTTGGCTAATTTATACCTGCTCAAGTAGTTACATGCAGTTAATATGTGGAGAACTTTGAAATTTAAAATTTTATTTTTGATAAACTTAATCGGTTAACTTTTCATTCGTAAAATTATAACACCGAATTTTTACAGACTATTATGAATATCGGGAATGTTCTCATTTCAGAAGAAACCATTTTTGAATCTACCTTATATTGAACTTCGGTTCCACGTTTCAAGTTCGTATCATAAATCCTTTTATACAAAGACAGGAAATGGTTTGAGCAAAAAAATTTTAGTGAAATAATAAATTATAAATTATAAAATTGAATTCATTTGTGTATTCTCTTCAGGAAAACCCAATTTCAATTTGCAATATATATATATATATATGAAGTGTTTCTCAGGCAACAATAAAATAAAATTTCGAAGAAATAATTCATACATAATAACAAAATAAAAATACATATTTGAAATTTGAAGAATCTGAAAATTATAAAAAATATTCTCTGCATTATCACCTAGATACTGAAAAACAACTGCTTAATTTGTTTCGAAACTTGTGACAAAGTATCTCGGAGCTGTTGATGCGTTTCACTCTATGATCTGTGCTGTGGGCATCATTGGATTTAGGTCAATTGATCTTGAAGTTAATGCTAGATGTGGAATACCCTAGTTTTCTCTAGGAGTCACTCTCGGAGTCACTTTGTGTGTGATAGTGTATTATCATCCAAGAAAACGAAATTTTCGCCACTAGCAACGTGAAATTGTAGGACTACGCCATTAATAACCACATGTGTCGGGGAGATCATAACTTGTTGGAACTGTTGGAAGTTCTAATAAATCATCTTTGCTACTGAAGCAAATTCCATTATCAATTTTTAGGAGGTTATAATGCCAGAAAATTCAATCGTTCATTGTACGAAATTAATCTCCAAAATAACGATGGGCGCCTTATTATTCACAGTAGTTACTACCGGAAGGATCTACTGACCCAGAATTTGAGTTTTTTGTCTTAACAAATTACAGTTCGCACGAAGACCATTCTTCGAGTTCATCACTACCAGTCTTTAATTTGACCCATCCAATTATATCATGGGAGAATTTCGCAATATCGAAATACACCAGAATCACCCATTACGTCCATAAATCATCTACCATAAAGCATTTTTATTCTGGGATCTTAATGTTGGAGATTTGTATTGCGATTTCGAAAGGAAGATTTAATGCAGGCAAAAACTGCATACAGGTATATTACCGTTGATATATTCGCAAACTTCCGCTCGTATATTAGGATTATAAGACGATGACTGACACATTCCATTCGTCTTAGAGAAAGCTCAAATTACATAATTTGAAAGAAAATATGCTCATCGATTGCAGTTGCTCAAATTTGCATGCGGTATGGAATGTGGATATGGAATATGGATGACTATTAAAGATGCCGGCATAATGCAAAAGATTAGTTATTTTCGGGATCATTTTAATACGAATGCAGAAGGCACACTGACATGTTATGTATGTAGGTATATTATTTTTCCTACCCCAGTTAATTTAATTTCGGAACAATTATTTTCTTCAACTATGATATATGTCGATTTTCAAGTAGAAATATGTTAGTTGGCAAAAGTGTCTGTTTGTCATCTTTTATTATATCGAATAATCTTCAGATTTATGTACAAGGTGAACGAAATTGAAATCTTTTTTTAACATCAGACAAAAGGCGGAAAAATTAATTTATTGTCCTGTTTCTCTTCTGAATACTTCGGAAAATTGCTTGAGTCTATTTATTTCGTCCACTTAAATCGATAATTAGCACCAAAGAGCACGGTTTCTTCAGGGGCATATTGGTTCTCACTAATCTATCGCCATATATCAATATTCCAAAAAGGTATCCAAGTGGACTCTGTTCACACGGATTTCTTCAAAGCATTCGACATTACAATTTTACAGGTTCTCTTGGATTAACTCATGGGGCTGATTTGTTGAGATGGATTGAGTCATACCTGTGTGAGAGAGAGGTCTCAGTACGGAGTTGTGGGTGATTATCGCTCGTCCTTTGTTGAATCTGGAGTTCCTCAGGGATCTAATTTGGGACCGCTTCTTTTCAGTTTACACATGAATGATCTGTGCAGGTATCTATTCTATGTGAATTTTAAGCGGATGACATTAAGATGTACCTGTCCCTGTTTGGTTCGATTGTTTAGGAGGTGACAGAAGTTAAAGACCTGGGTATACTTCGAAATTCGAGGTTATGGTTTCAACACCATATTGATGACATTGTGGTGCTATAATTTTCTCTCCTTAGCAGTACAGTCGATTATGCAACCCCAAATTGGAACCGTTCTTACTACAAATACTTCAACAAAATTGAAAGAATTCAGAAGAAGTTCAGAAGAACCCTGTATTGCAGATTCAGGAACAGGCAGCTGGCAGTTCAGATGTTCCTTTTTCCTGAGAATTACGCGATTTTATAACTGGCATATCTTTTTTATCGACAAATTCAACACTTCACACTGTAGAAATTATTCAAGAAAAGAGAGATACTTTTTCTAACCTCTTTTCTGACATATAAAACTATTTTTAACAGGAGGAGAAAGACCTTCTTCCTCTTAAAAATACTTTTTTTAACCTTTTCTGTTTCTTATTTTCAGTATATAAGAGTATACTCTTATTATATTAAGCTCATAATCATGATTGTATATTTTTTCTTGTATTGTATTGGATACTTTTTATTGGTTTTCCTGTTAAGATTCCTGTTCATATTAACATTGATCGCAGAGGCTCGTGCCTGTACAATTTGAAGAATAAACATTATTTAGGCCCGGTTGATCAGTTCGAGATTAAAGTTAATCCTAGATTAAATTTGACATTTCCGTTCAATTCTGTCACGTTAATCTAGGATCAACTTAAAGCTCTGCTTAATCCCGAACTGAACAACCGGGCCTCCTAGTCGGCAGGACATTGAATAAACTCATTCTACAAAAAATAAATCTTAACTCTCTAGAATTTCTTCACAAGGAGAATAGATAATGATAAGTAAAAAAAAACTCGACGAATCATCTTCTTTTTATTTCGAGTAATAAGCACAATTGTCATTTGGGCATATTAAACTTTGGTCATTATCTCTGCTTTATGTTTTTGCTTTTCTCATATTATCTAAAAACTTATTTCTCATATTTGTAATATAGAAGACATTGAAACATCCTCGCAAACCTCATGTTACAAAAGTTCGACCAGTTACTGGTCATCGTATGGCAGAGAATTTCAAAGGATTCTTCACATTCAATATAAATATTTTCGATGTTTATTTAAGCCTTAATTTTCTGTCACGTCTAATAAGATCGATGAAGTTTTAAAACTGCCAAAAACCACATGCAATGTTTACACTTTGATGGAAATAGAATCACTGACGCCAAGATAGATGATGGCATGTGATTGTTCACTATCTGCTACTTCCAGCTTCTCAGAGGTTAAATTAGAAGTAAATCGACTGGAGATCCACCGATTTCTTCGGAAATCTCTGTACAAGCATCAAATACATTCCTCTGATAGAAAATACCAGTTTATCCACTGCAATTAGGTGGAATAAATTGTTACGAATCAGATGAATACCGATCGTTGTTAATTGTACGCATTTATCTCCACTACAATCAATATAATTATGAGGAGTTGCATCATATTAAGTCACAACGATCATAGATAAGTTCGTTGCATCTGAACCGAGAACACCAGATATTCTTAACCATGTGATGCGATCTAGGTTTGGGGGAACTAAAGAAAGGCTCAGTTGATCCTAGAAAGTGCAGAACTTCATTATAAAACACTGTAAATTTTCCCCAACGTAACGAGTGACTTACTAGGTAAAAGTTTTTCAAGTTGAAAAGAGTGCCAATTCATATGATTCATGATTTTTGTATGCGGGTTTATTGTGGTAATTTTTTTCCTCATTATTTTCTTCCTCGACAGTTCTAACTAGCTACAATTCAATAGGTTCGAAACGTTCAACCACTTACTCGTTGAAAATAAGATTACAGTTCTTTCCACATAATACGAAAAGTTGATATAAACGGTATTTAATTTCCGAGAGGAACTGAACCATGACCGATGATACTCTCTGCACCTAAACCATACGTTATACCCTAGAGCGGAAGAACGACTTTGCCACTGGCAATCCGTGCTTGCTCTTCAACGCGTGAGTGATGCTCAACTCATTTGTATTATGTTGAATAATACCTATAAGAAGAATAACCTAATAGACTTTTTAATCCTCCGAATTTCTATCACAAATTATCGGAGGGACAGTGAAAGTTATGATGCAATTGTATAATTTCTTCATACGATAAACATGGTTGTGGGATATAAACAAACCTAATGAGAAATCAGTGAAAATGGATGTATAATTTTTAAAACTGAGTACAGTCAGAAGGGTTTTTCACAGTACATCCAAAAACAACAAGAGCTCATAAACCAAGATCTATCAAAATTAATTTTGTTGTTTAATTCTGTAAATAGATCTAAGACATTTTTTGACGACGTTCTTCATATAAAGATTTTTTTTTCAATGTTTTCTAATAACACTACGATATTTTGTTTTTGACCGGATTTCTAGATTATTAATACGGTGAGTACCCACAGTGAACAATAGGAAAAAATTACGCGAAGTTTTAAGATTATATGAGATCTTACGACTTTCTTGTCAACATACAGGTCATAATTTCGTAGAAGCTTAAGTGACAATCATGGAAACTCAAGTGACTAATCAATTGCTAAGCATACATCACACGTCCGTTAGTAATGTCAATGTCGCGATCTAGCGGTGTTTGTTTTCGAACAGGACTCAGCTTGTAACGATAAGACGATCGAAATAAGTTGAAGGCTGAATATTGTTCGATTTAGCTAACTGAGAATGAATAAATTAATTGAACAAAGCATTATAACTCCGCTCCCATGAAGCAGCGTTTTCTCAATCAGGAACTAGAAGTATAATTGGAGACGACCATAAAAATTTTCCCACAACTTTTAATGCACAGTTCAGATGAACTGGGAAGAATTGAGAAGAGGGCGTAGTCAAAGATTAGTGCTATTGATCGAGGGAGACAGACTACCTAAGTATATAATTTCGTACGCCTTCATGAAGAATAAGATCGTAAAACAGTAGGTTTTTCATTCCATTAGGTGTGCAGCCTATTACCATGTGAAATAATGAGTTTTTTTACTGCACCAGAAAAAAAGGCATCAACTTGCCCTAATGCAGACTTTCCCCAACTATTCCCATGCCAATAAATTCGATTTAATCGGATTTCGCAATGACAATTTAAAAGCGATAGGTATTATTCTCTGGCTCTCGTACATCAACGATGTTGATGCTGTCATGTTCTTTCGGCATTTCGAAAGAGGTGGAGAAAGAATTCGACATGGACTTTGTATAATACAGAGTGAGAAAATCGGAGAGAAAATAGTATAAATAAATCACATATTTTCAATAATTACTATTTCGTGAAAAAATCGAGGAAAAATATCTCCAGCAAGTCCATTTGATTCTCGATTTGATTTCAAATTTAGAGACGTTTCGTGGTTAACTGATGAATTTGTCTGTACGAAGGTTGGAGGCTAAATGAGTTTTCCAAATTGCCGTATTTAAGCATTCTTCTACAAAATAGTAGATATCGCAGGGGAGTTTAATAAGGAAGTACAATTCATAAGAGGTTTAAATGAGACCGAAACTATAGTCAGCATCTACTCTTTCTCGACGAAATTTTATTTCTGTTATCACTTTGAGTGATGTCAGCTCGGATGTTGGTTTGTTAGATCGATTTAGATGGTAACATCTGTTGATTGTTGTTGATTGATTGAATATCAGTATGAATCTTAAATAATTTTGTTTGTTACTTTTCTCTTTACTTTTCACTCACTCTGTATATTGTTTGTGATAAATATTTTGACATAACATCTTCAGTACAGAGTGATTAATCTCCGAGTTAATCCCCTTTTTCTAGACTCAATTTTAAAATTCATACACATACCATATTTGAAGTAAATTGTTAAAAACTCAAAATCCAATCACTCATAACAAATCAGACAAATCCGAGGACAAATCTCATTTTAAAATATGTCTGTACTTAAATAAATGGTAGCATAACGATAATGATTTCCTGCATAAAGCATTAACTAATTTTTTCGTTGATGATAAGTATGTAAATTTAAGTAAAATATCGAAGTATCCAAGCAAATTTTGTTGGTCTTCATAACTGATTGCAACGTCGCAGTTGCACTAGTTGCACTTGGTGCAGCTCCCCACCAAGGCATTAAGATAAATTACTTTCCATAGAATTTAGGAATTGATGCCCACTGCGATATTACAATCCTTTACATAAAACCCTGTATTTGACGGCGTGTTTCACCACGGACATTCTGCATATAGGTACACCAAACATCAATTATTTATTATTCTTCAAGTAAATTTCGCGAATTGGTAATTACTAATTACCTCAGTAATTACTTTCATGATTTGTAGTTTTTTTGTGAAAGCACCAGATTTCATGATAGATGAGAATTTTTCTCGGAATGTTCGTTTACAATTTTGTTCTAGATTTGTTTGCATATTTTGTGACGTTTAGTCGAAATGTTTCAAGATTTAGATATTTCAAAAAGCATCAGAAGAACTTCAAATACTTTAGCAAGGACATTGTCAGGCCCTCGGTCAGGCCTTGTCTTATCGCATGATCGATTATTGCAAACTCTGTGAAAAAAGTACAGATAAAAGAGCCAAGGACCTTTCCGGATTGAGATACATACATATTTCAAAATTTTTCACTTGAAACGAACTAAATTTTGGAGAGACCGCTATAAACAGTGTCTTTATGTAGCTACATGAAAAAACGATTGGAAATTTCGCAGAAAATTATCCATAAACCGAATACTCTGGCACTTTAAAATTTTAAAAATCGCTTCGACCGGTGTTACTAGGTTTTCTCAAAGTTCAAAAGGAGCATACAGTTCAAGGGAGCAAGACACCAACCTTGATCGGCGAGTTGATCGGTTCAAGAAAGTGGATTACAATATTTCTCTAGGTCAAGGTTCATGGAAACCCTGAAAGGGTATAATGGTAAATATTTGCCTATACCAATTTTACTTTTTAGTAAATTGCTATAGGTGTACCCGAGGGTGTACCGAATCAGGTAATGAGATCATCTGTAATCATTGAGAATTTATGGCTAGGTACACGAGTTCAATTTCAGAAATTGTTGAGGAACTGAAATAAGTACAATTTCAGGGTCAAGCTGTGCAAACTGAATATTATCCGAATTTTTGAATTGAAGTAAAATTTTTCTTGATGAAAAAAAAGTTTTCAACCAGTGGCATTCTGACTCCTGATGCCTAAAAACTGACCTCCTATTAGCTGTCAATACATTTTTAATATAAAGTTTCTTATGATTCTTCAAGTACCAAACCAAAGTATGTTATATGATTATATTCAATAAATCACTTGAATTCTATACGAAACTCACAGGGTTTCACTTATCAGGGTACATTATATTATATTCCGCAATGTTGTGATCGAGAATGTTATCGAATACATAGTTTATTTTCTTCGCTACCTCATCGAATTCACAACGTTATTTGTTTTCCTTATCGGAGAATAATAAATAGAATACTTCATTCCGTTTACCGGTGCGAAGAGGATATTTCAATATCTGCTGCGCAAAAGGGAGATGAAGATGCATCACCAATCACCGTCAGTTTTTGAGAACACAGGTAAAAACTATAAATAATGGTTCTCCCTCGGGTTCCCCATTCTGAACCTTAACGTTCAACTGGCAGTGGTTCTCGCACTTAGTTAATATTCGACCTTGCGCTATAACATAATTAATTGGTGCTTGCATTATCGATTCGACTTTCCTATTTGGAATTTGTAAAATTTCGCGAAAAATGGGTACCTTCTGATCCTGAACTTATTTCCATGTCCGAAAACCATATTGTTCCACCGTTATACGAAATTGTCCGAATCAAGTGGGTATTATCCAAAACAAAACACGTACACTCGGAGCACTGAAAGAGCGATACACCTTTAGCATGTCCAGCTGCTTGCTGCCCGAGCACCAACTGTCAACTGAACCACGCTCCACGGAATACCTGGTGAAAGACGCCCCCCTCTGGAGGAGGACAGAGAGATCGATGAACTCTTTATGTCTGACAAAGATAGAGTATGACCTGAGGATATAGTGAAAGGGAAGTACTCTACGCCGGTGAAAAAGTAGAGTGAGTTTATCAGAGTCGGATTGTAGGAACCCCTATGTGATACCAAGCGACCCTGATGTGAAATCAGCAACCATATGGCAGATGAAAAAATTCCTGTTGCATTATGCTCTTATTATATGTACCAAGCACTCTGCACGAGGCATTTGATGAAGCCCAAAAGAATGAGGCTAAACACGTACGGAAAAGTTTTTCCTGTGCAACTTGGCTAATCTCAGAACCTGTGACGGTTGGCATTTGGATGATATGAGGGATGGAGACCAAACAAACAATATTCGTGCGGCTTTCATGGGGCAGAAATTGTTTCTATATGTTTAGAGATCGACACCAAAGAATGCTATGCAACTTTTGAAAGCCCCTAACTCAAAGCACAGCTGATTGACTAAGAATATCGAAGAAGAGAAGCAAATTCATGTTGATTCCATCGATCCTTTTTTGGAAGATTATCCAAGCAGCTTAAAAAGCTGATCCCAGCTATTATTAAAATCACCGATGGAAATTTTCTGTTCTCTCTGGAGCATTTACATCTGCATTTTCTGGGTATCAACTAGGTGACATTTAGGACTGCATTTTTCTTTTTAAAAAAACTACACGCAAAGAAGCGTTTTCGTGTTGGATCACCATGCAACGTTCAAGCTGAATTTCACTCTTCAATACGACAATTTGGATTAAATAGCTTTGAGCATTCCATATAACTGTTATGATTTCTTTCAGCAACTCATTATATTACACTATCGTCAACAATGTGGCATAACCTTCTCGTGATGCACGCCTGCTTTTGGCATAAACGATGGAATTTTACGCTCTAGACAACACTCAGGATTAGTTCGTGTACTATACAATTTTCATATCGAGTCATCAAACGGTTCAGATAATGCTTACTTCTATGATGGTTGCATCTGTACCTACCAAATCTTTACATACAAGCAAAGCTTCAATATATGTAATATACTCTGACGTTGAATGCAATACGGCCAACATATAAAGGGGTGATTTAAAATGAAAACGATACCTCGAAACTAGAGAAACTATGTACACATTATATACTGCCAGTTGACAGGGTAAGACAGTAAAGCAAGATGCATAAATTGCAATATAGTATAGTAAACCTTTCATCGAAAGAATTATCGTATTGTTGGTAAATACTCATTTTCTAACAAAAAGGGACTGGCCCTTAAGATTTTTTTTGCCCAACTTTGTTTCATTTTAGCCAAATAATTAAACAATAAATGTTTTGTTCATGTAATTAACTACACCTAGCACCTTCTATAAGCTACGTTCAATTCTGTTAAATATTCCGATTTCTCACCTTGCATCTCGTAACTAAGAACAAGAACGCAAGTTAGTTTCTAGATTTCCCTACCATTTTATATCATACTGTTTAGAATATTGAATTGAAGTGGCCTATAGTAGAGAATCTTCAATTGAACTAAAAAATTGAAATATATGAATTTGGCAGGCATAAATTGATTTACCCATACACGTGTTTCGTTATCACTATAGGTTCTTCAGGTAGCACCCAAAATGAGTTGTCCACCCTTTTGTCTATTCTCTAATCGAAATACGATGAGTCCGTGTAATCAACGATTCTTAGGCCTGCCGCAGACATGCAATTTTTAGTTTTGCAACTGTTTAGTTGCAGAAGTGAGTACAATGCATTTATATGGGGCCGCGCAGACATGCAACTAAAAAGTTGCAGCGATTGCCTTTGTGTGCGCCCTAGAACCGCTTGCAATCAAACTGTTGCGCAACTGAAAAGTTGCATGTCTGCGGCAGGCCTTATCTAGAATTTATCGCCAGATGTGCCTTCACAACATGAACTGTTTTTCTAAAGGCCGCAAAAAAAAAATATTGGCTGAGACATAATGGGAAGTAGGGACACCCTACACTGTAAATCTTAAAATAGCGCACGTGTCTGAGGAGCAGCTGATACAAGTCGTAACTTCACTCCCCCAGTAGAATATTCTTTGTGGGATAAACAAAATGAAATATTCCTTTTCCTGGTTCAGAGATTTGAGAAGTCTTGCCCAGACTACCTGATAAAATAAAAATGAACCTCTTAATATAAACAAATTTACAGTTGAAAGCTACCGTAATAGAATCCGATTGCATAATAAAGCTCAATATTGCTAACAATACTGTCCAAAAGATACCGATGGGTTTTTAAAGAATCTAATGATTTTATAATGGAAACAACATGATATTCCCGAAATGTAGACAAGTTTTGTCATGAAGAATATACATATCGCTCAGAGTACAGTTTCAGATAAGAAAATAAAAATAACACAAATGAATGAATGAATCACTGTAGAGAATCTCTGTAATGTTCAACGTAATAAAGTGCAATAATCTAGATGGTTTTGGTGCGCTGGCGTTCTTCGAAAGTTAACAAAATACATCGAAGCGAAGAAGGTGTCTGGACAATGCCCGAATTATTAATTAACATGAGTGAGATACTATAAATCTATAAATTATAATACGAAGAATGAAGATGGATATCTAATGTGGAGAGTATTTCAGATAACATAACCTGAGATTTGATCTAATTATGTTCTGAATCATATGAGGTTTGGAATTGTTGCTTCAATATACAGGGTGTGTCTTTGACTCGTAAAAATATTTTAACAATAGATTCTTGAGGTCAAGAGAAACAGTATTTTTGCTAACCAATTTTTTCCGAATCGGTTTAAAAGATACAGGCTGTTGAAAAAATATTATTTTTAGTTCTATCACAAAAACGGATTTATGGAATGAAATGAATTTCGGAATATATTTATTTGATGAATCTTTTGCGAACACAAGATGTCACCCACGTCTTCCAGTTTTCTTATTTTGACCATTACGTACCATAAAAATACCAAAAATCCAAAGAACCCAACTACTTAGTTGTACTCCATCTTTTGAACGTTTTCTGTTCAAATAGAAAAATATCTGTGAAATTCGAAAAAGCTGGTAGTTTGACCGAACGCAACTCTTTTTAAAAGATCCACAGATGTGTAGTGTCATTCTGAAAGTAAATGTGTTTTTCCAGGGGTGGCACAGCTCATTATGAAACGGCTATATATTTTTATCAGGATCGAATCGGAAAAAATGGTAAAGGAAAAAAGTGTTTCTTTTGACCTCAAGAATCAACTGTTGAAATATTTGTACGAGTCAAAGACTCAACACGTATAAATTTAACGAAAGCAGTTCGATTGTTATTTTGGATGGATTATATTATGAAAATGCACTCTTTTACTTATAAGGTAGGTTCGGCAAATGCGTATTTGAGGTAAGGATATACAAATATCAAAGTCTCTGATAACCTGACAGTACCGACACAACATAGAAGGTTCATTATCATATTATCAATCAAAATAACCTACCAACTTGACCGAACTAGTTTTTGAGTTTTTTTTATTGGAAGAACAATTAGAGACACGACGTTTATTAATATCCCGAATGAGAAAAAAAATATGGGACTGGAATATGTGTTACTATTGTATCACTGGAGTGGAGTACTCAAAAAATCTTTGACTACACCACTGCATTTCCTCCTGAAAAATGTTACATTTCTTTTTCGATATCACCTAACTTCAACGAAACAGAAGCACCGAAAAATGAGTTTTTACTTATAACTTGCGAATATAAGAAGATAGAGTTATGTGGTTTTGGCCATTATACATCTTTCGAAAATCGAAGTAGGAAACGTGCCATCCTTTTTTTTCTAGCTTTTATCGTTACAGTGTTGCCATTCAATACCATCGAATTTTGCCCACTCTGTACTTATAAAAATCATGAAATTGTTTTTATATGCGTTTCACTTTTTTACATATTTTTACTTACAAAAAAGTTACATGATATTTCACCGTGTTACGCGGTACAAAAATGAGTACTACAATATTTAGAAAACGCATTCCTCCAGTGGCTCAATGTGTTTTTAATTGCGAATCCAAAAAACCTAAACGCCCTCTTTTGCCAAATCATGGACTTTCTATAGAAGGTTCATGCAAAAGGAGGGACTGAGTGAAATGAGTAATCGTCATACCAGGGTATTGGTGATATATACAAATGTTTCTGTTTTCTGAACAGACCAGTTGCCCAGTTGCTAGTTGCTATTGCAAAATGCCATTTAGGTACTTGTTATAGTTCTTCCTGACATAGGTTTGAAGGACGAATTCGAAAATTATCAACGGTAGTATTTCGAAACGCATCATCCCAAGCATTATGATTTATTAATGTTTGTATTATTGGAAGTGTTTTTGGAAGAAAAAATCAATTTTAATTAAAAGAAAGTTAAATTTGTCAATTGAAATCTTAATAGCTCAGTGTTTGTATCAAAAAATATAATTTAAATACCAAAAAAAAAATTCAATCAATGCCGTAAGAGAAATTAATTGTTTGCTTCTCGTCTCAGATATTTGTATTGATCAACAAAATCACTCAAAAAATCACTAAAAACTTTTGCACTTCACTTGAATTATTCACACAATTCAGAAGGGTGCAAAAATGTAATTGGTCTAGGAAAATAGGCAATTCTAATACAGCGTTGATTCGGTTGGAAACTATACGTTGAAAACAGCTAAAAATGCTTACTCTGCCTCAGCAACCAGAACTTCGAAATATTTCACTTGCTGCTGCACAAAGGTTCTACTGCTCGTATTTCTGAGAAACAGCAGCTCGTCATCGAAGGTATTATCCATAGTGCACATATTAGTTTCACAAAAAAGAACAAAATCACACAAACATCACCCACCGCTAAAAACAGTGCACAAAAATAAGTAACAATTTTTTCGAAGGTACAAGAGCAAGGCCGGCTAAATACAAACTGTGGTCATTTGTTACATTGTCGCACTTTCACCAAAAGGGCCCTTGGACCTCTTCTTTTTCGGTTCTCAGAATTACCAACCGCTGAGTCTTTCGGGTACCTTCGACTATAAGACCTTTGAATATTTGAAGAATCATATTTTTAGTACGCTTCCGGTGCTCAAACATTCAAACTAACAGAAAATTGATTTTGTACTTCACTAGGCGTAAATAAACGAATTATCGGAACGACCCTAGAAGTCACTAAAAAACAAAACTACACTTGGTCAGAAAAATTCAGATGTATTCGTATACATGTCCATCATTAATGATTGAAGAGAACGGTGTTTGTGTATGCTTAAAATTCGCGAAGTTGTAGAAATGGTACGATTCATTGGTAAAGGAAAAGTAGTGTCATTAGTATTTGAAATTTCGCTCTACGGTGATTAGCTAAAATGGGACAATCATTCGATCTTACTTTCCGTTGTAACATTCCGAAACTATTCATTTCCGAATTATTGATATGGACTTGCCAGTCCACATTCACTTCAGAAGCTAAATTTCCAATGAATAACTTCGGAATTACACATGACACATGACCAAATAATAAATATACTCCCCCTGAAATCTTTACAGCTAAGCGTTGAAAATTGACCAGTGAAACACTGAAATGATATTGCCACGATAGAATCCAAATTTTGTAAGACATATCACACAATACAATCTTTGACGTGTACATATATGTATAAAAGAAACCTGAGGAGAAGCACTTTTTCTGTCTACTATTTTCTCCAATTCGTCTCTGTTGAAAATCCATGAAAAAATTCAATTTCTGGTTATGTCTCACCGAATGGAATGATTTTCGGAATACAGTTTTTCATCGATGTATTGAATCTTTTCGGAACACAAAATTCCACCAACATTTTCCAGTTTATTCTTTAAAATGATAATAAGTCGTTTATTTCTAACAGGGTTAACCCCTAATTACAGTAAAACACAAAAACTTAATTACAATATTTCCATGTGGAACTCATAACGAATTACAATGTACATAGTCAATCAACAACAACAAAAAAGAAAAAGACACACCAATCCAAGCTCAAGATCAGTTCAAAGAGTTGTAAAAATAATAGGCCTCCACGAATGACCGAGAAGAATCGTGATGTATGTCACATATACTTGCGAGCGTGACCCTTGCATACCATAAAAATATAGAAGTACCAGAATTTCAGAAAATCCAACTCTTAGAAGTAAATTGAATGAGCATTAATGAATATTTGGACCATTTCGAGAAAGGAAGGTATTCTTCATATTTTCACGTATAATGCGTCGTTTTAGAATAATTTCCTATTCAATAACAACAATAACAAGTATAAGGGTGAGCTTTTGAAAACTGAACGGACGAAATAAATTTTTTTCGAAAAAATGCACCGACAATTCTGTTTCACTGGGACAACTTTCAAAATTATTAGTGTAACAACTCCAAATCCTACCTATATTTTGAAGAGGAAAAATGGGGGTCTTTTCTCAGTTGAGTACATTGGATTTTTCTTCATTCAATCCATTCGGTTTCGGGATATTCGAATTGGAATTTTTTACAGTACTGGATATTTAGGATGAATCAATTTATTCTATACAGACGTCGAAATATTACTGCTTGATTATTCCATCAACAATTGAGGTAAGAAATGGTTTATTCAACGGCAGAAAGAATAGGAATAATTTTTTTATTTTTCATCAGAAACAAGTGCAGGAACAGTACCTGCAGCAGTTATGCCATCAAAATTGCAGAATTGAAGAGTTAAAATTCGATTGATTCTTGATTCACACAGCATGCTCAAAGGGAAAATTGTTGTTAAAAATGCAAATGTCAATATTCGAAATCGAATGGATTGATTGACAAAATTAAATATGCTGAACTAATAATAGAAAGTCTTCTCAAATGTGGTATCACTTACACTATCCTTCCTGTTCAAAATGAAGGGTTTGGGATGGTAAAACTAGGGGTTGAAACTATACGGTTTTGAATTTTATTTCAGAAGTTGTTCCCGTTGTATCGAAAATCGTCATGTCCGATAATTTTTCTCAATAAGTTCCTTGCACCTGTAATTCAATATATTTAGTTTTCCAAAGCCCCCCTGTATAACTGAAATTTAAAAAAAATGGGTAGTTTTGCTGAATTCAACTGTTTTAGACTTCTACAATTGTATAGTGTCATAGACAGCTTGTTTTTCTAAGGGGATTCTGTTTTTTCAGTGGTGGGATAGATGAGGGGAAAACTTTAATAGATATAACCATTCGTGTAATATTTTTACGCTTTTCAAGTCAGCTTTTTACAGAACATTGGAATAATTTCTTTAAAATATTCAAAATATTCTTGAAGTGTTGTTATACTTGATAGAAAGTATAGGTTTCAAAATTCCGCGGTTCAAGGGTATCCTAAAATTCATTGAGTTTAATTTTCCAAAAAAGGCCTTTTTAACAACTGTGTGAATGTACACAGAAAAATTTTAGCTGAGTGGGAATACGAGTGTGAAACTTCGAATTATATTGTATCTTTCATTTGGAAGTGAACATATGTATTGAAAATGTTCCTCCCTCAGATGAGGATATGAAAACCACTGTATTGTCAGAAATTCAATCAATTTTTCAAGAAAAAAAACATTTTGAAAATAATGTCATGACAGTCTTTATTTTTTCGAAAATATCATGGAAATTTCTTAGTTCTTGTGCAATAATGTGGAAGGGGTGAATGCAGCTTAAGAACTAACTGGGATTCGCCCATAGATGACGATTAGGTGATCGTCATCTGCCGATAGGGCTTTTCTATATTTTCTTTTATTTTTTCTTTTTATATCTCATTTGCTTTATAAGCTGACTTCAACTTTTTCGTTGAATACTTATGTAAAACATCAACTATGTTCCTGTGAAACATCAACACAACTACTAATTCCAAAATAATTCCAGCAAGAGTTTCAAAAAAATTTACCGAGTAAATTTTAATTTGAGCCATATTCACAACAGCTGTTTTTTCGGCAGTATTTGGAATAATAGTAGAAAAAAACTATTTTTCTACATCCAATATTTCAAAATAGATAAAGGGATCAGCCAGTCGGTGCTGTTCTGACTCACTCGGTGTGAGGCAAAGGATCTGAATGAATACCTAAGTGGAACTGAATTGGCCATTTACACTTAACTCAGGTAAAAACACTTGAAACCCCATTTAGGCAATTCTCAAACAATTCTGCTTCAGATTTTATTCTCTAGATGACGCTCACCTTCCAAACGCCAATTATCTAGCAGCTTTAAACTTGATCAGATGTATATTTTTAGGAATAGTTGTACATTTTTTTCTGGGGGAACGACCGGTGTTGGGCAAGACGAGTATCTGTATAGAGGACCGCCCTCTGTATGAATTTGAAACAATCCTTCGAAAACACTTGAGCGTCAGATTTTTCCTCATATTTTGTCTTCCCGTCAATAATCACAATATAAAATGTAATAAAAAAAAAAATATTTCTTCAACAATAACGACAAGTGGAGTTATAAGATTGTTGAGTTGACTTCAGGCGTTCAAGATCAAAAAAATTAAAAAAAAAAATTAAGTTCCAAATCATTTTTCGGTACAATTCCTAACATTAAAATTTCATTTAGGTTGGTAGATGATGCTGATGCAATGCGTTCAATCATGATTCAATTAAAACATCTTAAAATTAAATTACTGAAAAACAAAAAGAAAATTGAATGACTTCTTCGTTCTAGGACCAATGGAAAGAATGGTTTATATTCTAACCGTATATTTATCACAACTCAGGAAGTATAGTAGTATGTAGGTACCCACTTCTAGTTCTGGATCCCATATAACTGTAAAGAGTCTTACTCGAACTGGTTTGCAATAAATATAAAAATTCTTCGAAGGTTGTACTGGGACAGTTGACCTTTTTATTGACACCTATTGCGACAATTTCACCCAATCATGAACGTAACGTTGGGAGAAAATTTCATCTACCCTTTGGAAGGAAACAATCTTTGTGTACAGATTTCCTCCAGGAAATAATGTAAGATATACGTTGTCACAAAAAGAATATTAATCTTCTGGGAAATAAATTGATAATTTTAGTGGATTGCACAGTGAATTCTGTTATCAAAGTGGGTTTAATATCAGCCCCTATGAATCAGAGCCAAAATAATTCTGAATGGACCAGAGACCAGAAGAGTACAACAGGCTCGATGGAATGTTCTGTAATGAATTGATCAAAATTGATTTCCGAAATTTGTGCACTAACACCTAGAAAAAATTACGGTAATCGATGAATCAAACACAAAATATGTTCAAGTAAGTTGTACTTCTGGTGTTATCATAAAATTTTCAATAAGGCTTATGAACTGTCAAAAGACGATTGGTTAAAAAAAAATATTTAGAATTCATTCGAAAGGATTTGAAACTGTATACTTCAATCATACAATGTTTAACCTGATTCCAATCAGCTTCTATAAAATTTTATATTAAATCATATCTATAAGGTTTTAGTGGTAATTAATCATAAACTATGAATCAATTAATTTCTGTTGTTGCATACCCTCAATTCGATTTTCTGGGCCATTCTGGGCAATTTTTTTACTTATATGATTTTAACCGTACTTTACAAAAGTCCAACGTGAGAAATTCGTACGAAAACCCAAACTGGGGTTGCTTGAAAAAATGACCTTGCAAATTATTTTCTCAAAAACGGGTGAAACCTAGGATTTTTCCCGCTCAGAGGATCTTTTTCTATGAGTAAACGGATAGCTTTTCTGATAACGGATTGTTTAAAATCTACTCACCAAGTCCCAGGTATAAAGAAATATCTTAAAATATTTATCAAGTTACACTGTTCCAAACGTAATCTAATAATAATTTTATAATATACGAATGCGTTCTTTAATTTCAGATGTCAGAAATAATGAACATTTCCATCAGAATAAAATTCCAGTCCTTCAATATGTATTATGTGTTCAATAAAACGTGATTTTGAATATACCTTCATATTGGTTCATTACAAATTCGTTTTATTGTGACTTGATATTACTCATATCATATGAGTTCAACTAAACAGCCGATTATCTATAATTTATGTATACTTCTTACGGCTTATGTTCTATGATGGTATTTATTTGAGAAGTGGTTTTCAAAATGCTCCACACCGACTCAGAAGTATTAGTATTAGAGCTGCTGAAGATTACCACATTCCAAAATTACAAAAAACTCTCTTGCGATATGAAGAAAACGTTATAATTTTTGCGCTATTTCTTCATAATTATGCAGCATCCACTCTAATCATAACGAATCTAGAATAAATTATTCAGGTATGTTATAAAGAAACTCGAGGATGAAAATGCAATTGCTCCTCACTAAAGAAAGCATACACGAACAAGCTTAAAGGATCATATATGTAATAATTGTTCAATAGGAAAAGATCATATTTGGATTAATTTACTGAAGAAAGAACTGTCATCCGGTGGTTTCAAATATGAATGAGTCAAGGTTTCTATTTATTGACAATTAATGTCGAATAAAAACTACAATTCAAAATATTTTCAGAAATTGACCCTATGATGAAGGAGTCTGATGTAGACTCCGAAACGTTACATAATTATAATTTCAAAGTTCCATTTTTCAGTTCATTGTCAGGCAACAATTTTTTCTACTTGATTTGCTCCTGAAAAATTAGTGCAAGAATTTACGCATCAGGAGCAAATCGGTTATTTCAATTTTTTTAATTGATTTTGTTCCAGAAATTGGGAATGAAAACCCTAAAAAGTTTCAGAAGATGTAGAATCCTCTTAGATTAAATTTCAATCGATATCTGAAACATTTAGTTTGTTTTATTTTACTGTTACTGTTGATATTGGTATTGATTTCTGACCCAATATTGGATTAAAAAATGTATCCAAATCAATATTTTCTAACACAAAATATCAACCTTCAGAATTTCAGAGGCTACTTGAGGACGGATTTTTCTGAACGTTATCGCTTATACCTTTGTAGATAGTGCAGAGGTGAGAACAGCTCTGATAGGGGGATTAGTAGACCTCACGATCCCAGTGGACCCAGTGCAGTATAACACTCTTTTTATCTACTAACCATTATACTTATCTTTCTTCTGCGATTTGAAAATGTTTTTCAGTTGTTGCCGACTCATCTATAATAAAGTTCCAGTTCAATTCAAGAATATGTCCTTAATCCTTTTCAAAAATGTAGTTTAAAATATTTTTTCTGTTATTTTGCATTTTATTATTGTGCATTTTATGACATTGATGTTTTTATAAAATTTAATTTTACCTAATACCTGAGGGGGCTTTTGTTTTCTGATTTGTCCTCATTGTATTTGTTGAGTTTGTTGTTTTATTTTATTTATTTATTGCATTTTTATATTTATTGTATTTATATTAATATTATTGTATATATATACAGTTGATTTTGTATGGACGAGTGCAAACGATATTGATCAATTGTAAAGCACGAATAAAGATCACAATTACTATTACTGGTACTATCTCGATATCTATTATCTGAGGGCAGGAATACAGAGTGTCATGCCAGTTTGATGTAAATTAGCATAACATAGCAATGAAATATTTGTGTCTAGACAGAAAACATACATTTTTCTATGTTCTAGGCACTAAACACATGTATTCTACGCTATGTTCCATCATACCTGATTCCCCTGTATATACATAGGTACAGAACATTACTCTATGTTAGAGCAAACTTGAACCATCTGAGCTACTTTTACATAAGGCCTTTTATATTGTGGATGAATACCTGAATGATTATGATACTTTAGATTCGTTGCTAGTTGATTTTATATTTTATTTTGTTGAAAATTAATACTTGCACATTGTTTTTTGTTGATGCTCATACTTGACCTGTCCCATACATTGTATCTATGTCTGAAATGACGAATACAGATTATTATTATTATTCATCTAAACTTCAATAGCAATACTCGAAACGCTCTTTGGATCAGGATAATATATTTTTTTATTCAAATAAAGCTAATCAGGTATGTAATGAAAATCTGAAATGTTAAATCTTGTATTCTTTCCACAGTGCATTGATTTAGTTCAGATTTCTTTTGAAAAAATCCGTCTATACGTCAAACCCCAATTAAAGTATACAGGGTGAGACTTTGACACATACAAATATTTTAACAGTAGATTTTTAGGTCAGAAGAAACCCTTTATTTCTTTACCATTTTTTCCGAATTGGCTCAGTTTATATTAGATGCAGGCTGTTGAAAAACCATAAAAAAAGATTATTTTTAGTTCTATCTCACAAATGGTCTCATCGAATGAAAAGAATTTCGGAATACAGTTTTTCATTTATTTGATGAATCTTGTTCGACCACAAGATAGACTCATTATAACCATTACGTACCATAAAAATATCAGTAATATCAGTATGAGCAATCACCTTGTATCTACATTCAACAAGGATCATGATGCAGGTATGATAAAAATACCTTGTAAGACTAGGGTATAGTTTTAAAGGGTATATAGCCTGCATATCAAAATGGATATTAGCTCGAATGATCTGAAAAAGTTCATAAAAGCCGATCAAAAAGTTATTCACGATATGGGTTACAAGATATCACATGGAATGAATGTTATAATGGATTGCTGTACTCAAGTCTGAGCTAAATTGATCTTTCTGTCAGATCGAATTACATACTCGTACTACCATACTAGATACTGCGGTATAAACCGAAAGTCTCCACACATTCGCAAATCGAGCAAGAGAATGGAAACTAGTAGCGTATCGAATATCTACCGTTTCAGTTATAATACTAATTAATCGATATTAATTAAAGCCGAGGCGAAATTTTTTACGATATTCCTTCCAATCTAGTTGGGATAATCGTCTGTCTCGGGTGTCATTGTCGAGGACAAAGCAGCTTAGATACTCCGACTTATCTTTCCGGGAAACAAGAAACGCCGTGTTTATCTAGATTCAGATTTGTTTTGAGGCTGAGCATCGCCTATATGACCGACAAGGAAAAATGTATTGCATTGCCGTTTCTTACGAAGTACATGCTGGTATAATTCACTAGCGAATGTTCAATAGTTAGTGCCTTCACTGGATACTTGATCTTTTAAAAGATTGCGATTTGCCACAGAAAGGTACCCATGGTTGAGCAGGTTTATCCGGCTGTTCAGCGAGAACAGAAATCTCTTGAAATTTTTCCGATTAACGATAGACATAGCACATGGAATCAGCAGTACCATGACAAAATTTAACACTCTTCATATGGAACTTTGAAATAAAACGGAAAAAAAAATAGAAAAATTTTTTCATTGAAGAACAATTGTTCATTCATGTTATTCACTTTCCGAGATTAAATGATTTTCTCCAAGGATTTCCACATGAAAAAATTTCTCGAAAACTCTCGCCATTGCCTAAAATTCTAAACCTGCTGTTTAAAAAAAACCTTCGTAAAGTTTTTTGATTTTGATTTGATTCCATTTTTTTGTCTTTGTGCTTCCATCTTTTCGACGAAAGTGTGGCAACACCCCAAATTCTGGTAGTCTTTACCCCCTTATACGGCTAATACGGATGGCGAAAAACTCCCTTGGTATAAACTGCTCTTAACAAGAAAACTGAAGTCACTTACAATGTCAACCCTCAACAAAATCTGAATATCTCTTACAAGAGAGTTAACAGTTATTCACTGTTTTTCCCACTTTACAATAAAAGATTAGTACAGTGGAAAGAGCTAATAAAAGAACGTTTCAGCGTGCGAAAAAGCAAATCTAGGCATTCATCGCACAATGAAGATTAAGGAAACGCACATATTTTGAAAAAATATAGGCTTAACAACGTTTTGACGTTTTTTGAGATGACGTTTTTGGCTGGAAATGCTGAAATGATAATGATGACAATTTGATGACATTTATTCCAAGATCCGTTATTGCTTGGTATAGCGAAAAAAGTCAAGATTCCCCATTGTCCTGCTAATTATCGTTCCTTAGAACAGGACCCATCCATTGATTCTTTATCAGAAATTTAGATAGGCATCATGCGTTCCGATACCGATGACAACTACAAACTTGTTAATAATGGAGAGGAAGTGAAAAGGATGAAACAAAGAACGAACTCTCTTTCAATATAAAGTTCAATCTTTGAGTATTCAATAGGGGTTAGTTCTCAATGGTTTTATGACGATATTAAGAACAGAATAACGAAAATTTGATTGAATCGATATTGTGGTTTTCATAATTCCACTAATAAAATAAAGTAATTTCATTATTCCACAAGCTCATAAAGTGGAATTTTATACGGTTCAAAAGTATGGATAATACTTCAATTATAAGGCGATTAAAATGATTTATCATACTATAATATACATCGACGAAATATTGTATTTTTCAATTCTAAAACTACCTACTACAGCTTTTTACTGTTGTTTGCGGTCCATACATCACATTATTTATGATCAACATCTTTACTCGCTGGTGAAAATGAAAATCTAAAAAAAGCGTGGTGCTATCACAATATACAATATAATTATGAATAACCTTAATATATCCCAGCAGGATCTGAAAACGAACCGAAAACACCTCACAAAAAATGAACAAAACGCCACGACAGCTAGGAAAAACCGTAGACATATTTCCCACTTTTTCGCAAGAATTATTTCGAACATTTCCACCCACTTATGTCTTTCTCTTCATACATTGAAGTACTACTGAATTCCATTCTCTACTAATATGAAAACCGGGTAATCAGCTATCCTGACCAATACTTCCTGGATAAAATATATCCTATGCCATTCGATTCTACGTTTAATTACTACTGAACAATGGTCTGATAATTTCACTAGGAATATCTAGTTAGGCTAAAAAATCGTTATATGCATGGGTATTCTGGCGAATCATAACATTTTCTTACCGTACTTTATGAACAAGTGAAGATCGATGTAGATTAATATTTAAGTTTCGCTGAAACATCCATGGAGTGAAGAAGAATAAAATCAATGAAATTAATCAAAAACGCTACGATTTGCATTCCAAAGTATTTGTTTTCAAATTTTTAGAACAATATTTTTACTTCAGCCTTCAGAATCAGAACCTGAATTGAAAAAATACTTCACAAATTACATCAATTATGATGATCACATGCTCGATTCCACAGATTCATAATTGGAAATGATAAACATATCTGAAACTAACAATAAGAGGGATGAAACACACGAACTTCTATTGCAGTTACACTCAGAAATGTGTGGAGAAAATTGGACTGTCAAATGAAAAGTTGAAAATAAAAATACATAATATTTTGAAGATGGGCACTTAAAAGTCAAAACCATTCAAAACATCTATTAATAGGTATTGTTTCTTATGCATCAGCTGGAACCTTCGAAAATATTTTGATCATTATCAGTTCGATGAAATTATTATTCAGGGTGCAAGAAATAGTAGGTTCGTGTTTAGGAATAAATCAACTGAAAAAACATTCATTAGAACTGTACATTATATCTAGACAGAATTAACTCTGAATACGCTAACGTCCTTGCGTGGTATTCCAGCTTGTTGTTATTCTACAGGAGATTGTGAATTTACTGCTACCTTCGTTTAACAACGTTTCTGTACAGTTCAAGAAGATCCGAAAGAATTATGGCAGAACAAATAATATTTCTTTTTGACATATTATGTCAAAATTAGTTCTGCGCACGCAGCACGTACAGTCTTAGATCTCGAATCCAAAATTTACTTATTTTAAAATTTTTGCCACGGTGTCCTGAATCTTTTTCTATCACGTGATACTATGAATTCAGCTTCAATAATACAGGATGTATTTAAAGGTGGGGCTTTTGTTTTTAGTTTAAGGTAGAACTGGTCAAAATAAAGCGTTTCACCAAAAAATACCTACGTATATACAAAACTTTCAAAATGACGAAGTTGAAGAAAAATTTCAAAATAATTACTTAAATAGATCCTAATACGGACCTAGATCATTTGTGATCTCAATTATCGCAAAGCAACGAGAAAAAATGTACCTCGTGATGACTGAATCAACCATATGATTCGTTTAGAAGTTTAGAATACTGACCCGTTCGATTTTTGCGTGGTTTTGAAAGGGAAACTTATGATTTTTGAAAACATCTCATTATTCGGTAACTTCAAGGATTTCATGAAATAGATAATTTCGATGCCAAGAGACAGAAAAAGTCTCAAGGAAACAAGTATAAAAAAATAACATAATCTTTCAAAAAATAAAATTCGTCTAAAAAAATTTTTTCACAATTATTGTCATCACAATCTTCTTCTTGTCCCAACAATCTCACCCCACGTAAAAATGGTGTGAAATAGAAAAACAATAGCTGTATTCGGGTTCGACTTTCGGACAGTCCGAGAATGGTTTTAGAACTGCGCAGAGGATTCGATACTAGGGCGCAACAGTTTTGCGCAGTTCTAGAACAATTCTCGGACTGTCCGAATACAGCCAATAATATCAGTTTGTTAACACAAGCACTTTCAATAAAGTTTCCCAATTTTCTACACCGTTTTCACCCAAATTGCACGCTAGTGACCTGATGCAATTAATCATATAGACTCGGATTTACTGAACCATTGTAAACAATAAGAAATGGATCACGCCTTCACAGTAAGGCGTATTAAGGCGTAGTAAGGCGTATTATTGTAAACAATGTCGATTCAGGGATATACTCATTTCATATTTCATTTTCCGATGCTTTCCATCGATTTTAAAATTTAATATTTGTCGAAATTCGTCAATTTTTTGTGAAATGACGATGACACCTACGTTCTGTCAAAAAAAGCCTCACCTTTGAAAACACCCTGTATTATATATTTTTTTTATTATTATTAATCGTGAAGCATCTTTATACGAGAGTAGTACGCATAAACGAACTTGGCTTATCTAGAATTGTATACGTAGAAGAAAATAAACAGCGTCCTAAAAGAGCAACAACCAGTCTGCTCGCTGCCGTCTGTAAGATCAATAGTTTGCAGATGGTGAACGTGAACAATGTCCCCAGATGCTTTTATATCTCACTGTCTTATCTTATATTTTATGAAAGGTACCAAAATATTGAAATCAAATTTTTTATTTCAATCTCAAGAAACTTATGGGGTCGAATTGGAAATAAATTTTATGAAAGGTATCGAAATATTGAAATCAAATTTTTTATTTCAACCTCAAGAAACTTATGGGGTCAAATTGGAAATAAATTTTATGAAAGGTATCGAAATATTGAAATCAAATTTTTTATTTCAACCTCAAGAAACTTATGGGATCAAATTGGAAATAAGAGGGAAAACTGGCTTTTCATTTCACATTTCATTCAACGGTAAATTACACGGGTCAACACAAAATTTGACTTTGAGTGCAAAGCATAAAATTTCGATAGTTAAGATCCTAATTAGACGAAAAAAAAATATATGGCACGAAAAAGTTTGCTTCTGTGTTTAGGAGACTGATTCAACGATAGCATTTACACTAAAAACAATCAACATGTGGAGCTCATGGCTTGTCTTGATTCCAAACAGGAAAGTCAAAATATGCTTCATAGGCTTCAGAGAGAACGTGAGATGTCTTTAATTCGTATTTCACGTCACGAATTATAATTAATTGACCATATATAAAACAAAATGCATCAGCATCGTATTTACATTTTCTTGACGATATTTGAAGTTTGTCTGGGCTAGTAAACAACACCTGATCATTGTTTATGACTCGAGTGCCCTCTAGCGGCACCTTGTAAACGTGAACACCCCACTCTCATCGGACGATCTTTTTGAATTATTAAAAATTATAAAAAAAATGAAGAACGACTATTAATACTATAACTATCACAAAAGCAAACTTTATACCAAAAAAAGTTATTTTCTTTTCGTTTTTGTGCATAATTAACCGGAAAATCCTAGTATAAACGTTAGGACAAAGAACAAAAATTTTTTTGTAGAGTCGTGTTATGGGATGTCTCATTAATCTCATTTTTGCAGTAACACAAAATGTTGGCATCCTATATTTGAATACCTAGGTATGCAATAATTCGTTTTGGGTCGAATCGAAAGCTTTAGTTATAGTAAGACTCACAATGCAAAAAAACAAATTTATATTACTACGACAACCACATGAGTACGTACGTCATGCTGAGGTAAAAGTCTTTTGTTTATTGTTGTGGTCACCAATCTGGCTTGCCAAGCAAGGTCGAACAACAGATTGGATCAAGCTCATAACCATCTGTTTGATCACGAGACTATTTTCGTCCCTCATCATTATTATTTTTATGAGTTACCTACACGCTACCAATAAAAGTACTAGTAGATTCGTTTTATTTTTATTTTACTCACTCGAGACACTAATAAATTCAATTCATCCACTAACAATGGCTCTTTACGTTTTCTTGTTCCACATAATAAAAAGCCAAGTAAGGAAGGTGAATCAAAAAGCATTCGAAGCGAAATATCCAAACCAGTAGAGGGAAACACTCCAAACTGTACTTATTTTGATACTTAAAAATTCGCAATTAACTCTCGTTCATGTTCAGCGAAGCGAAACTCTAAATGCCAAATATTTCTCCGACATACTGATTCAATTCACCAATTTGAAACGCTGCTATTTTTCACGCTATTTTTGACATGGTTAAATTATGCTGAAAATATCGGAATTACACTATGTAGTTCCGATTTGGTGGTTGCTGGAAGAAGTATCTACTAATAGGTGTATTGAAAAAGAGGCTTAATGTTGAGATAAGTTCATGGGAAGTATCAAGAATAAGTAGTGATTAATTCTAAGAGAAATTTCATGCTAAACATTATAACAATAATATATATGAAGAATATTCATTCATACTTCATTGTAAGGTATCGTTATATGAAACTGCCCGCAATATTTAAATGAAACATTTTTCTGTTTGCTTTAGAAGTGAAAAACTATCTATGTCAATAAAAAAATACGAAATTCCTGTCTTTATGTCTCACTTGTAGCGAGTGAAGAATTGTGAGGTGAACCATATGATATATTTTATAAAAAAACAAAAAAGAAACATACGAATTTTAAGTAAGCCACGCAAACCAATCAACATACTTATCTACCTGTTTTTATAGCATTCGAGTGCGATAACCTATTGCTATCAATTCTTTATAAATGTTTCACAAAGTTTACGATCCAATGTAGGATATTCATTCTAAATATATGAAGTGCACTAAATCGTACTGAAAGTATAAACAGGGTGTTTCACGCAAAGTGTGCATTAAAGAAGCATATGAGATTTTTTGAAAATTTGTGGGTCATAATAAAAGACTCATATTCAACAAAAATATTCTCGTTTGTTATTTCGAATTGAACACCCTATATTTTATTACATTTTTGGATGCTCTATTTTTTATTTGAATTTTGAATTGCCCCAACGCAAAACCTCAAGGTTCTGTAGATATTTATCTCAAATATGGAGAAAAGACAGTAATGAATGAATTATTATAACTTTCTATTGACAAAAGTTGAAGAGTTGAAAATTGAACTATACTCAGACAACACTCTATATATTCTACTTGTTGTCAAACAGCCGATTTCAATAAACTTATCTATACATTGTTCCACTTACTGACGATTAGTAACCATTGGTAACCATTCTAAAATATATCTACAGATAGATCATAGAAACGAAATCAGATGGTTTTTCTATCTTCAGCAACTGAAACAATGGATAGATAGGTTTATTGAAAACGGCCGTAAGTTGATCAGAATGTTTATCGTGAGAGTTTAAAATTCATTTTTAGAGTGGTAGTTCAACACGAAAAAGACTATTAGTTGAGACTCAAAAATCTTCATCTAAAACTATTTCACACTCTATACCTACATTTGAATATTTTCGAGAAGTTATAACAATTCATTCAATATTTCTACGTCAAATTTGAGACAACTGAATTACTACGTGTCGAACTTTGAGGTCTGGCTATGCTGAAGTTCAAATAAGTCGCACATGAAATTGAGTGAAGAATCCAAAAATGTAATAAAATATAGGTGTCCCATTTGAAATAACAAAGTTGTCTCAACTTCCGGTATAAACGGTAGATTATTTTTTGTGCATTTGGGGAATTGTGAAATCCCCGACTACAAGCAATGATTCAGAATCGTTTCTAACGATCCCCAAAATATGGAAGGGTCGCAGTGTTGCCAACTGTAGAGCACGAGCGCTGAATCAAATATAGTAATTTGACAGAAACATGGTATCATAATCGAAAAAACAAGAAAATTTGGTAAATTTTTATTATTTGAATGACTGAAGAAAAACATATTGAGCTGAAAAAAAATTATTCGAAACAATACGAAAAGACGTAGATATTATACGTTCAGATCAAGTTCAAATTCTGGACTAGATTCAGCCTAATCTACATATGAAACTATGGATTTATTTTCTAAAACGTGACAGTACATAAGCAGAGTGAGGCTTTCTTTTCAACAGAAGGTAGAACTGGTCAACATAAATCGTTTCACCAAAAATCACCTATACAAGAATAGATGTAATGAGAATAATCATCAACGTATCAACACCTTATGGGCAAAGTCTGCGAAAATTGTAAAAATTTTCCATGATAAATGTTCAATAAGCTTCCGAGAAGGCAAACAGGAATTTCTTAACATTTCTTCGAAATGGAAAATATAAAAATTAGGTGAGTTTCATTCAAGAATAAATATAATGTGAATAATACTCAACGTATGAACACCTTGTGGGCAACGTCTGCGTCACATATTTGTTTATATCCATCATATGATTTTGACATTGCCCACACGGAATCAGTTCATCTCTTTCTTATTCGATAGGAACGCATAAGCGTATCTCTCTTTAATGCACCCAACCTCACGATCTACTGAAAAGTCACGTGACAGTGAGTCCATGTATTATAAGTCTATGAACCTTATGAAAAATGGATTCATAGAAAAACCGAAATGGGGGAATGGCTGAGAAAGTGATTTTTATATCAGAAACAAAGAATTAGTTCATAAAACGATATAATCTTCAAATAGTAGGTATAATTATTCGAAACATTTTATAACATCAGAACTCTGGAACATTTTAATCTTACTTCTTCCAACATGCTTTCCTTATCACTACAAACATCTCTTCGAAATAAAAAATCATGCAATATATATGGAATTTAAAACAAAAAAAGCTTAAGAACACAAGTTCCTTTAGGAAGTTGAGGATTTTCACACTGATTATGGTTTATAAATAATTTCCTCACGTAATCCTTCTTCACTCACTTTTAAAATAGTGAGGGAATGACAGTGAGGGAATTACGAATTCACACGGAAGCTAAGATAACATAGATACCTACCCAGCCCTTGAGACATCATTATGAACCATGAATACTTCCCTTCAACACGCATTAAAAAAAATGTAAGCTTTATTCATAATAAGCTTATTTTTTATTAACGTCCAGCGAGGGAATAATGTGGAGAAATATAATATCGAAATATATGTAATTGAATACACTGCTGCACAAAACCGCGTTGAAGTTAAACAAAAATGACCATAGCACCATTGTATAAAGACCAGTGGTCTTTATACAATGATACCACCATTATTCGTGTCTTGACAGGTTTGAAAAACTGAAATTTGCATTAGGTTCATCCTTTCACTATTACCACAAATTTTTAGGGACGGAAATTTGAAATCCGATTATCATTTATATCCGACTTTATATCTTTGGCTTAAAGGTAATTTTGAAATATGACGAACATTATCATATTAATGGTTTTAGTAATACTTATTCAATATACTGAAGAACTGATGAAAAAATGAATTTTTCTTACTAGCGTTTCGAAAGTATTACTTTCCACTCGCATTGACGTTTAGAAAGTAGTAGGTACTTTTCCAAAATCGTGCGGAACAAAGCCCTGCTATTCCCCTATGGGGGAATGATTTTTATGACATGAAGCCAGTAACTTTTTTATTCTGATTAAATATATCTCATTTTTCGACCTATTGAAAGAAAAGTTACTTTCCTTTTAAAAATAAACATAAGATGAATAAATAATACACGGAAATCTGTTTTGAGAGCGGGGACATAAATTTCAAAATTTCTTTAGAATTACCCATATATGTATTTGATTTGTCGGTTCAAAAGGTATATACAGAAAAGTATCCTTTTCACACTTACACGGAAGCAAGAGCTGTCTGTCCTGGTAACTTATTTTTGGTCGGTATCACGTTTTTAGGGCAGATGTCGAATATTGGGAATTCTGCACTTCAACCTGATGGCCCAGTTGGTATCCACCTTCCCGGAAATGCAGGGAACCGAAACTGAGTTCGTTTACGAGGCCCAATTTGTGTCTTTGCCGCGCGCAAGTAACGGACAAATGCAGAGTTCTCCGTTAATGGAACCATCCACAGACGAATTTCAACTTACCCGGAATTCCTCCTTAATTCACAATTAATTATGTGTGCTCTCAACTATGTACACAAAGAGTGAAGAACTCTACCTCGTATTCAACTTCCTTGGTAAATTACCCTCTAGTAATGAATACTAAAGGAGAATTTATATGTATTATGCACTTATAAAATAAAACCATCTGATTGCCGTGGTACAAGAGAATTTCGAGAAAACTTCTGAAGTTTATAAAAAGATTTATTCTTTCAGAATCCTTTATAGAATAGAACGGCTTCCAACTATTCTAACGTCTTGTATCGGCATGATGCACTGTTTTCGAGAAAAATATTCAACAAATGGTTGTTGCCTCGTGTGAAGTGGTTTAGACATTTTCCACCCCAAAGGTTGCCAAAATGTTGTCATTATTCGCCGATTCACCAACAGCGACTTTCTACATGAATCCTCATCGATAACATATGAACTTTCATGAGAGCCATTCTCTTTCCACTAGAAGATTTCCATCAATAGTCTTTTGTACTGTTTGACGAAAACAATGGAGGATCCAAAAACAAATAGTGCATACCGAAACAGTTCGAACCTAATTTCCGATTGACATCTTACATTCAGATGAATAGGAAAATCTCCGTAATTACACTCTATACGACGAAGAAAAGTACTTGGTTCCTTTGAAGGTGGAATGCTGAAGACTTTTTCCGAGTCGATGAGCATGGCGAATTGCATGGATTCTTGGTGAAACAGAACCGGATATGGGCCGGAGTGACTGGATGGTTATATGCATGTCTGAAGAAATTGCTGGAATGAGTAAAGAAAGAGTTGAATTTTTTCCAATATGTAACATTCCTTCCCGATTCAGTAAAAAGTGGAGAAAAATAGTAGTAGTCAATCTGTCATAAGTCTCTCGTCCTAACTCTCTGTCGAGAATGTGATGATCATTATTTAATACAACAGAACAGCTCAATGTATGGAAAAACTGCAACAACTTACAGACGTGACTGTTGCATGGATTCGAGGCTGGAGGATAAAACCTAACCCAACAAAATCGAAGTTTATCATATTCAAGCATAACATCAAGGCCAACTTCTCTAGTATTGAAATTGACAACAACACAATAAGCCCTACAAATGTCTGCAAGTATCTAAAGCCCGTTTGCAACAGCCGAGAATTCTCTACAAAATTCTCGCAAGAAAACGGCAGAGATTATTTAGTACGCAACTCAACAGAGAATTCTACCGAAAGTGCGTATGTAACGGTACATAATTCACGGCGCATGAAATCTCGAGTAAATTTTCTAGAGAATTCTCGGCTGTTGCAAACGGGCTTAAGAATATAGCTCAGCTTTGAAACACACACAAAATTCCAAAAAACAGCAGCAATCACAAGGGCCGGTCACTTTATATCACTCAAATATAAAAACTTAGGCATCAATGTTAAGGTTGGCAGTTCAATTTATAACATGATATGCCCCTTTTGGAATATGGACACATAATTATTCTAAATTCTTCCAAATCATCACTAAATATATTAAGTAGAAGTAGCAGAAAGAACAAGTTTGTGAAAAATCACCAAAATTAGACACCCCAACAACCCATTGCACAACCCTAACCATCCAAACAATCTTTTATACGAATCAACAAAAGTAGAGCCAATATTTTATTGTAGAAACTAATTAAGAGATCTGCATATTATAGAAACGAGAAACAAAGTGAACAAATATAATTATCTAAGTGTTGATATTTATGAATAAATAAATAATGATACGCACTTCCATCCAGAAAATGTTGAGAAAGGTGCAACTAAAATACATGTAACCCCTAAATATAATATTGATACTATCGGAAAAACATCAGTTGAAAATGAACCCTATAAATTTCAAGCAACGATGAGATAATAAAGGGTATGATGGAGTTAAGAACAGGTGGAGAAATAATATCTATCTATGACACTTAAATCTACTGACAGATAATTTTTCTATCCCTCAACTGTTGCAAATTGAGCAAAAAAATTGATTTATGCGTTGCCTTTGCCCTCCCCTAATCCATTACTTTGCCCCTTAAAAACCAATCTCTGTAATGTTTTGGTCTTAACCCATTTTAATTATTGTCTCATATATCTTCGGTATTAGAAAACTTGATCGTGTATCATATATACTGAACGTTAGGTATAAAATGGTTGAATATATGTAGGCGAAATCAAAGTTGAGGTAATATCCATGATTTGAATACTAAATTTATGGAAATGATACCACCCACCATATAGATCGGTCTTTCTTTTCAGAGATCATTTAGTTGATTTTTATTATCATTGGGAGCACTTTATTTTCTGCCTCCTCTACAGTAACCTTAGCAAGAAAGCTATTTCATAAGTCAATCGCAAAAATAAAGTTGAATCTTTCATATTTTATCCATATGGAGTATTGCTCTTATTTTTGTTATACTTTCGCAGCAAAATTTCAATTATAAACGCATTTTGCTCAATTGTATTGATGTGGCCGATACTTAACCCGAAAATCTATAATTAAAAAATCGAAATAAAAATTTAACGACATGATTTTCACTAGCATGAGTTACTTACCAACGTCACGTGTTTCGCTATTACAGTAGCAAGGAAGTACATAGTTTACCTCACCCCTCTAAAGTAGTGGTTAATTATTTCATGTTAGTGAAAATCATTGTATTCAGTTTTTACGAAATATGTCATTCATTTCACATTATTATAAACATCTCATTGTCAATCAGCAGAACAGAACGAAACGAAATAAATGGTAATGCTTTGAAAATCCACCCAATAAATATTGCCCTAATTAAAATTGATGGACGTTAAAAAACACGAGTTCCAACTTGCAAAGAGAAATAATGGTAGGTATAGATAGAATTTTGAGCTCCGTATAAATTGAACGTATACAATCACCGCAATACAAAGAGGTGTATTATGAGTTGCATAACCTTAGCTTCGACAGAATTATACCAACCCGATCGAAATGAAGGAATAGGACCTACCTAAGAAGAATTCGAGGTATTGCATCACTAAAATATTTCATACAAATTTCAAATCCAACTCACCTTACTGAAGATCTAACATCTCTGACATCTTTTGGTGGAGAGGACCTAAGAGGATAATTTCTATCGTGAGAACTACTAACTCTCATGCTCTGGTTGATCCTCATCTGCCTAGGCTGCAACGGAGGAGGATTGTCACCGGGATCGGCCAACGAGGATCTCCTCTGCAGATCCGTTGAGGACCTCTTCTCTTGTATCATCTTGGGCCTCAACGGCGTGGGGAACTGTTTCGATGTGTTCACGTCCTGACTGATCGCTATGTTGCCCATCCCGTTCAGAACCAATTTTTGAGTGGTCGGGTACTTGGTATCAGATCTCTCTGCGTAACTCTTCTGGCTGAAGTACGTCGAGGAGTTATCATTCTTCGTTTTGTCAGAAACCATCACGTTGTACGGCTTGCTGCTCACCTGGTGGAATATCTGTTCTGTCGGTCTGGTTTTGATGGAACGACAACCAACGCTCATGAAGCTGTTATTATTCTCCGGCAATCCTACGGTTTGTCTTATCGGAGATTCCGCTTTCCTCACTTGAGGCGAAGCGAACTGACCCTGTGACTTACACTGCTCGTTGAAATCTTGATCACATTCCGGTGGAGGCGGCGGTAAAGGGTCATCACAATTGAATACTTCATCTTCTAACACGGTAGGAGGTGAGGGAGGTGGTAAATCCGGACTAGCCATTCTGTGATCGTGAAACAACTCGGGAAAAGCGTTTCTGAGTTGCGGATTTTTGGGAGGCCTTTCTGGAGGTCCTTTCGGTACCCAATCATCCAGGGATATCGATGGACCAACAATGATTGGACCGAGTAGGTCTGCGGACAGACTACCGCAAGAATTACTATGTTGGTGCTTCGCAGAAATCTTCGACATCGCCTCCGTCATCTTAGATTCCCTGGAAGCTAAACTGCTCCTTTTAGAATTTGTTCCAGAGGCATAATCCGAGGCCGATGAAGCTCTTCTCGATGGTATTTGGACCTTGATTCGTGGCGGAGGTTGCGGAACGGCGAAAGATGGTTGGGACTGGGCCAGTTGGGGTTCGGAACGCCAGTTGTTTTTGGTGTTATTGGTGTGATGGCGCTCATAGAAAGAGAGCAGAGCTTTCTTCTGGATTGCTTTCAGGGTTGGATCTGGTATCTTGTGTTTCTTGTCCGGATCGAGGTAAGAATATTTTTGTTGCTTTTCAAGTTCGCTGATCCTGTCTGCGATAGAAGGCATGGACTGTAGTGAAGATCTGAAAGAATGAATTGCTTCAGATGTTGAAATTAAGTAGGGAAAAGAAGTGTTTTGGTCCTAGGTTCAACAGTGTATTTTGTATTGAATGGAGTATGGTCCATTAAATAATTATTGACATCCCAGTAGGCCTTAAAAGTGCAAACCCAGCATAATATCTAGTCATAAAAGATCCCCAATGATTTTTGTAGTTTTCTCACAGAACTGAAGTAGAAATATATACCTAGTTAGGTAAATTAATCTATAAGAATATTTAAAATATGGATCAGTGTTCATTTCCAATTAGATAAAATCAAAAGACAACTTCCACAAAATATTTTAATAATTTCACAACAATTGTTTAGCTAACACTATAACTTCATCAGGTTGTAGAAGTTTGAAATAGATTAGCATAATTACGGTATATTTATTTGAGTTATTTTCATCACTCATCTTAGAGCTGCTATTTGATTTTGAATTCATTCTTGAGAATCATATTCTCATTCGATTTTTGGTTTGTAGTCCAGGTTCAAAAATGATGATATACTAAAAGCAGGTTCCATAAAACTTTGATTGTCCGATCAACGATTTGACAGTCACTCGATTCATAAAACGAAACCACTCAAACCTTTTCATTTCTGAATTTATTGAAGAAGTAGCAATTGAGAATAATTGAATGGACGTATAAACATCATAATTTTATGCAAAAATAATATTCTGAATGATCAAGACTGAATTATCGATTGAAAACAAATTGACGTCTATTCGTAAATCAAGCGTTGATTCCCGATCAAGCCTTATGAAACCTGGGGTTAGTCGATTGTAGTTACTTTCCAAAGCATTAGTTTGCCATACGTTCTTAGCAGCTCAGATTTAGCTGGGACAGATTCATCTCGATGTTTGAAACATACTTTGAGATGAGAATCGAGAATTTTCTGATTCGAAAAAACAATTTGATTATTTTCTACTGAAACATTTTTCAAACCAAGCCGGTTTTTCCTGAGAAAACTTTGAATTACCTATTAGAACTCGAGGATGTGTTGACTTCTTTTTCTTGAACAGTGTATGTATTCAGAGCGAAAAGTTTGAGTTTGTTTGTATTATTATTTCTGGTTTCCCTTTCCTTCCAAACGTCCTGGGAGGCTTCGGAACTGATATAAAGCACACTTTCCGAATGGTGTCTTTGCGGGATCTGAACCCTGGCACTATGCGCGATCAACTGACGTGAACTAGATATAGAAGAATTGGCAAGATGGGTGCAAGAACTACTGGCTACCGAAACGTCACTGATGGAACCGAGCCATTTTAGAGTTTCGCTTGAGGAAGCACTACCAGAACTTGTTGTCACAACACTGTCTCTACCCTCATGTCTCAAGTTCTGGTCTTGTTCAGCCTCGTCCCAAGACGAACTGCGCACCACGGCATGACTATCTTTCCTCAACCTATCCAAGAAAGGGGTGGCCGTAGAATCGGTGCTGGAAACGTAACTATGGTACCCTTCGGACTGCGCATACGATAACTGTTTCTGGTGCAGGTGCGTCAAGATGCTTTCGTCGCTCTTGGAACTCATGGAATTGAACAGAGAGTCCTCGTAATTCTTATTGTACTCCATGAACTGTTCCAGTCCGGACTGGGTGAGATGCTGGTGTTGGAGAGAATTACGTCTCTCCTCGTTGAGGTTGAACTGTATGGGTTCTTGGTTGTATATTCTGGTATAGTGTTCAAGATCTTCTTGGGTTAGTTGAGATTTCATGGCGATGTCTCGTTCTGGAGGTGATGGCACAGCGTAATTCATGTCTCCAAGCGGTTTACCGTCGTGGTCCACTTGGGGTAAGTATATGCGTTCGTTAACTTTGTCGTAACGAGATTCGTAGGTCTCAGGAGGGATCTTCTCGCATTTTTCCATCACAGTTTTCAGTTTCTGGAAAAAAGAAGAAAATAAAGAAAATTAGTCGTATATTAAACACTTTACCATAACGTCCATAACATTACAAGAGAAACTATTTCACCAGAATGAGTGAATCAGATTTTTTTTTGTATAAAATGTTACAAATTCTCAATTCTTAGGAACTGTTGTTGAATATTTTTTTTAATAACATGGGAATGTTTTTTGACTCATTTCAATGAGGAGAATGTCCTTCAGTATCTTTCCATAGCACGACTTTACGGTGTCTCAATAGTTTTTGTAGATGAAATAGAAGCTGACTTCGAAGAATAGAAAATGGACAAATTTCTTTAGATCGGTTTGCTGTCCACAAAATTGAATCCAACGTCAAGTTTCACAGTTCAGAAATTCTCAGAAATTTCATTCCATTGACTATAATTCTAGTGAATTCTAACGATTCTAACGATTGGTTATTACAAACACAAATGTAACCAATACTGATTCCACTTCAGGATGGAACAATAAAACAATAATATTTTTCATGCTTACATATGGAGTTCTCGTAAATCCAAAATCTGTGATACTGATGCAATGAATGATTTATAGTTGCAGGTCGATGAAAATTTCTCAGTAAGAAGTAACTTACAATACTTTGAATTTTAATATTGAATAATTTAAATACATGGTGTAAATGACTATTTGCGGAAAACTTAAGGGATGATTCCTTGTCAAAATATAGAAGGTCTTTCATGTAATTATTTTTACTCGAAAGATTCTTATTCAGAAATTTATTTTGTCAATTTTGTATTTTTATTCCCTGTTTTTCTGAAGTAGGGAAAGAATGCCCATAAAAAACTCCAAGAAAAATGAAAATATGACCTAATTCACACAAAGAAAACAAGCAAGTGAAGACGTTTTTACCCGCGTCCATTAAAAAATGTGACTAGAGAGACTATTTTCATGGGAAGGTAGTGGACAAGTATGAAAATAGTCATCATCGGAAAAAAGGAAGAGTGGCGTATGTTTTGATTTAAATTATCTAGAAACATTTTGAAAAGACGCCTCTGATGCTGTATGACGAAAAACAAATATATTTGTGCGAACTCTGCGTGAATCAAAATTAAAAACGACGGTTTTGGAGATATTTAGGAAGGAAAAAAATTTGTTCGTGAATTTCAATTTTAAATTTAAATTTCAAAATTTGCACGTTGTGAACTTGTTTCAAATGACACACTCAGTATATCTTTGAAGCGTTAGATAGCTAATGTAATGGGCGTAATGGCAATTCAACAGTGTGCCATACCTTGTGAAAAATAAACGGTTTATGAATTATTGGGATTCTTGTAAAAAGGTGAAAACGCTAGACCACTCTTTTTGCAATATTTTTGCTGGTTGACGTTTGACGTTTTTTCGAAAAAATCTTCACTCTTTCGAACATGTAGGAACTATTATGTAGGATTGAAATGATATTTGCTGTCTGGATGTTCATCAAAACTCAACATTTTCAAATTGTTACCTAAATTTTCTATTATTTCAGTCAATTCTGCGTATAAAAAGGTTGGGTTGGTAACCCAAATAAATCATATACATAGCTGAAATGAGAGCTTTCAGATTTATCAAGGAAAAGCTTGAAAAATAAAACCAGCAAATTCGAACTGCCTGATCACTATGTGAATCCATGCACCGAAGGAAACTATAGTTCGATGTTTCGATATTTCATGACTTTTTCGTTCGGAATGTTGACAGTCCAAGAACAACTCATGAAATGTTAAAATTATTCATTGAGACATCGAATTTTAATTTCCTTCTGTGGTTTCCAGAAGTCACAGAGTAATGAGGTAATTCATTATGAACGTTCGATAGGCCATTTACCGTGAGACACCCTGTATACCTTTATACCAATAAAACCACAATGCATCTTCTGGTAGGTTTGTATAATATTGGATGATTTTGTGAACATTATATTTGAACAGATAAAAAGTAGGGTATTTTGACAAAGATTTCAAGTGAACAGCTGTACCTGGAAGCACTTGAAGGTACTAATATTTACTGATAATTGAAAAACTCAATGATAGATAGCCCAATTTTTATCGTCTTGTGGTAAATCAATTGCAAATATCACTTAGATAAAAGTGCGACGATAAAGAATAATTCGAGGTCGAAGATTTCAGTCTTTACTCTTTATTCCAACTCGGAAGAAGAGGTGGAGCGAACACCTAGTAATTAACAACGCAAATCTTCGTAACGTACAATTAGCGTCTATTATTAAATGGAACTATGCGAATCCATCGGCATTGTTTCTTTTTTGTCCACTTCGTATTCCAATGAAAAATTACGAACTGCTTCGAGATGTTGAGAGCCTGATACAGTTTGCTGATGAGGATAGCTAATGCGTATATAGAATCTTTGTCTAAATTATATACGGATGGAAATATAAATAATGAACAACCGCTTAATGGGAATAAGAATAGCTGGTAACGAAGGCAAAGATTTACGGAGGCATTGTTATTGTAGACGCTCTTGGTGAATAATGAATAAAATGTACATAATTGTTTGTGGGGTGCATGAAATCATTACTTGAACATGTAATTATTATTGTACTATCGAAATCCATTCAATTGTCCAAGCAATGAAGAACCGGTTTTTATATGAACGCCGTAAGCATACAGAATTTTGTTTGATTTCTTGTATGGTTTCTGGGACCTTATATTTTTCGAAGTACTGAAACGAATGAAATTAATTTCAGATCAACATTATTCTACTCTTCACAAGCTAGACTGAGCAGAAAAAATTATGCGGAAAGTCACATTTCACATTGTCTAGAATACATCACCAGGGTAGAACAGAACTAAATCCTGTTTCATTCAGAAAATTCTCGACGACAATAAATATGTCAAATGTGATTGGTTCAGGCCCAGTTGCAGGAAAGTCCATTAAGATTTGATGACCTATCAAAATTTAAAACTGTCATTTTTGAAGGGGAAAATGGAGGATTAAGATTTTAATGAAGTATTAAATTTTAATGGACTTTCCTGCAACTGGACGTATGTCGACAAAATTAATGGCGGAGGTCTAAAGTGTTAAATGATAACCCTTAGCAGTGTTCGACTGTGTAATATATACAAGGTATATTTAAAGATGGGGCTGTTTTTAGCAGAAGGTAGAACTGGTCAAAAAAAGGTCTCTCACTAAAAATCTCCTATACAAAACTTTCAATATTACAAAGTTAAAAAAATATTCAAAATGATTACCCAAATAGTTCCTAATACGACCCTTAATCATTTGATGTCTGAATTATAGTAAAGCAATGGGAAAAACTTATCTCGTGATGACTGACTCAACCACATGCTTTCGTTTAGGATATTGGCAAGTTCGATTTTTACGTGGGAATGAAAATGGAAACTTAGAATTTCCGAATTTTTCTCATTATTTAGTAAATTCATGTTTTGTTTAGTTTTTCCGAGAGTTTTTCCGATGCCGAATTCACCTTCGTCTGTCCCGTACTTTTAATTTAATGAAATTTTGTCGAACTTCTAGGACAAAAAAAGTTAACTAGAAATAATACTCGTATACAATGATGGAAATTTCAAATACATACCCATACGATTAAAAACACAAAAGTTTTTGTTGTGTACTTTTGATTTTAATCATGTATTCGTAATTTCCATCATTGTATACGAATATTATTTCAAGTCAACTTTTTAACCCTTATTTTATGGCAAATTTGAAGATCTTTCTGTTGTAAATGTTTTATATTCTATATCTTCATTTGTGGTTATTTAGATCTACTTCCTTTGTTAGTTTTGTTCTTTTTGTTAAGCCTGAAGAAGGTGAAAAATATCACCGAAACTAGTTTTTATTTGTGTTGCCTCGGCCAAAAATTCCATTTCTAAAAACCAGAAACATTACGCAGTGATATGTCCTCAACATCGCTAAAATTTATCAGCAGTTCAATGAAAACTCGAATGAAAATATACCTTATCTCAAATACATTTTATTCAGGTTAGTACAATGGAAATTTCAAATATCACAAAATTCTCGGTTGATGACCTTGATGACTTTTGAGCATTCAACATACTCAATGCTATGACATACCTTTACTCAGTTAGAAACAAAACAGGACTGCCAGTATTAGTGAATTTTTTGTGTCAGGGGTTTAATCCATCAAGATTTAAGATAAATCCAACTCTATTTAATGTCTTATGCACTCAGAAACACATGAAGTATCTATTCTCCTTACAGGCAAATTGTACCTTGTCGACGTCTATGGAGAATGTGCTGAACAAGTAATGTTTTAAATGCGCCAAAGCACCCCTAGTGGCTAATCATCGAACTAACTGAACAAGTATGCGCCCTGCGGTGTTTGGAATCGCAAAGTTTTTTATGTTCTGTGATTTTTAGAAGACTGTTACATGTGGTTGGCTATCAGTCAGCAGGCACATTATAAATGATAATTAACAAAGGTACCTACTCAGACAACAAGAAACCTGCTGTGATGAATAATAAAAAACGAAACTAATTGAGATACACAATATCCATTCATATAAAGATCAAACTTTACACCAGTTTTCATAGTGATCAGTGAAACCTTAATTATGATAACGCCGATGAAGCAAATCGAAAATACCTCTGGCAATGATTTGTGATTGTGACTGAAGTAGGCCACATGAGTTGCAGACCAATATTCTGCTCATTAAGAATCGTTAAGCGTTTGGCGCCACCGCACATTACCGATAGGTTAACGAAAATAATTGTCCCGTGTTAATCTCGAAGACATACGATACCGATTCCTGATACTTATCATAACATGCAATCATTCCGGAGGAGTACACGTCAATAACTCAATGTGTTCGCCCCCGCATGCATCCATATCCAATATATTGACCTCGTTAATGACTATGCGTTACAAAAATATCCTCGTCATCGTCTGCTACATACCTGTTGTTGGGTGTAGGTGGAGTGCTGTTTCTTCATGTATGGCCTGCTGTATGTGACAACCTTCTCCTTCGGATAGTTGGTGTGGTCTGTCCATGATTTCGAACGATGAGAGCCACCGCCTGGTGGATTTCTGAGGGCCTGGATGAGTGACATAACATTATCAACGAGTGTATCTTATCAAATATTCAGTAAGACACGGTTGTAACGATTCAAAGTCTACTGATTGTATTTTCTGGATATACAGGGTTGGGATTAAGAATACAATCAAATCAAAATGTTCAAACGCAAAAGACGATATTTGTGAAAATTTGCAGGCAAGTATACAGGGTGAGTCTTTGACTCGTACAAATATTTCAACAGTAGATTCTGGAGGTCAAAAGACATACTTTTTTCACTTACTTTTTTTTCCGAACCGGCTGGGTTTAAAGGATACGGGTTGTCGAAAAACCATAAAATTTTTATTTCTAGTTCTATCTTACAAACGGTTTTTTTGAACGAAATGAATTTCGAAATATAGTTTTTTCATTTATTTGATGAATCTTTTTCGAACACAAGATATCACCCACTTCTTCCAGGTTACTCATAACGACCATTGAGTACCATAAAAATAACAAACATTGAAAGAACCCAACTCCCGAAACTAAGTTGGACGCTATATGATGAATATTTTTTCGAGTAATGCGCTATGCCGTTTCCGAGTAATTTGATGCTAAAAAATTAAAAAGTATTCGTGAAATTTGAAGAATTGGGTATTATGGCTGAATACAACTCTGAAAGATCTACACATGTGTAGTGTCACAGGTTTAGCTAGATATTCTGAAGGTAATTTTGTTTTTCCAAGGGTGGCACAGCTTATTATGGATATATGTATCTTTTTATCAGGACCGATTCGGAAAAATTGGTTTAGGAAAAAAGTGTTTCTTTTGACCTCAAGAATCTACTGTTAAAATATCTGTACGAGTCAAAGGCTCACTCTGTATACATGATGTTCCAAGACACCCCTTTGTTAGGAAAAGTAGAAAACGGCAAAATTGGGTTTGTTTAGTCAACTAGTGGCAACAATGTAATCAAATTTTGCATTTATGTTTTCGAAAGCTGACATATCTGACGAGTTTGTTTTTTTCCCTCAAAGAGTGCTCTAGTAACATGCTCCGCACAAAGTGGTTTTAAGTTCTTAAGGGTCCAAATATTATGTAATTACTGATTTTTCAATATATGGGATATGACTAGAAAATTCACCCCAAAATGTTATGTTTGAAACCACATGGTGCTTACAGTGAGCTAGAGCACTCTTCGACAGGTTAACAAACTCATCCAAAGTGTCAGCTTCCAAAACATACCGAAGTTTCATCACTATTTTGCCAGTAATTTCAATGAAATCGTAGAGAACGTGGATGAAAAATTTTCAAACCCCACTTATTTCTACATCTTCTATAGGTACCTGTCCTATCAACAAGGACACCTTTATTTGAAACTACTTGTATATGCATAACGCATCTGATGCTGTAGGTACCTGTATTACTGTACTTTCGGTTTTCAGGGAAATATTCTGAAATTGTGATTCAAATGGGACATTCAATTCGTACATACTAGGTTCAGCAAAAACAATTTGAAAAAACGAGGAATGAATCACTTTACAGTTGATAATTAAATGATATATCGAGAGATATTAATTTTGTTTTCACTAAGTTGGTATCAACAACGAAAAAGTTCCATAAAAAATGGTTATTTCATGAGAAGACATATGAAAAATACAACAGAATAAAAATAAACAGGTAATATAAAATTACTGGAAAATGTTTTCTAATTCATATCTGTAATCCAGAGATCTCGAATTTTTCACAACAACAATAATCTTCTACTTTGACACTTGAACATACTGGCTGAACAACGGCTATCAAAAACAAATATTTTTAGACAAAGCAACACCCATCATATCATCAAAAATCGCCTATATAAAATACTCGTTGTCATTCCTAAAAATTTGATGCCATTCCACTAAATTTAAGGTACGCCAGTGGAAGCCGATGCTGATTGCGGAGAAAAAATTAGTGAACACTGGTCTAGTATCCTCAGTCATTTGTCAGTGGATGAAATATATCGAAAAAAACCATTTCATAAAAAAATCGTTTCAAGATAATGAGAAGGATGCAGACATCCGTAGTTTCTATTTCCATTTAAAAACTGAACGGGTCAATATTCTTAACCAAACCCTGTTTGATTCGGTTATCGAGAAATAGAGTGTTTCTTGTACATATAGCTTACCGATTTAGGTACTAGGGTCTACGTTATCGATGATTTTTTCAACTTGCCTATTTTCAAGGAAATCGTCCAACTTTTCAAAACACCCTGTATATTGTGCTCACATCAGTTTATGCAAGATTTGGAGATTTCAAATTACTAATAAATTTTTTTGTGGTTGTTTTATTGTATATTTTTTTTTTCACTATAATTACAAAATTTTTCTGATGAAAGAGTGTGCTCTATAGGCTCCGAAACGTTGCATCGAGTTCATCAATAATTCGAATTGTTTCGATTGTTATTTGATAGGCAACAATGTTTGAAAAAATTATTGCCCCCGACAAATAATGCATAGCTTTTTTTTCACAGGAGAAATTTACACAAACACTTATTTTTATTAGAATTCCTCGTGTTTTAAATGTGAGAAGAAAAAAGGTACAAAAATTTCAAGGATTACGTTACCTGTGGAGTTTCCGCCGCGGCCGGCACTGGCCAACTCGGAAACTTCTCGTGACCAGGACCGTATTTGATCGATTTGAGGGTTGAGGAGTCTCGAACAGGTGGCGCTGGTGGTGGCGACTCATCTCTCGGAGTCGCAGCTGTTGATTCTCCAGCACCGTAATTCAACGTTTGATGATTCTGCAGAAAGGAATATAGAGCTTGGTTCTGTTTCACGGATTCCCTGTTGTGAATATTGGGGGTGGATTTGGCTGGCATCATGGTGCACTTGGAGGCTGCAAACGAATAGCAAGCCGTCCGATGTGTGGGGGTAGTGGATTCGAAGCCATTAGTGAGTTATCTGGAAAAGAATAAATATAATAGGTTTTTGCAAATAGTAGGTACCTCTTTTCTCATATGAGAGAGAATAACTTTTAAGGATGGTCTCGAGACAAGATTTGATATTTTATCGACGAGACTTTTCACGATCTCGTCTCGTATGAGAGTCTCGCAGTAGTCTCCTGACTATTTTGGACTATTGTCCAAAAAACTTCTTATTAGAAGTTTTGATTCCGAGTTTGAAAACTTTGGAATAATATCTTCTTAACCATATTACTTTCTCATATTTTTTCTGACTTACAAGATTTCAAAAGCAGCCTCGAAAACTTTATAACAGTGATCGAGAGTACAAATTATTCATTCTACTGCAATAAAGATACCAAGACGAACGCACTAGTAGTATAGGTAAAAACTTTCGGGCTATGTTTATGTAAACACGAGTGGTCATTGGCAAATTTCATTAATATTCCATTCATTTGTTCGTTCACTCTGAAAACTGAATAGATCGTAAAGTGAAGCAGCTGTGGCCCAGACAAATATTTATACGATTTAACCAATTGGGATCTTTTTGCGTTTTGCATCCAAACCATCTGTTCTGCCAGCCTTCAATGAATTGGTGGAATAAGACTATTCTCTACACAAAAACCAAACAGCAGAATGTGCAAATGGACCACGTAACTTGTAGTGGGTGGAAACGACATTAATGTTCTTCAATCCAGGTGTTTTGCATTTCACGGGAGAGTTAAATTTTCGTATGAGGACGACGTGTGCATTTTAATTGACTCGATGGCCTATAAAACTCCACACAATTGCACCATAGGGGCATATCGTGTGCGATCTGAATCCGAGACAAAGTCGATTTGTAATTCCGACCCTCAAAGTGTGAAGGCGTTAATGCGAGGTTTGGATTCTGTTCTGGTCTTGCAAAATTTTTAGATACAAGCCGATAATTTTTATTTTCGCTAAAAAGTGTAAATATTGAGATCAATCTTTATCGGTTCTAGTTGAAAAAACATTTGCATGAATGCCCAAGATATTCCCGATGTCACAAATGGAAGCTTTTTCGACTGTGAGATGATGAAATACCCTAATTTTCAACTGTCAACAATAAAAATGCCTTATCAGATGTAAGAGATTTTTATTTGGTCTGAGTCTATGGTTGACAATGGTTGATTATGTAAGAAGCATGAAATGGTCCTTATTTCTTTCTGATGCTGCAAATCATAAGAGTTGATTCGGACTGTTCGGAGTCAAACTGACCTTCACCCATCTGAAGATGTTATCGTTATAGAGAAACACGTGAAGTGATTAAATAAAATAACTGATGATATTGAAAATCCGGTAATTCCAGTTCTTAGTTGATGCCAGATTTCAAGAAGATATCAGTGGACCAATATATGTTTCCAAATCAGGACTTGGCGATGAAAAGGATGTCACTTTTGATATTTGGCAATATGAACATGAACAATTCGAACGAATTAACGATTCACCATGAAGGTCGATGAAAACAACCAACGTCTATTCCTTGATGTCTTTGTATAAAGGCAAAATGGAATACCTCGAATCACATTTTATAAGAAACTAACGAATGCAAGGCAGTTTTTAGGACAGAGCATCTAAAATTTGCTCTGATAGATATGATGAAGAGATAAAAATCATCACCGAAATGATCAAGAAAAACAGCCAGCCAAGAAAGTACCTAAAAGGCCAGCACAACAAGGGTAAAATATAGATTAAACCACAGTCTCATAGGACACTATTTCAGCACCCAGAAATGATAACTACTTTATCTCATATGCTTCGAAGTTAGCCGAAAAATGAGTAGAATTGGTAGAAGATATTGAATGACAGCATTCAAGACTCAAGAGCTATCTTCACAAAGGTTGAACCTGAAAATCAAAATAAAAAACCGCATTTATGAAACACTTACCGCGCATTTGCGGAAGAAACTAATGTCCTCAACAAGAATGAAAAAAATCAACAATGTGAGTGCGACTGAAAATCCAGGCTCGTCCAAAATTTTTGGGTTGAACGGAATCAAGCTTCCACGAATAATATCGAAGAAGAAAAGGCAAACATGACAAGATTTGAAACGTCTGGGGTCCAATACTAAGAATTATCCATTCTGGATAATTTTTATAATGCCCTAATTTCATTATGCTTAGATTGGCTTTGTAAGGTTTAGGTTTAAAGTAGAGTAGCATATGAGCATGAGGTTATTGACGATAGCCATTCTAAGCATAATAAAATTAGGGCATTGGCATTATAAAAATTAACCAGAATGGACTACGGATTGAAATTTCAAAATGGAATTGTCGTGCAGTCTTGCATATAAAATCGCCTTCAGAATAGAATTAACATTGTAACTAGTCGCGTAGCTTTCAAAACAATGGTTTCCTGAAGTTGAAACCAAATACATAAGACAGAACTGGTCCTGAACAGAATTGCCTTCGTTAAAGTAGTAAACACTATCAGAAAAACCTTTTTTTTAACAATACTTCGTACTTCGAGTTCCAAGAATCCCACACCAAAATTTGAGGAAATATGAATTTTTTGATTCCTTAAACCTCGAAATCAGTAGAGCGCAACGAAGAGCTATGAAGACCACTCTAGATTTACGTCACACATTTTCTGAAGGAAGCCTAGTTTAGACTGCGGCATTTTATTCCATTTTTGAATGAATATGTCTCAAAACCAAAACTGTAAGGTGCAATTTGATGAACAAAGAAGTGTTATGCCCGAAATTTCCATAGAAAAAAAATCGCCTCTTAAATAATCCTATTCCAAGAAATCTAATAGTGGGTAGGGTAGATACATAATTGAAATCCACAAAATTTGAAGCTGCGCCCATTTCATTCAAAAATAACGATCGAAATCTCAATTGATCCACTTAGGAGCCCCTTCCAATTCTATCAACACCTGCATCTATCTCCCGGATGATACACCTCAACACTATTTTCAGTGAGTTAGGTCAGCCTTGGGGTACGACATGTATTCGTCATTAATGTCCCTAAGAAAATCTAAACACTTTTGAAGAGAGTATCAATTTAGAGAATGACTAAGCCAGATAACAAGGTTATTTTACGACTCCACACGGTACGACCATGGAAAAGACCGTTTATTGCTCCAGTTGAAATTTCCATGAAATTAATGCCGCGCCTACGAAATCTATATTTCATTGGCTAATAGCTCAGAACAATGCCTTGCGATCGCCACTTAGCCCCAAGAAAAATCGTTGGATATCAGAGAACACACACATTAGTGCCATTTCATTGTTAGCAATTCAAATTTGAGACGCTGATATTGCGTTTAAAACGATCATTCAGCATGGAAGTTCAGATGCGATTAAATATTTAAGAAGTTGTTATTACAACTGGAATAACAACTACTTGAACTCCAGAGGAGTGTACTGAGGAATTCTTATTGGTAAATATATTCAACGCGGTAATGGTAGCAGGAAGGCAGAGAGATACCCACACACATGTCTGAAAAGATATTGTTGTTTGACTGATTCACTTTCTGTTATTTTTATGTTTCAAACAATGTAAGTTCAACGAGTTTATGGTTCCCATAGTGCATGAGCGAGAACTGACAGAAACCGGATGTACATTTCTACGAATTTAATGGTACGTCACATAGGAGGAATTCAAGAAGTAACTTCTTCCAAAAACGGGCACTAAAGATAAAGCTTGATGAAAAGCAAGAACCTGAAAATCGTTTTTTTTTGTCGTTCCGCTGATTCTATCAAATTGATTCATCACTACCTACTACTGTAAAGACTGTAAAGTCTGTACTGTAAAGTCTGAAAATAAGTATTTGTTAATTTTCTTTGTGGTTTCCAGTTTCATTTTCCACTACCCACAAAATACCAGTGTCCCTTGGAAATCTCCATATACAGGGTGTAAACGGACAAATGAAAACCGTGAATAGAGGGCATTAAGGGTGTTCAAAAAACACCCCATATAGAGGGTACTCTGTTTCCATTATACAGGGGGTTTACTGATATGTCTCAAATTTTCCTTTTGCTATAACGACTAAAATTCTCGATCGATTCGGCTGAAAATTTATATTTGGCACAATTAATAAATAAGTTAAAGGCATGCAGACAATTATTGAATTCTGAAAAAGTTCACCTCCGGGCAGGATTCGAACCCGCGGCCCTCTTGATTACCGGTAATCAACCACCACTAAAAGTGCTAATGAGGTCCAAATGAATCCGAAAAATTACTTCAGATCAGATTAATTTCAGTATGTACCTAGAGATAGCCAGGTATAAATAAGGTATACAGAGTGTCAATTTGAAAAGATTCCACCTTTAACATCTAGGCCCCATGCAAATAAAGAAATAATGCCAAAAGAGATAAACTTTGGTTCGCATGGGGGACATTTCATACAGTTGGTTCCAATAAATTTGTATCCCCCCTATGAGGATGATGACACCAACCCCTAAAATCTTAAATGGGATGGGGTGTTGAGTGATCCCTTGTATGAAATGTCCCCCCACGAACCAAAGTTTCCCTTTTTTTATATTTTTTTTTATTTTGCATGGGGCCCCAGATATTAAGGGTATGGTGCCTTTTCAGATTGACCCACTGTATGTTATTCCTCGCTGTATACAGGGTTGGGCATAATTCTGGAATAAAATAAATATTTCTTCAAAAAATAACTCGAAATAAAAACGCGGAAATTTGTCAATTGATTATCAATTACCTACAGTTATTCTGTGGAAACAAAATTGAGTGTTTTTCTTCAACCTTCTTTTCCACGACCCTATATATCTTTTTTCAAATGAAAACATATACCATCTGTGGTCTAGTTAGAAAGCTTATTGAAAATGGGATCCCACCATAATCTTTATTATCTCAATTATTCGGTTATCAGAAGAAGCTTTAAATCTTATGAAGAAAAAATCAATATATCCACGACCAATAACTCACGTTAATTGAGTTTTTTATGGCCTTAAAATTAAATATTTCTTTCCACCCCTAAGCAGCTTCCCCATCCCACTTTTCTTATTCAAAGGTACAAACATATAGGTAAGTACAATGCATGATAGTCATTTTGAAATCTTTGATACTTATAAAGAGCTTTTATACTTTGATTTATTAAAATTTCTCTTCAAAGCTTTTTCACTCTTCATTTTGAAATGATATAATTGTTGTTCTGGGATAAAAATATGCCATCGTACCTCGTGATCTACTTGCTGCTCAGTGATCGCTTCTCACCTTTTCCAACGGTCTTGAGAATCGATGAAGTTCACAATGTATTTTATTTTCCGGTTGTCTACCTTGGACTGCGCGGGTCGCATCTTAACCGGTGACCAATTTAAGGTCACTCCGAACAAGAAACCAAGAAAGGCATTGAGACTTGCCATTCGAATCATACGTTTCATACGCATTCGATCATTCATTTCAGGATGCCGGAAGAATTGGCAAAAACCGGACTCGAATGTTGTGTTGTTTTGAGGTAGGTAGGTACCGCTATAATAAATTTCGCTTGATTTATTCCCATCGCAAAATACGTACGTACGTATAAGATGTCGTATCTGAAGATTCATTGACAGAATGTAGAATTTGCCACTGATTGTATGTTATTATGTAATGGTGACGAGGTATGCTAAAAAAAAGTCTGGAATACACACCGCCAAGCTTATACATAAAGTATTTATGTTGTAAATACCAGCAACCCATTCATACAAGACTTTTTACCATATATTATGCATGGATATTCATTGAGTAAGCGCAAAACCAGAGAAATATTTCAAATTCATAATGAATTGCAAGAAATAGAATTCATGAGAAGATTTAGAAAAAACAGAAAAAATCTCACAGAAAGAAAAGTTATTTGTCGCCATCAATTTTCGAAAAATGTCCAAGGTCATTAGAAATTCTAGGAATTCATTCACAGAGTTCTTGTCAGAAGAATTGACATTACTCAGCATCAAAGATTATAGAGTAGAGAGATATAAAAGCCCTCATATCTCTATATCTATACTTCATTCAAATTTATTTTAGCAGTCGGTTGGCCATGAAATAATTTTCTCAAGTTTTTGTGACTAGAACGAAGTTAGGTTGGCACTCATGAAATGTCGTTAATGTCATAACGCCGTTGCCACAATTATGTAATATAAATTTTTATTACGAAAATGCCGAAAGTGATTGAAAAAAGAGACAGGGTTTCAGGAAGTGCTATTTAGAATTCAGGTCCGCTCATTCAAATAGTTATACCCTGATATTCTAAAATCCACAATACGTCAGACGGTAGCGAACATATTCAATGTAAGAGAATTTATATAATGTTTCATCTGAATCTAAACGACTTATATTTCAGCTGGATATTTTCACAATCAGAAAGATTGTGAATGAAGAGGATGACAAAGAATTTCCTTCTATTGGGAGACCCAAAAAAGTGGTGGCATTTGAGAATTTTATGTTTGAGTGAATTAATGCGAAAAGTTTACTACAGGATTTTCGATAAATGTCATCGGAGAATAAGTTCCCTAAAATGGATTTTTCTATTTTTCTTTTGACTTGTCCTATACAATGTAAATGTCTTAAGGTACTAATAAATACCTAATTATTATTATTACATCAATGTATTAAGATGAATAGCCACAAATACGCGCAAGTTGCCCTATTATTTGTTTATTCATGTGAAATTTTTGTTCAAAGGTGAAGTTCATCTTAACATGAAACTTCCTTCATCACCTTTTACTTATATTCATGCAAGATGATTTTTGTTGAAGAATTTAACATTCTTGTAATTATCTGCTAATTCCTTCGGGAGACACCCATTCCCAACCACTGCATCATATGCATTTCATCTTCGGGTTAATATTTTTGAAATCTACAAATGATGTAAGCCAAAGAAGATAACGAACTTAACTCTCCTCAAGCTAGTGCATATTATGATATTATACTGATCTCTTGTATTTTCCATGGATTTGGTATGCCTTCAATCAGTTTGTATAAACTTCAATTATGTTCGTCACATATTTTCCGAAGAGATTCGACATTGTGATAAAGTACGTAATAACAGAAACTTTTACGTAGAACGGGCAACATAGCGTTGATTTAAAACCCAAAAATGTTTTGACAAGCTTCATAACCCCACATTTTCGTTCTATACAGAGTGAAATGTGTCAAATTTCCATGGCCAACCGACTGCTAAAATAAAAGTGAATGAAGTATATATCCGACTACATTTTGGCGTGTGTTTGGCACATTTGACAATGAGATGACCCTGAAAACGAACTGTCACTGCAGAAACAATGTGTTATAACAGTTTTCTGTTTTATAATTGAAGGGGGCGAAATTCGAATTATATTCCTTGTATTGAAATTCAATATCGATTTTGTTGAGACCAGAAAACAAACATCCTTAGCTACAAAACAAAAGTGTGGTTTTGTTATCAGGATCTTATTTTTCATCTTGTTTGGAATGAATTGATAACAATGAAAATCGCTGTCGAATGTGCTATATTTTTATTTGCAATTTAAAAATTTGAAATTATGGACAACAAATAGAGCTTTCAACAGGACACAAGAGTAAATGGTGATCTGTTGTACGTCAATACATTGTTTTTGATTGATGAACTTAATAGAAGTTAATGAAATTAATATGAACCAATATTTGAATATTGGTTCATATTGGTGTATGCTATGATGGTGTATTGATACACCATCATAGTATACACAGTTCAGTATCTTACATATTATTTAGGGAATTTCCAGAACCACAATTAAAAAAAAGCCAAATAGTGGTATATCAGACCTACCAGTATATTTTCTTTCTGGTTCCTTCATGATGTATGGTCTCTTTATGGCACAATATACAAATGGATGAATGAACAAAACATTCACAGCAGGTTTCATAAAACTATGACTGTCCAATCAAACATTGGACAGTCACTCGATTCCCAAAACGAAATGAATAAAATCATTGCATTTCCGAATATATTAAAAATCATTGAATGGACGTATAAAGGTCATAATTTCCCGTAAATGGGTCCTTCATGCAGGGGATGCTTCCTGCATACAACAATTTACGTGGAGGAACATTTCTTAATTGACTTACTTAAAATTTACGCTGCACAGGCTGTAGTCAGTATATATACTGTTTGCTCAAGTCATTTTCCTTACGCCCTGAAAATTTCATCTACTTCGTTGCAATGAAAATAAAAATCAATGAATGACCGGGTCACATGTTACGAGTTTCAATACATTTCCATTTTCCTTAGTAAAGTAAATAACCTAATTTCGGAAAATCATTTCTATTTGATCCACAGTTCTTCAGCATACAATAATTTTCGAACGATATTTTGAGGTTTTCGCCAAGAAATTAAAAGAAAAAATTTAATAATCCGCAACTTTAAGCAGCACGATAAGCAAAAAGCGGTACAAACGAGAATTTAAACATTCAAAACCTCTTTGATAAAAATGGCCATCTGAAATCTTACAAAAATTCATATGTTTCGCAAATGGCCCTCAAATTAATATTTTAACCAGTCATACGTCCAGTTGCAGAAAAGTCCATTAAAATTTAATACTACATCAAAATGTCAATCCTCCATTTTTCCCTTCAGAAATGGCACTTTTTAATTTTCATGGGGCATCAAATCTTAATAGACTTTCCTGCAACTGGACGTTAGCGTCTTAATAACACATTTGATTCACAGATGGCGCTCACATCACTTGGCCTTAAGGCGCGTACTCACTGGCGAGCAGCAACAGCAACAGCCATAAAAATCCCATAAAATATTCAATTTTAGAGATTGAAATATTGATAGATAATAATAAATAGAGTAATTTCGAGTAATATGCACACCATAAGCCTTTTTGGAAATAAAATATGAAATTTATAAGATCGAACAATCTTTATTCGATGAATCTCTTCTTTGAACTTATAAGTAAACAACAATGAAAAATTAAAGCTAATTAACATCGAAACATAACTCAGACAACCCTACTTATCAAATTTAAATATTCGTGAGAATTTAAACAAGGTAGGTCAAGATGGCCCAGGCCATTGTAAGGTGAGTTTTCTTCCTAATATCGCAAAAGTCTCGGCTGTTAGATCTTCTTTAGATTCCAAACGTCTCAAAGTTTTTCGGGGTGCATTGTACAGTTTGGTAGCTTTCAGCCTTTCAATTAACTCATTTTCTTCTTTTCGCTTCTTTCATGAACTCCTTGAACCAGTTTTCTCGTTTCGTGGAGCCATTGTCTTGGGAGAAAAAAAACCATTTAGAAAGACGAGATAACGGGTGGACAATATGGCCTGGTAATCTATATAATCCACCTACATCGTGGCCCATAATGTCCGCAGGGTTCTTTTCTGATCATAAAGAATATAACTTAAGAATTTGAGGATAATTCTTTCAGAAAATGGCACTACAATATAGTCTTATAGATTATGTATATATATTATGTAGATTACCTACATTACTATGCAACCGCAATATAAAAGAGATGCATAACGAGAGAGGATAAGTTGAACTTACCAAAAAAATAAGATCTCTTCCGATAATTTTCGATTTCCGCACAGACTTCACACATGCGCACTCGGTGCGACACAGGGATCAACTGAGGCGGTCAAATGATGAGCCTAGACGATATGGAGGTTACGTAACCCACTACAGTTGGTTAGTTTTGGAAAAATCGGTACAGGCCATATTGGCCGCATAGGCCATATTACCCAAAACTACTCTATGTCCAAATACGGACATAACCTCTCGTTTTCCATTAAGGTTGGGACCAGAAATTTTTTTCTTCACGCGTACGCGTTCAACCTTTTTCCCGCCTTCATTTCAAGTTGCAGAGTCACTTTCCCCAACAGTGCAAGAAAAACCCTGCTATTTCTTTCCCTCATGGAAAATACCAGGAGTTCTTTTCACACGCAAATGCTGAAGAGTAATAATAAAATTCTGTCATGCCTCTAAGCACCGAACGCCAAAGATAAGATGACCATGGTAACGACATGCAGAATAACTTGTGTCATTGTTATGAATTAATCAAATCAAATTCGAATTATTTCGTAAAATGGATATTTCAAACGTTTGTAGAAAACATATTTTAACTAACTCTTGCGGAAAGTTTCTTGCCCGCACTTGTTAAGAAAATACCTATTTTAAAATCGTGTGCTTCAAAATTTTCGGAACATCTAAATTTTACTCAAGCTAACAAGTGAAAAACTAGTGTGGGGAATTACCAAGTGCCATTCAATCTCAATTAATTTTTCCTGTTCTTTCCAAATACAAAATATTGCTATATAGGGTGTTGTTCAGACTCTAAACCTAGTTATCATTTTTTTAGAGGCCGGACCTGGAAAACGACTTTTTTCATAAGGTATATTGACAGCACTCTGAAAGAGAAACGTACGAAGTCATAAGTTAGGATGAAAAAATTAGTTAAATCAATAAATAACCCGGTATCTTGTTAATTAAGAATGAAAGACCTATAAAATATGGATTATGTATTTAGAAACACCTCAATTTCCTCCATATACCCTGATTTTATGCGCATTTCCCAATGAATCACACTGTGTAGTAACTGTCGATAACCCCTTATTCAAAATATCAAATGGGATATACATATTTGATGATTTAAATCCTGAACAAATAAATATTTTGCAGGAGCTTATGTCCACTGAATAGTACGAAACGGCAGATGGTGTTCGATGTTCGATCTTTAGAAGAACTACCCGGAACAGAAATCCTCTAAGCGGATTTCAGAGGTCACATTCACGACCATCTGATCCATCAGTATTTTCGAAAAAACCAGAAACAGTTAAACACGCTCGGAACAATTCATATTCTGAAAAAATCGATGAAATGCGCCATCCACTTGCTGAAATATATGACGACGAGTGCATTCCGTTTAAGGCTATCTGTACCGTAATATCATGAGGCCCATTCACATGACTCGGACGAATAACAGCCAATTCCTAATTCTTGCACTAATAATTCATTGGAAGAAGGCCTTCGGGCTCTAGGAGTCTACACGACCCAGTTATGGATGAACCTGTTACGAAAAGTTCGTTACGAAACCGCCGTTGTGCTATATTGGTTAATAAATCTTGGAACCTTAGTCGGAAAGGTTGAACAAGTATATTAGATTGGGTGCAACCGTGGGTGGTCTTCGGCCACATGCTGGGACACCTCCCTCAGTAATTTGCCACCGACTTTCTATTTTGTCTATATTGGGAGGCATGAACGAAGCGTGTCGCTTAATTGATCAGACTCGGATTTACCTGCTGACAATGTGCCACACGAAAAGTGATAATGAATCAGCAGTTAGTACTTATGTAATTGTAAAATGGGTAAGCCCACTGGTCGACGCTGGCAATTCCAGAAATTTGTCAGTTAATAAGATCTTATTGCAAAATGAATACTTTCACGGTTCTGGTATTTGCGTGAATTCATTATGGCCAATTTTTTCCATAAATGAACTTTTCTTATCGAGGACGAGAAGAAACGCTCTCAATTCTGCAGAGATTTTCATATTTCCAAAATATGGAAATGTTTTGTGGGATGTGACACAATATGAATCTCTATTCAAATAGATTTTACTTAATTTACTATTTGTAGGTAATGACGTAATAAATTTAATAAAAAGGAATAAATAATTTCGTGATTTAAGCGGGCCCTTCACGTACAGTTTTTCTTGACTCCCGATGCGATGCTCCCGCGTGTGATTCCCGGAGCGAAGTGTAGAGATGAAACTACACGTGCATTCCAAAACAGCACGCCAAATTCATTAATTCCCATATTTTCATGAGGAGCGGCCTTATCTGCATCCGGTTGAATGCTTTTGCAGAAATCAATTAAACAATTTTAAACTCCCTGAAATTTTTGTTGGAATATCTACTGCATTTAGTTTTTCATAAGCATGGAAAAATTTATATAATCCAATGAATTCAGTGGAAAAGTTTCTCGCCATTCAAAAAAAAAGGCGTCTATGTTTCAAAAATATCTTGCGAACTGCGAAAAAACCTCGAAAGAAATTCTATCCTTGTTTCTTTCGATGTTTTACGATATGACTATCCTCGCTCGAATTGGAGCGGCGCGAGAGTCGTCCCTTCACGTTCGGTTTTTAATGGCTCCTGGAGTCCATTCGCTCCAGGAATTTAGACCGGTTGGAACGTCTCGCGCCGAGTCAGATGCGAGACGATCCAGGAGTGAACATACCCTTCACGTTCGAATTTTGGAATGGAGCGAAGGAGCGTCGCATCGGGAGTCAAGAAAAACTGTACGTGAAGGGCCTGCTTTACTCTTGTAATATTATAGCAGGTTTTCCAGGTGGCGTCTTGTTTTTTTAAGTTGAATTTGAAGACTTCTCGATACCAATGCGCTTTGTTTTTCTATATATTTTGATAAAAAAACAAAATATGTTGAATTTTAGTGTCACTCATGCACTTTTGCACCGACTTATTTAAGGCAGGCTTAACTTACATATTTCAGTGATTGCTATGGTAACTGCTGAATAAATCAAAGAAATAAGTGAGCATTAAAGTTAAATCTGCCTAAGTCGGTGAGACGGGCATAACACAGCGGATTTCACACAACTCTGATTGTCCGATGAACGATTTGACAGTAATTCGATTTTCAGAATTAACCCTTTCACTGTATTTGTTCCTCTCTGTAGAAAATATTTTAACAGTACATTCTTGAGGTCAAAAGAAGCGCTTTTTTCCTACACCATTTCTTCAAACACAAGATATCACCCACGTGTTCCAGTTTTCTCACTATTACCATTACATACCATAAAAATACCAAAAATTCAAAGAACCCAACTTTTGAAACTAAGTTGAACGCTAACTAATGCATATTTGACCGTTTTGTAAAATTAAAGTATTCTTCATATTTTCCCGTATAATGCGCCGTTTTCGAGTAATTTGATGTTCAAAAAAATATCTAAGAAATTCGAAAAATTGGGTACTTTGGCTGAATACAACTCTGTTTGAAAGATCCACAGATGTGTAGTGTCACGGATTTAGCTAGTTATTCTGAAGGTAAGTTTGTTTTTACAGGGGTGGCACAGCTCATTATGAAAACTTAAAATGGCTATATCTTTTTATCAGGGCCGAATCGGAAAAAATATCTCTCTGGAGAGACACTTTATAAAAAATATAACAACATGAGGGAGGATGTTAGATTTATAAATCGAATATAGTAATCTCCGGAATTCCGGATTCATATATTAAATGGGGGAATCATTTTGAACCCATTTTTTCATTAAGGTGCACTGAAGGTATTCGTCCTGAATATTTTGAGAAAATAGCAATTTCATACAAGAAGGTTATTCGGTATGTTGATTTCTTGATCAACCTTTATGACACCGAGCAAAAATATCCTTATTCTATATAGAAAAAGATTCAAGTTTTTTATAAACTAACTGCGAAAAGTTCCAAAGTGGTAGGTAAAAAAATAATATTTATTTAATGAAGAAAATATTCAAACGTCTACAGTGTTTCAACTGAATTAATATTTCAAAAATAATTTTTTTCATCTCTATCGAAAACAATAGACTCCTTAGCATCATAAATCCGCAAAACTTTGCCAGAATTGAGCCCGATAGCTTGAAAATTGCGACTTGTAGCGTGTCCACATTAGATTGAACACAAAAAAAAGACCTACCCAAGGTAGTTAGTTAGGAGTTTGTCTTGAAATTTGTTGAGTTCGTGGGCAATATCCGTTTAATGATTTCGGAGTTATCAGCATCTGAAATATTTTTTCGAAATAAAAAAAATACCTATCCAAGGGAATTACAACTTACTGATATCTTGGAATTGATACGAATAATTCGATATGTACATATATACAGAATGTTCAGAAGGTGCAGTATAAATGCAGAAGGTGATTCCTTGTCTGAAAAAATTACATGAGGTCAAAGATTCGGCTTCTGAAATATGGGGCGTCAAAATAGGAACCTTCCACATGCTATCGTAGATAAAATTGATAAGTTCATAATTCTGAATGATAAAATAACGTCATCCGTCTACGCTACGGTTTGTTTTAATTTTTTTTTATGGAAAACTCCATTTACGGAGAAAAAAAACTATTCTTTTTCTCAGATACTACCCTTTAGATGGCTGCACGAAACTTTTATTCAACCTGTATATAAAATTTTAGGCAGGCAAATTCCCGTCATGCAGCTAGGAGTTAATAAAATTGATTTACGATCGCAATCAGGTAGTTTCGCATTCCTTTCCTTTGATAACGTCACGGAATCTCCGATATGCGAATTCCACTGGTATTTGGGTAATTGAATGCAATTTCTGTTGTATTGGCAGCGAGTAATGTCATGAATTTGGTCCAGAATCGCCTTCGACAGGAGAAAATTATTGGAACTGAAATTTCCTACCTGCATCTTACGAAAAAATGACTGACATTTCTATCCTACATCTCGACTAATCGAATCGCAAAAGAAAATACTCTCGCTACTTCTTTCATCATGACAATCGAATTAATTGCGGGGCCTATTATTTTATACGGCAATATGATAAAACCCATTTCACGTAGTTCGTCTCTTATATAATATTCCTATCCTATATTTATCAGATGAAAGTACCACGAATTCTTGTTGGTACAAAACACACAAATAGAGCGTACTCCACAAATTGTGTAACATGTCTCAATCAGGATTATCTGTATCGTGAGAAAAAATGGGCTTCGTTGTTTCTAGTTCACTTCGTGCTCTTTTATTATGACCCTGTAGATTTTTACCAGCTGATTCGATGTGAACGAAGGTCTTCATTTACTAGAATGATGAGTACTGTAAAAGTGCATTCGAGAAACGGTTTTGGCTTATCATATCATCAAATCTTGAAGTAGTTTTTTATGAAAGGTTGAACTGGAGAAGTGTCGCAATAACTTATTGGAAAATTCAGAAAGTTTTCAGCTAATAGAAGTTAAGTTTTTTTGGATTTCATAATGACAATGAATCACTTCTACACATCTGATAAAGCAAAGGAAAAAATATTCACATTGACACCCACAGACAGTCCAACTCATTCAGGAAATGGTAAATTATTTCATAAGGAGCAGAAGTGTCACTTGTCATGGTGAGGAAGGCGAGCCACTTTTTCCCCAAATGAAATATGTTATTGTTCTGCAAACGTTTTGGAATTAATAATAATCTGGATACAACTTTTGTATTAGTTTTATTATTAGAATCGTTATAATTGAGTGGAAAATGTGGCTAGTTAAGGTTGTCATCTTTACATATTGTAGCAACCGCAAGCAGAAATTCTCGATGATACTGTCAGTCAAAATATGACGTCATTATACGTTTGAAATAATTATTTATGTACCAATGATCAAAACTGTCTTTAAAAGTCGAGCTTGCAAATTGATAGCCGAGGCGCAGCCGAGGACAGCAAGCAGGCAAGACAATATAGACAGTTTTTTGTCGTGGTGCACATTAAATTTTATCGTCGACCTCACATATACCTTCATGAAAGTGAGTAGGTACTCACTCGTGTTATGTAAATCCAACCTGGACATAGTTGCCAATTCTCACTGGAGGAGATCCCTTCTTGAATATACTGAACACTGACATTCAAACCACGTACCTAATTTACTCGTAAAATTTATCCTTTTTCGTAAAGAATTTATTTGACAAGAGCAAATGAGAGTTATGGTCACAGGCACCTTTTTACCAAATTATGGTATTACCAAATTGATTATACAGGGTTAGGGTTAGTCTTTGACTCGTACAAATATCTTAAAGGAAGATTGTTGAAGTAAAAAGAAACACTTTTTTCCCATACCATTTTTTCCGATTCGGTCCTGGTAAAAAGATATAGCTAATAAATTTTCTATGATGAGCTATGCCACCCCCGGAGAAACAAACTTCCCTTCAGAATAACAAGCTAAATCTATGACACTACACGTCTATGGATTCTTCAAACAGAATTGCTTTCGGTCAAAGTAACTAATTTTCCGAATATCACAGATATTTTTTGTTTTTGTTTCTCTAAAGCGGCGCATTATACGAGAAAATATGACTAATATTTTCATTTTGAAAAACGTTCAAATATTCACTAGATAGCGTCCAACTTAGTTTAAAGATTTGGGTTCCTTGAATGTTTGTTATTTTTATGGTACGTAATGATCCGAGTAATGATCATAATGGGAAAATTGGAAGCCGTAGGTGATATCTTGTGTTCGAAGAAAAATAAATGAAAAGATATATTCTGAAATTCATTTCATTCGATAAAACCGTTTGTGCGATAGAATTAAAAAAAAACATTTTTTTATGGTTTTTCAACAGCCTGGATCTTTTAAACCGAGCAGATTCGGAAAAAAATGGTAAAGGAAAAAATTGACCTCAAGAATCTATCTGTCTATTGAAATATTTGTACGATTCAACGAATCACCCTGTATATACTACTATATTTCAGTAATGATTCGTTTTGTTGTGCATCTTATTTATTTCGTTATTAATATTTATATTTTGCTGATGATAATTTTCGCTTACATCTGATTTTTTATGATTTATCAGTCGTGAGATGACTTCTGATTCTGTATCATCATACATCATATGGCTAATGAACATAACCCTCAGCAGTTGATGCCGTCGAAGGAAATAAAAAATATATGAAAAATGCATAGAAAACAACTTGTCTTGGAACTTCAATGTGCTGAGTTCATTGAAATCAACCCTTAATTGGTTAGTTACTTTGGAAATAACAGCTCAACAACTATGAAGCTTTTCCAAAATAAATTTTCATTTATTTAATGAATCTCTTTAGAACACAAGATATCACCCACATCTTCCAGTTCTCTCATTATGTCCATTACGTACCATAACAATACCAAAAATTCAAGGAACCCAACTCTTAAAACTGAAATTATTCTTCATATTTTCCCGTTTAATGCGACGTTTTCGAGTAATTTGATAAAAAATATGAATAAAAAATATCTGTGAAATCAGAGAAATTGGGTACTTTGACCGAATGCAACTCTTTTTGAAAGATCAACAGATGTGTAGTGTCACAGATTTAGCTAGTTATTCTGAGGGTAATTCTATTTTTACAAGGGTGGCACAGCTCATTATGAAAACTTAAAATGGCTATACAGGACCGAATCGAAAAAAAAATGGTGTAGTGGTGTAGGAAAAAAGTGTTTCTTTCGACCTCAAGAATCTACTGTTAAAATATTTTTACGAGTCGAAGACTGAAGACTCACCCTCCATAAATACATAGAAATATAGGACTAACCAGGGATAATGAGAAATGGTTCCTCAAGCTAGTTCAACCACCATTGATAAATGATGAAAATCGACCTGCAAAGTTTGGAATAATTCATAGCAGAATCAGCTAGCTTCACGATAAGTTGAAGGAGCTTCACGTAGAGCTGATGGATCTTTACGAAACTCCACTTTTAGCTGAATCAGATCAACTTTGAGGTACAGGAGTCTGCAACTTATCTAACAATCAGAGAATCAACAATGTAAGAATAGAAGGGTGACAAATTATAGCCTCCAATTATGACCAATGTGGCTATACAAGGGCTTGGCAAACGCTGTTGCCTCAGCTCTACACCTACAGCGAAAATACGAGATTAGGACATGAAACTTAGTGATTTCAAGAGAATGATCTGGTAAAATTTATGCTACAAATAATGGAGCGACAGAGTGTTACCAATAGGGAAGACAAATACAAATTACCTATGTTAAAATTAGAACACTTCTTGAAGTTGAGACGATCATACAACTGAGAAGAGTTCTAATTGACAGGAGTTATGTGTGAAGGAGGACATTCTGCCCCTGCCCTTTATATTCCATATACCAGGAAATGCACTTCGAAGAGGTCAGATGTGTCAGTTCTCAAGGCATATTCCGATTTGTCTCGCATATATCGCATATAAACGAGTAATAGCGCATTTGTGGATTTATCGAAAATTTCTTGTGATTTTCAGTTTAACGGTACATATGTTGTTACGACCTCTTAACGAAAGAAGTTTGTCGACCCTATTAGTCAGAACTTGCCAGAGGCGTCTTCGATTAACCATGCGGTAGTATGCGATATCGCGAAATATTCAAGCTGTGCTGGCCAATGGCACTCGTATCTTCCGAGGAGAAGCAATTTGTTTTTTTTCCGGGTGGAGGGATACGCAATCAACTGGTTCTTGAAACATTCGCGAGATCAATTAGTTGGCTTCATTTGTTATTCCTAATTATAATTTAATGATTCCGATTGTTGATATAAATAGGAATTAGTTCGAGGAATTTTTATCAGGATACTGGACAATAGAAAAAGGAATTCCATTAATTATTTCTACAGACACTGGCATAGCGTGGATTTCTCATCGGGCTTATTTTCGATTCGATTTTGTTTCTGTTTTTCGAATTAACCTCCACAACTCTGAATTGTATAAATATGATCATAAATAAAAATTAGCATAACATAGTGTAGCGACAATCTGCATGAGAGGAGAAAACAACATAAACAAATCGACAAAATTGATATCTAAATCGAAGGTTGGCGAGGATTTCTAAGAGAAATTATCACTATCACATCACGTCCGAGTTTTGAGTCTAACCTAGATAATTCGTATGTGTCGAATCATCTCGATCAGACAATGGTTCATCGTGATAGCCTTAATATGGATCTGAATTGAACAAATAAACGCTCAGAGGAGTGTGTTGAAATTGAAAATTGATGTATGTTGAGTTAGTATCCACGTTACTTTACGCATTGTAACGGGCAACAATGAGTCTCCGCGTAATATAATATCTGATGTTGAGATCGCATGTGGTAATTTGTCTCTCTGTGTTTGTTATGAGGTATACTGATTAAAAAAAAAATATCAGAAAAAATATTTGCATACCTACAATCCCGAAAATTACGAAGGTTAACTCGATGAAATTTAATGCGAAAATCGAGTGGTATTCAACCACGAATCGCCCTTTATTTGGTATTAAATCCACACCTAAGTCTAGTTGAAATAGTTTAACATTTTTATTTTCTTATGAATGACATAACAGCAAGCTGGTGTGCCAAGAAGGTTTAATACTGCTATTGCAGATGATTAACTGAGGAAGACTTTGCAGATTGTAGTTTTCCTATGATTTTATTCTCTCAATACCGAACCTAATTGCACAATTTGTTTTTTTACTAGGTACACAAGAAGTTGGATTGCAATATATCAAGAAAAAACGAATCTGGCTGGTTTTTCCTTCAGAGAAATAGCTCCAAGGATACACAGAAGTGTGAATACGCTAGTGGATTGTTGTTGGCTGTAGGTACACGAAGAGCTACAAGACAACAATTCTTGTCTTGACGACAAACTTCTTCTTTTGTCTTAGGAAAAAGTCAAGATTAAAAAAAAATCTTGTCTTGATGTTTTCTTGACATACCAAATCTTGTCTTGACTCAAGAAATTTCAAGATCTTGTTAAAACTATATGGCGATTTCAAGGCGAACTTTTCATTCCGCTTCGTGCTAATACGACAATCAGGTGGTTCCCCGATATTTATTTGATTTCCGACGAACTCAAAATGACGTAGCGCAGTTGCACTATTTAACTCCTTTGTTATTTTAGAAAATATAGAAAGAAGACTCAATATGAGATCGAAAATACTCGGCTCCCTTTCTCTACACGCCACGCCACACAAGTGCGCATTGGTGTAACTATCATATAATCAGGCAGTGCAATTTAAATAATAACAACGTTTTGGCAGAAAAGATAAAGTTATTTAAAATTATCTTCTTTCATCACCTATTACTATTATCTATAATCCATACGCCACTGATAACGGACTCAGTCAATTGAACTTGACTTTTCCACCTTCTACCTCATCCCAATTCTAATCGTCTTTGAACTGAATTTCAACTTCTTTCTATACCCACTGTTCATTATCACAAAGTAATAGACTTTTTTACCTTGAGTGACATTTACTTTACAGTAAACAGAAAGTCTGCTGAGCCATTCGGCTCTGATTCTGACTAAGAATATTCACAAATAAGCAAAAAGGGAACCGTAAGATTCAGTAAAAATATAAAATGATCAGTTAAACAAAAGTGACTTCGACTAATGCGAGTGAAAATGGTAAATCTGAACGGAAACGTGAAAGCAGCAGTAAAAGGAAAAAACAGCAGCATTCACCAATGCAAGATAGTGGTAGGTACTAGTGGCAATACTGACAGGAAAAAAATCTGAAATTTTTTCGAAATTCAGGTGGACACAAGTACCAATAGCGAAAATGATGAATGAGCCAAAATTATGCCATGTTTTCATAAACATAAAATTTATAAGTGAATGCCTGAAGTTCCAACAAGATTATCCTTAATTATTTGTAATTTACATTTTCTATCAAAAAATATGTGCAATAAATAGAAATAGGTATTTCATGTAAAAATATGTTATTTATTTAAAAAAATAAACACGTATTAGCAGATTCATGGTTAGACAAGATTTCCTGTTGTCTGGACAAGAAATCTTGTTATTGAGATAAAATTTCTTGTTTTGTCTTGAAATTTTCAAGAACTTGACAACCTATAACAATTTGGCAAATTCCATTTTCATTGATTAGTTTCATCGAATGACATTCATAATCAGTTCTTGAGATGGGTTAACGAAACCCCGAATGTTTCCATAGATACTTGGCTTCTTCAAAATTATGATACAGGATTTAGATTATTTGCATTCCCATAATTAAATGCGCAAAAAACATCAATAAATGAAGAGATATGGAATAAATGAATATTTGAGTGATTTTCAATACGATATTCAATATTTCAACTCTCTATCGAATTTCTATTCTATTCGATAAAATCCATCAAAATGCTGTGAAATATCTCCTCGGTGAAATTTTAAACAGCCTTTCTTGAAAACAATAGTTATAGGAGACCTCGCAGTATCTTCATCTTGTTGAGCGCTATTCATATAAGAACGAGTAAACGTCACAAATTTTCGGCCATCAACATCAAACTAGCTCTCAGTGATGTCGCAGAAGTCACCTCATGCATTATATCTGACGTTGAAAGTGAAAGAGCGCTCAATAGTGAACCGTATAAGATGTTTTCTTCGTTGACATTGAAGTTCTCCATCCATCAGCATGTAGAATAAGAACAAAGAAATAATAATGATACACTGGTTTGTTCTATTTTTTATTCAAAGATCGATTTCGGCAATTATACCAAAACTTTTCGTAACAATCGTAACGCCAGACGTATTCTATATAAAGGGCGTTGAAAAAAAAATCATTACAAGGAAGGAGAGCCCTCAATCCCAATTTTTTAACATGTATTCGTTTTATCGATGGGGTCTCATTTATGCGACAAAAATATTCAAATACAGTAAATCATAACAATATAATAAAATTTATTTGTGGGAATATTGTTTTTTGCTCAGTAGTTACTGCTTGTAAAATTGAGAAATTGTTAATTTGGTGGTTTACCCCGCATATAGGCTAGGCCTTTGTGTGAATGCTTATTATTTGTAGAGTGTATAATATAATTTCTGCAAATATATTTATTATTATTATATCATATGAATCGATTTTTTATTTCATTTTATTTTGAAAATGACATTTTTTTTTTATATCTGAACATGTAGATCTGAGTGTAGATCACAGAAGCACAAATCTGTGTCGCAGCAATTTCTTAATATAACTATAAAATGTTAGTGAGAATTTCAAAGATTGGAAGGTTACGAATGTTTACACCAACATCAATCTAAGTCCGAGTCTAACTCTTTGTAAAGAATCAATGGAATTGAAACAAATAATAAAGGCTGTAAAAATATCACATTGTTGAAGACAAAATTATACCTTCACATACTTAATTCCACTGTATTCTCAGGGATTCAGGAGAAAAAAATCTATTCTAATTAAGACAATGGCACAAACTCACCAAAATGACATCACAGTGGGGATTAGAACTGAATACATAAAAATATTATGTCGGGTGAGTCAGTAAAGTTTCAATTTCTTATCGGAACAAACAACGATGTAGTAGAAACTCCGTGAGCGACTGACTTCGCGATCGGAAGAAGTACACTCGAACAATCTTATCAACATAATACTAAATAATCCATATTAGCACGCTAAAATGTAAACAAATTGAAAATTCACGCACACTTGGGATAAATACAATTAAACGACTCCTGTTCAGATTGATACCGTCTCGATAAAATTTTATTTGCCATTTTATGGTTCCACGGAAGAAAGCCCATTGTGAACGGTTGAAATGCAATGAATATTATTTATAATGGGAGATTAACGTCAAGATTATCGTGCAGAAATAAATCCCTGTTTTCTTCCGTGGTTATTAAATGTATCGAAGAGAGTGTGAATATAAGCAGTTATGGCCTGCTTAAACTTAACGTAGTACGAAAATTGACCATAAAGAAGAGGGCGATATCAACTGGTTCCGTTGAAAATTTCACGCATGAACTATATACATACCGATCAACTCTCAATACGTTATTCAATAACTGACGAACCGATCGAATATTCCAATATCTTTTGTGCATCATTTGAAAATAAATGTTTACAACGTCGAGAATGAAGACAGATTTTTTAACTACTATTGAAGAAATAAAATAAGCAAAGTGTAATATATTCAATATAGAAAATATCTTCGCGCATCTCCCCTCCCTAAATATAATTTACTGTAGGGAAAATCATAATCCAGTTTTAAAATCTGCACTAGTCAATGTACATATGCGAATGAAAATATATGTATCTGCTTAAGGTACTTTTCTTTCCTGTACTAATCCGGCACGCAAATTAAAAAGTGCTAAAAGACACTCCACAAAGAGAGTCAACTTTCTTTCAGACAGAATTATTTGCAATCGTAGGATGTGTGGAAATTAACTTAGAAACTATAAGAAATGCAACATAGCGATACTCGATCTACGAAAAGCACCAACCTCTTATGTAATTTTAAGATGCTGTGGAAATGCCGAAGAAAACTCATTAACATTAGGTGATATTGAAGAAGGTCTGTGTAGTTCGGGTTTTCAATCACTCGCGAATAAAAAGGAATGAGGCTTACATACTTGTTAGGAAAAGAGCAGAAACTCCCCTTTCATTGGTGCACCTCACGGGTTTTCACACCAGCAGATCGTACTAACAACAGAAGTGGAACACGAACAGGATGGAAAAAAAAACAGCGGCTCACCCATAACCGTGATAGAGGAGAATGTACCTACAAGAAAAAGTAACAAGAGAAGGAAAAAACCGAGAGAGAAACCTTTTGTCCGCATCTTCTCTTGGTTGTACTGCTATACAAAATCTACAATTCAGAGCGCCAATGGCATTGGAAGGGCTTGTACTTTCCAGGTCGTAGGTCTGAAACTTTTTATTTGAGCTTCTTGGTGAATGAGCATTTGAGAAAAAAGGGGTGTGCAAATTTACCGATTTTCGAAGGTCGAAGAATATTCTGTCAAGCTATTTGTTAGTTTAACAAATTACAATCATAAGAAAGTGAGCTTATAAAGAAGCATATCCCTTTATTCTCAGTTCTGTTCCTATTTTTTTTCGTTAAATGGAGTTGAGTCATTTGAAACTGTAGGTGTTTCAAACCATAAAATTGAATCATATATACGTAAATACTGTATCAAAATGTTAATTGAAGTTTCATGATGGGTCGGAAAGAGTAAATTTCCATTCATCTTTATAATGAAAAAAAGATGTATGATTAACACTTAAAGAGTAATTTGAGAAAGATAATTATGCTAATGAGGTCAGAAGGTTGAAATATTTTATTCGGTAGTATTGAACAAAATGTTTTGCGTCGTAGTGAGCGTAGTGATTCATGAAACCTGCAATTTTGATTCAAATTAACTTATCTCTGGTAGTATTTTGGTTAAATTTCCACACTCCCGAAATTTCAGATAGGTTGCTTTTTTTCGTCACTAAAAATTTAGAATCCCCCAACAGAATTCAATATATGTAACTTCATAAAGTTCATACCATAATAATATTCAGACTGTATTGAAATACATATTGTAATTCTTTGAAAATAGTTCCATACAGAAATTTGTTAAACTTCTGTATAAGAAGTTTCTGGTTTTTCAAATGGGAACTTTCAATCTATATATCATATTCTGAATTACAGATTACAGAAACAAGTATCTTGTTCATGTACTGAATTGTTTAAATTTTTAATACTTAGATTATTTTCTGGATTGCGAATTGAGTATTTTTTCAGTTCAAGTACTTTTATAGTTTATTTTTGTAAATTTTATTTATATGATTGAAACTACAGATATTATTAAAGATCTTTTCTCTTTTCTGACCAGGTATCAAGCACCGTCATTATTTTCAAGGCTTGCTTCGATTTCCATAATTCTTGAAGCGAGTATAAAGTATTGTCCTTCATTCGTTCAAAAGATTCATACTTTATCCTAACCCTATATTTAAATTAGATTGGAAGAGATCACTTTTATTCCACCATTATTTCTCAGATAATTAGTTGCAGAAAAATAAATATTTCAGTAGAGAGTATATTTATTTTTATTTGTTGAAACCGCAGACCAAATGATAATATTATTAAGTCAATGCTTGTTGAAACCTTGGAACATAGATGTATTTATGTTCTAAGGTTGAAATATGGTAATATTTGACAGTAGAATGCATTGCAATTACGCCAATATAATGTTTACGTAAGAATGATAGCTTGCTTTTTGCTTTTATCATGAAAGAGCACTTGTAAAAGTCAATTTTGCAACCCTCGATTGAACAAACGTCTCGCCGGTCAAACCGTCTTTACGGTACTAGTTCCGAGAGGGCTATATATGAAATCCTAGAAGAATAATAATGAAGTATGTTATTCATAAAATGTAGATAATTATACAGAATTACACAATGAAGTCGCAGAGTTGCATTTTTCGTGCCCTATGCTTCGCAGGCTATTCTTCCACTTAATCGAATGGACTAAACATCCATTTTATCTTTCTATATACAAAACAATTGTTATGAATTACAACCCTCCTCCAAATAAATGCCATGTCGTAAATTTTTTAACTCGTATTAAATTGTACGGACAACACGAAATATGTTATTTTCTTAATGGACTTAATAACTGGCTATCGAAATGGACCATCGATGATGATATTTTACGTTGTCCCCAACATGTTATTCCCGTAATCGTGCGTTGCCTTTGGGTGCTGAATATCGGATCATCTTCTGAAGCATTAAAACGGAATACATATTTGGATTCGTATACCTTTCAGATCATTGATGGATCTCGAAGTCGAGTCGAAATTTTTCATGAAATTGTTCGATGTGATTTAACTATGTGGAAAGAGTAACTTTATTCGCCAATAATAAGTAGAACATGGGTAGAATAAGAATGAGAAGGGGAACAATTTAACAGAAGGGAAAAATGATACTCTCATATAAAATGACTAATAATCTTTTCAACACCCAGTTGCACAAATATTGGTCAACGCTGTAGTATGATTCGAAAGAAGAGATCCGAGAAGATATCGCACATCACTTGATGTATAGGTCAAAAACTTCATCACCCTGTATTTCGAAAAAAAGGCGATATTTTAGAGCAAAATATCAGGTGTCAGCGCTGTTCCACATTAGACTGTTTCTTTAATTGAACAGCTAGTAGTGATGTACAGGGTGGGCAAATTTCGATGTTTGAGCACTACAGCTTTTGAACCAGAACCAAAATCTGATACCCCATTCTTGATCTCTTTTTCTGACAAACTTACAATGGTAGTAGTCATTTTTGGCCACTTTCTTTTGTTTTCGAGTTATAAGCAAAAATTGGAAAAATGGCGATATCGAAATAAATTTATATCTCCGCTAATACTGATGATAGGGCTCTGAAATTATGAAATTATACAGGCACTCTTTTGCGTAGAATCCAGTGGCGTGCTCGCCTTTTTAGCAGGATTACGAAGCTATGACCCAAAGTTATGTTTTTTTAAATGGGAACACTAGTTCTCTGTGCAATTTTTTGAAAGCTTAATTTTTACTGATTTCAAAAATATATAACATCATATAGTTTGTATCAATATAAATAATAGAAAATGGACAAAAACCTTTTTTTCCCAATATTTCTATGGTTTCAACTTTTGACGAGCACAGAAAAATAGAGCTTCCTATAACAAGAGCAGTCTAATTCCGGAAATGTCATTCTTTTTATGCTTTTCGCCAATTTTCACAGAATTTGAATTAAGAAATATTTCATAAATTTTTATAATAATGAAAGGACTAATAGAAGGAGACAGTGGTAATGATACGATGCTATATTTTTCTATGTTCATCAAAAGTTGAAACCATACAAATATTGAGAAAAAAGGTTTTCAACCATTTCCTATTATTTAAATTGATACAAACCATATGATGATATATATTTTTGAAATCAGTAAAAATTGAGCTTTCAAAAAATTGCACAGAAATCTAGTGTTCCCATTCAATAAAACATAACTTTGGGCCATAGCTTCGTAATTAAAAATAATGCTAAAAAGAAGAGCACGCCACTGGATTCTACATTAAAAAGTGCTTGTATAATGTTTTAATTTCAGAGCTCTATCTCATCAGTATTAGCGGAGATATAAATTTATTTCGATATTGCCATTTTTCCAATTTTTGCTCATAACTCGAAAACAAAAGATAGTGACCAAAAATGACTACTACTATTATTAGTTTCTCAGGAAAAGAGAACACGAATGGGGTATCAGATTTTGTCTATCTCCTCTGGTTTAAAAGCTGTAGTGCTAAGACATCGAAAGGGTGCCCACCCTGTAGAAATAGATATTTCATCATCAACGTTGAAAATCCATAAGATATATAATTTGCTGTAACATTTCACAAACGATTTTATCGAAAGAATTGATTTTCGGAATATACTTTTTCATTGGTATGATTGGGGGTACGATACTTTGGACGAACGCAACTCGCCGGTTTAAAAGATCTACAGAATAATCTTAAAACATAACATGTTTTAGAGGTGTATATAAAGTGACATAGAGTCAGCTTGTTATTTGTTGTCATTATACTGTTCTGTGTATATTATCTACTTGAGATCGATTGAACTTTCAGAAAAAATATTATATTATTTATTTATTCGAATGAAAAAGAAAGGTCAAATGTGTTATGTTTGAACCTGGTTACTCTTGTACGCAATGAAATAAACAACGATAATAAATGATGAAAATCAGAACTCAGATGGGTGGTTGAAAGCTGAATTCGTTATTAATATCGAAATAAATAGAAGTCAAGAGAACAATATTCAATTATCGCCAACAAAATTGTGGTAACTCATTTGTTGTATTCTGATTACTATCAACAAATTGAATGGAAAAGTGAGTTTGTTTTCCTAATGTAGTAGCTTACTTCCAAGCGCTTAACATGGCATATTCAATGAAATGAAAAATTTCAGTGTCAGATTTCCAGGGCAGGCAAAGCATAAAATGTCCTAATATTTTTATCTAGGCCGAATCGGAAAAGAGTATTTCTTTTGACCTCAAGAATCTTCTGTTGAAATATGTATAAAAAGTCAAACACTCACCCTGTATATGAAAAGAAACAAGAGAAGGCCATATGGCATTCATTTTGAGTCCAAAAATGAAAAATTAAACAGATTCGAATCAACAGACTCCGTGTATCAGAGAATAATGTAAAAAAACTCACACGTTGAAAGCAAAAGATGTGAATACAATTTTCAAAGAGTAAGTACTTAGGTAAAGAAGTATGATCCATTGATACTACTCCTTTCGAGTAAGATCAACAAGTCAAGCATGGATGTGTTCGGATTCAGTTTTGATTTAGAATAACAAACTATGTAGGTACTGATAATCCAATTGCTCGTCTATTAGGTGGAGAAGGTAGCATCACATGCGAAGAACAAGTCAGTACAAAAATGAGAATTATTTATTGCTAACAATTGAACGTTTTCGAACATTTTGCGTATTGAAATGATTTTTCTGTGGTTGAACCACCAAAGCAGATGTAATGTATTTCTGTGATTGATACACGTGAATGAATGAAGTATATGGTTAATGGTCGACCAAAAGTGCCTTGCAAAAATAAAATCATTTCTCAACGAACACTTCCAAACGAGAAAAAATAAGGAAATTGTTTTGCCTGGAAATCAAGCAGCTTTGAGTTAGATGAGTACCTGGATGGGTGACTGTTCTGGTCGTGAATTTGGACAATCGAGCGAAAGCTGACTTCACGCCAATTCTTCTCATTATTAACAATGAAGTTATTAGCGCATCAACTATAAATATAGTTTCAAGAATAGATTTGACAACTTACGGACCTCGAGAAATTATGTTTCTGATTAGTTTTTATTTGATTTGGCATTGTTTTGTTTTGAAATATGTTTTTTTAGGTTTGTCAGTTCCATAGGAATTATAATATACATACATACGAGTAAGTATAGATATATACATACATATTATGATTTCTATGGCCCTTTCGGCGAAAGGTGAATATGAAATCGCTCACTGTTTATTTTTATTCTTGAATTTCGATTCATAATAAACCTTTACTCACCTCATTTGATCAATTATTTATGAATTCCATAAATCCCGATGAACACTATCGGAATATAACACTTCGCACAAAAGAAACAGATATTCAAGTTCAAGAGCACCACTGAAACGAAATCCATCCAGGCAGATATATCTAAAACACTTTATAGAAGAGAACTCCTCCAATTGTTACATACAGTCGATATTTGATAAAAAAAACTATAAAAGTCAGCTCGTGTTTATCGCAGCCACACAACGATTACTTTTACATTTCCACATATTTTTCCCCATAGTCACGAAAGCTCACGTTTCTACTGATCATCGTGAAAATCTATCACCTTGAGTCGGTCGTCATTTCACTGGAAATAGCAATAATCCAGAGTGCCATTTCAGTAGTAGTTCATATAAATTTAACGAGTTGTTTTTTCATTTCGGTTTATGGGGATTGGTGAATGAAAATGATATAATTCGACGACGTAGCGTGTAATTAAAACGCGGAGATGATGTTCATAGAATGAGATGTAGTAAGATACTGAATTCAAACGAGATCGAGTAACTGGTTATGGGAGACTCAGCTGACTGCCGTTAGTTCTAAACTCCTCTTCGGCGTCCACCTTATTTCTTCCAATTCCTGCATCTGATAGTGAAAGTGAGTTACTATGGTCACAAGAAATATTATAGGAGATCTTATGAATAAATTTAATGGATTCAGAAGATTCACTGTTAAATACGTTAAAATAATGCTAATACAGGGTGTTCACTGAAGATGGGGCAAAGATTCCTTGTATAGAAGTATGCAATAAGAATATTTGAGTCCTGTTCTGGATTCACGTAAATCAGTTTTCAAAGATTTCAGAATTAGCCCATAGTTGAAAAGTGAAATTTAGTCTAAAGCCTTCTAGTTGGAAGGAAATTCGAGCTTTACTCGAGCGTGTCAGATTAATATAAGGAAACTTTGAAGAACTTCTATCAAAATTAGACCTGTATATAGGAGGAGCGTGATATATGTGGTTAATTTCATATTGAAAAGTATCGGTACATTAATCTGACAATTTAAACGTAACCAAAATGAGTGGTAGGGCGCCAATAAGCAAAAAAAAACTTCACGTGTAAATTCTCGTGCGCGGTGGCTTTTCTACTCATATTGAAGCTAACGATTCAAGAATATCGGAAAAAATATAATCTGACAGTTTCAACAAGCCGGAACATAAAAAAATGGCCATAAAGTCGACAAGAATAAGCTTTTTCGAATTATCACCTCTCCTGGGCTTCAAATCGTTTTCGTTTCCATAATAAAAGTTATAGAACATAATATTTTCTACAAATTTCAACCGAAGAAATTTTTTATACGTCCACACGTTTTCGAGATACATATATGGCGATGAAAGTACATTAGACTGGGACTCTAGGTACATTGACCTTGCTGTTTCGCATGTATGGCTAAGCTCCTCGCGCTCATCACCCTCTAGCTCGAAAACGGTGAAGAGTATGAAAAAAAAACAAACGTTGTAAAGAATTTTTTTCCATCCACAATAATTATCATAATGAATACAAAAACGCTTAGTAGTACAGGAAGGGAGATATTCAAAAAAAGCATTGTTATCATCTTCAAACTGTCTGATTAAGAAAACCCCTCCATTAGTGTCAGAATTTAGAATTTTGTATAAACACGTCTGCAACACTGAAATCAACCAACTGAACGGCCACCCCACCACGCAAACTGTCTGAAACATGAATTTATTATCACCGATTTCTCATCATCTCTTCATTATGCAGGAATGATTTCACAGAAGAACCTCCCCGAATAAATTCTCTACATTAAATAGAACCCCATCAAAATCGGACATCTGGTTGCGAAGCTGTTCGAAGACAAACAAAAAAACTATCACACACAGGGATTTTCGCATTTATAATACATTATTTCACACTGAAAAAAACCATTAATCACAATCCATCTTACTCGGGATTAATGAATCTTTAAACACGCGAAACAATTTTCAAAATTGGTTAGATAGTTTTAGAAATAACTACAAACCCACGAACTAACAAGTCACAAATCTATAAACGTTACATCTGATGTATTGGTGTAGAAAAGTGTCACTGTTATAATAGCAGAAGAAGTTATATGTCAGCACCAAAAATCTTAGTAGGTACTGCGTATTTAGTCATCCATAATTGAATTTTTATATTTCTGGTAGCTACTAGGAACTTTAATTCCTAGAGGAAAACCAACATTAATTCTTTTCAAGCATAAGCATAATATTATGTGTCAATAATTTAGTTTTCTTTCATGCCAAATATAAATATATTTCAACAGTGATCTCTTACTCTTCATGCAAATAACTAGACAAGGAATCCCTTCAGTCGGTTCATGTTAAAGAATTACGTTCATCTCATCTTTTCGAATTAATTTTTTTTTCCGAAGTACATAATTGCTAAGATCTTTACCTATGTAGAAGGGACAAGGAATCGGTGATTTAAGACCCGAAAATGTTTTGATAAGCATTTGGACATTTTCGTCCTATACAATGTGGAATGTATCAAAGTACCAAGGATAACTGACTGCTTTCATTAAAATCAATGACTGTAATAACAAATAAATAAATGATTAAATGAGTACTGCTTAGAAATAATACAACAATCCACAACAGTCAAATTATTCCCTGAATGATATTACACTCAAAAAAATCATTGAATCATTCAGATTCATTATCCACGTTCCACGTTGCTTCGATGCCAACAATATTACATAATAGGTATACTTGCATCAAGTGAAGATCGATAAAGAATGATTCTACTTATGCCCATATACAATCTCACAATGAGTCATTATTCCTTACCTCATGAGACGTTCTTCCATATGCTAATTTATTAATTACGATTTCCTTCAAAGGAAAATATTATTTATAGTTCCTACGTTACAAGAACTGATGAACGGAGATGATAAATTTAACGGTACCTAACACTGAACAAACGTTCACATTTAACCTTCTATAATCAAAACTGTTCGAGAATACTTTTTGCCCGAAGCACCAATTGAAGGATGCAATAATGATGGGGCTTGCCAAGAATAATCGTCCGTAAAATTCAACATTACTGACCGAAAATATTCGACATGGACCACGAAGGTTAGAAGATGTTCCTTTTGTTTTCTTCATTATTCTCGTTATATTTCAATATTTGCAAGAACCTGTATATTTTTGCAGATTTCAGTAGACTTCGAGTCCGTGCATAATAATTTCATTGAAAATAATTTAGGAAAACGAGAAATAAATTAATTCACAATTAAAAAATTGTTCAATTTATTAAATTCGGACTAATAAAATAAAAAAGTAAACAGGAGGTTTTAGATAATGCTTTTTTTTTAATGCAATATGCAAAGAATATATGCCACAAAATTCGCCAAATATTGAAAGATCAAGGACAGCAACTAGCTATTGGCCAAAACATTGCAATCGAGTTAAAAGAATAATCTCAAACTTCTGCAATAAGTTCGTCACTAAACCATGGTATAAGTCGACGTCTTGTATGGAATTGTGAAGTGCTTAATTTTTCGTTTTTTCAAGTGATAGGTATCCGCTGGGGACCACATCAGAATGCGCATGATTCAAAAATCTAACATACGATTTTGTTCGGGAGCGTTCAAATTGTTCTGAAGTGACGTGGGAATGCATTTCCCACGTCACGTCAGAACGATTCCGCATAAAACCCTATTATAGATTTCGAATCATGCGCATTATGGCATTATGACGTGGTCCCACGTCACGTCAGAGTAATCTGTAGGAACCTTTAGTATGCACGAATTCGAAATCACAAGGTCTTGAGTTTTTCATTCAACCAAAAAAGTTGAAAATATTGCTTATAGAAATTTTACTTTATCCACGATTTTAAAAAAGGTTCCTAGAATATCTCACCTCATTTTCAATCATATCTTTATGCATTATAATATCTCAATACTCGATAAAACAACTTAGAACATTACAATATTGCTATACAGGGTTAGTCTTTGACTCTTACGAATGGTCAAAAGAAAACATTTTTTCCTTCACCATTTTTTTCCGAAACGGCTCGTTTAAAAGATACAGGCTGTTGGAATACCATAAAAACATATTATTTTCAGTATCTAACAAACGGTTTCATCTAATGAAATGAATTTCGGAAAATAGTTTTTCAATCATTCGATGAATTTTCCCGAACACAAGATATCACCCACGTCTTTTTATTGAAAGTCGCTTAATTCCGTCCACTGTGAGCATACAGAGCAAAAACCAATTTTCTTTAACAGAAGTTATCACCTCACCAATCCTCCTTGACTTTACCAACAAAAATCAACCATACAAAACGATACAACTATTTCGCACCAATTTATAAATGCCTTCCTACTGATTTTTATGGAAGAAGTGGTTTTGCAAGGTCTGCCTTAGAACTCATTTTATTTGGCGGTAGGTATCTGTTGAAAACTTTTTTTATCCTAATTTCGACTAGTTAATAATTTTTTTTCGCCTTATTTTTTTGCTTTTGTTTGTTTTCGTCTTCTAAAACATTCGATAAATATGTATATAATTGATTTCATATCATCTCATGAATTTAAGTCTTCATATCAATATGAATAATGAATGAATTAGTAAATCGATGTGAATTCTAGATCTAGCCCTGTTGGATACTATGTGAACTAGTTTGGTCTGCCGATGAATAACCAAATGGCAAATTCAATATCCATTATAAACATAGTATTAATTCTGCTCAATGTTACAGTTGATTGCTTCAATGACTCGACGTTTCTATAGAACAACTCTTGAATGAAGTATTAGATAAATGTGTTATTAGTTATAGTTACGAACAAAAATTTAAATATGTGCCCATAAACAGGAGAATGGGCTTAAAGGTTTTTTTCCATCACGACTGATGGTATGTTGTTGGAATCTAGTTTTTAATGAATCCTGACTGGGTTACTGAAAAACTTGCAAAATTAGGCGTTGCTTGTCATTCAACTGCCTTTGCCGCAACTTTTTCAGTCAACAGAAACAATGAATGCGCTCTCCTTCTACACTGACTGAAGAGAAATTGGGGCTCAGAAGAACTCGACCGACTACATTAGGTTCGTGCAAAGCATAAAATCAAATTGGAGTAGAAGAGTACCTCACGATCTTGGAAGTAACAATTAGGATGTCATTATAGTGCAACTAATTCCTTTTATTATTCTGACTTTTATTTGTCCTAGTTTCACAAAACTGTACGGTATTATTCGTATTGATACTAGGAAAAAAATTTCAAACTTAAGCTCATTATTTTTGGAATCATCTGAGAAAAACGACTTCTCTCCTTGAATAATAGGCATTTTGTGATATTTATTGCAATTCGTGGCTTTTACTGCTGATGGGGTGCAGGCACATCGATCAACCCAGAATCTAGAGAACCGGGTTATCTCTTGAGAGATAATCAATCATTTCAAAGACATATTTTTTATCTGGGTTATTGAAAACCCTTAGGTAATGTGTTCACCAGAATCCCCTCAAACTCATTGTCAGAGATTAAGATTATAATCCGAAATTAATACTTGAATTTTTAATTTTTCAAGAGATTGAAAGCTTCAGTACTCAAACGAGATAGGTAGTTTTTTAACTATAGATAAATCTAGTACCTACCGGTGGTAGAGATCATCGACAGGTTTCTACGAAGTCGCAAGATATTTTTTAGATAGCTTTCAGAAACGAAATGGTAAGTTTCAGCTATCCAGACAAAAAAAATAAACTGAAGACCGAATGGACTTCATTAGAGGAGCAAAAAAACTGTAATAGCCACAAGGGTAAGTATCCTTGATCTCTATGGTACCCAAAATCTTCTGGGATGTGCTAGAGAGAGAGAAGTTTTTTGGTGGATTGTTAGTTCAAAACCTCTAGTCGACTCTGTCACTTTTCGGATATATAACGTTGCCATGGAAATATCCTCATTTTATGAAAATGCTCCGCCGATATTGGCTTTGCCAAACGGAAACCTTGATGCGCCTTTCTCGAAAACCGATCATTTTCAGGACATGGTAAAGAATGTGTATGATCGATTTCACTAAACATGGTGAGTCATTGGGTAATGAGCATACAGTCGGTCTAGATAGAGGACACCGGGGTTACTCTCAGTTACCAGAATTTTATGGGCCTATCTTTCATTATGGCCAAGATAGAGGGAATTTATTGACTTTCTCCATTTTTTAATTAATCATAACTTATGCACATCACTATACATTTTATAATATTCGGATTTTACATTCTTTGTCCATCGCTTAATCGATAAAATAATAAAAAAAAGTATATTTCCAGGTTCAACCTCAGAAAAAAAAAACAACAACCAAACCTAACCTAAAGTGTATTATTCATTGAATTTTACAATACCTATACACTGCTTCATTTCATTATTCAACATCGGAAGAGTTGAGATATGATCATGCTCTTGTTCTAGCTAAAAAATGTTTTACCTTCAGAATTTGAAATGTTGAAGTATTGCAACATTATTTTAGTTCAAAATGAAGTTATCCTTCCTGAAAAATTATCAGTTTTCCTTTTTTATATTTTCAAAAATGTTAAAATCAACTTACGCATGCAAGATGCTTGAAAGATTATAATAAATTTGTCCCAAATAGGAACATGCCCTCTTGTTTTGCAATAAGGTTGGGATCCAGAAATTAGTAAACTAATATATAGTTGATGAATATTTAAAATTCCATTTGGGGAAAACAATTTATTTTTTTAAATTTTGTGCTACCTCATTTCCGAAACATCTAGATTTGACTCAATCTTACAATTAATAGAGTTGTATGCGAAAACACCAAAACCTACTCACTTTTTTCTGTTATTTCCAAACTTGTGAATGGAATTCTGAAATATTGATATACAGGATGTTGTTTAGACTCTAAATCTAACAATTTGTTAGTGGCTGGACCTGGAATGAGACTTTCACCATTATGACAATCCATAGAGCTCCAGACAAAGAACATACGAATCAAATACATATTACAAAAATGTATAGGGTTGTTCATATGTTATGATTAACTGAAAAAATGGAAATTTTTTTAAATCAAACTGTATCTTGGTTATGAATAGACCCAAAAAACACTTATAGGGTATACCGAGTGTCCTTCATCTGCCCTGATTGTATGCGCATTTCCTAATGAATCACCTTGTATATTTTGTTCAAAATCCACAATTTTATACTACGTGGCAAAAATTTTCTGGATACATGGGTTAGGTAAATAATATCGATCAACGTTCAGAAAAAATCCAGCAGTAGGAGAAAAACGAAACATTCCCTCGAATTCTACTTGGAGTATCTCATCCCAGGCAAATTGTACTTCAGGTCAAATTGCCGCTAGTGTCCGTGAAGTATAGGGTGAGCGGAGTAATCTTCTAACAATGTTCCAGACAATGGACCATAGACATAAAGAAATAGTAAATGCTTTTACTTCAGTTTATTGAAACGAACTTAAACATTTTATAAGCAACTAACAAAGACAGCATTATAGTAAGAGCAAATACCCTTCCTTATGTATACGACCCATTGTTCTATATTCTATGAGTGAAAAATCGGGAGAACTAGGTAACCTAAACAACAAATCGACTTGGTTGTCTTCAAAATGGGCCTACCATCTTCTGGCTACATTTTGGCCCTACTTTATCTTGTTGGATGAGTGGTCAGGACAGCTTCCGAGTTAAGGTAGAGAACATAAGGTTCCACCTCCTCCTGGATTTAACGCACGGCGGCCATGTTGCTTCTTATGGTTACCGAAGGTGAACTACTTCTATAAGCGAAACCATTAAAAATATGCCTTTCCACACAAAAATCAGAATCCCGTCTTTCACAACGTCGCCTTTTCATCCTTGTAAGGCCATCATGCAAACCAAAACAAAATGCGGATGCATCACTTAAGATAATGTTATTTTATTGTGGGACCAAGATCAGCCGATGTCTGCACCGAGCAAGTCGATCACTAGCTGTCTAGGAGTGCGACGACAGGTAAGGCAAACTGAGGATAGTATTATACTTTGGGGGCTTTTACTCATGAAATCTGGTAACTCGAAAGGCAAGTGTTAAATCCAGATGGTGGACAACATGTTATGCCTTCTCCAACAAAATAATGCAAGACCTCATATATGTAGCCCACAATATAGCCAGAATTGAGTTAGTTAATTTTTAAGGTGATCAAGTCAATTTGTTGCCTTGGCCCTCCAGATCTCCTGATTCTTCACCCATGGAAGAAATTTGGGGCATTTTGGGGTGCTGATAACTCCGTTTACGCCACCCTTTGCAGACTTTAAACTCTAGGTGCATTTCGACATGGGTATAAGTTACACATCAAGAGAAAATCGATCAAATCAGTAGGAGTATGCCCCGACGAGCTTCTGAGTGCTCGTGGGGACCATCAACACACCAAGAATTTTTTCCTTTTTCAAAATTTTGATCAATTACTTAGCTAACCCTGGGCACATGCCCAATAATTCCTTCAAGAATATGGATAACCATTCTTTGTCATTGTCCGTTTCTACCACCAAGAATGCTGTTTCCAGTAGTCAAAGAATACTTCGAGGTTTACCACCTTATTTGTTCTCTTCCTCATATCTTTATTAAAAGATAAATCTCCGATATCGAATCTTTTAAAGTCGAAGGCGTGCTTCGTGCCCCATACGAGGAAGCAATTCTGCTCATATCCTTCATCAAATTCGATCGCAAACGGAACCGTTCGTCGCATCTGATAAAAATCTTCCAATCAGAAACAGATACCGTGAACCTTACGGTACAGACAGGATAGACGTATTTATCTCGTACGTTGGGTCGCTACCGTAGTTTATGACTTCATCCTCGCCAACAATGAAGAGAGACCAAGATCGAAATCGTTTTTGAAGCATTCATCTTCTCTTCTTGTACCTCGTAATTTTGATTAACGGTACCATAAACTCCGAGCTACGTGCACTTTTTTGATCGGAAAAGGTATAAAATTCATTCCAGATGGGATTTTTACATGAGAAAATGATACATCAAGATAACACTCATTGTTATTTGTGAACTTTGCAACCCGCTGTAGATTTTTCGTTTATTTGCAAGATTTCATTAGAACGACAGTTTATGACGATAACAAACGATCACGTCTATTCGGTCGAAAATTTGGCATTTGCTCTTCTCACCATCTTCAACATTTCAGAAAAAAATTCTTCCCCTTCAGCATGGTAATCTTGGTTAACTTTATGAATCCCAAGTAAGTGAATGACTCAACATTGCAAGTTTCTCACTTGGAGTAAATACACAAAAGCTTTTTCTGTTGGTTTCTTTTCTAGGACAGGTCGATCAGTATTTCAAATCACGTTTTTTATGAAAGAAATTTTTATACAGCGTCTCAGAATTAGAGTTATGACTATTCTTAAAAAGTACAAGTGGATGATAGCCATACTATGGGAATATAATACTGAACTTTATGAACCATTGCGAAAAGATTCATTCTGAAATATTTCACCCCATTCCAATAAACAATATCTGCATTCATTTGTATATCTCAATAATACCTACGGCATTTTTGCTATTTCCATATTGCTTTATAGTATATAGTATACAGGGTGACAATCCAATTATGCCACGACAGAGAAAATGCCGGAACAGGTCAATTTCTATTCGTAGGGGGACATATTTTGTGCAGAATTGTAAGCCGAAATCTCCTCAACCCTAGGTGTAGGAGCTATCACCCGTAAATTCTCAATAGGGAATTGGGGATGAGCTAAACCTCAATTGAAAGATCACTTGACCCTCTACATGAATACTATGGTTTGCAAATTTTTATTGAGTCCTTGAAGTAGTTACAGGGGAGGACAATTTGAAAACTTGTTAGGCCATTTATGTCTCGACGGGGATGTTTTCAGAGAAAATACCGGAACAGGTCAATTTTTATTCGGAGGGGGACATGTTCTAGCAGAATTGTATGCCCAAATCTCCTCAATCTTAGGTGTAGGGGTTGTCACCACTAAATTCTCAACAGGGAATAAAGGGTGTGCTATACCTCAATTGGAAGAAGGACATATTGTCTTCCAATTGAGGTTTAGCTTACTCTCTATTCCCTATGTAGAATTTAGGGATGATAGCCCCTAGACCTAGATTTGAAGAGATTTCAGCTTATAAAGGTCAAAGTATGTCCCCATCTCTTTAAAAATTGACCTGTTTCTTTGAAAACATCCTTGTCGAGACATAATTGGCCTGGCAAATTTTCAAATTGTCACCCTCTATATGCTATTTAGTATATCTACAGTTCACACTGCATCAAGAGCATCCAAACAATAGTTACAATATGGCGAATGCTCCAGTTCACATTCACATTGATATTTACCGCCAGTTTCATTATCAAGTTCTTTTTAATTTTAATGCCTTCTTTAGTTCGACTAAAACTGAATCTGAAGGAAGCCTTGAAAATAAAGGGACTTCAAAATTTATAATGAAATTAGGCGTTATTTAGTTTATCATCATTTTTGAATTTTTAAAATAATGTGTAAAATTAATTTAATAGAAAACTGTGAAATCTTCCACAAAATTTATTTTCTTAAACCTGAACGATATGATCTTTTTGTAGATAGCTCCACTGGCCAATCATTTTATAGATAAAGATTAATCAGATATTTGTCGTTTTAGAGTTTCAGAAAGTTTGGAGTTAGACTTCAGATGATGACCTTTTCCTTTTTTTTCGACAAATACTTCAAAGTTTTTGTAATTTCATAAACCAGTCGACAGAGATAACTTGAGGTACAATTTTCAGATGACTGAGGCCCGGTTGTACGGTTCAGGTTTAAACCGGGTTCAAGGTTGAACCCAGCTCAACCTGTTAAAATTGAACGGAATTGTCTTATTTGAGCTGTGTTCAATATTGAACTTGAACTGTACAACCGGGTCTTATACACACTGATAAACTTCAATTTGACCTTGGGAACACCATATGACACAAATCTCTGGTTTTTCAAATCAAAATCTATATTTTCTGGATCAGTTGAAGTATTTTTGTTTCCAGAAGTAAAAAAAAATATACTTTTTCAATCAAATTCAATTTTCACTCTACAAGGCACACTTGTTGCAAAGGAGAAACGAATGAACCAAATCATATTTCATGTTTATATTCAGAAAACAGAACTGTTTACAATTATTTAGTTACCTACCTGACCTACATACCTTCTAAGCAACGTGCTTAACCCTTGTGTGTTGATGTTTCGGTATGAAAAAGAATTGAGGAAAGGGCTTATGATATCCAAAATATCGGAAAGTGGCAATAAAAGTAATTCAAAACCGGACCGTATTTTCAAAAATGAACACGAAATATGAGTTCGTTCGTTCGTTTCTCTTTTACAAAAAGAGTGCCATGCGAAGATAAAATGGACCTTGATTGACAAAAATGTCCTTTTTTCAATTCTGAGAAAGAAAGTTTTCCAAGATTGAAAGATAAATCTCAAAATGCTGAAGAATGTCCTGGCAATATAAAAATTGCATATGCCATCTTGAAGAGTACTTGGAAGTCAACAAGACACAGAATTTCATTACAATCGTCCCACTCATTCCCACGTTATAGATATCGAAAATTAAGACCGAAATCGAAACTAATAACTTTTGGATACAAAAGAGGCAATATTTCTGAGAAGCCTAGATGACCCTGATTGACCACTAGCCTATATGGCCAACCACTCGTGAAGCACCCCGTATAAAAAGGCTGAATGGCCCAACGTATGGATATAAATTCAAAATGATCAATCTCACACTATTCACCAACTGTAACATGGTAAAAATGAAGCCTGTGTTTCATTGAGATCTAGAATGAAAATAAGCGTTTGATAAGATTAAACGGAAACGATAGAGAAGATATATTGGATGATCTTGAAGTTCTGCTGTTTTTTGTATTCGATGTAAGGATAATTTCCATGCACTCGTGCAATTACCAACAATAATATTCCGATAGACATGAAACGGACAACATAAATCTCATCGATTATTGCCGTCCTTTTCTCGGTCCAGTTAATGAAGACTTGAGAAGGGAATCGAAGAAACCATCGAATTGATATCGGTTAATTAATATTTATGCGGAGATAGGGAGAACGCCACACGGACTGATTTACGTACAGATAGCCAGATAGGAATGAATTACGACATGGCTACTGTAAACCAGAATACCGAACAATTACCCGCAGCCGCAGCTATAAAGAATCTCGGCCGCAATTAGGAGCGATTGCGGCGCGACCTTGCTACGCATTTCTTCGAAGCACATCGTGCGCTCGCTCGGTCCGATTTCGATGCGTCCGACGAGGAAAATAGCATATTTGCATTGTGCGGATTTTTGTTTTTTACCGGCACGTCTCGAAGGCATCGAGGATGAAGGTCAGTGAAAGAGATTTGGAAATGATGGTTCGTCGTTCCCATTTCGAGACGTGGAGTTATGGGAAGAAACTGAGGAATGCTCGAATGGAACGGCCCGTAATCCATTAGGAAGCATGGGTGCGTATTTTTGTGGAGTGAGCAAAAATCAAAATTGCACAAAAGGTTTACCGTGGTGCTAATGAAGAAAATATGAGTGTGTTTTCATGGCATTTTTTTACATTACTTAAATACCCAGAAGAAAGAAACAAAAAGTAAGCAAATATCTGATGCAGAAATAGAAGAGTGTAAAGTACTTTCGGATGTGCTATATGTAATGAGCCCTGTTAACACCAGTTTTGATCGACATTATAAGTAGAATGAGGATAAATTCAGATGCATACCACCCGCTGATATGAATATCAACAAGTGACCTGAATTGAACTAGCCAATTTGCCATCGTCAAGGTCCCCAAATGGAGTACGCGCCATCGAAGAAAAGCAGATGCTGACCATGGTTTCGGTCTCATTTGACTTCATCAGGGCAACTAAGCTTTTTTCTCCGATGGAGAACGTTTGGAATTGATGGACCTTTATTCAATACTGGCAAGCGCTAGTGAGTAATATACAGTAACACAGCGACTACTGAGTACGATACAGTTACCAGAGCGCCACCCAGTATGAAACGGTGTCCGATTCAATCCCCTCCAGATAGAAACCCAGACGAAGACAATAGCATATGTCCCATACTTTCCCTAATTCAGCACGCCGATTCGCTTTGCGCAAAAAAGACGAGTGACGAATTGAGAAGTTTGGGAACACGTTCAGATCACGGCAGAAATGATGCCAGCGGTTCAATAATGATAAGGAATGATCACGCCTAAACGGGGAGGCAATGAATACAATAATGAGGATAAATTCAGATGCATACCACCCCCTGGTATAAATATCAACAAGTGTTACGATATGAATTGAACTAGCCAATTTGCCATTATAAAGAAGCAAAGAACACCTATGAGACAACACTACCAAATAAAAAAGCCCAATACTATCAGCATAATATAGGGAACTCTGAGGAGAATGCATCGGACAAAAATATGTTCTTACTTCTTTTGTAGAACAGGAAATAGCTTCTCAAATTGCATTAAAATCGTTTGAATCATACAATTGGTTCAGCCACAATCGCCAAAATCTGGTAATATTTTCCTACTCGGTTTAAAGGAGGTGAAAATTGGCTTGCCACGTCCTCACGTCCATATTATCCGTTTTCATCGACGAATAAAATTTTGTTCAGCTTTGGGAAATGTATAGCCAAGTCAAATTCACGATGGATGGCAAAATTTAAAAAAAAAGCCAGGAACATACATGTTTACAGTCCGAATGACTGTAAGTTGTCAAAAGCGCAAGAAATCTTCATGCTTTCAGTGAGTTCGTCGTAATCGTCGTACTTACATAAAGAAAATTTAAAAAAAAGCTCAGACCTCCAGAACACTTTCCTATTTTCATGGACAACAACGCCACAGCTGAGAAATTTACGCCAATGCATTGCTGTTGTCCACTGAGGTGCCAGCAACAGATGACTTATAACAACATTCGGCTGTAACTGTTTCAGAAGGCCCCCTTCAAAGCCAACCCTGGCAAGTATGCCACCCAGAGAAGCAGTTGCAGAAAAGCACTCCCTAAGGACTAACTTGAAGGTTGATCACTTCATTCCATTCTACATTCAACATTGAAGTACCTATATTATATCTTATGCATACATGAATATGATATAAGTAGCTCACACGGCAATTCATTAACCACTATTGATTCTCTACAGGTGCAGATGGATGTCCAAAATTTCAGATCCAAAAAACTGGGGCTGGTATACAATCGAAACTGGTCCCAATCCAGTGACCTGTTTCCAGCTCTAGAAGATCCACTGAGCAGCATCTTATGCACCTGCAGGAAGGGTTATTCAGCAGCATGGTCCCGCAAAAAAGCTGTCATTAAATGCTTAGTGATATGTTCATATTGTCGAAAACCAAAAGGTTTCAGCTAACGAAGAATTTCATAATCTGGAAGAGAATTTGATGACGAAAAACTCGACGACCATTAATATGGCGATGACGTAAAACATTCCTGTCTCTGCACATCTGAGCCCTCTGCTCCACAACGTGCAAGGATGGACTTCTGATTAATGAATCTTCAGGTGGGTAAAGGTTAGCCATAAATAAACAAGAATATGAATTAGACGAAATAGATCTATTTTGTGAAGGAACTGTTGGTATGAAGGGTAGAAATTTCTCCGCCCGATGTCACATCTGTTTGTTATATCCTGAGATGTTATTTCTGGCATTGAATATAAGTACTGCATTTCATTTTGGTCGTCATCATCGATTTGAGTTATGGGGTACTGATGACGGCAAATAAGCCAGAAACCGGTCTACCTACTACTTTTTCGATTGATGGCGACACGTTCCATGCAGTTCACTTCTCAATTTAGATTTCCTACTAGTCCATTTTCATTATTAATGTCCTTCCTTCAGGACACTAAACTTACGGTTTTTATTATTGTACTCATACGAGTATATTTGAATGAGATTACGGTTTCTTTAGTTTCATATGAGTAGGCCTCTTAAGGCACAAACTTCAATGTGAAATCTGAATGGCGGACATACTCGTCAAATCCTTCAATAAGTATAAAAAAGTATATCGTTGAATACAAATGATAAGGACGTCACAAGTCAACCTTTCCTGCTTTGAGGATAAGTCAGGAAAAATAAACTCATTTTGGCAATCGATTGTGATCACTTTGGAGATTTGAATCATTTTGTTGTCATTTGAAAAGTTGTTTCCTCTTCTACAAGAGGAGTCAGAAACAAATGTTTGTCCAATGCTCCCTTCTGAGTGAAAATTGCAAAAAAAGCCACCAACAGTTTTTTGGTCCTCAAAAGTTAAGCCAAATTGGCCTGGGTTATTTGCAATGAAATAAACTTTCAAAATGTTTGGACAATAAAAATGGAAAAATGGAAATGTGAACTCGGGAACTATCGACCTATAAGTTAGCTAGCAAGTTTCTCTAAAATTTTTGAGAGGTAGGTATATGTGTGATAGATTGATGGAATATGGAATATTTCCTGGAAAATAATTTGTTTTTATATACATACTTGCGTATTTGAAGGGAAAAGGCACTAATACTGATCTTTATGCATTCACAGAGACCATTTTACAGGCAATTGAGAAGAAAGATCTTACGTTGGGTTCGCTCCTCAACTTATTGCAGAAATTGAACTATGAACTTGTATGGAATAGTTATTCCATACAAGTTTCCATGCAGTTTTAGTTTTCCTTTTTTTATGGCCACTCTTTGTATTTACCTCCCTGACAAATGACCATGAAAAAAGGAAAAAGTACAAAAACTTATTTAAATTATGTATTCCGCAAAAGAGCATAGTTGTCCTTATATACATAAAAGATGCAAACAAATCTGTTGCTAGACTACATCGTTTTTCAAGTTTCAATTGTTTTCTTGTTAACTATGCAGATGATAAGAATAACCACTCAATAGCTGAGAATTCGCAAACTCTACTTGGTTATCAAGAAAGCATTTTTAATTCAATATCAGACTGGATTAGCAATGAAGTGTTAAATGAAGAAGCAACTTTATACATATTTCCAAATGTACTAAATTTGAATGAATTAGAGATTAGTGAGATTAGTTTGAGCTCTTAAACAAAGCTCTTAGGTTTGATGGTGGATGATATGTCATCATGGGGAAGTCAAATATAGAAGCGAAACGAAAAATTGAGTTCTGTATGTTACACCTTAAAGGCAGAAGTGCTAGTTTTATGCCATTGTCCTTGAAATATAAACAGTGTCAGTCCAAATTCGTCTAATTCATATTCTTGTTTATTTTTGGGTAAAGTTCACCCACCTGAAGATGCTGTTGTGATAGTGAAACACGTGTCGGGTTTTAAAACTCATTTTTCTTCTTCTTAAAAAAAGTGATTGGCTAACTTCAGGTTTATTATATTATGTCAGCTGGAAGCTGGAACTATAAGTTGGTTTTGATGGTTTTTTTAAGAGAAGTTACAACTCAATGAACTATTCCATCAGAAAACGCTGATGCATAAAACTTTTGAAATGTCTATCATTTACATCTGCAGAAACGCAGAGTTCAGTTAGTAACTCTTCGATAATGAAAACCTCAGAAAGTTTATTTTATTCGCAACATATTGTAATTCACAAAATCGAGTGAACATTCCTGATATCCAAGTTTAGTCAACATAAAAACGCCATCAATATGAATTTCTATTCAGAATTCAGACTATACCCGACATGAATATGTAAACGTGCGCTCTTGAATGAATTTCTGCAGGTTAGGATCGATGCCGACCAGAACCGACCCTCTAAAAAAGACCTCTCAGCGTATAGCAACGCAACATTTTTTTTTTTAGTTTCGCGGGAACAACTCTAACTATAGGACGAAGTCATAATTATCGGTTCTGGTTTGAGTTGGGTCGTAAAAATGAATTTGACTCAACACCGTCGCAATGTAATAAAAACCGAAATGAAAGATTTAACAGCGGCATTTTCAATGGCTTTTTCATGGGTCATCAGTCAAGATGTGGGAATAATGAAGAACGTTCTGAGAAGGCGGCACAGTATTTCACTGGGTTGAAATATGAGTATTGCATTATTCGGTTCAAACCTCACGGAGAGAGGGTCGTAAAATCTTGGCGAAAATGGGTTACAATGAAATCGAGAGAAATCTCACTCATGGGTAAAGAATAGACTGTATATGAATTTCCTTAAAACATAAAGGGGTTCTGTTGTATCTAATCGAATGTACAGGATGGGCAAAATTCGTTGTCTACTGAAGGGATCTCGAGAACTATAGCAACTAAAAAAAAAAAAACGGACGACACATTCTCGAGCTCTTTTTGCTTGACTAATCCAAAACTGAAAACAGATCCAGCCTAACGTTCATAGATTTTGAGTTATGAACGAAAATTGAGAAGTTGTCATTTTCAATGATGCTGAATAACTCTTATTCGAAATCCGTTGTTACATTCTACAGGCACTTTTTTATGAGGAATTCGAATATGATATTAATAAATTTTTTGATCCAGTCATTTTCGAGATACGACAGGGATTTCCGATTTTTCAAATGTGAACTATAGTTGAAAGTTATTTTCATTTTGCTGCAATTTTTTGCTGATTTCAAAAATGTATCATATGCCGCTATTCATATGAATATAACATAAGAAAAAAAAATTTAATACTTTATCCTGTTTTTCGATAGAGTGTTGAATTTTCAGTAGGCTGGGGTAACCATAGCGACCGTTGGAAATACATTATGGTTCGTGAACTCCACGAAATCCTATGTGAACTGAACCTCCTGCGATAGGAATCACCCACTGTCGAATAATTATATCTTTTATATATCTATATCGAGATCGATATCCTTTAAAAGAGAGTAAAAGACTTTCGTCTGATTATTAAAGAAGAAAATTTATTCAATTATCGTTTTTCTATCAATGAAAGAATCTTGAAGAGTCAGTAATATGAATAAAATATGATAGCAATCTATAATTGTAATTCTTACAAAAGTAAGATAATGAAAAATAGGTACTTCTGTCAACAGTAGTGCTCGAATTGTGAACCATCATAAGATAAGCATGTCCAACATCGCGAAAACAAACGATGGCAAATTAATAATCGAAATATTTATTCAGCAATCCGGGATTCCAATCATAGAGGCTCAGGTTCACAAAATATAATGCATATTCAACGGTTGCTATGGTAAGCCAGCTCAACAGAGAATCGAAAAGCAGGAAAAAGTATTGAATTTCTTTCTCGTGTAACATTCATGTGAATAGCAACATATGATACATTTTTGGAATCAGCAAAAAACTTGCATCAAGATGAAAGAACTTTCAACTCTAGTTTACATTTGAAAACTCAGAAATCCCTGTTGTATCTCGAAAATGATTGGATCAAAAAATTTATTAATATTATATTCGAATACCTCATAAAAAAGTGCCTGTAGAATGTTACAACGGATTTCGAATACGATTTCAAATAAGGGAGTTATTCATCTTCGTTGAAAATAACAATTTCTCAATTTTCGTTCATAACTCAAAATCTATGACCGTTAGGCTGGATCTGTTTTCAGATTTGGAATAGTAAGGAAAAAAGAGCTAGAGAATGTGTCATCCGTTTTCATCTAGCTGCTATAGTTCTCGAGATCCCTTAAGTAGACAACGAATTTTGCCCACCCTGTATATTATTCAAATTTCTACAGATTTCAAGAAGTTCGACTTACCGTTTTGAAATTCATAATCCGTTACTTCATGTTCAACTTCTTCCTTCATCTGTAAAAAAAAACAATATAAATCCTGCGCAGTATGTTAAGGAGAATTTTTTTATTGAGAAGATATAATCAGCATTTATAAGTTGAACCGTAACACGTTCACACAAAACCAAATTCATTATAAGAATTTTCAGATTAAAAAGGACACTATCTATCTATTTTTGTCTTCGAATAGCAATGTATTATGTACCTAATGTGAGTGCAGTAACCATGAGTTCCGTAAAGGTGAAACTATAACAAAAAATAAAATAAAAATTGGAATTTAACGAAATACAAAAGCCTCATTACTGGCAGATGGCGAGAACGTGACCTACAAACATATGACGATCACGTGAGCCAATTGGGCTTCCGCATCTTGTTTTATTTTAATTCTTTTTAATCTTATTCGCTGTTTATATACTAATTGAGGTAAGTTTTATATCCAGATCTGAATTTTATCTGAAGCCAGGTCAAGTGGTATTGATGCACTCCGAGATTATTCAATCGTCGCATTGAAAACCGGATATAAGGTGAAGAAACTGATACGTAAATCTTCTTTCCATTGAAATAATAGGAACGGATATAAGACAAAGCCCATGGAGAATGCTTCTGTATACAAACTGAAACAATAGTCGGGAGTGTAATTATTATAAGATTATGTAAATTATACCGAGATTAGAAAGTGAGAATCTCTGTTCGCGATTCTGATTCAATATTATTATGGGAATTTTCGATCAGCGAATCTATCAGAAAACGTGAAACGTCGAAAAAAAGTTTGAAATCCTTCGCATGAAAACTTATGGCATGAAAATTTATGGCACTAAGGTTTGAAACTATGAACATACAAAAATATGAAGAATTCAATAGCAAAACAAACATATAACGATAATTCAGAGCCCTAGTTAATCCGACCTGCATGAAGAATTTTGTAATATATTTTTTCCAACTTCCTATTGTGCGCTTTTTTTCAAATCAATTCAAATATCCCAACCTCAGGTACATAATATTACCCATGATGCTATGAGTAAATACAGATTTAATAGAGCGTTTTGGAAACTTAGTGGATTGTGATGATAATAAGATGGTAGGAAGAAAAAAGGTTTCACGAAGTATGCCATTTGATCGGTGGGAAGAGCGTCTACAAAGAGTCAAAAATATTAAGAAAAACAACTACTCCAACCGACATACTCGATTGTGTCCGATTTTAATAACGTTTATACCGCCACAGGTCCCTGAGAGATACTCAACTGACTAAATAGTCCAAGATACCAGAGCGACCAGACATAACCTATTTTCACACAGATGAAACTTTAGGATCTCAGTAGAGTCTCATGTGCTTTGACTACCTCCGAACTTGTGGAGCTTGCCTAGTGACACCTGGGCAGATACCAGGTGGCAGAGGTAACTAAAAATAATTGTTATTTTCACATGGCTGTTTTTTATATTATATTTTTAAATGTTTCAAAGAATATTATTCTGGAGTTATATTATAAGAGACAGACACCTTCCATGGGCCAAAACTCTTACCAGACGCTTTGAATCTGCCTAAAAAATAAATGAACTTCACTTCTTTTCTTCTCGATCTTATGATACAGGCATCATAAAATCCTATTTTCCAAAAACAAAATTTTATCAACCAAAATTTCGATTATCCGAAATTACTTTGGTCCATATTATTTCGGATTTCGAGAATGTACTGTACTACAATCGATTATTGCAAAACCTGGCATCATTTACTAAAATATAAAAGAAATATTTTTTTAATAAGAGACATGCCTGTCCATTAACTATTTAAGAATTGGAAAGAAAATACTACCCCATTGTATCTGAATTAACAAGGGACTATGAAATGAATGCAGCCAGTTAATTTATTGTCTAAAAGTATGTGCTGTGTATGTGCAAGACTTGATACTCTAAAGGTGCCTACAGATTACTCTGACGTGACGTGGGTTCACGTCACAATGCGCATGATTCGAGAATCTAAGGGTAATGTCAGACGCGGCGGTTTTGTCCGAGACGTTTCTCGAGAGTAGAACCGTATCGGAGAGTCGTCAATGGGTTTCAAATGGACCATGTCAGATGTAGCGGTATGAATCGCCAGGCGATTTTAAAACCGACTCGAAGGGTCGTCGGGACCACTATCCGTCTCGGTTTTTATGAGCCTTTCGTACAGTCATCAGTGGTATGTATATGGAACATGTCAGACGCGGCGATTTTATCGTTCTATTCACGACCTCACACTGCCTTGTATTTTGGATATAAACCGACGCGATTGAATCGACGCGTGTGACATCGAACAGGCGATCGCTAGCGGGAACCGTCTCGGTCAAAACCGCCGCGTCTGACATTACCCTAACACAGGATTTTTGAATCATGCGCATTATGAATTGGTGCCACGTCACGTCAGAGTAATCTGTAGACACCTTTAGGTATGTGTATGTGCCATGTGCGAGCAATGTATAGTATACAGTAAAGGGACCCCAAACAGATTGTGAAAGGGTTACCATAGTCTCACTCACTCTGAAACGCATGCTTAGCGCTCTCTCGCTCACACTCCACTAAATAATTTTCATGTTTAGGGGATGTTTGGTCACTACTATTTGTCGGAATGAAATATATCTTTTTTATAGTAACTTCAATGATATATTTCAATATCAGACATGTTAAAATAAGTAAAGTTCATTTATTTTTTGTGCAGCTTCAAAGCGTCTGGCAAGGGTTTTGGCCCAGGGAATGTGTCTGTCACTTATAATATAACTTCAGAATAATATTCTTTAAAACATATATAAAAATCAGCCATGTGAAAATGATTTTTAGTTACCTTTGCCACCTTGTATCAGCCCAGGTGTCACTATGCAAGCTCCACAAGTTCGCAGGCATTTGAAGCACATAAGACTCTACTGAGATCCTAAAGTTTCATCTGTGTGAAAATAAGTTATATCTGGTCGCTCTGGGATCTTACTCTAAAACGTTGGAATGCACAATAGAACTACATCCACAATTATTCTTTCTTTTTGTCATCGATAGCTGAGGCCTCGCACCCATCGCAGTCGGCTCCCAGTATATAGAAAACATTTGACATTGATTTTTTTTTGCTTCGGCTTCTGAAAACGTTATTCTTGAATCATTTCTTTCGCAATACAATACTAAAAAAATCAAACGAGCTCGATAATATCCATGTGATGTTTTTCTGGAAGTTTGTTGCACTCCATCTTCCTTTCGTCACGCTTAAATTATCAGATTTTATATATACAGGGTGAATCTTTGACTCGTACAAATATTTTAACACACACAAATTCCAATTTCCTCATTATAACCATAACGTACCATAAAAATACCAAAAATTCAAAGAAACGAACTCTGGAAAGTAAATTGGGTGCTATTTAAAGAACATTTGGACGTTTTGTAAAATAAAAGTATTCTTCATATTTTCTCGTACAATGCGCCGTTTTCGAGTTATTTGATGATTAAAAATAACAAATTTCTAGGAAATTCGAAAAATTGGGAATGCATCTCTTTTTAAAACATCCACAGATGTGAGGTGTCACAGATTTAGCTCGTTATTCTGAAGTTAATTTTGTTTTTCCAGGGGTGGCACAGCTCATTATGAAAACTTAAAATGGATATATCTTTTTATCACTTATTTCTGTACGGTTTCTACATTGGCTTTTTTTAGAAAAATAAAGCAATTATTTCAATTCTTCCTGCCAATGAATGAACTATTTCTACTTTAAATCTTGATAATAAAAGAAAAACAGTAATATGTATTTTCATGTCTGGTGTATGGCAACAATTATCGTCGAAACCATAGAATAAATTAGTGAAATTTTGAGTGAAGGGTTAAGTGTTAAAGCAATACGCCAGAATGAGTAAAATTAGCAAAATGAATAAGTGAAATCGCTTCCTATGAAAACAATTGATAATAATATTCGATAAAAAGATTCATAAGAGAATTTAAACAAAATTTTCTAAAAAAAAGTACCATATGTGAAATATCACTTACTAGTCATAATTTTTTATATATTTCTCTGAAATTATCAGGTGGACTATAAGAGAAAAAGAGGAGTTCCATTTGTAAGCATGGAAGGCCAAATTTCAAGTAAGTATTCGTACGAATCTTTTGGAATTACAGCAAAACAAGGAATTTCTATAAAATTTCTTCCGCCTGATACTCTAATGCTATCAAATGCAGAAATTAGGGGTTTGAAATTGTTACATTGGATGAGGACTTCTGTTTGAAGTTAAAAAATCAGTATAATATCTTGTTTCTAGTGGCTGATATGACTGATTTAAGAAATGAGGAATTCATGATCAAATCAATTTAAAGATTTAATTTTCTCACCATCCGACTCTCAACTGAAAAACTCCCATGAAAAACAACTCACTGGTACACCGAGATGAAAATTAACCGCACAGCATTATCAATTCACGTCTTGAAAATTTCATTCAGTTCATCGGATACACAATTAATTACTGGTGTATTGTGCCAGTCTGATGAACGGGAATAACCGTGAAAACGAATTTCTTTCAGTTCCGACAAACAATTCGCCACAAAGCGGCTAATTGAATACCCTGGTTCTTACTGAGGTGAAATTTCGTATTTTTAACCTTGTTACCGTAATCTGTCTCCGAATTAAAATTCCTCCGCCTCCAGGTAATGGGATTAACGAATTTCTGCTCGATAACGAAAACATTCCTTTCAATGTCACGTTCGTGCTTTGACTCTTTTGGATAGCTACTCATAACATCCATTAGTTCGACTTACGTAAGCTACTTTATAATTTGCATGGAAAATTGAGGAAACATACGGTCCCGTCCGGGCTTCCAGTGACGCTAGAAACCGTATCGTATTTGCTGTTCATACCAAATTACAGCTATTTTGTGCCTGAACAGAAATGAATGGGAATGATGGGAATGCCGAACACTGTACTTTAGACGGTGCTGCGAAAGATGTCTAGCGTCAGCTTCACGTGTATATGTATGTATTATTGAAAATTTATTCCAAATTTTATTATATTTACCAGATTCTAGAAGTGCCAGATTGAAATCTCGTAAGCCTTTATGAACTGATGATTTTCTTTATTCGACTAATAGCCATAAAGGATTTTGGCAATCAGAATGGAATTCGTGTAATTTCTTTAATAAAGGTTTGATTATTGTTCCATTAAAAAAAAGTCCCTGGCTTTGATCTTGAATTTGGTGTACGCTAAATCGACTAAGGACTGGCCATGGTTGGTGTAATAGCATGCCCTTTGGGGCGAATGCTATTGATGGTCCTAGATGTGAGTGAGGCACAGAAGAAGAAACTATATAGACCACTTGGTAAAGAGTTGCAGAAAATATAAATTTCAAGGTGGTTTCGAAGCATTCATTCGGAGGCCGATTCTTTTTTGAGATGGGGGACAAATTGCAAAATTATTTAATGAGAAATATAAAATTCAATACCCCTCTCGTTTTTTTTCTTTCGTTTTTATTTTCAGATTATTCTCACTCCGTCAACCATCAGGGTAGAGAGAAGGGGGTGGAAGTTTTTGGATTTTGTCCTATGAAGAAGATGTTCATTATCATTGCACTTATACGAGCAAACAGAGAGTTTTATGTGAAGTTTTTGTCTCTGTTTTCATGTATCATACGAAGATATGTAAGGTTTCCCGTTGACATTTTTCCTCTGCTTACACTGAGATCTGGAACGAGCAACATGTTTTGGGATCTGTCTACTGTTGCCATTTCTTTACAACCGCTTCATTATTTTTAGATTGTGAAAGTTTGTAACACTCGATTTCAAAAGAATATACATATATTGAAAATGGTTTGTACCAATACAGAAATTGTCAGCCTTCAGTACATTGAAAAAGGATATTTGATATTTCACATAAATCGGGAAATTTTACTGAGTCGTTAATGAATTTAGCTAAGGAGGAATCGAAATCGGAGAAATTACAGGATTAATAGGAATAAATAGTCTCAGTACCTACTTCAAAATAGGACGTAAATTTTTGCACGGAAACGCTCTGTTGAAAAGTCACCATAACTTTTCATTCATGCTCATAGAAGATATGTTGTGAAATAACGATTTTTTTCTGGGAACTTTATTGCCTTTTAACTGTCCATTGTCCGTGAAAGAATACATTACACCATTTGGTCTGTTTTTGAACATAGCATCAGCATATTCCTCATTTGAAAAATTTTGGCATGATATGAGAACAAATCAAGTACACACAACGAGCTGAAACTTCAATCATATGCTGATGGTCAAGCTGAGATTCCAAATTACAAAAGGTCGATCCTAAGCAACGAGGGAAGATCATGAGGACTTATGGGTGGTTTTTGAAAAACAATAAAGTTTTCAAAGGAACTATTAGTCTTTTCGATGCCTAATTTTTAATGATGCTATTCGAATCCTGTGAAAATAAGTTTTCCCTTTGGTAGATTATAAAAAATGGTTCGCGATTGCACCCCACTCTAGCTATGATGAGGGATGAGTGAGAAAATTAGTTCCAGGTGCATCTCTATTCGAAATATACCTCAGCAAAATTTCATTCTCATGAATCCTGGGAGACTCTGTAGACAAGAAAGTCCCCGTTTCATTATTTATTATTGTGCTTTGATTGAAATACAAATTACAAAATTCTTTCTCGCGTGTATTTGAAATATACAATACACTAATTCAACTATTTTCATTTCAATAACAAATTACGAAATACGGTCAGGTTTTATATAAATAAAATACTAATCCAACTCAGCCAGTAGATCGGTAATAAAAGGTACAAAATATTTTTAAATGTTTTATCGACAGATTTTTCCTGAGCTGACCTGATTAAAAAGCAATCTTTATTAAGGTTTTGATGAGCACATCTCGTGTTGAATTGGCATTAATTTTTTTGTAGCAGTGAAATACTCCAAATTGCAATCTTGTAACCAATCTAATCTGGTTCGTACAGACCGTAAAGTAGACAGAACTTTGCTATTTTGGCTGTATTCGGGTTCGGCTTTCGGACAGTCCGAGAATGGTTCTAGAACTGCGCAGAGGAATTAATACTAGGGCGCAACAGTTTTGCGCAGAATACGCAGAATACAGCTATTATGATCTAGGGCCTTAGCAATTGGTTTCAATATCTCAATGAACTCCTCTAAGCATTTAAATGTAATGGGCAAAGTGGTAGCCTTACCCAACACATCAAATCAGTCATTTAATTTAGATTTACTTCTCACGAGCTGAAATGATGAGGAGAGTACCATTTTTTAGTCAGGGATATTTCAATCGTCCTAGACAGTCTTTTACGACTTCAAGCGTAGAACCGTTGACGACTGAATATACAGGGTGCCCCAAAACTGAATCAAAAGTCACACTACGATAGAGTAGAACAAATACTATAGAATGACAACAACATTAGTTCAGCGAAAATGTACCGTTTCCAAAATAATTAGAATTTTATGGAAATATCTAAAATTGACGATTTTCGAACTATTTTTTTCAACCACAGGGCTGGTTTGTGATTGAATATAGCGATGTTAGCTCATGCTCATAATAATCCTGGATTATCACCCCGTAATAGAAATTATTTTAAGTAGTTAATCGAGAACCTCAGTAAATGTAAATCAATACAATTTTTTTTTACATAATTTTTATAACTCAGAATAAACCCCCTATATAGAAGTGATAATACAATAATCTAGGATTAATATGGGCGAAAAATTCTATCCTTAATCACAAATTGTTGATCACAGGTTTTTTGAATGCGGTACATTTTCGCTGAACTAATGTTGGTGTTATTCTATAGTATTTGGTCTACTCTATCGTGGTGTGACATTTGATTCACTAGTTTTCGGACACTATGTATGTATGTTCAAATGTATTTGGAAGACATAGGTGAGTATAGAAACACGAATTCAGCGTCAGTTATTTAATATACCAATTACAAATTACATATTTATATGTAAGAACACAACTTTTCAGTTGTTAGAAAGAACTGCAAAGTAAACCTTCACCCACCTGAAGATGCTATTTTTTGATAGCGAAACACGTGTCGTGGCTTGAAAATTTATTTTGTAAAAATAGTTGAATCTGTTTCAAGTTCAATTATGGATTTTCATCAAGTATCAGCCACATCAATTCAAAAATAAAATTGACAGTCACCAAGCATTTAATCGCTACGTAGAATGCCTCTTGTGGCATAAGTTTTTTTCAAACTATTGTTTGGCCGAATATATATATTTTATATCTTCGGTATTCATCATTTTGTAGAAATATGCTCGAGCGCGTGAATGTTTTTTGCAACTTCCAATCTTCTCATTGAAGTGTTTGTCCATGCATCCTCTACGAAAGGTAAAGGGTCGCTAAGTATTTTCGAATGGCAAAATTCTAACTGTAGAGAGCAGTATTCTGTTTATCATTTCATATTATTAATGATTTATTCCCTTCAATAAAATATCCCATGTTGCGTTTTGGTTTTCTATGGGTATGGAGCACTGACACCGCAAGTACTTCACAACTACTCACTCAGTCAACTCAATTGCAATGGTGACTTTAGGAGAACAAATTAAAGATGCCTATAATTCAGAAGCTAGGTTAATAATTGGAACAAATAGTTTTCATATTTGTAAACCTTCCCCCTCAGGACACAATTCCACAATTATGAAGCAGTTACTTTGTAATACGGTCCTTCATATCCTGTTCTCTTGGTATTTTAAATGTTCAAAAGACAAACCATCTGTGTGAACGGATTGAATATCTTGCAAAAGTTTTACATAATGCTCTGTTCACATTTAATAATATCTCTTCTTATAATATTGTCCACTTGGATGAAATGGATTATAATGATCTTCGTTCATTGCTGGTGAAAATTACAGTGATCAAGTTATCACGTTGACATTATTATTCAGGAAATCTATGCCATTTGAGTACTCGTGAATAGTTAGCCTTCGATTTCCTCCCAGGAATTACCATAATTCGTTGATTTCATCTAGTTCAAGAAATGAGATATAAAGAGTGCTAGATAATGGCAATTTCGCAATTTTACCAGGCAATATTAACCTTGTATTGAGAAATCAATGTTTATACTTGCACAAGTTTTATATTCTTACTGTGGTATTATTGGCAGATCGTTAATTTTTCTGTTGTGATTCGGAATGATTCACAGCTCCTTTATCAATTTCGAAAACGAATCAGGTATTCAAATAAAAAACGTGATAAATAATGTCACATGTTGATGAAATTATGACTATTGAAATTAAGCATTCAGGTTGCATCTATTGAAAAAATGGCATATATAACCATTTAAACGTTATTCACCATGCAGTGTTAGATGAAATATCAAATTATAGATGGTTGATTTCCTCTTGAGGTACCTCATTCCAAAAAACTTGTACCCCATGTCGAATTGCTATTCTGTAAAGGATAGGGTAAACGGAGGAGGAAATAGCAATTCTAATCTTACACTTGCTACTTTGCTTCCTGCGACCGACATTGTATACATTGTCGATACTTGCTTTACAGACGACGCGTCGAGGTCAACAATAAAAGTCAACGCTTCGACGGCCAACTTTGCAGTCAGGACAGAATTATCGATTGAAAATAGATTGACGTTTATCCGTCAATCAACTCAGTTGATTCCCCGATCATGCTTTGTGAATGCGGGGGTAAATCTCATGAAACATATTTTTGTTGCTCCTGAAATGTTTTTATGACTGGGACTGGACCAAAATGACGAGTTCAATTATAACGAACATTTTTTTTTGTAAGAACACACGATCACAAAAAACCACCTTATAGATGGTTCAAAATTAATCGCTTTTTGTCCTGCCTTGAACAAATATATTCAAATAAGTTTTTCTAAGAAATTCATTATTACTGGGTGTTCGGTTTTCCAAGTCACTTAGTGTATAATAAAAAGTTAAGGCGATGTTTTCGTCCAGAAATGAAGATGAGAAATTTGTAAATTCATGCATATAATTAAGGAGGGTTGAAATATTTGTAAATAATTTCGCCTGATAATGAATGCGGTCTCAACTCTCGATAAAAAGATGTTATAGTAGAATTCTCGTGAAGGATGTATCTCCCAGATTTATAGTGTGCTAGGAAATTTTGTGAAATCAACCTGTACATGTAATTCGATAACTCATCCTTAATATTTGTTGAAAGAAACTAATTTGCACGGAATACGGAAATTGGCAAGAGGATAACCAAGTCAAATAAACTTATCAGTTTTTCGAGCATATATATGTATAACCTTTGTTGACTAAAGCATTTCTCAGGTAAAAAATCGACATTTTCATCAAATGATCATCGAACAATTTTTTAAAGAATCTTTCAAAAAACTTCCTTAATTTTTTTTAAAAACCCATTGCAAGTGAAATTTTTTTTACTTCATCAAAATAGGAAAAGGATTTCAAGAATTTTCAGTTCTGCTATTCACATTCCTTAAGAATCGCGATGAGTTGAAATAATATTGTGAGAAATTTAAAACGCATTATTTTACGAAAAAAATTCACATCTACTCTTTTATCCCAAAATTTGAAAACAGCTATTACTTTATCGATTTGTATCAATACTATTGGCGGAAAATGTTTTTTAAAAAAAGAGAAAATAAATGATTAGACTGTTGATATTAATTAGGTTATGTTTTCAATTATGTTTGCGCCTTTTGTGATATACATATTTCCATAATATGGGGTTGAAATGAAATATGGAAATATATTCATCATATTTATGAAGCTTTGCAGACAAATACGCATCTGATGCTTTATTTTTGTTACTGCCAGCAATACCCCAATTCTTTTTAATTTGAAGTGCTTGTTATTTCTAATCAGTTTATACTAAGTTGAGTGGCATTCATTCGAAAACACAAGAAATAAATCACTCAACAGTTCTCTACCGAATTTCGACTCATTCAATGATTTAGTCGTTTAGGGTGAAATTTGTTGTAGAAGCTTGAGGGGATTCCTCCAAAATAATTCGAATGTTTTGTCTGATGGCTTTATGCTTGAGCTCCAATGATCACTTTTTAGTAACACTTAAACCATGGGCGTGGATATGTTGCAATATCTGCATTATAGTTGACAGACAAGATAATGCTACAAAAGTGGATAATAAAGTAGAAGTAGAGTAGCAACAAAAAATATGTATTTTCTGAAACTTTTTAGGGATTTCACTCCCAATCTATAGAACAAAATCAATTAAAAAAGGTGAAATAACCGATTTGCTCCTGCGTAAATTCTTGCACAATTTGTCAGGAACAAATCGGTTATTGCAATTTGAAGTGAAAACCCTAAAAAGTTTCAGAAAATGCAGAATCCTCCCAGATTGAATTTCAATCGATAACAAAAAATATGGCATGCCTACAAAGTTTCGATTGAAAGATATTTTTTTGGTTCCATACTTCATTACAACCTAGTACAACGTATTTCAGGCATAAACGTGATTAATTTGAACAGAAACAGTCGAACAGTACGAATGAAAATGGGATAAAAACGCCTTCGAAGCCAAACAAACAAAACGTTTCTCCAGAAATAAATCTAAACAGTTTACAGTCTAGTACATTTTTGTCGAAACAAGAACAAAGATAGGGAGAAAATGTCAACGTTGCGATAAATATGTCAACACCGCCGCCCAATATATCCTCAATATTTCTCATATCTTCGATTTTAATCGCCGCCACCCATAAATCTCTGGAAGGTCTGTATTCACGCCCGTCATTATTATGAGGTTACAGCGTTATATTCAGTTCATTGAAGTGAAAAAAACTGGTGAAACCTACTCGCATAACTAACTATAGGGATTCGAGACAGCACAAGTAGTAAATTCGCCATGTAAGGTTGAAGGTAACTCGATAACAATCTTGGAACAATACTGTCCTCTAGGTATGGCTTATCCGAAAATATACTGTACCCTCTTACAAAGTTTAAGTACACGTCATGTATATTTGCATGTCTCAGGGTCGCTGAAAGTTCATCTTTGAGTAGGTATAATAATTTTTGTCAAACGTTGGTACAACCGATCTGTGTATTGTGTTTTTCGAACACAAGATATCAACCACGTCCTCGAGTTTCCTCATTATGAGCTCGAACGAACATTCTGCAAAAGGCACCTTTCACAAAAATGTGTGAGAACTTCAATTCATTTTGTGTTGGCCAAGATATATTCTACTCATCAAAGGGAAATTTGATCAAGTCAGCAATTTGTTTTTTTCAGGGAATGTATCACAGATCATATAAAATTTTTGTTTATTTTGTTTTTGTTTCTATGCTATCTTATGTTATTTTTTGTATTTTATATTCGCATTGTCCTGTAAATGGGTTAAACTGTTGGACAATAAAGCTATTATTATTATGACTTTAGCCTTGCGGCTTTCACACTCCTCTCCAGAGGAAAATTCACTTATCCCAGATATCTCAGATATCAAAAGGATTAAGCTCTGTTGGAGCCCTTTCCAGGTATAAAATTCCAAAAATTCAAAGAACCTTACTCTTCAAATTAAGTTGGACACTATCTAAAGGATATTTGAATGTTTTGTAAAATAATAGTAAGTATTCTTCATATTTCCTTATATAATGCGACGTTTTCCGTAAAATTCGAAAAATTAGTACTCTGACTGAACTCTTTTTGAAAAATCCACAGATGTGTATTGTCACAGATTTAGCTATAGTTATTCTGAAGACAATTTTATTTTTCCAGGGGTGGCACAATTCATTATGAAAACTCAAAATAACTATTTCTTTTTATTAGGGTCGAATCGGAAAAAAATGGTATAGCAGACTCACCCTGTATAGGTATAAAAAAGTTCACAGTCTACCGAATAAGCAAAATTTTATTTTACTGGAAAATGATTCCATCGTGTGAGCTTATATTTACAAATGAAAAATAAATTGAAGAGTGTCTATTCCTCACGGACAATGCATTCGCTAAACGAAAAGTTTCGAGTAGTCAAAAACGCATCCATCTTCAGGTTCCTACAAAAACACAAAAAAGTGTGTGGGGCGTCAACTCACAATATCCAAATAGACCTTAAATAAATAATGCTATTTTAATTATCCCAAAAAACTCACAAATCTCAAAAAAATTCTTTCTTTTCTCCAATATCGTCGAATCTAAAAAGCTACAATATTCTACCTACATTTATTATAAACGAACCTGAGACCTTTCAACAAGAATTTACAGTCACAAGCTATAAGCAGTGGTTTGTCTTCAATTTTGAATCGAATTAGAATATCAGTGTGGTTCTTTTATTAAAATGAGTGTTGATATTGATCAATTCCACAAAACACCAACTATAATTTTACTCGATACTCTTACTGCCAACTTCAACTAGTTTGAACCAAAATTTACCTGTGTCCGTCTAGCGGCACTAGCACATTTAAATTTAATAAAAAATGAATTGACTACTGCTGGTACGTAATCACGTCCTCCAAATCGGAGGACAAAAAATCTATTGTCTGCAAGCAGGTATCGTTCTTCTTCTCTCTACTCCCTATAGTTAAGCATAATAATATTCATTCTTCCATAAATGTAGCCTTCTCTATTTCTTAATGTCAAAATATCCTTTCACGCATGAAATTTATCGATATATAGGGTGTGTTGGATGAAAAATAACTTTCTCAAGTTCCGGAACATCCTGTATAATTGAAAAAATTTTTGTTTTCAATTCATTCGGAATCATAAAATTTGTTTACTTAACTTTTTTCCTACAGACAAAATTAATGACGGTAAACTACTAAATGAATGAAATCTTGGTAAGTTAATTCACCATATCACACATATACCGTAAGTGAAGCTTTTTAAAACACTGAAGAGTAACCTCGACTGTAACTGAAAGGTTAACCACAACAAACTAAGTACCTACTAGTAACCACTGAGATATCCATTCACTCACAGTATTGAAATATTCAGTCATCGTGCTGCTGTCTAGTCAAAATTGATTTTATCTTATTCGTCTCGCTAAGAAAATTTCTATTATTAGCCACCCGTAAACGAACTGCCAAAAAATGTCTCATTTTTTATAACTCTTCACTATGCCGATAAAAATCAAATCTTTCTTTGGAAAACAATAACTAATATATCATCTAGCCGACTCAATTCTTTCGGAGAAGTATGCATAAATTAACTTTACGACCGGTAAAATTATAATTTTAAAGTTCATGCCTCCACGTTCAGACCACCCTTCAAGTTGTCACTGTGTAAATTCTTCGTATACCTTGGTGGCCGCTGTGCAAATATGGCCCAAACGGCGTCGGATTACTACTTGTTTCAAAAAGCGATAAGTCTAAACAAGACCGTCGATAACTTGGGAGATTTCTATCGTTTTTCTTCGAGCGGTGAGTCTTTGTGACTTCAGACCGGACGGTATGAGAAAGATGTGGTCGAACCTTCTTGCACCGAGTGTCGATGGGATTTATTTATGATTTGACTTTGGGGCAGCCAACAAACCATGAAACCATGTTTTACACAATCAGGTGGATTCGGTCCAGTGGAGATATTTACAGAACTCTTGAGACCGCCGCGAAACATTGTGTTTTTTTATTCATAATTTGTAACATCTCTGTTTGGCATTCCGCGACCGTTTCGTTTCATTGTTCATCTACTGGGTGTCTTCAAAGGTGATTCTTCTTTATCTGACAGAATGCTGAACTCATCAAAATTAATCGTAGCATCAAAGTCAAAATTACTCAAAATGGCGGACTCATCATACTCCAAGGTCTAATGCGATTACTTGAAATTTTAAGTACAGATCTGGCAGCCGGCGTTTCACTGCTGAAGACAGATGAATATGAATCAAGAGTCATTTGATACCTACAATGGTGGGAACAATGTCAAATTTCAGGAATTGAGGGAAAATTTTTGAAAATATCCGAGACAACAAGGACACAAGATCATATAGCAAGAGTAGTGGAAATGAGATACAGTTTATTTTCATGTCTAGAAGACATCACTGCACCAATAATTTTACCCCTATCTTCATCGAAGGGTATAAGTATTATAACTATCAGATTATTCTTCCAATATTTACTATATTTTTATTTTATTTTAACTCTACAGAATATTTTCAAAGATTTTTTTCTCAACAGAAGGTAGAACTCACCAATATAATAGATGGCGAATAGTAACAGAGCCTACAATGCTGTATGGGGGTTTCCTCCAGCGTCGTGTAGATTTAGTGAATTTTCAGATTAGATAGTAGCAAAAGAAAAAGGAAATATATTGAGTATCATCGTTGTGATGATCGTCTACAGGGGTTAAAAGATATAAAAAAAAAATAGTCAAATGGACATACTCGAGCGTGTGTTATTTCGGTTAAAAATTAGTGCATCGTGAAGGAGAGAACAGTGTTAAAAATTGAGTGATTGATAAACTGTGTTAAACGTGCTTGTGAAATGGTTCGTGTTCAAAGTGCTTTCATTGTTATACTATTTTTGTACTATTTCCATGCCAGGCAAGACTGTGTGTACACAAAATTAATTGAAATGTAAAAAATTTAACATTAAAAAGTTTTTTTCTGAGGAAATGCTCAGATTAAGAATCGATAAAATTAAGTATTTTTTCATTTCTTTCAATCAAACCAAGAACATATTCAAACAGAACATTATTTGATATATTTTTGGTGCATAGACTCGTTTATTGTAATTCTATGGGTCAATAGGATAGTGTTACCTCCTATACCAACCAAAATATTGCAATTCAAAATCTTACTGTATGCTCTGTTACCAACATTATCTCCGTAGGATGTCAATGATTCCTGAAGCTCTTATATTACAGAGAAAGCATAGGATGTGAGGTGTCATATCATCAGAAAATATTTTCGAATAGGTATGTTAGTATTATAACTTCTAAAAAAAGAGGTATAATAGTGGATAATGGACAAAAAGACATAAGCTTGTAGGTACCTATTTCATGTAAAATTAGTTTAAACCACCTTAAACTTCATTGAAGAACTGACCCCAGATTAGTAGGTACTGTTCAGTAGGTATATCGAAGGATTATGCCTTATTGAGTTGGTTAAACATCTATTGAAGAACCGCAGGTCTAGGAGTTGAACCGGAAAAAAACCCTCGATTGGGTTATTCTTCTAATGCAGAAGGTAGAAGAATAATGAGAAGACGAGATGAATTTTACTTCCTTAAACATCATGAAATTCAATTAATTTCAATCTTTATCATCTGTTTGATCTCCTGGTACATCTAAATGACAAATGGTTGATATAAATCTACCAGTGTATTTGCACGCCATCTGCGTTCTTATCTGAAATCTCTATTTATGATTTGAAATGATTGCGCTTCATTATCGTAGTCGGGCATTTTTCCAAGTAGACACCAACATCACTGAGTCTGTGGAAATTTCGTGATTTGTAGCTAAGCTTAATCTCCATCCGCTGGCAAAATAACAACAATGATTATTTGAAATCATTGACATGTTTCCGTGAACGTATCTTATCGTGATGTAGTTATTATCATTGAAAGTGATGGTGAATTCATAAAAAATTGGCGAACTCATGATATCGTTGAAATACTATCTCGTATTGAGACCTGCACATTTATATATATATATATATATATATTGATTTGAATTAAGGGTGTTTCGACTATTTTTCAGGGCAAAATTCCAATGAGAGTCAAATTATATTAAAGCTCTATATTTCGTCAACTATCGTTGACTCTCATTGGAATTTTGCCCTGAAAAATAGTCGAAACACCCTTAATTCAAATCAATAATTTCACAAACGACTAGTATCCTATAACTTCTATATATATATATATATATATATTTATATATATAGGTATTAAGATGAAGAAATTCATGGAAATAGTTATAAAGTTCGGATTAATTGAAAACATTATTCCAATACTGCTATTAAAACAGTAATGTTCGAAAGCTATACGAGTATCTAGAATTTCCAGAAAAAGAAGTGATTTAATAAAGTGGTTATACACTGCGCAAAAAAAGTAACGCACATTATGGAAATCTCAATTTTATTCTACAACTCAGGGTGTTCTCAAAGATAATTATTTTTATCAGAATTATGCATACATATGTTATCCACTTTCAACGGTTTCCTTCAATACAGATGTTTTTTCCCAGCAGGAATAAACAAAGATGATATTAAAAGATTTTGAATGTATGGGCTCCATTCTAAAATCAGTTGTTCTCGATCAATTCTAGTGATCAATAGTTTTTCTTTCGTTTGATTTTCTACACTCCATCGCTATGCAACGCGAAACACGCAATTTGACCCAAGAGGAATGTGCCCAAGCGGTAGTTTTGCGAGAAGAAGGGTGGACATACACAAGAATTGCAGAAAGGTTTGCAGTTTCCCATACGTGTTTGTCCAGAATGTTGCAGCGATTCAGGGAGACAGGTATGAATGTCCGAAGACCAGGACAGGGTAGACCACGGGTAACAGCTGCCATTCAAGAACGTTACTTGTGAGTTTCTTCGTTGAGACAACGGTTTGCAACCGCTCGCCTCCTTCAGATTCAGCTTGAGCAAACTCATGAGGTGCAAATTAACACTCAGACAATAAGAAATCGCCTCAGAGAATATGATTCAAGGCCTCGTGTCGCGGCAAGAGGCCCAGCTCTTACCCCAGCCCATCGAAGTGCGCGTTTGGATTTTGCGAGATAACATATCCATTGGGAACAGGCCGATTAGGAAAGAGTTCTCTTCCCAGATGAGTCTAGATTCTGCCTCTGCCATCGTGATCGTCGTTCCCTTGTATACAGACGTCTACATGAAAGATATGCTCAGTGCAATTTCCTGAATACTACTGGTTTCGGGGGAGGATCGATTATGGTATGGGGTGGAATATCTTTGACTGCTCGCACAGACCTAATGGTGGTTGATAAGGGAGCTATGAATGCTGATAAGTATATAAGGAACATTCTTGAAGAGCATGTAGTGCCATTTGCCCCATACATTGGTGAAAATTTCATTTTTATGGACGATAATGCCAGACCCCATCGTGCGCGCATCGTTCAGGAGTACCTTGAAGAGGTTGAAGTCTCTCGAATGGAATGGCCAGCAAGAAGTCCAGATCTCAATCCGATTTAGCAGGTTTGGGACAACCTCAATAGAAGGCTCAGAAGTTCAGAAAATCATCCAGCTACTCTTAATGACTTAGGAATCCAACTCGGAGAAATCTGGGAAGGAATAGATCAGAAAATTTTGAGTATGAACCGTCGTTGCCGAGCTGTAATTAACGCAAGGGGTGGAAATACCAAGTATTAAATCACGTATCAGCATTTCAGTAATTTAAAAATTGTTCATTTCTCTTCTTTCACATAAGATTCGGTGAAATCCTGAATTTTTCTTCCATTTAATGTGTCTTGTTTCGTCCAAAACCTTCCCGAGAGAACATAAAAAATAAGTTATTGAGTCAATGTAGAGTTAACTTTCATTAAAATTGAGATTTTCAGTGTATTTCCATGGAACGAATTGTACCCGAAAAGTGGCAAAATGTCGAGGTGTTGAGCTAAAGATCCACGAAGCATAAAAAAAATTTGGAAAGTCCTCTGCTATTCCCAAATTCTTCGGCAAAAAACGAAAATTCTTGGCTGCCTTACATTCACACCCTGTACAACAAGAAGATATGAAAAAAAAAAAAATCAATCTGTGCCAGTGGCATATGGGCGAAGGATGAGGTTTTGCATCTCGAGGTCAAAATCAAACATCATGGAAATAATGTCGGAGTCAAACTTAGGCAATTTTTTAGCCATTTTTCTATGTTTTCTGCTGTCCCACTTCATTTGCTGCTTAGTTCAGTTTGAGACTTTATTCGGCTCAGTATTCGATATGTGCAGACATTTGTGCAAGATGGTAACGCTCTCATTTTATGAGTAGCAGTGCAAAACTTATCAGATCTAGGATGACCTGATCTTTCTACCTCTCGCGATACTGTTCTTATTCAACTAGAACAATCTCAGGAAAGTTATATGGCCAGCTGAGAACGTTAAAAACGGGTACGAAAATCTTTCACCATAAAACGATTTTCGAATAGAGTCATTCGGCCATTTGCGATCATTAAAATTCCTTCGAATGATGTATATTCAAATTTGAGATACTGCAAGACATGCCTGTAGCAATTAATCCCGAAAAGTGAGCTGTTTGGAATCGTTCGCGATCTTTATGGTCCAATAAAAAGTGCCCTCATCAGATATGCGGTGAGATACCATCCAGATGTTGGATCGGGCTCTAATTCAAATCGAATGGAGCATATAAATCTCGGGCGTATATCTAGATTCGGGCTGCGGTGCAATAAATTTTCAGATGAGGTCACTTTTGGAATTCGTACGAAAAAGATGGCTTTAGAGCCCGTCCGAAGATTAAGCGATACCGATGTTGAGCTAGTGTGGGATAATTAGGAGCAAATTAATTAGGCTAATTGATAGGTTCCGTCAATTCACCGGTATTTTTGGCAACGAAACTTTTTCTCAAACTCCGTTCTCCTACCTCATCTGCCGCGTATATTCAATTGAGTTCTGCCGATCTTCATATGATGGAAACTTGAGATGGCTGATTCTCATGACTCAGGTCAGATCATCAGATAGATTTTTGTATCAATAACGAAAAATTTGTCACCTTTTGAAGAAGCTTTTATGTAATATAAGAAATTAACTAGATTATAGAGTAGAAAGATGGGAAACTAAGCGACTAAAGTAACTGAAGCCATCTATGTTTCAAATGTGTTACTAAAACCTTTAGACTGGTTAAAATATTGATTTGAGGGCCATTTTCAGAAAAGTATGAAATTTTGTAAAGTTTCAGATGGCCATGAGGCAGTCTGTTGAGAAAATCTATGAAAGTCTCGAAAATATTGAAAAATGTGAAAAGTAGAAAAATGTCGCACTAGTGCATAGGTTTGTTGCAGTTATTCCAGAATTTTAGCCAAATTTTGTTTTCTCGAACAGAGAAGATAGAGAGAGGGAAAATAACTTTATTGAAAACCTTTCAAAGGGCTATCGACCGGGGCCCCTGTACAATTCATGTTTTACAATATAATGATATGTAGATAGTATGCAAGTCTGTGAAATATAGAGTAGAATATAAAAGTAGGCTAAGTTAATATTGGATTATTGGTTGTTCTGGTAGTTTCCTGTTGGGTCTTTCAAGGTGAGATATGCTATATACATAGCATATATACATTAGTGGTTCTATTGTATTAATGTTGTGTTGTTAACTGATAAATTTCTTGTTTAGTCTCTGTATTCTGCTACTTATAGGTTCTATTTTTGTCTTCTCGTAAAGATATTCGTTGGCTGGGTTATGTAGTGGATTGTTCGGATGTCCTATATTTTAGTAATGTTCCGTAGACTAGTGCGTTCCGCCACTTCTATCATTTTGATGGCACCTTTATTGCATTGTCCCAGGATTTGGTGTCCATAATCTATCAGAAGTCTGCAAATCATCTTATATATTTTGCTGGCTGTTTCTACCCCAATACCTTCATTACTGTATGTTAGTTTTCTGAAATGGCTAGCTCTATCGATTGTTTCTTCCTTAGTGGATTTTAGTTGCATTTTAAAATTCAGTTTGTGGTCAATTGTCATTTTAAGATATCTGCAGCTTGTGCTTGGTTTTAAGGTGGTGTTTTCCAAGGATATATAGTTGGGGAGTTCTGGTTGCTTTTATGGTGAAAAAGTATAAATTTCTATTTTTTAGGGTTGAGTTTTAGTCTCCACTTTCTCAACCATACAACGAGAAAATACGGACAGAAAATGCTTCATTTTATTACATTTTTGGACTCCTCACAAAATTTCAACCCCGGTTTATGTCAACATCCTCCAACAAAAACCTTAAGGTCCTGGAGATACGAGTGGAGATATTAATTCATTCTTCTCAAATTTGACGCATATATAGTTTTGAATGAATAAAATTCCATATTTTCTCAATGCCAATTCGAACTTGTAATGGGTCTTCCTATCCCAACATTTGAAACACAGGGAACATAGGTATTTATTTTTATTATGATGTTGGGTGAGAAACAAGTTTCAACCAGAAAAAATGCAAACCCCTCCCAGAATATTCTTCAATCAATAGGTTCAGTTTAGCAGACCCAGGAAACACTAAATTCAAATCATAGTGATTTATGACGGTATCTTGGGCCTGTTTTCAGGCTAAAAGAATTGGGTTATGTAACGCACTGTCAAACGCATTACTCCTTGATAAACTAAAAATATTTAATGCGTTCAGTTAGAATAGCGGTTGTTCTGTTGGTCATCCAATATCTCCATTTGTCACAGTAATTTGGAAAATGATGTTCATGATATCATATTGGTACCATTTGAATACTGGATCTTCAACGCTGAGCATCAGTTTGTAGAGGTTATGCAAGTTACCTCTGGCAAATTTCACACATTGCTGCTACAGGTAATTTGCAACGGAAAAATTTCCTATAAAGCATGTGAAGTTATTCAAGATTCTATTTTCAATGACACCAAGGCATAACTTGAAACTATGGGACTATGGGAATTTCCTATGGAGTACACTTAATTTCGAGCAAGATTATAGTTTTCAAGTTTTGCTTGACCATAGAAAGCTTGCGGACCCTATATATTCGTGTTAGATTATTTTTCAAAGAAATAATTCATAAAATTGACTTGAATTAGTAACATTCAATTGTCTAGGAGTCAAAAGCAAGCGATGCAAATCATTCGGTTTATTTCCGTGAAAATCAGCACAAAAATAAAATGATTTTATTGGGAACAATTATTCAACAATGGGCATAGTTGTGTTAATTATTCCGTGCATGCATAATTAACAAGAACCACAGCAATATCTAATATATCACATCTGAATTGTCATCTAATCATCTGAACTAATAAAAATTGAGAACACATTGAAAAACGTTTTGCTCAATGGCTATACAATAATAGGAACTAAAAGCGAATGCTGCATATTATAATATCGCACACCTAGATCTAAACAGAATCAACTCAAAAAAGCTGACTTTCCAGAAATGGCGAAAAACTGTTTTCTTCGTCACTATACACTGCAGATGTTTCATCCATGGATTATTTCATCTTACGTGTAGCTAGGAGAACAATTATATCGTGGGAATTGTTTGGATCATGTTTTGGTGCCGAAAATTAGATTTTTGTAATTATTTCCCTTTTGCTTAACAATTTCGATGTATTTGTTGTATTATTTCGAGTTAGGCCAGTATTGGTGAATTTAGTTTTGAGTTGACTCCTTTTTGAAAGGGCAACTTAGACTTAAAATGAATTAGCACTATGTGCCATTTATATTTAGTTCAATCCATTGGGCGATTTTTTGCCAATAATAGGGATAAGGTGCTAGGTTATAAAGGGGTCTTGATAAAAAGAAATGTGTAAGTTGGATGATAAATTAGCGAGAAAGCAAAGGAATTAGTAGGTACTGAAAACAATCATTTTTTTTCTGTTGAAAAATAATGCCCATGATGTACTGCTGAAAATATTATGTAGTAAAAAATAAAATTTATTCATAAATTGTAACATAATACAAAAATATAAGAACAATCTTTTCTAAAAAAGATTACAAGTTCAGATCAAATATATCATATTTGACTTACAAAACTAAAAAAATGACACTTCGAGATCATCGCTGTGGAAACTTATAAAAAACTTTGGTTTTGAAAATCATCACAATTTTTTTCAGGAGCGAGGAAGTCATGATTAAGGAATTTCAAAGACAATGAAGCAATAATAATTATTAACTATCATTATCGCCCAGAACACTTTTATAATACAAATCATAGTAGGTTTTTGGAATAACGTTCTTATCAATCAATTCTCGTATGTCTTTTTTTTTCGCATCAGACAAGGCAATTTTTTCGGTGTAGGCCTGTGTTAAGCCAATTGAAAATAACGATTCATCGCTTGGTGACCCATTTGCTCTTGTGCGGGGAACTCTTTTCCGTACACAAGCTTTTCTATAAGCTTCCTCACTGAATGATGTCTTATAGAAAAATGCCTCAGGTTGTGCTTTTTCAACTCTTAGAATCTTTATGTCCTGCCACTTAATCTGATTTTTCTCCTCGTCTGTGTTGAAGTTGGTTCCCCATGATTCCTGTAATGCTTTGACATCATAAAATTTATTATGAGTCATTTCTATAACTCTGTATGGTTTGCCGGTTTTTTTTGCAGTAACAATCAAAGTTTTGTACTGCTCGGGAATGAAAATCTGCAGATATCTTTTGATTTGTTTTTCAATCACGCTATGTACATTGTCACCCTCGTTTTGGGAATGACCCCGTATCAAAAACTTATGAGTGATTGACTTAACTGACAATTTGTTGACAGCGTAGGCATAGGCTGATAAAAGGAATTTATTTTTTTGTTGACCACCACAATTGTCTGAGTAGAAAATCAAGTCAATCTCTCTATTGGGATTTTGGTCTACCTGAGATTGAATGTAGTGGAGTATGCAGCTACCAATTTCTACAGCCCCTCTTTTTCCTTCAGTTTCGTCCCAAAAGTAGCAAATTACATCCTTTACTTTCAAATCGCTTATGGTAAAATTCAGGCAATTGATCCTAGATTTATAAAAGAAGAGGGATATTTGTCCCTTCGGAATCTGCAGCATTGCTTGTAAGTCATAAACTGCTGTGATGGTACCATCTGTCCTATTCTTATCCTTTTCTTTCTCAGTTCTTGCCAAACTCTTTTCTTTCAGATGCTGTTCATATTCTTGGCTGAGCCGGCTCTTTTCTTCTCCGTCTGAGTTTTTGTACCTTTCGCAAAGATCACATTGATCTTTTTTTGGTAAAAAAAAAGATATATTGAATTCTGTGTTGAATATCCTGTTGAATGTGGAAGATGTAGCAACAGGTAATCCATCCCTCTCACGAAATTGCTTATAATCTCTATAGATATCGGCCAATGATTTATCTCTTGCAATAAATTCTCTTGTTGTTTGAGCTCTCAAGTAATGAGATTCAATCCTAGGAATAGAATTTATGAAATCTATAACACTCTTTTTAATTTGTGGGTCAATAGTGGGATGGTTAGCATGTTTTCCCCTCAAATCGGCATCAATAACTCCGGATTCCGTTTTCTTAGACAGTGCTGTTTTTATCGCTTTATAGCTTATGTCAAGTGTAGATTTAAAAAATGGCTTGCATACTCTGATTTTGCATCCATTTACCTCAAAAGAAAATGCGGTGTTGAGCTCTCTAAAATCTTGTGTACTGGAGTATCGATATTTAGGCTTAATTTGTTGAGAGTGTCTTACTACAAATTCTCTCTGTCTTTCAAGATTGCCGAGGCCCCAGAATGCATCAAAGAGCTGTTGCCTCGACATTTCATCGATTTTACTTCTGCATTTCAACCGACATTTCTCTTCACAGGATGGTCCAACTTTTCTCTCTGGCATTAGTTTTTTCAATTTTGATAAAGACTGGTAGGCTTTACCAGAATTTCTCAGCGTTTTTGCTACCTTAGATTTCCATTTCGCTGGTTTTCTTATTCTTTTTTTACTTTTTTTTTCTACTTCTGGTTCTTGAAAATTTATTTCAGCAACTATAGGACTCTGAGGGACTACTTTGTCCCTATCGCTGTCCGAGGAATCATTAGATTCGGATGAGCTTGAGCTGCTGGTGCTGGACGGACTCAATGATCCATTAGGATTAGGAGGTAAGAGTGGTACAAATTTATATTCGGTATTCCTCGGTGACAATTCGAAATTTGGATCTGCATCGGAGTCGTCGAAATCACTTTCTTCGCTCCGTATTGGTGAAATGTAATAGTTATTATCTAACCTGGATAATGCAGCATGGGTTGCCGCAGATGGTACTTCATCAATTGATGACATCTTACTGACATCTTCCAGAGGTGGGTGTTGCGGAAGTATGTTAGAAGGAGTGTTGTTTTCTTTGTCTCTTTCCATTACTAAATTCACTAAGAACCGGCCACGTTTCAAATTTTGCCTGAAACAGAAATTATTCATTCATTGACTCATGGGGTCCGATTCGCCAAATTAATTCAAGAAGCTCTCAGAAGAATTATTCAATCCTATTAACGATATTATAGAATTAGATTCGGCAGAATCCATCTAAAGGGATCTAACTCAAAAATTGATCTGTATGAAACGGAAAAAAGTCTCGGGAGGCCAAAAAAAAATTCAATTATATTGAAAAGAAAGAATTTTATTATCATCAACAAAAGAAATTCATTTCATTCGTTTCTTTGGAGAAATATAGGTACGAAAAACAATTACTCAACAAAACAGAATTAACTCTAAACTGAAAAGTTTTCTAACAATATGGAATCAATCCTAAATAAAAATGAAAACTTTACTTACCCTGCCATCGATACTGGTTCAACTGAAAATAAAATATCAAATAACTCTGCACTAGTCGTCAAAACGGCGATAACTCAAAATATAATTTGTTCAATTTCCATCAAAAGGGATTCAACTCGAAATAACTCCAACTTGTTGGCTTCAAGTACGTCTGTTCCGCTTGCAGTTCCGATGGTTACTAGCAATATTGCTGTTTTGGTGGTGTAAGGAGAGGCTTGCTCGTTCATAAATAGGGACATTCAGCGCCATCTAGGGTCGAGTAGAGGTGTTATTTTTGATTCTGTTTTATTGGTCGGTGGGTACTAAAATAAGGAATTCGATGGTGTGAATAACTCAAAAATTGAGATTTTTGAGTTGACTCTGTTTAGATCTAGGTGTGCGATATATGAGCAATACAAATTTTCTTGCCAGCGAACTTCCATTACAGATTTGAAATGAAATACTGAAATTTGTCATTTTCCCTGTTCATCATCATAAATTTCTGTTTTGACTACTATTGCCAACCAAATTGTAGGCACTGTGTTCGACTCCATTGTACTCTTACGGCAATGGATTTTAAAAATTTATTGTTGAAATCCTATGCTGGACCTGATGCTTATCGTGTACTTATATTGATAATTTTCGATGTACCTACTTAAAATTTGTGAGGAAATTTTAGTTCAAATTAATGAAGGAGTTAAATTTGAGTAATTATAATGAAAGCTTCAAGCGATCGAAGAAATGCTATGATTATTTATTAATTCTATGAACATTTCTATAGGATAATGTAATAGATTCCTGAAATTGACTTGAATAAAGAAGTATACAGGGTGTACTCACCTTTAAAAACGGATATATAAAAACATTAAAACTATTACCAGCTTTTCTTATTTCAAGGTCACGCGGTTTATTGAAATTATTACTCAGGAAAGACATTCAGTAAAAAAAGAATGTCTGAAATGGATTTAACAATGAGCTATATTCATTATAAGTGCATAGGAATCCATGACATTAGAGTAAATCAGGAAATCCTTCATCAACATAATGAAGACTACATTTCTGCACACTCCTTCATCTATTGCCGCCACCAGTTGGGGCGAGAAATTATAACGATGAAGCGATAGCCTTACATGGGAGAAAATTGAATAGGACTTTCGAACTTATTGACAAACACGTTCAATATTTATGGTCTCATTCGGCGAAGAACACACAACATTAATCAATGTTGGTATTTGAGAGAATAGGGATATGTTATCGGTTCAAATATTCAAGGAAACACAGGTACGTGCAAGTATGGGATTGCATTACGACGTTATCAAGGTCTCATGTCAGTGACTGCTATTGAAACTCAAAAAAGGTGGTGAATCTGATTATAGGCAGTTTAGGGGAAATGAGTCTTAACTCTGAGACAGAATTGAAGATTTTTCCATCCTGCAGAACTCTGGCTGAGATATTGGTGTACAGAATGCAGAAAGCAATGTTGATCGGGTCACTTCGACTCATGAGGTCCCATGAACTGTGAGGGTCACTTGGGTGAAGAAATATCCCAAGAATGTCCAGGAGTTTTGTTAGTATCAACACAGCCCTCCACAAGAGAGTTGTGGTATCAACTAACAAATCAACAAAAATGGGAAGAAATTAATATTTCGAACAACACCGTTGATAATTAATTTGAAGATTCTTTGAGTTTCCCATACTCATTAATTTATTATGAATCAAAACAACCGTATCTGATGAATCAGATAAAAAATTAATCAAGTACAATAGTGTTCAACAAAATATCGAAATAACTAAATTACCGCACCTTGCGTGCTTTTCTATTATTAATTTCCAACACCTAGCATGGCGCTTACGAAAGTGAAGGTACAGAAGCGCAACCATCTAGCGGTCGTGAGGCTCAATTCATTATACTGATGAACCAACCAATGTCAGCAATACATGTATGCTATGAACTAATCGAAACACGAATTACTTTGCGAGGCGAAGGTGTTGCCGGTCATTAGTAAATGTTAAGGTTAATGATCCTCTTTCTGAAAATGTTTTAAAATAATCAAGTTCTGAATCGTCGGCCTCGTTCGAGAAGAAATTGATTTTCGATTTTGGAGCGTAGATCTAATTTTATTCCATGAAAACAATCTGAGCTGCATTACATCATCAATCACGAAGTGAAAGGAAGCTTTTCTTTGTTCGGTTCATCCTAACCGATTCAGAGAATTGACACAGGTTTAGTTAGTTTCAAACAACCTGAACTTTCATTTTTCCATATGCGTGTAGGTAATGTCCGTCATAAAATTCCATTCGGTCGTTTCGAGGAAAATATGAGAAAAGTCATAAATGGTTCTTTTCTTCAAAATGTTTTCATTCATATGCTGTAAAGTAGGTATCTTCATTCAATATCTCCTCGCATTTGGCTGTAGAGCAACAGCCGAGAATTCTCTAGAGAATTTACTCGTTAATTCATGCGCCGTGAATTCTCTGCAGTTACATACGTACCTACTTTCCGTACAATTTACTGTTCATTTGCATACAAAATAATCTCTGCCGTTTTCTTGCCAAAATTCTGTAGAGAATTCTTGACTGTTACAGACGGGCTTCATACACAATAATTTCAATTTTTCCCAATATTTCATAATGAACAACTACAACTTGAAGTTGTAGTTAAAATAACAATCAAAGATTATACAGTAGAAAGATGGGAAACGAGGCGACTAAAGCGATTTGAGCGCCATCTGTGTGTCAAGCGTGTTTTTAAGACGCCAGGACTGGTTGAATTATTAATTTGAGTGCCATTTGCAGAAACATATGAAATTCTATAAGATTTCAGATGTTCATTTTGATCGAAGAGGTTTGGAATGTTTTGATTGATGATTGAATTTTAATTTTCAGTGCTCCGAAATGGATAAAATTCTCAGGGCATTAATAGTAATAGTAATAGTAATAGTATTTATTGATCCAAAGGACACAAACAAAGATGTGTATAGGACAAGTCATGTTGTATAGATATTATTTATCATGAATATTCAAAAGAATATATAGTACAATGAAACAGTTATACAAAAGAAAAAAAAATATATGTATATATACATTATTACATAAAGACGAGAAGAACAAACAGGTTTTAAATATATTTGATACCAAAATGAAAACATCTTATTCATTGAGAGTGGTTCATAGTGGTAATGGAATCGCCCATAAACTCACAAGACAATGACTTCAGCAAACACAACTGACTACACCATGTGCAGTGAACATTTTAATGCAGGTCAATTGAGAAGTGTTCATCCACGTAAATTGTTGTATGCAGAAAGCATCTTTTGCATGAAGGGCGTATTAGGGGCAAATTATAACCTTTATAGGTCCATTCAATGATTCTCAATTGCTACACTTTCAATATATTCAGAAATGCAGAGGTTTTATTGATTTCGATTTGGAAACCGAGTGACAGTCAAACTGTTGTTTGGAATGTCAAAGTTTTATGAAACCTACTGTGAGTGTTTTGTTCATTCATTAATCCATTTGTGTCACAAAGAGACCATATCATTAGGAAATCATAAAAATAGCACCAACATATACTGACCTACAGGTCTTGTATATCTCTGGCGTGGTTCTGAAAATTTTATAAATAATACCTACATATATGTAAGTAAATGGAATGTGTATGCTATGATGATATATTGAATATTGGTTCATATTAATTTCTGACATATGGATATTTTACAAATTCAACTAAGTTTATTATTTCAAAACACCGGTGTGAACCTAGCAGACCGTTTCCAGCAGACCGTTCGACGGAAACACCCGAACGCGGTGACCAGTGGCGTACAGCCAAAATTTTATAACATGGAAACTATTCGCCGGAGCATAACCATATTTGGTACGTAGGATCGTTATATCGATGTGATTAACCACAAAAAAAATCAGCGACTCGCATAGGGATCCAGGGGGTGTGTCGTCATCCCCTAAATTTCAAAATTTTATAACACGGAAACTATTCGCCGGAGCATAACCATATTTGGAATGTAGGATCTTTATATCGATGTGATTAACCACAAAAAAAATCAGCGACTCGCATAGGGATCCAGGGGGTGTTTCGTCATCCCCTAAATTTCAAAATTTTATAACACGGAAACTATTCGCCGGAGCATAACCATATTTGGTACGTAGGATCGTTATATCGATGTGATTAACCACAAAAAAAATCAGCGACTCGCATAGGGATCCAGGGGGTGAATCATCATCCCTTATATTTCGAAATTCGTTAACACGGAAACTATTCGCCGGAGCATAACCATATTTGGAACGTAGGATCGTTATAACGATGAGATTAACCACACAAAAAATCAGCGACTCGCATTGGGATCCAGGGGGTGTTTCGTCATCCCCTAAATTTCAAAATTTTATAACACGGAAACTATTCGCCGGAGCATAACCATATTTGGAATGTAGGATCTTTATATCGATGTGATTAACCACAAAAAAAATCAGCGACTCGCATAGGGATCCAGGGGGTGAATCATCATCCCTTATATTTCGAAATTCGTTAACACGGAAACTATTCGCCGGAGCATAACCATATTTGGAACGTAGGATCGTTATAACGATGAGATTAACCACACAAAAAATCAGCGACTCGCATTGGGATCCAGGGGGTGTTTCGTCATCCCCTAAATTTCAAAATTTTATAACACGGAAACTATTCGCCGGAGCATAACCATATTTGGAATGTAGGATCTTTATATCGATGTGATTAACCACAAAAAAAATCAGCGACTCGCATAGGGATCCAGGGGGTGTTTCGTCATCCCCGGAATTTCAAAATTTTATAACACGGAAACTATTCGCCGGAGCATAACCATATTTGGAATGTAGGATCGTTATAACGATGAGATTAACCACACAAAAAATCAGCGACTCGCATAGGGATCCAGGGGGTGATTCGTCATCCCCTAAATTTCAAAATTTTATAACACGGAAACTATTCGCCGGAGCATAACCATATTTGGTACGTAGGATCGTTATATCGATGTGATTAACCACAAAAAAAATCAGCGACTCGCATAGGGATCCAGGGGGTGAATCATCATCCCTTATATTTCGAAATTCGTTAACACGGAAACTATTCGCCGGAGCATAACCATATTTGGAATGTAGGATCTTTATATCGATGTGATTAACCACAAAAAAAATCAGCGACTCGCATTGGGATCCAGGGGGTGTTTCGTCATCCCCTAAATTTCAAAATTTTATAACACGGAAACTATTCGCCGGAGCATAACCATATTTGGAATGTAGGATCTTTATATCGATGTGATTAACCACAAAAAAAATCAGCGACTCGCATAGGGATCCAGGGGGTGTTTCGTCATCCCCTGAATTTCAAAATTTTATAACACGGAAACTATTCGCCGGAGCATAACCATATTTGGAATGTAGGATCGTTATAACGATGAGATTAACCACAAAAAAAATCAGCGACTCGCATAGGGATCCAGGGGGTGTTTCGTCATCCCCTGAATTTCAAAATTTTATAACACGGAAACTATTCGCCGGAGCATAACCATATTTGGAATGTAGGATCGTTATAACGATGAGATTAACCACACAAAAAATCAGCGACTCGCATAGGGATCCAGGGGGTGATTCGTCATCCCCTAAATTTCAAAATTTTATAACACGGAAACTGTTCGCCGGAGCATAACCATATTTGGAATGTAGGATCTTTATATCGATGTGATTAACCACAAAAAAAATCAGCGACTCGCATAGGGATCCAGGGGGTGTTTCGTCATCCCCTAAATTTCAAAATTTTATAACACGGAAACTATTCGCCGGAGCATAACCATATTTGGAACGTAGGATCGTTATAACGATGAGATTAACCACACAAAAAATCAGCGACTCGCATTGGGATCCAGGGGGTGTTTCGTCATCCCCTAAATTTCAAAATTTTATAACACGGAAACTATTCGCCGGAGCATAACCATATTTGGAATGTAGGATCTTTATATCGATGTGATTAACCACAAAAAAAATCAGCGACTCGCATAGGGATCCAGGGGGTGTTTCGTCATCCCCGGAATTTCAAAATTTTATAACACGGAAACTATTCGCCGGAGCATAACCATATTTGGAATGTAGGATCGTTATAACGATGAGATTAACCACACAAAAAATCAGCGACTCGCATAGGGATCCAGGGGGTGATTCGTCATCCCCTAAATTTCAAAATTTTATAACACGGAAACTATTCGCCGGAGCATAACCATATTTGGAATGTAGGATCTTTATATCGATGTGATTAACCACAAAAAAAATCAGCGACTCGCATAGGGATCCAGGGGGTGTTTCGTCATCCCCGGAATTTCAAAATTTTATAACACGGAAACTATTCGCCGGAGCATAACCATATTTGGAACGTAGGATCGTTATAACGATGAGATTAACCACACAAAAAATCAGCGACTTGCATTGGGATCCAGGGGGTGTTTCGTCATCCCTTATATTTCGAAATCCGTTAACACGGAAACCATTCGCCGGAGCATAACCGTATTTGGTACGTAGGATCGTTATATCGATGTGATTAACCACAAAAAAAATCAGCGACTCGCATAGGGATCCAGGGGGTGATTCATCATCCCTTATATTTCGAAATTCGTTAACACGGAAACTATTCGCCGGAGCATAACCATATTTGGAATGTAGGATCTTTATATCGATGTGATTAACCACAAAAAAAATCAGCGACTCGCATAGGGATCCAGGGGGTGATGATGATGATGACGAATTTCGAAATATAAGGGATGACGAATCACCGCCTGGATCCCAATGCGAGTCGCTGATTTTTTTTGTGGTTAATCACATCGATATAAAGATCCTACATTCCAAATATGGTTATGATCCGGCGAATAGTTTCCGTGTTATAAAATTTTGAAATTTAGGGGATGACGAAACACCCCCTGGATCCCTATGCGAGTCGCTGATTTTTTTTTGTGGTTAATCACATCGATATAACGATCAGACGTTCCAAATATGGTTATGCTCCGGCAAATAGTTTCCGTGTTATAAAATTTTGAAATTTAGGGGATGGCGAAACACCCCCTGGATCCCTATGCGAGTCGCTGATTTTTTGTGTGGTTAATCTCATCGTTATAACGATCTTACGTAACAAATATGGTTATGCTCCGGCGAATAGTTTCCGTGTTATAAAATTTTGAAATTTAGGGGATGACGAATCACCCCCTGGATCCCTATGCGAGTCGCTGATTTTTTTTGTGGTTAATCACATCGATATAAAGATCCTACGTTTCAAATATGGTTATGCTCCGGCGAATAGTTTCCGTGTTATAAAATTTTGAAATTTAGGGGATGGCGAAACACCCCCTGGATCCCTATGCGAGTCGCTGATTTTTTGTGTGGTTAATCTCATCGTTATAACGATCTTACGTAACAAATATGGTTATGCTCCGGCGAATAGTTTCCGTGTTATAAAATTTTGAAATTTAGGGGATGACGAAACACCCCCTGGATCCCTATGCGAGTCGCTGATTTTTTTTGTGGTTAATCACATCGATATAAAGATCCTACATTCCAAATATGGTTATGCTCCGGCGAATAGTTTCCGTGTTATAAAATTTTGAAATTTAGGGGATGGCGAAACACCCCCTGGATCCCTATGCGAGTCGCTGATTTTTTGTGTGGTTAATCTCATCGTTATAACGATCTTACGTAACAAATATGGTTATGCTCCGGCGAATAGTTTCCGTGTTATAAAATTTTGAAATTTAGGGGATGACGAATCACCCCCTGGATCCCTATGCGAGTCGCTGATTTTTTTTGTGGTTAATCACATCGATATAAAGATCCTACGTTTCAAATATGGTTATGCTCCGGCGAATAGTTTCCATGTTATAAAATTTTGGCTGTACGCCACTGGTCACCGCGTTCGGGTGTTTCCGTCAAACGGTCTGCTGGAAACGGTCTGCTAGGTTCACACCGGTACTTATTGTCCATAATTTCAATTTTTGTGAATTTTTTATAAATTGCAAATAAAAAAAAACCCTCCAACAGCGTTTTTCATTGATATCAATTGATTCCAAACAATAATTAGATAAAAACTCACATCCTGATCACAAAACAAAACCATACTTTTGTTTTGTCGCTTAGGATGTTTGTTTTCTGAATTTCGAGCCCCTCAATTAAAAACAGAAAACTGTTATTAAAAAGTTTTTCTGTATTGACGGTGCGTTTTCAGCGCCATCTCATTGTCAAGCGTGTTTCCACTGACCAAAATGTAGTCGGCTTTTACTACTAGAGATATGAGGGCATTTCCTATCTTTCTACTGTATAATCTTTGATAACAATGCTTATGACGATGTAGATACCGGTGAAAGCTGTCCGTAATCTCGTAAAAAAAGTTTCGAATTAGAAATAAAAGTCCGAGAATAAATTCTGCAGGGAGGAGAAAAAAAATTTTATACTTCACGGGATTTAACATTTACTAGTCCCTTTTTTGCCAGCCCTCGCTAGAAAGTGTTACTTACATCCCTTATAGTTATGAATAATTTTAGATGAGTAACATTTCACGTTTCTCAAACAATACGTTGCAACGTATTGAAAGTCCTTGAGGAATTTCAATTCGTTCCATATTTATTGTTGATCCAATTCTCGAATAATTCAAAGAACGAGATAACAAAATTCACCAAAGAATAATTCAACAGAAATTTCAATAGCGCATCAGATGCATCTTCAGCATAATTCCCGACCTAATGGCAGAAGAAAGCCACAATATTTCATTATTACCAACCAGCATCCACATTCCAACTAACGTATCATTTATAATTGAGTTGTTAACGTAGATGCAACTCATACGTCATGCATCAAAGAAGAGCAAACATAGTTCACTAAGTAGGTATAATAAGTCATAATGAAACCGCAATCAGTTTAATAATTTAAAAAATCGAAAGTGTTCGCAGTTTCATCAACAGTATACATGGTCAGTAACGCTATCGTAATGAAAGTACTGCTGATGTTGTTCCACACTATCCGTTAGTTGTACGTTCCACGAAATTATAGAGTGAATTATATCAGGAGTAATGAACGAAAAACTGGCTTACTCAATTGCTTTTCCCGGTGTTCTTCTTATTTTCTAGAAATTACAAAACCCATTTCGATCTCTTTCGAACGGTAAGGAAATTGACTGCAAAATGTTCAACTTCTTTTGGGATGAAAAACATTAACAACTTCCCATATGGGTTGATGTAGTGGTAAGGTTTCATTTGACCCATTCATAAAGATAACAGATTTATGGATAAAGGATATTAAGAGAATAATGAAATAATATTTGAATTGAAATTTCCATGTGATTTGATCAATTGGCAGATATATCAACCCATCCATTATTTTCAGACCAAACTGATCAAATTTGAATGTAACATTGTCTCTTGAACACGGATGCGTTTCACACCAGGTATCTGTTCCCGGATTGAAACTACCGAGTAAGGTTATTTCATTGAAAAACTCACTTAGTTCTTATTCAAAGTTTCTTCTCCACAACATAATTTGAAGATATCTTTTGAGATGAGATTTCCAAGTTACATATTATTCAGATAGTAAGTATTACCAGTAAGCCCGGAGATCTAACTTTTAGGTAGATTCAACTTTTCGTGCTGATTTGCCTCGGCTGATTAGCAGGTTATCTCTTTCAACATAATTTTTCATTTTCGAAATTATAATTTTTTAAATAATTGAATAATCTGAAACACAACTGGAAACTGTAGGTGGATACGAGTAGAATATAAATGAAATAATATTCGGGTGGAGATTTACAATAAATAACAGCTGTCTTATCTCATGTGACATCAAAAATATCGTAGTAGACCTTCATGAATAGCCTAGAACGCTCACCGTTTGCAAAGTGAATATTGAGCTGCTTTATTGCTGCAAATTTCAGGTAGAAAAGTGAATGTGGGGTGATGCCCTGCTTCTCTAATGCAAATACTTCTCTTGTATACCCACCTCTGGCGATATCCGTATTATAATCAATTTTTCTGGGTAAACCACGTGCAGATAAATCTGCAATAAATTTCTCCGCAAGATCGTAAATCTCGCTCGGATGAAAAAGTACAAGTGGAAAAGAATCATAATAATAAAGCTAGAGTAATAATCCATTGTTCCTCCGACGCAACGTTGATAAAACAATTCCGAACAGCAGGTAGGTACTTATTAACTGTAGATCAGCGGTACTCAAATTGTCTTGTATGGATGTGAACTTGCAACAAGAGTAAAAACATTCATTCCACTGTCTTACACAGAATTTTAAAGCGCGCTAAGGCATCATTAAATGTCGCAACCCTCTCTTTTCATGACCTTGATACTTGGAACATAGATACAAGGCATGGAAAATAAACTTTTGTTGGTTTCCAAAGACTGCAGTGAGATAGTTGCTTAGTGTCACCAATCACAAGTGAGACAGTTGACACATGTATTTTCAATACGAAAAGGTAGGACGTATATCTAATAAATAAAATTCTCGTGTCATAGTTTTCGTTACCATACTCCTCCGAAACGGCTTGACCGATTTTGATGAAATTTTTGTGCTTATCCGGTATCTATGAGAATCGGCCAACATCTATTTTTCATCCCCCTAAATGTTAGGGGTAGTCCACCCCCAAATTTTTTATTTCATTTTTTGGACAAAATTTTTAATTTCTATTTTTTTATGATGCAACATACAAAAATACATACAATCCTCAATTTTCACCCTTCTACGATCAACCCTTATTTTTTAATAGCCATTTTAGTAATTTAATCATTTTTCCTCTCCGGTCGAAAAGTGATCAATCAATAAGTAAGCTATTTTTTGTCTACACTAGAAATTACTAGGAAATTATTTATATGGCAAAACAACGTTTGCCGGGTCAGCTAGTAAATTTATATAATTTAAGCCACTGCCTTAGTGTCGCGCTACACATAGAAGCATCGAATGTGTTTACCACAACAACTACACTCATAGCACGTCAATGGCCATTTCATTTATTTTTGTTCCAAGCCTTGATACAATTAAGAGAATAAATCGGCTTTGGTATTGGAGTGGTCCATGAAATTGTTGAGAATTACTTTAAGAAAAGTGACAGTATGACTATAAAGAAGTTTCGTGATTCTCGCTGTGTTTGTTGAATTGATTAGAAACAATTATTGAACTATTTTTAGCATTGTTTTTTCACGAATGTCGATGACATATTATGTGATTGATTGATGTTGGACCAATTGCATGAATGTAAGAAATTCCATTCCAATTCTTCATTTTGAACTATCAAATAAGAAAATACGGATCAACCGGAGAATAATTCCACCGACAATATTACATGAAAAATTGTTCAACATAAACTTGAACAATGTTATCAGTCAATGCATAGGTAAAATCGAGCAATTCAAATTCAAATCGAGAACTGTTTGAGTACTGCCGCTCACGCAATATCGGGAGTTGAATAGTTGACTCCTTGTTCTGATTTCACATAACAGTTTCCTCAACCATTCATTAATACCCGCATACTAACACCGATTTTTCTCAATTTGATCTTTATTGATTATTGTTCTTCAGAAAGGTAGCTCTTGAAAGCTTCACACAGCTGTTTTAGTGATTGCGAAAAATTATTTCACTGCGCAAAACCGTCATTCATCATTGAATGCGGACGGGTAAAGATTGAACTGTTAAGAGAATATAATTAAAAATTCAATCAGTAATAACTGATGACAGTTGAATTTCGACTTATGGCATTTTGGCATATCCAAAAGCATGTCCAATCATATATGCACTTACGAACGAACCATAATACAGCCATAAAATGGTGATACATTAATATAAGTTTTTCACTCTTAAGTTTAAGATATTTCATTTTTCATCGCATTAAAGATCCCACGATTCGTGTATACAGGATGGTCCAGATCGTAACCAAGAAATTTTAAAACATTTTTTTCTACATAAAAAATAAGCCCTAGTTTGTCATATAAACATATGTCGAGAAATGTTTTCTCTCCGAGATACGGGGTGTTAAAATTATAGAAAAAAAAAAGTTTCTTATTAATAACTCTCACACTGCTTGAAATATTTTTATGAAATTTGAAAAAAAGGTTTTGAGCGTCAAGGAGCACTTTTTGCATAATATAATTTCTTTTTTATTCTACCAGTGGCGTCCGTACTGCAGCGAGACTGAATATTTTCAGATAAAAAAATGATACGTCACTGGTTTTTCCGACAATAAAAATTACTATTTAAATCCTTATTTAATTTGGAGCAAATTCGTTTTCTAGACTTTTTGCTGTACGAGGCACCGTTTCCGGTTAAAAAAGTTAAACACATTCTAATGCATGAAGAAATCGCCTAAATTTTATATATCAAAAATAGTCTTATTATTATTATGTACCTACCATATCAAATTTTGGCGATTTCTTCATGCATGAGAATGTGTGTTATTTTTTGAACCGGAAACGGTGCCTCGTAAAGCAAAAAGTCAAGAAACCGAATTTGCTCCAAATTAAATAAGGATTTAAACAGTAATTTTTATTGTCGGAAAAACCAGTGGCGTATAATTTTTTCATCTGAAAATATTCAGTCTCGCTGCAGTACGGACGCCACTGGTAAAATAAAAAAGAAATTATATTATGCAAAAAGTGCTCCTTGACGCTCAAAACCTATTTCTCGAATTTCATAAAAATATTTCAAGCAGTGTGAGAGTTATTAATAAAAAACATTTTTTTTTCTATAATTTGAACACCCCGTATCTCGGAGAGGAAACATTTCTCGACATATGTTTATATGACAAACTTGGGCTTATTTTTGATGTAGAATACGTGGTTAAAATTTCTTGGTTACGATCTGGGCCACCCTGTATAAGAACTAATATCTACATAAAAGCCAAGTAATTTTGAGATTAATTTCTTTGCTCTGAGTTGAAGAGAAAGATCAGGTCAGTAATCAAAAGGTCAAGAACATTGTCCTTATTTTATATCATATGATAACTGACCTCCTCAACAGTTAATTGCAGTAATCGATATCCCTACTTAGCTCTTAGAAAAGAACTTAGGAATATCTGTATGAGAGTACTGAGAGTAGGTACCATAAACGTGATCGTTACTTGCCAGTACATTGGTTCTTTTCTTAGGTAGTTCTTAGTTCTAAGTGAGTCTGCATGAACCAACCGTTACTTATGGTGGCTGCCAATTGGATTGGTTTCTTTCTTAGGTATTAGTACTTTCTGTAGAATTCTCTGTTCAGTTGCATACAAAATAATCTCTGCCGTTTTCTTACCAAAATTTGGTAGAGAATTCTCGGCTGTTACAAACGGGCTTTAGACCCAAGGAATCAATCCAAAGGGCAGATAGCGATCACGTGAATACCAACTACCAAGTAAATTGGGTTCTTATTTAAGTTTCAGTTCTTAGTGAAGCTGCATAAACCATCCATTACTCTATGGGCTCCTAGCTAGAGAAACTAATGATCACCTATGAGCAATCTATTTATTTTCGTAGTAAGTTGCCGGTATGAGTAGCCATGAGAGGTTCGTGAAGTAGCTACTAACAGAAAGGCTGAGGATTTTTATCAATTGCAGCAATGATAGGAATAGGGCATTACAATAACTGGATCAGTCTAGTACACCCGCTTTCCGAAAACAGTTCAAGATATTTTACACACGCTGATTCACAATATCATCCATTAGTTGGGGTAATTCAAGAATAATATTTTTCATGCGAATTTTTTCGAACTGAAGTGTGCGTATTTTCCACATAAATTGTTTGATTGCTTTGAGTAGTATAATTGAGAAAAGTTAACGATCATCACTTGAACGTCGAAAAGAACCGCATTAATGTATCTAGCCGTCTGATCGAGAACAGTTAGACACTTTTTCACTTCCTGATGAAGTAATTAACTGACAAGTCGCGGTTCCTTGAGTGTTAAATGGAACGAATGTTACAGAAAAACGATTCTACTTACGATATTAGGCAGTCGTCAACATGAATGATGATCTCCTCTTACCTGAAAAAAAAATTTTTTTTCAATAAGGAATCTCTTGATGAAATATGACCATATAAGCAGGAAGAACTTCGTTCACAATTAATGTTTTCTACAGTTCTTTTCTCGGAGAATGCTCTCCATATCTACCAATAAAAAAATTATGAAATAAAATATGATCAGACCAATGAGAACATTAATAGTGAAAAAAGTGATATTACTCCAATAGAGATGAGGCACATATATTTTTTATTTAAATTCTTTCTCTGCCGAGTTTTACATTCAACGGTACAGATACAGAGGATGTCCCAACTAAAGTGGGACATGAGAATTTCATCAAGATTACTGATATTTATGATCATCATCAATTGTCAACAATTATTCGAGATCTTTCGAACAAACAAGTCATATTCCTAAATATATACACAGTGATCTAACGACTTAGGAGTACTACGACCATTGCGGATTTATATATGAACTCCACCTTTTCAACTAACAATTATGAATTCATATAATTCAGACAGATACCACCGGGTGGTATGAAAGCATATCAACCAATGTTAACAGTTACCATCCGAATCGAACTTGCCAATCATTCCGAATGCCAACGGTCAGAATATTTTATCGGGGACGAGCAGATCCCAAGGTATATCTTGAATATGCTCATGGTTGCGGTCTTAGTTTTTCTCGTCGGTGTAGCATAACTCTTAACTCGACGAAGAACGTCTACGAACTGATGGACCTCTATTAAATGCCAGTAGTCGCTATGAAGTAATGACCATAACCTAGCGCCATCTGGAAGGTATCTAACTCAACATCTCTGGATGAAGGTAGGTGCTGCCTGAACTATCCGATTGCAATCTAGCTGAAAGGCAATATTACATTCAGAAGAGGCAAGGAAACACACTAATCCAATTTTTTATTTAATTCTCTTGGCGATCGATTTCGGCAACTATGCCATCATCAGGCCAGCTGAAATACATATAAACATATAATCAAACAGAATTTCCATGGACAAGTTGTTAGACACGACATAACAATTCACAAGCTAACAGGGAGAACATGAGTGACCTCGAACCTACCGTCAAAATATGAAGAATCGTTGCAATAATTGTCATACGGGTATTATAGAAAAGGAGTTTATCAAAATCCGTTGTTTAATGTCAGTTTATCTACAAGAAGTACCAGAACCATCAAATTTCCACTTCAAACTCCAATAGAAAAGCATGTGTACCGTCATATGAGGTTAAACGAATGGACCGGAAACATTAGGTGACAAATCGCTGTCAGAGTCATAACACCACAGAGTATGGTCATATCATTGGTATAGAATATGGTGTTATTTTTCTTATGTTGGAAATGTCTCTTATAAGTACTTGAATAAATGCCTCCCAGAAAATTCTGAGATGTCATTTAGAAGGTGAATATTATCCTTGTTTTTGAGGATCTCATGCTGTTCAAGGAGAACTAGTTTATTATAGTTGTTTTCTTTTCGTATCAGTGACAGATTTTCTATTGTGGTCCCATGTTTACATTCGATTAAATGGTTTCCAAAAGCTGATTTAGGCCTGTTTTTTATATGTTCATTGAACCTTACTTTGGCAGCACGAGTTGTCATGCCTATATAAAAGGCCGGACAATCGTTACAAGTTATCTTGTATATACCACTATGATATTCATTACTAAGTTTGGATTTGTTATTAGTTAAGATATTTTCTAGGGTTGGATGTCGTTTGTTGACAATTAAATAGTCATGTTTTCTCAGAATGGAATTCAGTCTATCATTAAACTCTTTAAAGAATGGTATGGAGATGTAATTTTGTCTGGTACAAATGTGGGGGTATATTTTTTTGAGGAGTATTTTCTTCTTTATAGAACTCAAAATATTCTCAACATAATATCTGGGAAAGTCATTAGATTCAGCGATTTTAAATATTGTCGTCAATTCTCTGTCAAAATCATTTTTGGACAGTGGAACACTCAGAAGTCTGTGGAAAAGAAACATAAAAGCAGAGTTTTTTATAGGGGTTGAATGATATGATCTGTAAGGGATGATAACGTCTGTCTGGGTTGACTTACGGAAAATATTGTATGTGAAAGTGTTATGCTCCGTCAAAGTAACTTTCAGATCCAAAAAATTTAATGAATTATTTTGCGCTTTTTCTATGGTGAATTTAATCTTAAATTTTATATTTAATGTGTTGAAGAACGCTCTTAATTCTTCTTCAGTTCCGGCCCATACGCAAAAAACATCATCGACGTATCTCCTCCACAGTATTATATATTGAGCCAAAGGTAAAAGCATAATCAATTTTTCCACAAAGTTAAGATAAATCTCTGACATTGGGCCGCTAAATGGAGATCCCATTGGTAAACCGTCCTTCATTACATACACCTTATCATTAAAAATGAAAAAATTTTGTTCGGAAGCTATTCTGGCTAGAGCCATGATATTTTCTATATCTGTTGCGTCCAAATTAAGATCATTGTTGGCTTCAAGATAATCTTTCAGCTGTTTATACAAAATTGCAAGTGTATCCTCAACTGGGATATTATTATATAAATTAACTATATCGAATGAAATTAGAAGGTATCGTTTATGGGGGTCCAGCTTAAGAGAATTCAGATTTTTTATGAGTTCTTGTGAGTTTTTAATAGAGTATTGTGATCTCATCTTAAATATTCCATTAATCAACTTGTTTAGGAATTTGGATACTTTATGTGTGGGCGAGCCTATTGCCGAGGTGATGGGTCTGATACTTCTATCAGGCTTGTGTAGTTTTATTAAGCTATAAAGTTTAGGTGTTTGTGGATTTCTTTCCTTAATACTGAATATTGTCTCCCCAAATTTATGCAAGGTTGGGAGTGAAGTTTTTATGATGTTATTAACTTTGTTTGAAAATTTTATCAAGGGGTTGTTTTTAATCTCTAAAATGTTATTGTCATTGAAAAAAGTAAGAGTTTTCTCTATATATAGATGTTTCTTCAGAATAACTAATCCTGCGTTTTTATCGGCTTTTGTTATTATTAGATCATTAATTGAAACCTTCTCACGTATGTTTTTTATACTTCCACGTAATTTTTTATTAATGTCAATTTGTTCTCGGTCACTCACCTTAACCCGTTTTTCTCTAAAACATTTTAAAGTATGAAGAACTCCGTCAGCTAAAGTGTCGAAGCTTGGATCACTTCTAATTTGTAGCTCAATATCAATAGCCATCTCATGGATGTCGAATGATTTAGGTATTGGAGCAAATTTATGTCCAAGATTCAGTATCGTTTCTTCCTCCTCACTGAAGTAGACATCACTAAGGTTGGTGAATCTATCGTGAAATTGGTGTACTTCATTCGGTTGGATGATATTTTCCGTAAGTCAACCCAGACAGACGTTATCATCCCTTACAGATCATATCATTCAACCCCTATAAAAAACTCTGCTTTTATGTTTCTTTTCCACAGACTTCTGAGTGTTCCACTGTCCAAAAATGATTTTGACAGAGAATTGACGACAATATTTAAAATCGCTGAATCTAATGACTTTCCCAGATATTATGTTGAGAATATTTTGAGTTCTATAAAGAAGAAAATACTCCTCAAAAAAATATACCCCCACATTTGTACCAGACAAAATTACATCTCCATACCATTCTTTAAAGAGTTTAATGATAGACTGAATTCCATTCTGAGAAAACATGACTATTTAATTGTCAACAAACGACATCCAACCCTAGAAAATATCTTAACTAATAACAAATCCAAACTTAGTAATGAATATCATAGTGGTATATACAAGATAACTTGTAACGATTGTCCGGCCTTTTATATAGGCATGACAACTCGTGCTGCCAAAGTAAGGTTCAATGAACATATAAAAAACAGGCCTAAATCAGCTTTTGGAAACCATTTAATCGAATGTAAACATGGGACCACAATAGAAAATCTGTCACTGATACGAAAAGAAAACAACTATAATAAACTAGTTCTCCTTGAACAGCATGAGATCCTCAAAAACAAGGATAATATTCACCTTCTAAATGACATCTCAGAATTTTCTGGGAGGCATTTATTCAAGTACTTATAAGAGACATTTCCAACATAAGAAAAATAACACCATATTCTATACCAATGATATGACCATACTCTGTGGTGTTATGACTCTGACAGCGATTTGTCACCTAATGTTTCCGGTCCATTCGTTTAACCTCATATGACGGTACACATGCTTTTCTATTGGAGTTTGAAGTGGAAATTTGATGGTTCTGGTACTTCTTGTAGATAAACTGACATTAAACAACGGATTTTGATAAACTCCTTTTCTATAATACCCGTATGACAATTATTGCAACGATTCTTCATATTTTGACGGTAGGTTCGAGGTCACTCATGTTCTCCCTGTTAGCTTGTGAATTGTTATGTCGTGTCTAACAACTTGTCCATGGAAATTCTGTTTGATTATATGTTTATATGTATTTCAGCTGGCCTGATGATGGCATAGTTGCCGAAATCGATCGCCAAGAGAATTAAATAAAAAATTGGATTAGTGTGTTTCCTTGCCTCTTCTGAATACCGTTCACACTAATGGAGGATTTCATTAATAGAAAGCAATATTACATATCGAATTATGAATTCAACGCATGCGCGAGAAAGATTTGACTCATACCAATATTTTAACAGTAGATTCTTGAGGTCGAAGGAGACAATTATTCCTATACCATTTTTTCCGATTCGGCACTGATAAAAAGATCATTTCAAGTTTTCATAATGAGCCTTGCCACCCCTGTAAAAACAAAATTCCCTTCAGAATAACTACTCGACCTACTCGAAAACGGCTCATTATACGAGAAAATATGAAGAATACTTTCATTTCACAAAACATTCAAATATTCATTATATAGTTTCCAACTTAGTTTCAAGAATTGGATTCTTTGAATATTTGGTATTTTATTCTATTCGATAAAAACGGTTGTGAGATAGAACTAAAAATATCATTTTTTATGGTTTTTCAACAGCCTGTATCTTTTAAACCGAGCCGATTCGGAAAAAATTGTTAATGAAAAAATGGAAACAGGAAATGAAATATTTGTACGAGTCAAAGACTCAACGTTTACCCTATACTGGAAAGGGCATTTCAAATGGTGATTCATTGCTGAAGGCGAATATTTCAAACATTTTTATATTATTGACGAGATTATTGACGATAAAATTATGATTGTGGCTTACACTTAATTGGCATAGATATATGATTCCTACCTTTTTCCGTCTTTTCGAGTTCTGAAAGTTATCCTTGATCATTTTTCTGTATCTATTATAGGTCAGTCAGCATTACTCTAGAAACTTTGTAAAATGGCATTGCTCAGCGAATCCTGCTCATACTTCATTTTGAAATCATAAATTATCTGAGATAAAGTATGGCTATATTTATCTTGAAAAATGTAGCTTCCTAATGGTTGAAGAATTATTGGAATGGTTTCAGTAGTTTCGGAGTTCATACATTGGAAAGTCATTATCTTTCCTATTCGTAATATCTTTAGATTTTATGTGAAATTTGCATAGTTTTTTCCCTCGTTGTTCAGATTTATTATTTGAAATAGTAAGCCGCAAATCAAATGCGTATAAAATAATAACAAATGTAACGTATTCTGGGGTAGATACCTGATAGTTTCCAAACCAAATGTGTGAAACTTCATCAGTTTAACTTTCCTCAATTGCAGAGTGTTTCGAATTGACACCAAACAACACTAAATTACACCATGAAATAATTTCTCACTCTTGAGACACTATGTTGAACATGTTACCGGCAACAGATCGCGCAAAGAATAAAGGTAGATATCGTTTTAAATCGACGTCCTCGTTCCTTGGTCTCTTCAAGAAACTTCTCGTCGGTCCGTTTGTGAGAATGTGCTAGAGACAAAGACTCTGAGGAACCTCGAACTGAAAGTGTGAGTCATAGGAGTTGAGCGGAGTCCAGTTGACTAGACCGAACATTTCTGGTGATCCAAGAAAAGAAAAATGTATGGATGCCTTTTCACGATACATCCATGGAATGATGTTATTCATGAAAGCTGGAAAGAGATATGTTCAGATAAGTCATCTAGCCGACTCTCTTCTGGCGAATTCCTTGCATATTATTCCTCATGAAGTGAATGCCGATATAATAACATAACGTCATGAAATTTTAATGCGGTCTGCCTTCTCAGTTTGGTTAATATTAACATGATTGTACAGTACAGGAAACAATATTTAGGACCTCAATGTTAAAACGAATTGAAGTTATCATTTTGAACCCGACCACATTTTTGATTAATCATCTCCAAAAATAAACTTTTGGAATCGAGAACGATAGAATTACGTCGTATTTCAAAAAACGATATAAATTTCGCTCAAATTTATATAACTGGATCTGGAATCTCAGAAATATTCCATCTCTAACCAATTCAAATCAAAAGGCGACATAAAATAGTTCAACTAGAACCATTAAAATTAAAATTGGAATACAATTTGTTCGTCAGTCCGGAATCTGCAACAAACCCTTTGCTTGAACCGAGGCTTAACAGTTGAGCAAGTAAAACAGTTAGTAATGGTCTAAACCTACAGTGTGTCAATTTGAAAAGGTGCCTACCACACTTGATATTTCGTCCCCTATTCAAAATTAGAAAAAAAAGCAAAAAGAGGTGAACTTTAGTTCATAGAGGGACATTTTATACGAGTGGTTCCAATCAATTTGTATCAACCCTGTGAGCAAGATGACATCAACCCCTAAAATACTAAATGGGAAGGGAGGTTCCCCTTGCTTCGAAGACAATTCGATTGCCTTTTTGAAGATGATGTACACTTGTTCTTTTTGTTATTAGTTAGAATAAGTAGCAAGAGTTGGAATGAGACATGAAAAAACAAAAATGTAATCACATTTTCAGAATGTAGTCCATTGTTTCACACAGAAAAAAATAACCAATTCTCAAATTCGGCCCTCCAGTTTTAGAAACTTCAACTTAAATTTCAGGCCTACTGTACCTACGTATTCTAATTTTCAATTCTTCTACATCACTACAAAACCAACTTTGAATTTCCCTAGAGGAACTAATCTGAAGGTGTCAAGTCTGGGGAGCATGGTGGCCATTAGAAAATAGGTCATATTTTTGTTTACAAAATAACGGATAACATTTCGGAAATCTCTTATGATAAAAAATTGTTCATTATTTTCATGTTTCATTGACTCTCTTGGTCTCTTGCTATTGTATTTATTATAATCTTTACTAATTAAAGGGCAAAAGTGCGGCGTTTTTAAAAACTCCATCGAATTACCTTCAAACCAAAATGTCACCCTTCCCCCCTTCCCATTTTTGAGGTTGCTGTCCTCACACCAACAAGGTTGACTGAAATTTACCGTATAAAATGTCCCCCTACGAACCGCAATGTGCTTTTTTTTGCATTAATTCTGCATTTGAAAAACAAAAGTTGGATGGAGTTGCCGGTGGAGGTTAAGTGGTTGAAGAAAAACACTGAATTTTAATATAAGTGAATTGAAAATATATGGGTAGGTTTAAGCGTTTTCATTTTGAGTTTTTGATTTCATTCCAGATTTACGTCCAACCCTGTATATTAGGTAGATGAATTACTCAATTTTTTTTACTCATAATGGCATACTTTTTGATGCACTCCTTCAGATATTTAGATGAATGTTTTTTCACAACCTTTGAATAATTTTATCACTAACAAAATTTCCAATTGACACTAAGTTATCTTATTTATTTTATATCTATATATACTTACAGCTCGATCAAATTTCCTTCTTTCATATGCTTTGGCACACTTATCTCCGATAATATTATCATTGAAAAATGACGTTCGTAATTAATAATGGAAATTCTCCGGATTGTCGATGTCGAAAAAAAAACAGATCTCACTAATTCATTTCCGAGTTCGTTCACCCCCGTGCTCAATTGCACTTATTCCTTGTGACACGTTAATTGAATTTCATGCGTGAAATTGATTAAAGTTGAAAAATCAAGGATAATCGTGAAGTAAAGCCGCTGATTGCATTTTGATGAATATTTTTCATGGCGATCCCATACATCATAAATCTTGTATAATTTATAAACTCCATTGCAAGTATGCGTTTTGCATCCGAGATACTTTTTCGGTTCCCAGGTAGTTTTCAAGGGAATTCCGCCAAGAATTTGTGGAGATGAAATAAAGTTAATCGGCTATCATTCCACCCTGTAATTATGGCGACAAAGGATGATAAATGGTTACGGGTTTTCGAACTTCTCGTCTGGTGTGTGTGGTCTATTTCAGTCTATATTATTCGAAAATCGAATTGTAATGAATTGAATATCGGAGTTTTTGATAATTCAGGAACTTTTGTCGGTAGAAGCACAAAGCTTCTTTTTTCCAAAGATATGCGACGGGGAATTGTAAGAAAAGGTCAAATAATTAAATTTTTATTTTTAGAACTGATTGAAGTTATGAAAAGTCTTACTTTATGTTTCGAGTTGCACAAAGTACAGCATTATGCAACTGCATGAGGACGAAACATGGATTTCATAATTAGTGACAAAAAAAATTTCATTTATTCAACTGTTATGAGATAAGAACATAAATTATAAATTAATTACTATGAATATTAATAACAATATTATTGCAATTGTTTAACTTAATTCCTGACGACAAAGTTATTTCATGGCTCGCACAATGTTTGGATGTTATTTGTGAAGTGGGGCACGAAGCATTAGATGTTTCACCAAGTTTATTTTGTGCAATACGTTTTTTATTTTCAACGGAATTTTTAACATATCCCTCCGCAACACTACTTGATTTCCAACTACCGTGCCTCTTTAATTTCAAAATATTAGCGCCACTGTCAGCTGATAAAGTGGCAGAACTTCTTTTAGTGGGCACTATATACATAGATACATATAGATAGATAGATATAGAACAGGATTTGAAAATCCAAGGAATTGTGCCATAATTTTTGCCAGACTGCTGAACGTGTTAATTCCCACAGTAGGTCTGGTACATTTTCCATTTACGTATTTAACAAAAACTGTGTTGTGTTTTAAGTTCTGAGGACGCAACTTAGGATATTGTCTTAAAATTTTAACTAAATTCATATTTTCGATATCAACAGTAATAAACATAATTGCAATTTTTTGTTTTTGACGGAGGATAGGTACCAACACGAAAATGACTTCCTTCATCTATAACATTTTCAAATGAAAGAAATGTTGACTTTTATATCTTTCTTACCCTCAAAATATGCAAGTAAGACTTTGTCATTAATATGTTTCATCTTCTTCTCATCACACCAAGTTATACATTTTTTGGAAGTCAAAGTAAACTGCCTTTGACTTTTTGGGAACTACTGATAGAAGAGCATTCATTACCTGCTAACCCTTCAATATCGCTAGGCAGTTCTTCAGAACTTGGATCACTCATTGTGTGAAGTTAAATAAAAACCGTTCTGGCTTATTTATTTACAAAATGTCAAACTGACATGAAGTGATAGCAGTCAAGCGACTTGATTTATGTTTTCACAATTTTCATCAATAACATTCTATATTTACTATTATTCAAAATTAGAAAAAAATCTTGTAGGTATTAATTTAAGGGTTGCAATGTTGTCTAACTTGTGAGCTTTTGCGCATTTCGTGAGTGATCACATAAATAGCTATTATAGGATTTTGTTGAATTATACAATCACTGAAGGATTGAGAATAAATAGATCAATGGTCCAATGAATTGTGTAATGACTACAAACATTGTATTTATGTATGCATTTTATACATACCAATTTACTATGCTGTAGAAAATTGCTGGGTCGATTCTCCTTTTGAAAAACGAACTTTTCATTTATAACTGAGAAGTTTATCAAGTACCCTGTTATACGGGGAATGAAGGGTACTAGGGTACTTGGATTTTTTAAACGGCCCTAAATTTTTGTTCCGAAAATAAATAGACCTTTTGTTGCTGAGGATGATTTGGTCATTAATTACGTTTTTATCAAACATATTTTTTTCATAGAAATGGAATGGTTGACTTTTGGAATTCGAATTTTCAATTTTAATGTATTTTGAGGCCAATGACATACATATACTTAAGGGGTGATTGATGTTTTTGAAATGATATACAAAACTATGCGTAGGTTAGTAGTTGTAAATTATGTGGAATAAAAATCACAATTACAAAAATAATGAACATTTTAATGATAAATCTTTCACTCAGTGAATTTAATATGTATTGAAATTGAGCACCGTTAGCTACTTGATATTGTCCCAAGCTCAGAGAAACTGAGAACATCCCCAAATACGTGAAAAAATTGAACATTCCATGGAGTTTAACTACTTCTTATAAATCATAAAAAAGTTAAATAAGTAACCCTATCAATGGGATATAATTTGGTGTTCCCATTGAAGAAAACTCCACCCCTCTTAGAGGGTTCAAGAAAAACTACGTGGATATGCATGGGAAGCGAAGCAACATTATTTGAGATAAAAATTGACCTCTTGGAGTGTTTTTCTACAAAATAGGAAATAACCAAAAATATGAATTTTGTGCTTTGATTTTCATTTACTCTGTATATTGAATAATATTGACTCGAGAACCGTTGCCTGGTAAGTGTATTTTTCTCAATGCCTTCGAAAGCTCATCGTAAATCAAACTATTGCAATATATAAGTATAACCATTGTCCATGGTTTCGAACATTCGTTCCCCAAACTTCACAAGCCATCCCCGCAAGAATCCCAACAGATTCCTTGAAAAAACATTATAAGTATTGAACTCAATTAATTCTCAATTATGATACAATAACATTATATTATTCGATATTCACGCACATTTCTGAAGTAATGCGCATGGGCGCGACTGGTTCATAATTCGATTCGATAAAATCTATCACCTTTCTTTGGTTTGATTATAGACCATTTAAATTCTATCGGACGTTTATTTAAATCGAAAAAATATCATAAATTAATTCGCGAACAATTAGACTCAAGAGGATGTTGATCTTTACCCAGTGTTTATATTCAGAATAATCAAGCCTGAAGGTAAATACTTAATCAGATACATAAATGAGGGAACGAGATTAAATTTGATTCTGACCTGTTATTACAGCATTAATTCAATTAGTCAAGAATGATGTCATTTTTACGGTTTCGCCGATGAAGGAAATTTTAATGGAGAAATATGGAAATATCAGATTGAAAACCACGGCAGTTAGAAATTCAACTGTGTACCATTTCACCGTAGTCCTCAAACTTTAAACAAAGCAGTAAAATACAAATTTCGAATCTTATTCAAAATGACAAGATAATGACACAAGAAGAGTTGATTGATTTGGGATAAATAAGAATTGGTCAGAGTAATACAGTTCTTTCATATATAACGAAACACTTATTTGCCAATCAATAGGCCAATAGGTATCTACAATAACAACTTAATATCTATTTATTCTATATGATTCAAATCATGGTAAAAAACTGGGCAGGAAAATTGAGCCTCGAAAAGGAATACTTATACTTATGATTTTGAATAAATAATAACGAAAGTCAAAAATAATTTTACCAAACGTCTCAAGTTCAGTCGATTCTGTCAAGGTTTGAATCATTCTCCGATAAAATGTTCGAAAAATGTATTTCAAATTTGATAGTTATTGTCATGTCATCTCTACTAACCAGGCCGTCCTTATGAACCATGTCAAAAGGGTACATGCAGGACTATACTGCATTGTGGTAAAGTCCTGCTGTATTTTTTTGGTTTGGTTAATATGAACAGTTTGATGGCATGAGATGATAACAACTGCCAAATTTTAAAAGAATTCATGTTTCTCTAGACCAAAAATCAAAAATCACTTTAACCGTCGAATACACTTTATTGTCGGTTTTATTCACGTTAACACACCCAAGTCCTGCTAACAACCTTCGAACAAACGATCAGAATAGAAAACAATAAAAAGTAAATATAACTTCGCATCCACCACAAAATGATAATCCAATAAACCTTGTTTCCATCCAAATTTTACGGCAGAACTTTCAATATTCCGAATTGCAACAGTTATAATTTCATGAATATCTTCATTATTATAGCGTTCATACCCATTAAATCATGGTGCTCGTATTAGGTGCCATTACCATTCATAATATGGACGACCTCATTCCCTTTAATGATGTTATTAAGCGATTTTTTCGTTCTCAGATAAAATTAGGTATCGGTGCAGATTGTAGAACAACGAGAATCGTGCCATAACATGTTATCAAGAGCACAGATGGGATGTTGTAGAATATTGCTACAAGAACTATCCAACTAGTTTTCAATATTTAAATAGGATACGAGAGATATTTCATATAGAAAAGCTGATCGTACAGAAGGCTGAAATCACTTCTTTACCTATAAATTCGTATCTAATATCATGTATTAACCAATTCGCTAGATATGATGGAAAGAAAAACTTATATTGACATGTGGTTTCGTTACCTCTTTTTATGTACAGATACTTTGAAATATAAAAGGAGTGGACAGCCAAAAAATTGTTTGACTTAGAGTAGCTATAACTTCGACATTATTTTGGCGATGTTTGATTTTCATCCTATGGTACTAGTTGGGGAGCCGGAGAGGGAAATTCTGGATTTACTCGAGCGTGTCAGATTAATATAAGGGGACATACTTTGGACCCTGTAGAGTACCTCTACCAAAAATTAGACCTGTATATAGGGGGAATTGTCTAGGACAGCCTGTCAGAATAGTAAAAAAAAACGTACATACTCGAGCGTGTCAGATTAAGATATATGTGGTTAATTACTTGTTGAAAAGTATACATTCTCTTAATCTGACAATTTGAGCGTGTCGAAAATGTGTGGGTGGGCGCCAAAGTTGCAAAAAAAAGTCACGTGTACATTCTCGAGCGCGGTGGCGTTTTTTCTTATTTTGAAGCTAATGATTCAAGAATAACGGAAAAAATATAATATGACAGTTTTAGCAAGCCGAAACAATAAAAATTGGCCATAAAGGTCACAAAATTAGTATTTTTGAATTATCTCCTTCCCTGGGCTTAAAATCTTTTTCGCATTCATTATAAAAGTTGTAGAGCATAACATTTTCTACAAATTTTGTCCTAAGCAATTTTTCCTACGTTCAAACGTTTTTGAGATATATGGCGATTAATGCGAGGTGTTTAGCGACACATGCTGAACCGAAAATTCACTCATTGTAAAATAGTACATTCTGAGGTTCAGTCACAGACAACACCAAAATTTTCATGTCTAATTTCGAAATTGTCTTTATAGAAATACCTTGTCATTTTGACAATTGGATGAATGTAGATTAGACAGGGATTCTACATTGACCTTGCCCTTTCGCATGTGTGGCTGAGCTTCTCGCCCTTATCGCCCTCTAACTCGAGAACGGTTGAGAGTATGTAAAATTGCTTCAGACAAAAGTTGTGAAGTATTTTATTATCTACAACTTTCATAATGAATACAGAAACGATTAGAGGTACAGGCAGGGAAATATTCGAAAAAAAAAAGAATTTTTATCATCTTCAAAGTGTCAGATTAAGAAAACCTCCCCTGATTAGTGTCAGATTAATGGGTCAACACGTTTACAACACCGAGATTAACCATCTGTATGAAAATCTTAATCTGACGCGCTCGAGTATGTACACCTGTTGATTTTTTTTTACATCTTTGAGACCCTGCAGACGCTTTCCCCACCGCTGAAAGTGCATATGTTACGGCTAAAGATAGGTGTGAACATAAACTTAAGATTAGCCGGCTAAACTTAGGTTTAGCTTCGGGTATTTGCTAATGTTAGTTTCTTCTATCTTTAGCCGGCTAAACTTAAGTGTAACCACATCCCATCGGCTAAAAATGTAGAAGGCTTGAGGGGCGCAAATTTTCGGCAATTAAAAGAATTTAAGGAAATAGTAATACGAGTATAATTAAACTATTAATGCAATGCATATTTGTTTCAACTGTGTCTCAACGAATTCTTATTGACGAATCTAAAAATCTAAACGCTTGATGACAAAATTCATGACATGCTATTTTGAGTGTGAGGGAAAACTGTAGTGTTAATTTTTTTTCATCTTGTTATTATTCATAATTTGAGGGGAATTGAATGAGCAGAAGGAGATAATGAAGACAAGAATGATGCCGTGAACTTCTTCATCAAAATACCAAATTCTATAAAAATATAAGTAGAAGTACCCAATCTTGTTTGTAGTTAACCGGACTATTTGGCTCAAAGATTATAGAGGTAACTCTATAATCTTTGATTTGGCCGATAAGTTTTACGATGAATGCACTTGTATCCCCCGGGATGATTCATCAAGGGTGGCGACAGACCATATTTTGGAACCCGTATGTTCAATGACTCGGGAAGAAATTTTTAACAAAATCAGCTAGAGAAAGTGTTTTCAACTATGTTCATGTTCATAGTTTTATTTTGGTCTTTTTTGCAAAAGAATTGGTTGGAAAGAAATTGCAATGTTAGAAACTGCTATAGTTCCTATATAGTATAGTTATTGAATGGTAGGAAAATTACTTTTGTTTACGGAAAAAATTTTCTATGTCTAATATCTCATTTTCTTGTGGGGTCATATTATGGTTTTTCACAAATTAGGCTCGGTTTGAAGAGCATTAATCTCCTAAACAGATGAAAATAACTCGTTAAATGTTGAATTGAAAACCCATGGGCGTTATGTAATACAACCCCAATACATTCAATGCTCTTTTGCATATTTCAATTCTAAAAATTTAAACAAAAAAGTGGCCGTGTGCGTTCGTCCTCTCCTATCCGACCATTCATGAGACATCACCTCTCCGCGTGTCCATCGAATACATTTTTATCCGTTTCGTTTTGGGTAATGTGCACATTAGCCGGCTAAAGATGAAATGCCCTGATGCAGATGAATATTTTATCCAACTTTAGCCGATCCTCGAATATAAACCTAAGTTTAGCCGGCTAATCTTAAGTTTATGCACACACCTATCTTTAGCCGTAACACATACATCATTTAACCTTTTTTCCTTTCTACCATCTGAACTTCAAAATCCACTAGGTCTCCACGACGCTCGAGTAAATCCCGATTTAGCATCGTCGGCTCCCCAACTATATAGAGCATTATCCTTGGCCCGTAAGTCACTGACGCATGGTATTTTTCTTCAATCTCTTCTTGTTGTACAGGGTGTGAATGTAGAGCCGCAAGAAATTTCCGTTCTTGGGCGAAGAATTTGGTAAAAGTAGGAGGAGAGACTTTTTTTTATGTTGGGAGAATTGTTAGGTTAATGCCTTTGTCATCTTTCCGATACATTGGGCGTTTCCTTTTTTTCGCCCATGTTGGGTTTTACTTCAGTCGTGATCTGCTTTGTCACTGGGAGCGCCCTGCATGCATGTATAGGTCGAAGACTTCCCTCACAGAGTTATCAGAAGAATAAGTGGGCAAGACAAGTGCCACCCAAAGAAATTCAGCTTTAATCAGTTCATCGTTCAAATTATGATCTTCACAAGAGATAATCTAGCAGAGACGGCTACTAGTCTTAGCTCTAAGCAGAAAAACCAGAACGTTCAAGAAATGCCGTAGGAATTTCAGCATAGCCACCTGGTTCGAAAGCATTATCCCTGATGAATTCTTCAACTGGATATATTATGCATGGAACATTCAGAGAAGCCTTTTTAATTAGCAATCATAAACGAAATTAAACGGAACCGTCGATAATTACAGCTAATACTTCTTCAATTATACTAATTATGATCGTAATGGAGGCTTCAGGAGTAGAAATATTTTCTTAGACGCTTTTTCAATTCGAGATAGTTATAAAAGAACCCGAAGCTACTGCATAAATACTTCGCAATCCCATGGACAGTTTGGATGATTACACACAACAACTCACACACAAGAATCTGTCTAAGAAAGAAGTATAAATATCCCGTTCTGGTGATTTAAAATTATTTTTTCTGCAGCCGTCCCGAAAATGAAACTTTCAGTATGATTCACTGAATCGAACACTTCACAAAAAACAGTACCGCAAATATCATTTTCGGACGGTTTTTTCCATTTTCGGGACGATTTTGTGTATCTATATGAGAACGGATTGGGCAATAACATGTATTCATATGGATAGCGCTTGAAACATTGATATACAGGATGTTCTACAAGCTCTATGACAAACTTTGACAGATGGTAGCTGTGCTTATTCTGAACATTTGTTTTCCTATGAACATATATCCGATTCGTTTTTTTTTAGAAGATACAAGCATTTGAAAAATCAAATTTTTATGTTAAAATCATAATAATAAATGAAAATTCTGAGACTATAAAAATTTTTCAAAATGTCCACCTTCGGCTTGAATGCAAGCTTCACATTGACGAACTAAAGCTGGGCGGATCAGATTTGGGTCGTTTCGTATTTGGTTCGCTGCATCTTGAATTCTATCAAGTAATTATTGATGAGATTGGATTTCAATATGATAAATAAGCTGCATCTTATGTCCCCATAAATTAAAATCTAAGGGATTTAGATCAGGCGGACGAGGTGGCCATTGCTTGTCTCCCTCTGTTTGGTAGTGCACCATCGTGCTGAGAGCACATATTTCGAACAATGTTGAGCTGTAAGTTATTAATGAAGTCATTATATTATAATTCGGAAGCAAATCACCTTTATTTTTCAAAATATTCACGAGAATACGAAACCACCAGAGACGTAGGAGAATCAAGGCGTGACCGAGAAAAGTCTCGTCTCGTCGATGAAATATCAAGTCTCCTCTCAAAAACGAGACTCTGGTCGGCACCACTAGTGTGAGTTACTTCAGTTCAAAATAGAGCTTGCAAACCAGAAAGAACACTCATTCAACTATCAAATTCTCGCATAAAAACAACTCGAGCGATACGATCTTCATAGGGAATCATTAATTCGAAGTCATGAAAATTGGCAATATTTACGATACAGATAAAATAACAGTTCTCGAGGAATTTTAATGGGGAAGGAACTTATTGGGCGAGAGTAGGCGTTGAATAATGTCCAGTACTTTTTATTATCATAAATGATTTGAAACATCCAAGCCCCATTATGAGGAAAGTGAAGTTAAATAATAAGCAAATTATCAGGATATGTTGGCACTATTATGTGTTGGAATTTGGCCATATGGATGACAAATCTCTGATTTATTCGAAGATGTAAAGGATTCGAAAAATTGACTTTCGTCATTTAGTATTTTGAGTGGAATTCCCATTAAGATTACATATTCCCAAACCTCAATAATGTATCGGATCAAAGAAGCAAGCGTCTTGAATATACGAATATATTTCACTCCAGGAAGTATGTTCATTCCATCAAGGAGTCCAACACAGTACCAGGAAACATGTTTTTTGAATCAAGAATAGAATAGAAACGAAATAGTACATCTATTGGCGGAGTTCTTCAGAATGAAGACATTGTTCCACCGGATTTCGATATCTCGAAGTCCTGTGCCCTCCTATTTGTAAACTGTGTTTTTCTTCTGAGTGACCTCTTTGTTCAATGCTTCTTAGGCTTGGCGTATTCCCGCATTTATGGAATGAAACTATCATTGTCCGTCCCTATTTTTGAATTCGGTAACAAGCACGATGTGTCTAATTACAGAAGAATATGCTTTTCATATTCCAAAAGTCCAAAAGTTTTTGACAAACTTGTCTACTCGTTTGGCCTGGCACTGTACTAAATTAATCATAATTATACGGGGATCAACATGGATTTTGCAGAGGAGAGTCGTCTTCAACTAGTGTTTCTTGATAAAGTTAGTTCATCAATGGAAAATCTTTATCGTGTAGATGCAGTATACACTAGAGGTGGGAGTTCTAGTTCACTCAGAGGATATAGTTCACTAGTTCTCGTTCACGAAGGTGAATAGTTCACATGAATCGTTCACTAGTTCACAATCGTTCACTTCCATTATGAATCATGGAACGATTGACGGTTATTGGTATGCTATGAATTAGTGATATGCAGTCGTTCTTTCATGTCTGGAACTGGACTTACGTTGAATTGAAACTGAACTCTGATACGGGTTAACGGGTTTCACGAGATAACAAGTGGAAGTGTACATTATTTCAAGCCTTATGCTTTTTGCTGGGTTCTGGGATTTTTTTCGAGAATAAAAGAAAAAAGATCAATAAAACGAAATATATTGAGGTCAATAGTTATAAAATAAAAAATACAGTGAGATTCGATGAACTTTTTAGGGTGAGGGAGATACGAAAACGTTGCGAACTCATCGATCGTTTCTGTCATTCAGGGAACGAGTGAACTATACTTCGAACTATTCGTGAACTAGTTCCTTTCGTTCCTTACACGGAATAGTTCAATTGAACTAGTTCGTTCACGAACTACACACCTCTAGTATACACCGATTTTTGCAAGGCCTTGCAGGTTCAATCATAGCATTCTGCTGATGAAGTTACGTAAGATGGGGTTCGATGATTCCCTGTTGAATTGACTAGAGAGTTCTTTACGAGGACGCTCCTTCTCTATGCGTTACCATGGTTGCTGTTCGGAATCAAATGGCGTCCCCTCGGGTGTTCCTCAGGGCTCCCACTTGGGCCCACTTCTTTTTATTTTCTTCATTAACGATGTATCCTCTGTTTTTCTTTATAGTTTTTTTCTTTTGTTTGCCTATGAACCGAAGATATTCGAAACTCTTTCTTGTTTTAATGATGTTTTGCATTTGCGGGCAGATTTGGTTACAACTTGTTTAAATGTAAAGTAAGCACTTTTTCACGAGAGAGCGAGCCTTAATTCTTTCAGCTATTCTCTTTGTGATGTTATGCTCCAAAGGGTTCACGTGGTCAAGGATCTGAGTGTGGCGCTTGATTCACGCTTACTTTTCCATGAACATGTTACCTATACCAAGAAAAGTGCGTTTAGTACGGGTTTGTTCAGAGAGGGAGTTTTCAATTGAGATATTTAGGTATCTTTATTGTTCTCTCGTTGAGGACGTCTGGTGTAATGTTGCATTTTTATCCTGATCCTGTCCGTACCAACTACCGCAAGCATTTTTATATTAATAGATGTTTAACACTTCAGTTTTTTGGTGTATCATTGATCAATAGGTTAGTTTTGAGGTTGTTGTTGAGTTTTAATTTTGTTGTATGCAGTTTGTTCTATTTTACTTCATTTTGTATCAATGGGTTTTACCGTTCATAAATTATCCGATACATAATGAATAGATAAATGAATAAATGAAGAGTCAACTACTTGGGTATTCGAAATAGAAACAGATTAAGAAAAATATTTTCATTGATATTTTTCGACTATCTACAAGTTCGACAAAAGTTTCTCAACTTCTAGAGCATGTTAAATGGTCGATTTATGCTTTCTTTTTTCTGCAAAAAATTTAGAAAAAAACGACCGTCTTGAGATCATTGCAAAAATATTATCTCTATTTCAATCTATGAAGTTGAAATATAATATTTCCTGATTTTTTCAGGATTCCGTACGAAAGTTTTATTATAAAAAAAAGCGGAATTGTAATGTCGATAATAAATTCGTAAGATTCGGGATTTTAGAAGCTCTTAAAAACATAAGTATATTAGTTCTGTACTTTCCCAAAATTAACTGATTTTGCTGAACTGATGGATGAAGAGAATTCTGTAAAAAAGATGACCTTATCGATTATACTTTTATTTTTTGTACAAACTATTTGCCGGCTTAACGTGAATCATGTGATCCCAATTTATCATTGTATCTTAGGTAATATTGTTGTATTCTTAGTCACTTTCGCTTTCTCGATTCCCCTTGTTGGTCGATCTTCCTACTAAGTAGTAACAAATGCCCGTCAAAGAATTGATTGCACTTTTCTGAGAATTGAAACGACTGAGAAGACAATGCATTTGTATTTTAATGGTAACCATAGATTACGATTTGACAGAAAATAACAGCTCACAGCTATTTCCATCGATGCTTCCATCCCACTAAATAAACCTATATCGAATGCAATTGAAATTGCATCATTAAAGGGTATCGAACAATAAGTCATAAATATGGTCCAATTCTATTGGTCACGCGGATTATTTAAGACCGTTTGAATAACATTCAGACTCCGTTCGAAAAGTTGAGTACATTATACTCGATTCAATTGTATAATGGCCGATACTGAGCAACAATGGATAAGTCGTAAATAGAGTTTCGATGAACGGATGTATTAATTATGAAAGAATTGGGCATGAAAGTAAAAGTTTCGTAGTTTTTAGTTCCATGTCCTTCGGGGTAACGAGATCATTTTTTCATCGAATCTGTTTTCCCGGTTCAGAAATTTCTCTATGAAATGTTGAAAACAATCATTTTCATCTATTCGAATTGAAACAAAAGTATTGATTTCCTGAACTACATAGTGAATTTGAAATTTTGTGGCTTTTTGAAGTGAGCTTGCAATTATACGAACGCATTTAGAAGAATTAACTGGCCACCATGAACTAGCCTTGAATTATGAAATTTTTTTATAGTGTTTTACTGACCAGAAACCGTGGGTTATGCTATAAATTAAAAAAAAAAGGTATTTTTCAGAGCTTTCCCAAATGTGATAACGGAAAAACTATCGAAGATATATTCTATTCTTGAAATATTGATCCTGGAAAATAGAATTTGAATTTGTACAAGATTATAAGAGTAAAAGTTTATTACTTCAGGTCCAGTATTGAAAGTAAACACTGAACGATAGACCAATTACTTATAAGACTGTGTACCGATCAAAGATATTTTGAAGTTTGTAACGATCTCTATGATCTTGGTTCAATAGAACAAATTGGGAAAAAATTGCATCAATTTTGTTTGCTGAATTATTTGCTCTGAAATTGAGTATTTCTTCATTTCGAATACTTTTTTGCAACAAGCGAAACAAAAAATGTTGTTTACAAAGAGGGAACGTCATGAAAATATTCACTTTAAATGAAAAATGTACACAATATTATATCTATAATGATATACTTAATCCATTATTTCAATAAGTAGCTTAAAATAAATTTGTTCACTTTTCATACCATTTTGGTAATTTTTTAATCTTTCATTCACATACAGTTATTTATATTACCTCATTATGGCAAGACGTCTTCTGCGTCAGCTAGTAAATAACAATATGCGCAACTGACATTTTTTGTTCTATTTGAAAAATTCTCGTGAAAAAAATACGCTTTATACCTGAATTAAGAAATGAATATACCTTTCTAACACCTATGAGATAACTCTTGCATCATTAGCCAACAGATCATCAATCACGATTTCATATTCGGTAGTTCAATTAATACGTTCAGTATTCCACGTTGAGAAATTGGAGTAAAAAGAAAAAAAAATTCGGAGATAAATTTAGAATTCGCGTGACGTCCATTCGTGTAAATTGAAAACGCGGACGTCTAACAGTTCCATCATTACGCAAGAAAGGCGAGGTAGATGCTGTCGGCCTGTAGTGTAGCCGACTAAAAGCCATTAAGCCTTGGGGTACAGATAGGAATTAGTGGAAGTATCACAATAAGTCTGTTATATGTACGCATCTCATGCATCGATGACATGAATAGCTGCCTCGACATCGATAGTCTGTGATCGTTGAACAGCAATTAGAATGGTAGAAGCACTTGTAGTCTTGTAAACGCTACCTTGGAAAAATGGCAGAAACAAGGAATCCTCAAGTGGAAGTATTTGTGTTTTTATCGGGTAGCTTTTCAGGATATCCTGCACATTTTAGTTCTTTATTCTTGACTTCAACCCGAAACAAAACGCAAAGCAAAAATGGATTATAGTCTATTCACTTTTATGAAAACAGTCGATTGGCCTTGGAAATTTAACACATTCCACACTGCATAGGACGAAAATGGAAGATAATGACGCTTGTCAAAACATTTTTCGGTTTTAGATCAGTCTTGATTGATATTCTTTCATGTTCAAACATAAAGTTATAAATATGAAAATGGAAGAGCAAGTTAATTTATTTCCTTTGTTAGAACTATGTTGTCGGTTCTACATTAAACTCTTAGTAATTATGTATTTGTCACAATATGAATTTACTTCAAATTCAAAAAGATGTGATAAACATAATCAACATTCACCAGGCCAATTATGTTGCCACAAAGATGTTTTCAGAGAAAATGCCGGAACAGGTCAATTTTTATTCGGAGGGGGACATATTTTGTGAAGAATTGTAAGCCGAAATCCCCTTAACCCTAGGTGTAGGGGCTATCACCCCTAAATTCTTAATAGGGAATAGGGGGTGAGATTTACCTCAATTGAAAAATCACTTGTCCCTCTACATGAATACTATGGCTTGCAAATTTTTATTGATTTCTTGAAATAGTTACAGAAGGTGGCAATTTGAAAACTTGCCAGTCCAATTATGTTTCGACAAGGATTTTTTCAAAGAAAAAGCCGGAACAGGTCAATTTTCAAAGGGAGGGGTACATATTTTGAGCAAAATTGTATGTCGAAATCTCCTCGTACCTATATAGGTGTAGGGGCTATCACCCCCAAATTCTTCTTAAGGAATAGAGGGTGAGCTAAACCTCAATTAGAAGACCATATGTCCCTCTACATAATACTATTGTCTTCCAATAGATGTATAGCTCACCCTCTATTCCCTATCAAGAATTTAGGAGTGACAACCCCTACACCTAAGATTGAGAAGACTTTGGCTTACAATTCTGCTAGAACTTGTCCCCCTCCGAATAAAAATTGACCTGTTCCGGCATTTTCTCTGAAAACATCCTTGTAGAGACATAATGGGCAAGTTTCCTAAAACTCCAAAACCGAATTTGAGATTATTTATGGAAAGCCTTTTCTACTAGTTATCCAACACGTAAAAAATTCGCTTCAAAATTCAGACATTTCAGAAATACACCCTTCGAAACTTCAACTATGTGAAAGCTTGTGACGTAGAATGCCTTTATTAAAGTATAGTAATTTTTGTTAATTCGACAACACTGGAACCGATCAAGAAGATATCCACAGATTACAAAAAATTGTTTCTGTAATCTGTGTCTTTACCTTCTTAAAACCGATGACATTTTGAGTCATTGTGTGTTTTTCTTGTCAAATGTGAATAATGTGATCATCAAACTTGATATTTATTACATCCATGGTGATCAGAAAACTTTCATGACCATTACTGACACAAATGGGCGTTGCCGGATTGTAAAAATGACGAAGAGCACTTCTGAAATCAGAATTTTCGTAATCGAATACAGACAAAATGCAATATGTTAAAATTCGAAAGAAATTTATTTCGAGATATTTGAGTTATAAGGATTTTTATGACATATATTTTGAAATTTAGGAAAATACCCCATTGGCCTGGCAAGTTTTCAAGTTGTCAGCCCCTGCAACTACTTCAAGAACTCAATAAAAATTTGCAAACCATAGTATTCATGTAGAGGGTCAAGTGATCTTTCAATTGAGGTATAGCACACCCCCTATTCATTATTGAGAATTTAAAGCTGATATCTCCTACACCTAGGGTTGAGGAGATTTCGGCTTACAATTCTGCTCAAAATATGTCCTCCTTCGAATAGAAATTGACCTGTTCCGGCATTTTATCTGAAATCATCCTTGTCCTGACATAACTGGATTGACAAGTTTTCAAATTGTCACCCTGTATGTATTTTGGCAATGAAGGAAAACTAACTAAATGTTGTAGATTATATCAAGATTTCATTAGAAATTCAACCCAAAAATAAAATGCATCTGTTACATTGGTAAAGATTTGGTAAAATACATTGGGTGTACGGTTGTGCCAGACGCCATATCAGCGAAACTATTACGAATATTGCCGATGGTGCAAAACAAGAACTAAGGAGTGTGCCTGTCTGAGCTTGTTTCACAGCATTACTTCGGCGATCGCTCATTTCCAGCACGTGTTAACAATTTCTGTTTTCAATCGTTAAAAGTAAGATATTTGATTCTTTTTCTTTTCATGATTGCTTTTCACTGCATACAAATAGAGTGATGAATGTTTCTCTATGTTATTACTTAAATATTAGTAACTTCTCAGCATGCAGATTATTCGGTATTTGCATTGCCAATGTTATTTTCCGAATTAATGTGTGGGGTACCGTTGTCACATATCTACTGGGTACATTTGTACAACAACTGAAACTTTTTTCTGTCTTTCTGATCGTGGAAACATGTAGCTAAGATATAAGTCGTTTTGATTGAGATGAAACATAATATATATTAACTGGCATCGAATATGTTCGATACCTTCTGATAAATGGTTAATTTGAAAATATCATGATTGCTCTTCCTTATCTTATAATGGGCAAATTTAAATTCGAAATAGCACCTCCTGATACTTTTTTTTTGCTTTTTGGAGAGCATTATCGTCATTTTTGCAGCGTGAACAAATGCATGTTGGCCAACCGACTTCCTTTGTGAATGTGAATGGATTATACAGAAACAACAATAACCCACAAAAATTAAAAAAAAAACAAATTCCATTGATAGAAATAATGTAGATAGCCGGATTTTACTGTTGGGAGTTTGGAAACTACCGTGAATTTTTTATTGCATTGAGAATAATGGTATTCAGATGTAACAAAATGAAATATAATACAAGTAATTTCGATGCGTCTTCAATAATAAAAAATATAAATTCTAAAATTGTGCTACTTACACTCTTCTTCGGAAAATTGTTGATAAAATAAGAGCTAGTTCCGGAGATAATCCAAAATCTCACCTGTAAAAAAAATATAGTTCACAAACGGGATGCTAAATCAGGGAAGTAACTACAATATGGGAGCCAATTATAAAAAATTTTAATTCAACATATTAAATAAAATAAAAAATTAAATATTTCAGGGCAAGAAAGTGGTTGAAAATGAAAAAATTGAAAATAGCAAATAGACACAGAAAACTGTCGAATAATTATTTTCGTTCTTCTGATTGATTGCTGAATAAACAATATTCTAGTCATCAACTACTAGCCGGTGATTATCAGACAGGCCTGTTCCCAAATGATTGATATTGAATGCTCAAATTGTTCAATATATCAGGTCTATTTTCCATCTCTTCATCAAGTATTCAAATGTCAAATATCCATCTTATTGCCAATCAACTGCAGTTAGACTGTCAGTGGTGAACATTCGTCTCATTCAAAACACTAATAACAGAGACCATTTGAATGGGAAAAATAAATTACGGAATCAGTTCAGCTTCCGACATCAATGACCTTGGCTCGGTGATTGAAAAGGCAGCGGATTCGCTGTTGACGTCGATTCATTTGATATTGGCGTGGAAAAATTTCAATTGGAATGTTGACTCCACAGAAAAGCCGCGCGGTTGAATTGTACGGTGTGTCACTTCTTATTCTGTGTTCAATGGAGTATTAGAAAAAAACTTAAATGAAAGCATCATAACAATTGAGCGAAAAGAAGTTTGTTAGAATATTGTCTATGTTCGTGTCTATGATTTCCCCCATCAGGAAGCTTTCAAAATAACGGATGTGGATTGTTTCGGATGGAGATCTATGGTCTACACCAAATGTTTTTTTTTTGGCTGACCAATGGCTGTGTGATGTCCATAGAGCTGGTGTAAGGATTGAAGAACCTCGTTCCTGTCAGTCAATTTCCCTAGAAATGGGAATGCTGTTCTTGTTTGAACGCTGGAGAAAACTTTCATGTTGTGAAAGTCAGGAAAATCTTAATTTACTTTATGAGGCAAAAAATCACCTGCTGCTTATCAGGAGAATGCAGGAATGTTTGAAATTTCTGTGGTTTTTACCACATACAGAGTTTTCTGGAGGCGAGAAGGCAGACGCAATAACTAAATTAACTGAATTTCTGTTGAACCGGAACTGGAGCCTTCCAACTATACTACATCTGTCAAGAGCTTTTTTATCAGGTGGCAGATAGGAAATTTTCCTCTGAATGGAGCATGGGTAGTGATCTCGGGTAGTCAAGGCTCCTCAATGAGATACCGTTCTCTAAGCCCGAGGTAAAAAGCTTGCGTTTGAGAAGAAACATCTGAGTCTGGCGACTGGTGCATTGATTGGCCACCCATTCAATGAACAATCGAAAAATGCGATGTCCCTTGTGCCACTGAAGAAACTATTGAACATATTCTGCTCACCTAACTGGAGTGAAGGAAACACACCTTGGAAACCCAATATTCACATCTCTTATGGTGTCTTAGGGTGTAAGATACTCCAATTGCATTTGGATAAACAAGGGCACACAAGCCCTCAAGTTTAGGCCGAAAAAAACACTGCAGATAAAAGAGTATATCACATCAGAGCCGATCTCACTACTGCGCCTTCTACAGCTCGCCTTCCATTTCCTGACCTTTTTTTTATGAACTTCAGTATTTTGGGATTCAAGATAACCTTCTCACTCCCACACAGAGGACCAGGCTGTCTGACTTTTCATTCTGTTATTACTTGTACCTTCCTTATATTCTGAAGATGCACGTCTAGCCTCATGTACTCGTTGTAGTGGTATAAGATCTTTAATGATCCCAAATGTTCTAAATGGACACAGAAGCCAGCCGTTGTATTTTGTCTAGGGTATTCTTCATGTTTGTCTGACCATATCAATCCACTACCTCAACTATCAAAGTAAAGGTGACAGCTTGTATCCATTGCTCAAATCCCCAGATTGCAAAATCACTTTACGAGTACACAAATATTCATTCGTATTGGTGTTTTTTTTCGACCATTCGAATATAATTCACTTCCTCATATAATAAAGGAAAAATCAAACAAAGATCTTTTCTAATTTTAGTTAATCCCATCACGGATCAGCGTTCGCTACACCCATGTTGAATCTATGGACTTGCAGAAGGGCCTTCTCTCGCAACGTCTGCATTCTTGCGGATGCTGGAAGACATCGGTGAACGGACATCTCGGCGCCGTTTGCAACGATGCGAGATGGTCAGTGAAATGTCAAGGACAAGGAGTTTGTCAGTGGAGTGGTCGGCATCGAACGAGGCAAAAAGAGGAGCGGATGGTTCTTCTGGTCCTGCCGTGTTACGTAAACTATGGAAAAAGCTACACGCCATGCCGACTCTGAAGGAATTAACAACTGACTACAAAATTGATCTATTGGTACTATGAATGTTTGAATATTTCAGAAGCAATACATAATGTCAAATCCTTCGTTATAGAACAGAAATATTCATGGAAGGCCAGTGAAACATTATTTTCGCACCAGTATTTCACATAATACTTTATAATGCGTTTTTCAGAAATCTTGTCATGATCTGTTATACGTCAAAAGTGTTTTTTCTGTGCAATACATTGTTTTGAAATGATAAACTTAATTCAATTTGTACAATTTATATCAGAAATTATTATGAACCAATATTCAATATACCATCTATGACTATTTACAGAATTTTCAGAACTACACTTTAAAAAACCTAACAGTGAGATATACAAGTCCTGTATGTTAGCCCGTCAGTATAGTTTCTCTATGATTCCTTTATGATACGGTCTCTTCATGTCACAATTGTATAAATTGATTAATGTATGAACAAAACTCACAGCAGGTTTCATAAAACTTTGACTTTCTAATCAACAATTTGGCAGTACCAAATTCCTAAAATTCCCAAAAAGAAATCAATGAAACTTTTACATCTCTGAATATATTGAAGGAGTAGTAATTGAGAATCATTGAATCGGTAGAAGGTCATAATTTCCCCTAAATGGGCCCTTAATGCAAGAGAAGTTTCCTGCATACAACAATTTACGTGGATGAGCAGTTCTCAATTGACTTGCAGTAAAATGATCACTGCAGATGTCAGGAGTGTTTGCTCAAGACTCAAAAAATTAATCAGCAACTAGAAGGAGCTAGATAAACAAAAAGCGCTACGAGAACCCAAACATTCAAAACCTCTTACACAATTTCATATGTTTCTCCAAATGGCCCTCAAATTAATATTTCAACCAGTCTTAGGGGGTTATTCACACATTTGAAACACAGATGACGCACACATCACTTTCGTCGCTTTATTTCTAATATTGTAACTCTATGATCTTCCCTGAAAAGTATAGCAAAAAATGTGAATTTATTTTCTCCTTCATGCAAAGATTATGAATTGATTACACCTACTATTGATAACGCATGATAGATTACTGGGATAGCTTAAAATTTATACAAAATTCATAAGGAGTACCCGTCAAGTAATGTGCAATATTATCAGATCAGATACTGTAATACCTAATATCTTGTCGATAGATACCTGCGAATTACCATAATGATTCATACACTCGCGTGTCCCAATTTAAATATCTGCTAATGAAACCAACACTAAGTATTATGAAATAATGATCTGCGCAAGTGTATGCAGTAATCACTATCGGTAATTCACTACTGATACAGCGTGGGTGAAAAAATGATAAGAAGGTGTGTCTCTCTCTATAGCTTGAAATTATGATTCATAGATATTTATAACTTAAACAGGTTTCAGAAACTAATTCGAAGTACGTATGACCTGAATGATTGTATTGAGAGGATCATGAGATCTCATTGAAAACATATCTATAATTGTTTAATGCATAGGTACTGTTGAAAGTATTGAACAGAAGACCTACATTGGAAACGGAGTGACTGGAATTTGTATTGTGGATTTGTTATTTGCGGCATCGATTTTTTAGGGTTTTAGTTGAATTCAGAGTAGATTTCTGAAAAATACAAATATGCAGTATGATGAATGAAATTAATAAATTATCAAAAAACGGTTTTCTTGACCCCTGTCAGTTGCATACCTTGATTACTTGGGCCATATAGCCAGAACTGCCCGAAGATCTAGGACTTTGGAATTAATGCTAGTCGAATGGAAGGCAGAAGATCCATAATGTAATGGACTGACCTAATGAAGACAAACAAAGCATGAAGCCATCCATATGCAAGATTTAATGATATTTGAATCACTTAATAATTGAAATACCAATTCATATTTGATATTACTGATTCAATTACTTTTTAGTAATGACACCCTGTGGATTTAACTTCGCTTTCACCCCACCCTTGGAGAAAAATCGTATCAGAGTAGAAGCTGTTGATAGTCCAAGATGTGAGTGTGGTGCAGAAGAAGAAACTATAGACCACTTGGTAAAGAGTTGTCGAATATATCGTTTTCAGGGTGGTTTCGAAGGTATTCATTCGGTTACCGATTCTTTTTTGAGTTGGGTTACTAATTTCAAAATTATTTAATGAGTAATATAAAATTCAATACACCCCTCTCGTTTTTTTTCTTTCTTTTTTGTTTTCAGATTATTCTTCGTCAACCATCATAGTAGAAAGAATGGGAAGAAGTTTTTGGATTTTGTCATATGAAGAAGATGTCCTTCAATTTCAATTATTTTCAGCTTATTCTTTACACAAATACATCATCATTACACTTATACGGGCAAACAGAGAGTTTTTTCTGAGGTTTTTATCTCTGTTTTTTTCATGTATCATACGAAGATATGTATGGTACCCCGTTGACATTTTTCCTCTGCTTACACTGAGATCTGGAACGAGAAACAGGTTTTTAGGATCTGTCTCTTGTTCCATTTCTTTACACCCGCTTCATTGTTATTTTCAGATTGTAAAAGTTTGTAACACTCTTTTTCAAAAGAATATATATATATAGCGGGAACAAAACTTGATATTGAAAAAAACAACATAACGACTGCTACGTAATGATTCACATGAGTAAATTGGTGATTGTTCTTTCTTCAAAATATTGGATAAATAATTTTTTCTGGGAGCCAAGCAGCTCAGTAATACTATGAGTTGTTGACCGCTACGTCATTACTTTTATCTTTGGTACTTGTTACCCGTACTTTATGTCTACGGTGTCATACAATTGATAGGGGAAAGGTGCCCAAGACGATCCCCTTAAGCAAGAATTTACGTAATTCCTTAGCTTCTACGGGTAGCACAAAAATGAAAACGTCTACTCCTCTTAGAAGTATCCATCTTTCTATTGTCCTACTCGAAATAATCGGTCACAAAAGGTTTTTTGAAATATTTTCGATTTTCCGAAACGTTACATCTTATACACCCTGGTGTTTAAGATGATCCCTGTGGTATGGTTAAGATGATCCCAGGTATCATCTTGACCCCATTCTCTCAATTAGCTTCCATATTTTCAAGAATGAAGTATGTAAAACAAATATCTGTGGAGATTGTAAGATAATTTTATTGGGCATAAAACATTATAAATTATCAAGTGAATAAACAACTAAATATCAACATATAAGGTGTAATATCATAAAAATTCGAAACGAATATGTATTCTAAGTAGTGGTTTCAATGCACCACCAAAAAATGTTAATTTGAGATCCATTAAAATATTCAAAATTTTCTGAAATAACAAAATGAAGTACGAAATTTCTCTTCTTATTGATCCATATATTCTAGGCTCCATGTCCTTCATATTGTTCACGAGCTTGGTTTCTTGTTCATTAGAGGAAACAGTTTTTCTCACTCCCAGATATTTCACTGCACCACGAGCTATTTTCTTAATTTCTTTACTCCTTCGTTTCAATGAAATTAGCGACACTGAAAACTCCCTACTCGCTCTTTTGATTGCTATTCCATTTTTAATAGCATCAATAGCATAGAATGGTTTTTCTTTATTTATTTATTAATATTTATATTTACGCGGCATAATTCCTAACTGAAAAATCCTGTAAAAATTAAGGTGTAAGATCATCCCCAGGGATCATCTTGTATACAAGTTGGGGGATCATCTTGCCCCAAGTTCAACTTTTTCATTCAGCATTAGCTATTATAACCTATACGAACGTCATTGTCTTCACGTCGAGAAAAAATCAAAAATAAGCATATAAGGAAGCAACAAATATAAAAATCATTGTTATCAAACATTCACCACGAAAGTAGCATAAATTTAAATTTAATCTTAGATTAAGCGGTCACAATTCATATTTTTCTCTGTGAATATCGACTGTTCGCTTGCACTGTACTAAAAAATTGACTGAGGTAGAAGTGTGGTAGAGGCTACGTTATGGCATAGAATTCAACCAGATGGCATTTTTCATGAGTCTGTAATCGAAAGGGATCAACTCGTACACCTTTCCCCTAGATCATACAGATTGGTAAATTTCTAGTGATTACTATTGTTACACTATGTTGAAATATTGAATAAGGCATGATACAAATATTCCGCCCTTTATAAGATATCTCTAGAAGCCTCTTATGCGAAATTCGATTTGAATCTCCTTCGGTAATTATTGCCAGGCCCGGATCTAGGGGGGGGGCAAGCGGGGCGCTTGCCCCGGGCGCCAGCTCAAGGGGGCGCCAAAATCAACCAGAGGTTAAAGTTTTTTTACTTTTGATTTTATCGGAAAAAATTAATTTCCTAGTGCTAAAATGGAAAATGTAGAATGGAAACATGATAAACCATCACCATGCCTAAAATCTTTAAAATCAATGAGGGATCAATTAACTGCATATTATTCAGTCATCTACGAATGACCGCCACACTTGGGTGAAATAGGTTGAAAGATCTGATATGTTCACACTGCATCGCAAGCAGTAATTTCTTTGCCTGCCGATTCATCGCCTTCTCATCTGGAACTAAGGGCCAAAATTTCCGAATTTCTATAGACCATAACTTAAAAACTAATCCTTTCAGCATAATTCTGTTTGCATTATCGTAATCTATGCCCTAGTAAGAACACCAATTTTGGTGGGAATCGGTAAGATTGAAATTTTTTCAAATTTTCCATGTACCGAGTTTTTCACCATAATTTGAGCCCGCATTTAACTTTGTTACTAAGAGAGGTACAAAAAAATGTTTTATACAAAAGTTTCACGAAATTGAGTTTTTCAAAATGTTTTCACAAAATGAAATATATACAGAGTGGGCGATTTTTTCAAGAATATTTTTGGTCTCCGATCAAAACCGAATTCATTCTGTATACTAATTCGAGGGCGTAGAACACAAATATGCAAACAGATATTTAAGAAAAATCATTTTTCAAGTTATGGTCGATGGAAAATCGGAAATTTTGGACGCGGAAAAATTCATAAAATCTGAACTGTTCGTGATAGATGAATGAAGTGTGGTTTTTTATATTTGCAAAGAACCAATTCATCAAAAAAAAGCAGCATATGACTAGTGCCTTTTTTCTAGTTGCTAGGCTGCTACAGCTTCTCAAAGTTGACCAATATTTCCGAAATTTTGCACTAAAAGTGATTCATTCCTCAAAATACTGATCCTCCAAAAATCTTATTGCATATTCGTGATCTACGACCTTGAATTAATATGTAAAATGATCCGGGTCGATATATGCAGCTGAAAAAATAAATTTTTGTTCGGAATAATCTCGTTCATGAAGCGCGGGTAACAACGATAGACGAGGGCGGGTTGCAAACGACATTCTTGTAAATACAAACTTTTTTATTTTTCGAACGATTGCAACCCGAGTCATTTTTTCTACTAATACGAGGTCGTTGATTACGAATATGCAATTTTTGGGAGTATTTTGGGAAAAGAATAACTTTCAAAGGAACAATGAGAAAAAATATCTTTTGATGGAACAATGGAAAAAAAAAAGAGTGATTTTTTTTCCAAAGTACTCATCTTAGGAAAAATCTAATTGCATATTCGTAATCTATACGATCTCGAACTAGTGAAAAAAATAACTCGGGTTGAAAGCGATGACGAATGTGCAATTAGATTTTTCCTACGAACCTTAGAGGGGGGGGGGGGCGCCATCATGAATTTTTGCCCCGGTCAGAAAAAATCGTAGATCCGGGCCTGATTATTGCTTACGCTATTCACAGGAAATTCATTCCACCATAACTGAGATCGAACCTCTCCATAAATATTTAATCTGAAAATTGTAGATCGGATAATATCCGTATCAATGTAACGAATATTAATTCACATTTAATTACAAGCAGTTTGAAATTCTAAATGTTCTTCCTCATTCACATCAATAGTCTTCGTTGAGGTATACAGTATACATAGAGTGGCTGAATTATGTGATCATGAAATCTAATCAATTTCAATTATATGAAATAGACCAATCTTCGATTCAGCGATATGTTCTGTGGTTATTGCTAATTGAGAGATAAATTGAAGATCTCAACTGTGATGTCACTGGCCTGCAGAGAAACCGCAGAGATACCTTTTGATCGTTGACGTGGTTATTCCATGAGTCTCTTACGGAGCGCGCTTTCCACTCATACTAATATTGGACATTAATCTTGCTTTTTTGCATCGGAAACCAAATCCCCGCAGAGGATATCATAGAAATTGCATTGCTCAAAGTTGATCAAAAATAAATGTGATATAATTGTGTCTACTTCAGACCGAAATGATCAGGATGGACCGTGCAGCGTAAAAATACCCCGATCATATTTTCATTCTCATAGCTTCCTTCAGTCCGACGAAAGTTTCATCAGATATTGTTTTCCTCATCTAGATTTATTCAAATGTGGCTCAAAACCTATATAAAACTGGCTACTTTTGAATAATGTTCCCATGTTCGGAGTGCGCTAACAACACATTTTTACTGATATCAGGAATGTGAAATAATCACATCCAGCCAACTTGTGGTTCAGAAGACGAATTGTAAAGTTGCCTGATGTGTTTTCAATTGTTGACTTAAGCCCGTTTGCAACAGCCGAGAATTCTCTGGAGAATTCTCTACAAAATTCTCGCAAGAAAAGGGCGGAGACTATTTAGTACGCAACTGAACAGAGAATTCTACCGAAAGTGCGTATGTAACGGTACATAATTCACGGCGCATGAAATCTCGAGTAAATTTTCTAGAGAATTCTCGACTGTTGCAAACGGGCTTAATAGGATAAATCGAGTATTAATGCATTTTCTTCGAGTAAGCAATATATTGTCAATGAAAAATGAAATGAAGAAATAAAAATCCAAGTTGGGGCACCCATCCGTTCTACATCTACAATGAGAATTCTACTGTTCTTAATACACCAATAGTCATTGAAACGCATCGGCATTTAATGTCTGAAGGTATATCGCGAAGGAGGTATAGGAGATATGCAGGATTGAAACATCAGGTGCAACTTAAACGGAAGTGATAACTAATTAACTTATTAGACGGAAATACACCTCCATTATATGCAAAAATTGTCCCAGTGTACCAGCTATCTCCATTTCCATACATCATTGCTGGAATGTCAAACTGTGGGCTTCAAATAATCACCGATTATTCGTTTCTCTTTCATTTCAGTTTTCGTTAATTACTTTCATGTTATTCTTGTTTTAAAAGTCGATATAAACTTACATTTTGCTCTGCCTGTTCTGTAACACAACTCTAGATACTTGAAGACAGAGGAAACAAACCCTTGATTTTACCTGTGTAAGGAAGTGATATTAGAAAAATTTCTTCCACTCTGTACGTGTCTTACAGTAGGTATTCCTTGAAGATTATATAGTGTGTTTGTAAACAAATGCGAAAGATTTAGGGAGATGATTGCTCGATGAAAATAAGCAGGGGTAGTTCCTAAAAAATTTTTTCGAGATCGACCTCCTTTCCAAGATACAGCCTTTGGAAGACAATGACGAGTTGAAAGTTTTCAATTGTTTTTACGGGTACTCAGAAACACTGAGTCATAAAACTATACATAATATGAAGTACTAAGTAGATGATACTCACACAATTTTTTCAGATATCATAACTTATGATTTTTCTTCAGAAATTGTTTTCGTGGGATAGATTTCCGAAAAATAAAATTCTCTCATGGTTTCCTATTCAATTCTGGAGAAAAAAGTTCTCTCTCTGCCTCACAGACCTTCGTAGGCTTGTAAGTTTTTATTCCGAGAAAAATATCGAGTCTCTTTTGCAAGACACTTTTTTCCTCCAGAATTGAATGAGAAACCATAAGAGAATTTTATTTTTCGAAAATCTATCCCACGAAATCAATTTTTAAAGGAAAATAATAAGAGATTGTTATTTTCAAGCCCTAATAATAAAGTTATGAGATCTGAAAAAATGGTGTGAGTAACATCTACTTAGTGCTTTATAGTATGGATAGTTTTATGACTCGTCATCACCTTCCAAAGGCTGCATCTTGGAAGGGAGGTCGATTTCGAAAAAAAATTATAGGAACTACCCCTGCTTATTTTGTATCGCGGAATCATCTCCCTAAGTCCTTCGCATTTGTTTACAGAAACCCTGTACAAGACCCTGTATATCCGATCCAAATCTAATGAATTTTTGAAATGTTCGAAAAACATTTGAATTTGTCGAAGTGTTTTTTTTGAATTTGTCGAAGTTGGAAGACACCTACACCTAGAAAAGCCTGCCTGTGTGTGATTTATTGAAATATCATTAAAGCAACAAACCTACACTTCGACAAGACCACAAAGTTGCAGTTTTTTCTCCCAGCTGGAGGTAAGTCGGTGAATTAAAACAATCCATTTTGCCACAACTGTGAAGCAATTCTATTTGCATTCATCTGCTCATTCATGACCTTTAATGGCTTATTGAGAGTGAATGAAAAACAGCGGGAGACTCTCCGATGCTGATTAGCGAATGAAAATACTATCTATTAGATTTTTATTCGAGGCATGCTGGTTTGGCGTATGATGTTGTCCGCTGGGATTTATAATTAGATGTTTAATTGTGCGACACAGGACTTTCGTACTGCTTAATGCAATTATTATAATGTTTCCTTCCTCCCACGTCAGGAAAATAAATTGATCTTTTGAAATGAGCAATAATGTGCGCTACGTCAAAATGGCTTATGCCTTAAATAGCGTTGTACTCAAGAATACAAAAAATAATATAAGATTAGAATAACCAAAAACATACATCAATTCTGTACCTTGAAATGTTGCTCGAGCATTTCATTATTGAAGTAAATTCGAAGGAACTTCTCCTGATGCCTTCTGGTTGAAAAGAAATAAATATGTGTGAAATTGCTCAAACGTCAACAAGAATTTTCGAGAGTTATGAATTTTTTTTCGCTGTCTCACTATGTAGTGAGCAAAACTCAATGAAAAAAAGAGTAGGTGAAGTTTGAGATCATAATTCGATGAAGAAAATCGTTTATAAACAATGAATTTAGAAATATTATTGCGTTATGAAATCTTTTCACTTAAATATACAGGGTGTTTCTCGAGTAAACGGCAAATGAAAACCGTAAATAAAGGTCATTGAGCTGAGTTCAAAACATACCCCATATGGGTGCCTTAGGTAATCCATTTCAGTTCCGGGGAAGTTATTAGATCCAATGGAAAAGAACATTAAAATTTGACAAAAATCAGGACCGGACTCAGTGAGGCTTTATTCAACTTCAAACAGATGAAAAACAGCCCGTATGTAGTTTTCAACATTTTCTTTATCTGCATGTATTATGGTCCCAAAATAAATGAACCATTGGTATACTATACCCCACCTGTGGATCATGTTTTATAAGTAATATTGTGATCATACGCTCTTCAGGAATAGACCACTTCATGAAAATGGATTTAGAAATTCTAAATTGCCATTTTTTCTCCAACAAATATTCTGTGGAACGATTGTATTCCACAATTTAACCATATTCGGTCACTCAAAATTGTCATGCACAATGATAAAATGTTTTGTAATTGATACTAAGCTACCTTGAAACTAATAACTTGAACTTGATCTCCTGAACAAATCGTCTGTGGATAACTGGTGCACTGAAATAGGTGTTCAAAAAGATTTCTCCCACTTTCTATACACTTTTTGGCTCTCTTTAGGAGGCTTATAACTGCTCGTTTTATTACAGGAGGCTTTTGTCGCAAGTAACATTTATTCAATCTTATACCTATTTGTTTCTTTGTCAGGATATCTGTTTCATAGACCTTGGTCTTTAAGTAACCTCAAAGAAAGAAATCGGGAAGTGTCAGATAAGGAGATTTAGCACTTCCAATTCACCCGTTCGCATATGCTCTTTTAGTAAATTTCTCAGGCATTCTGAAAATTTGTAACTACTCAATTTGATGAAGGGAACTGAAATCCTGATAATTCCTTTTTTCTGTGCATGAATATGATATATGTTTTAATAAAAAGAGTAATGAGACCATAGATCTTCATAGATCTAATAATGGTAATAACGGAATCAATGAAGAATTCGAAAGAGCATTTATAATATTCGAATTTTCAATTATTACAATCACTAAAAGGGACCCTGAGGTGAAAATGAATCCGGAAAAGTGCTTGAGTCAAAGTTCTCTATAAAAAGCGATTTATTCTGAAGATATCAAGTTATAATTATTATTTTCATGATAGCGTAGTTTTTTATTTCTATTTTCGTTCATTATCGATGATGAAGCTTATATATCATCACTGTAAATGACAATTCTGAATAACCAGATATGCTATAAATATCAAAAACAAATGCTAGCCATATTTTGGAAAAAAAAGTCCATTCAACATTTCAAAATCCAATTTTATGCAGAACTGTTTTTCAATTAATCATTTAAAATTATCCACGCATGGGCCATACCAACGATTCATTGAATTTGAGACAATAGTACCAGATAAGTATACTACTAAAATTATGATGAAAAACTACATACACAGTGATTTTTAATGAGTTTGAATTTGAATATAGCCTCAATGAGTCTGGTCCTGAGTTTTGTCAAATTTTATCCGTTTTATTGAAAGTAACAACTTGATGAATTTTCAGTCGAAATCAGGAGCTATGGCCAAACGATAATTCGAGAAATTTGAGAAAGCCCCCTGTGTATCGAGAACGGAATACCAAAGATATTCCATGGTTTTCGTTAGTCCGTTTACTCGTGAAACACACTTTATAGGAAGAATTATTTAGGTACAATAAAAAAAACCTCAGTAATTCGATTTATTGGATATATATGGTATGCAGCAGATATGGAATCTTACTCACCTACTCTGTCAACCTATTTCATGCTCATTATGTAGAGCTGTTGTTATTCCAATTATCTTCCTAATGAACGGGAAATGCGTCTGCTGTGAATTTAATGTATTCACGCTACATCGGCATTCTAGATTCTTATCCATAGATAATGTGCGTCAGGATTATACAATAATGATCAATCCGTCATTTATTCACTCTAGGTCATTGCTTTAGTTAGCTGTTTTGTTTTATTCTCTTTAGCGTAGATACTTGATACATGACCTGCTTTCAATTATAAAATTCGATATTTCCAAAACTTAATGAATAGATTCCACCTCTGCAAATATACAGGCTGTACCAAGTGATAAAGACCACTACTTACATGCAAATTAATTATTCCGCATAGCAGCCTCAGTTGAAGCGGGCTCGCGTAAACCAAGAAACGCGCTTCCAAAAGAGCTCTGAGGCGCTGCCAAGCTGCCTTGGAAGTGTTGCGAAAAAAATTACCTATTTCTTGACAGTCGTCGATGATAGAAAATCACGTGCCCTTTGACAGTCGATGTCACGAAGAATGTCAGATTGACAGCGATCACAGAGCGGGGTGTTTTACTTCTTTCGGATAGCCGAACGACCGTGTTTGTCCTTGACATTGATAAAACTAATTGTAACGTTCGTTGAAAAAAATTCGTCGTGAAGTAGGCTATGAAATTTTGAAGGTTGATGTTCTGTGAGTGAACTTATGTCTTTCTTTGAATTACTTCATCTTTCATCTTTCAAATTTAAACAATGATGACATTAATCTATATACGTTTTTTTGTATGAAAATGCACTTTTTAGGAATAAGTTACTAGAAGATTTTTCCCAATTTGCGAAAAGCATTTCTCTCATTGAATCAGATCACAAGAATTCAAACAATCTGAAACGGTTGAAAAACTTCTCATTAAAAATTTCAGCCGAAGTTAACCATTTTCATACGTCAAAGACATGAATCTTGAATGAATCGAGGTTTTATTCCTTTTTGTACTTACAATTATCTGAAAGGGTTCTACCTATTTCAGTAATATAAATAAATCACAGTAAGAATCTCAATATGTTTGATTCTCTATAAAAATGAATTGATGTGATCGATACTGAAAATCCACAACTAAACTGAAGGTGTGGTAGGGTGGACTAGAGTGAAGTGGATTGGAGTTGAGTTGTGAAATAAGTGATTGTGGTGTGAAGAAAATTCGCGAAGCAGGAGTGCACAGCTAGTTTCCTACACTCCATTTTCGTATCATTTCTCAGAACATAATGTTGTTTCTTTTCTCAAGTTCAACACACAAATCCATAAAAATAATTCACGTTTTCTTCGAATGGTCACCACACAGAGACCATAATTGAAAGCGATGAAAAAGCCAATATGGATTCATCAAAACTGCCGCATCGTGAAGCAATTTCTATTCGATTCCCATGGCCGAAAATACACACCACATGACTGCAAAGTATCGGTACGACCAAATGAATCATTCATTCAATTGGTGGTCGAGTGTAACCACAGGTTAAGCCGACCTAGCCGTGATCTGCACGACGAAATTGAGTAAAATTGAATAATAATGAAATGGGATGAAATTTCCAAGATGACTCAAGAGCTGGTCGATGCAATGTCTTGAATAAATTGTAAGAAAACTAAGATTGCTCAACTACGAGTCTACGACCCTTTCCCATTCCTGTAAAATACAGCTCAATTCACTGTGATGACTTATTGGACGGTTTTGATGAACAAATCATAATTTTGTGCTGAAAATTTATTTGTTCGCGAGTGTGTGGGGGTTTCCGACATTCTTTTTTCCCAAAATGTTTTCAGAGTTCTTTTGCCTCAGCTTAAACCAGAAACAGCCCACTACTTTTTATTTTAAATGGCATGCCCAGTATATCACAGCATCAGTAGATAGCCGATTTGATGATAAATTCAAAAGTATGTGAAAATTCAAGTTTTCATACAAAAAATCTTCACGATTTTCAATTAAACCAATATGTAGTAGGTATTATGACACTGTGAACTGTTTGTACCGAAAATCTATAGGGTGTTTATGACAATCATCAAGTTAGACGAAACGAATAAATTAAATCTCAAGATTTTCAAATAACAACCTATATCTTTTATTTTTTCCGTCGATTCTACGAAAAAAAAAGAGAGGGGTTCCCTAAATATGGGGAAACAGTAATTTTGAACAGCTTGGTAAGTCTGTGACTTTTTTCGCGACTCGCGAGTCAGTGCTTGAAAAAACAACAATAATAATAAGAATAAGAAATAAGAAAATGCATCTTGATGCATTGATTTGCTGCAATTTTCATGATAAAGATATTTTCAATAGTAGCACATTAGTTATGAAACAAAGATTTCATCACGATAATCACCCTTTCATTTTTTAATTATCAAAATGAAAAATACAGTGTTAAAAAATTCAACATTGATCGAACAAGCATACGATCTCAAACGTGTTACGGTGCGGACGTGTTCGCCAGCCAGAACCAAAGACTCACTTAACGGACAGGTATCGGACCTCAGCCGGTTAGGGGATGAAATAAGACGGCACAGACTCATCTCTAGGTGCGTTCTGCACCCCTGAGTATCCACGCCAGCGGAGTATCGTACTAGCAGCAAAGGTGAATGTTGGAAAGTAAGGAAGGGTCGCCACCACAAAGTTTGTTCGGTACCCCCTGTGAGTATCCACGCCAGCGGGGTATCCTATTAACAGTAGAGGTGGAGCTCAAACTGTGGTTTGGGACGGGTGCAGTTGGACGCTGAGGTTCCAAGACAATAATTACGGAGTGTTGTCTTATCTATGGTTTCTGGACGGGCACTTGCACTCAGAAAGGAAAATAATAAAATGAAAGTAAAGAAAAATTCTATCCGGAATAGCCAAAAAAAGAAAGAAACTCTACGTAAATTATTTTCCGATAATAAACTAAACGGCAGACGGCGTACGGCACTATAATATTAAGCAAGGCAATAAATCATAAGTGAGTGACCTGCGGGGGGACACCTGATTTTATACCTACAGGGGGGGGTGCGGAAACTCTATGTGCCCCGGCTATAGAAAATCGGTAAAATTTGCGTCAATGAAGACGCCTTAATTTCAACTTATCTGGACTGGCGAACAAAAACTCGGTTATCTTCCAATTCAGGATGTTTTATACGGTGCGACAAGACAAGTGTTTCAAAGATCATTCTAAAATGAGGGTGCATTTTTGCCCGAAAAATACATCCTCATTACACCTTTCTTCGATAAGTTTTGTTCTTCGTGTTATTTTTGCATAAATCTAAGTGTTGCCAAATCCTCAAACAATTAGAGTCGAAATGAAAAGTAAGAAGAGAACACGACGTAGTATTTCATTGATCACTCACATGATCAATTGAGACTCAATTATTTTTTACTAATCGATATCACTGTCAATTCCCACCAGAGTTGTTCGATCATATATCATGAAAAGAGGAATGATTTATTTATTTCATGTTGGTGGTACACTATCTATCGTCGTGAGTTGGACCTGTGGTAAAGCAATGACAGTTCCGTTTAACAGCGTGTGATACTAACGGGATACCGAAGAACTGTTGAAGATACATTCATTATGGACTACTCTCCGTCCTTAAGAGTCATTCTTGCCGAGATAACTTATTAATAAATCTTATTTGTCGAGCGGATACAGCCTGTAATTACCAATTTCGTATGCGCACATTCGATGGTAAGGCCTCATAACTATTACGACTAAGAAAACATGGCGTAAAGTTTCTGAAGACAGTATTTTCATCAATTTATATTGCATACTTCCTACTGAAACCTCTCACTGAATGACCAGGCTAAGTTTCCCCGCACATCCTTCGAAACAACATAAATATCTGAACTGAAGTATTATAACTCTTTGGGTGACCGGCAATCTAATGCGAAGTTGAGCGTTTTCAATGCTAAATGACAAGCTACGTCATTCGATTCGTAGCTTGTCAATTATATTAGCATTGAAAATGCTCAGCTTCGCTCAAATTCGCATTCGGCGGCCGGTCACCCTTTCTGTAACTGAAAAAAGTACCACCAACAGCAAGATTCGAACCTACGACCCCCTGATTACCGGTCAGGTACTCTCCCAACTGAGCTACCCAGGCAGACGTTAAATCTTTCATAATATTATATTTCAGACATTAAACTATCATCAAAATCATTATGATCATTGATCGAAGACATCGAAGAAGACTCAGTGGCAGATGGCGCTAGGGTTTAGTGAAACATCATAGCGTCTGAAGACATTGAGTAAAGGATCCATAGGTCAGTATCTACTCTTACTGGATGGAATCGACTTTATGGTGATACTATTTGTGATGGTGTTTAGGTTATGGATGATATGTATCTGAATGAATTATTATTATTGAGTACATATTAAGTGGATAGTCAACAGAAGAAGATTCTTCTAGTCCAATACATTCTATGCTTGGTGGAAGAGATCATACCAAGCATACAATATTGTAGCAATGTTGTTGTTGTTGGTAATTTTCGAAACTTACATTTATCAAAACGTGGAATTCAACATTTTTATTCCGTTCAGAATGGGTAATTCTAATCAATTTGGGTTATCACAGCATATGCAAGTTCAAACTGAATAATTATGAGTTTCACTCATGAATTTTTCAAATGTACCGCGGAAACTATTCAAAATCATTCTTCAAATATGAGGTTTTAAAATTTGAATCGCCTCGTTTCTAGTTTACGATTTGGCAACAGCGACTACTAGAAAATAAAAAGAACAATGGCTTGTTTGTAAAATAACAGCTGTTGATACAGCCATCATAAGGCGCGTACTCACTGGCGAGCCTCAACAGCAACAATCCATAAAAATCCCATAAAATTTTACGACCTTCCTCGTTCGTCGCAGACTTCATAGACATCCATCTTTGTGTATCTCATCAAGATAATGTATTTGTTGTCCTTTATTATCAACGCATATTTCAGTCGATGTTGCCAACTTGTGCAATAGAAACGAAACGCTTAAAATTTTAAATACACATTTTTATTTTTCATTTTTAAGTACTTAAAATGATTTCTTGGTAAACGGTTGAAATAGTTATTTCAAAATGTGACGTTTCAAATATATTCCATAAAAAATACATCATTTTCGTTAGAAGGATTATTCCCTCTTAAGGATTTAGTTTTGGAGATAATGAACCGAGCAAGAACCTACTTCAAATTCATAAGAGATATATTTCAAATTATCAATTTCCAATTTGGCTAAGTAGCTTTGCCGCCGCTAAATGATGCCAGAAAAAATCAGAATAACCATCATCCTATATCGAGTTCTGAAATTATCATTTTCGAATTATTTCTCTCCGCTTCCATATAATTTGCGACAATCGTTGAATACGTTTTAATGGAGTTAATTGTCCAAGGCCCATGGCTACGAGTGTGGAACAGTTTTAAGTTCATGGCGGTTTGGACGTGGTGAATATCAATATTCCAAACGTAGGCTAGGTTCAGATTCCAGATATTGATACGACTATCTATTAATAATTCAATACCAGTGTCACGGTATGACGAAATGATTTCTCGCTAGCTGCAGAAGTCGAGAGAATAAATGAATTGAGCTTAAACTTCACATGGCTGATGAAGGTGCGACACATTTAGTACAAGAAGAAATAAATAATTATCAATCAAAGTAAAAAGTTTGCCTTGATACATGTATTTGTTTGGAAGAGAGCTTTATTGATGAATGACTTCTTCAAAAAATATCGTGAACATCGAATGCTTTACTGAATTATACGTTTCTTCGATTTTTGAGTGAAATTTGGATTTTATTTTCGAGTATGTTAACATAGTTGTTCACAACTAATAGAATAGAATAAGCTGATAAGTAGAACTGAATATAATTTTTCGTCGATAAAAGTTCAACTTACGCTGAATCTGATTTAATTAAACAATATTATAATTCAGGGCAAATGGAAAAAAAAACTTCCATATCAAAAAAACAAACAGCTTACAGTTTCAGAGCAACTTCTAGTTTGACGAAGAAAATAAGCATTGGGCATTGAGTAGATAATAGCCCCAGGGGTTGAATACTCAAAGATAGAGAGTCTTTTTGATGACGAGTTAGAAGATAGTAATTGCACTGGTCGAAATGAACAGATTCGCCAAAAATACCTAAATACCTACTCGCTACAAGAATTCTTGACTTGGACGTCCATAACCATATATTCATATCAACATATTTCTGGTCACAATGTAACTGATTATTTCTGTACTGTCATCGTAGAAATACTTAAATTGGGAGCAAGAGCAAATGAATCAGAATTGACACGATTATTTCCACAATTTGTTTTATTAGACCAAGTACATACAAACCGTTACAAAATTCAAAATATTCATTCATTCATTCCAACTTTCGGTATTACCATATTTTCTGAACGCTCAATTCAAATAAACACATGTTATGGTAGTTAAGTAGTTTTAATGTTATTCAGCAATTTTATTCAAAATTAACCTGAGCAAATTCGAAATCGGAAAATATAGCAATGTTGTCTATAGTCAGATGGATGAAATTTAGTCACTTGATATCAACCCGGTGAAAATTCATTATTTGACATAGGTATTTATTCAAACATGACAAAATTGAAATATTTTCAGAATTCCAAATTTACCTTCAGAAAATATATGGGAAAAATGCTCGGAAAAATGTAGGATGAAATTTCACTATTTTAGGGAAAACCACAAACTGAAATCAAAATGGTATCTAATTTTTTTTTAATATTTTTCCGATAGTGTGTTAAGATAGAATGTAAAAAAATCATAATTATAGTTGATTTTTTAATTTTGCTCAATGGATAAGACAAAATCCAATGATCCGCTTATGTGATACGCACTGTATAATAACGTAGGCGTAGATTTATAGATGTCCGTCATCATACGTTTGTACCAACATAGGTCATGCTTATGTTAGTGATTCCTGTAATAGTTGAAATGGAAAGTCAAAGAAACGGACATAAGTATCTGCTATCTCCATTTAATATTATTTCTGACCTAACAAAATGGGATTTCCAAGGCAACCAGAAATTTTTAAATGAATTTAAATTTTTTCAGTCCATCCAGCGGTTTTTTGAGTCACAGCTTAAACCATACTTGCCGTCAGATTGATCTAGATGAAGGTTACCCAATTGAAGCAACTCATTTGCATAGGTGGGTGAAATTCCGCATTCTTTCACGACGCGACAATTCTATATATTTCGTCTATTCAATCATAGATCCACTCTTCTAACTATAATTTGAATTATTTGCAAAATAACTCAATTTCTATTTGGTTCTCTTAGCAAATTAATTTATCGAAATAGATACTTCGACTTTTAATTGAATATTATTTTCTGATCGCTTACTTAAATTTTTTTTCGCATGAATTCAATAAGAGCAAGAAATTAGACGTTTTTCTAGTTGAAAGATATTTTATTTTTATTTCTATTTAATGGTTTTCATGGAATACAAACAGGCTTAGCCCAAAAAACAGTATTCACCTCTACAAAACTACAAATATATCTGTTTACAAAAGACAAAGAACAAAAATTCAGAATCGAATCAAATCGAATCAAATTTCAATTTCTTTTCTTTTTTTTTCTTTCTTTTTTTTTTCATGAGAGAATATTCCTGAGACTTCGCTTCAAATTTCTAAGTGGTGTATTGAATATATCTAGATCGGCACAAATGTTATTGAATGTAGTGATCATCCTAAAAATAGGAGCATTCTGTGCACTGTTGGTCCTGCGCAAAGGGGCATAAAATGAATATTTATTTCGCAATCTAATATCAGGGACTCTGAATGGAATAGAATGGAGAATATCGAGCACACGGAACAAGCCATTGACAATTTTGTACAGAAAAATAACGTCAGTCATTTGTCGACGATCTCTTAGCACCATTATTATATCTATTTAATGGTTTTCATGGAATACAAACAGGCTTAGCCCAAAAAACAGTATTCACCTCTACAAAACTACAAATATATCTGTTTACAAAAGACAAAGAACAAAAATTCAGAATCAAATCGAATCAAATTTCAATTTCTTTTCTTTTTTTTCTTTCTTTTTTTTTTCATGAGAGAATATTCCTGAGACTTCGCTTCAAATTTCTAAGTGGTGTATTGAATATATCTAGATCGGCACAAATGTTATTGAATGTAGTGATCATCCTAAAAATAGGAGCATTCTGTGCACTGTTGGTCCTGCGCAAAGGGGCATAAAATGAATCTTTATTTCGCAATCTAATATCAGGGACTCTGAATGGAATAGAATGGAGAATATCGAGCACACGGAACAAGCCATTGACAATTTTGTACAGAAAAATAACGTCAGTCATTTGTCGACGATCTCTTAGCACCATTATACTGAATCTCTCTCTGATATGCGAGTATTCATGATTATTATAGGCAATGTTATTCTTGAAAGCTAAGAACCGGAGAAATTTATTTTGTATCCGCTCAATTCTCTCTATATAGTGCTTGTATTGAGGATTCCAAATTACTGATGCAAAATTCAGGCGACTGAATAAACGTAGAATATGCACTATAAGGCCAGAGGGCGAGTAGATAAACTGATCCAGAACTTTTCTTTCTCATTGAGGACATATGAATTTCCTTAGTATGATAAATTCCTTGCTTAATGATCGAACCCCAATGCCATGGGATGAAGGATTCTGGGCGAAACATGTTCATTTGTGGAATTCCATCCACACCTTCATTTATACGGATTTACGCAAACAAAATTTATTGCCTAGGAAACGCAAAACTGAGTGATAGAACATTAAATTATAACGAAAGAAAAAAAATATTTCTGACAAGCATATATCTCAATCTACAAACGAGAGCGGAAAGCTGGGTTAACGCGAGCAAAGTAATTATTACTGCTTGATCACGTTGATAAATGATACCTAAACACTTGTCCCAGCATTAGCTGGCACCACCCACTTCAACAAACTAATATAATAACGTAGTGCGTATAGCCAAGACAAGATTAATTTTCAACACTGTGATAATCATTTTCTATTATCGATATAGTAATTAGCAATTAAATTGAGTGTACGAATTCGATTCTTTTCGAAAAGGGCATGGCTACAACAGGAAAACCTTGGTTTGATTTTTATAGCGAACCTACGCTCTTGTGAATAATTAGTTTTATTTTCTTTCGAGGCATATGTTTCAGATGTGAGAAATATTTAATCTTTTGACTCCAAGTAAGTAAGTGAATCAGCACTCTGAAATGAAGTGAATCTGAAACGAAGTGATACGAATCTTTTTGTCATCTTCTATTCAAAGCGGAAGATAATCTAAAAAAAATTTGTTGCATATATTTCAACTGTTGATTAGTTCAACAGCCTACTGTATTTCTGAACGGCATACTTGTGTATGTGAAATGTGTACCTATTTATATCGAATTTTCTCATGTGAATCATTTCAATCCAAATAATAATTCTTATAATACTCATTGTTATAATTCACAATGAACCTAGATATTGATTCACCTATTTGCCAAAATAAGTAGATTCTTGAACACAAATGTTCGTCTCAGATTTGTTAGGATATTCACAGAAATTGCATGTTATAATCGAGACAAACACGTAGAATTTTCTCGATAATCTTTAGTGCGAAGTAGACTAGGGCAGATAGAATGTAGAGCATAATATCAACAAGCTTTTCCTGAGATCCATTCACATAATCCAGGAAATTCTTCAATCTGAACAGGAGGCTTCATTATTTCTTCACATATAATAGTTTTAGTGATGTCCTCGAGAGTCTCGTCTCGTTTTTGAGACGTTCGAATATGAAACAATCTGAAATCATTTCTACGTATTGATAACCCATTTTTTCCCATTAAAGATTTATAAAGCAAGAAAAAAGAAGTTGCTTTGATCAAAAACTATGGATAGTAGGGAGAAGGAGAAAGATCGCTGCTTTGAGACCATATATTATTTGTTCCCTAAAATATATACCAATAGGGTAGTTCATGTTTTTGCCAATAGCCGCGCTGGCGAACGCGGGATGACGAAATTTTGATTTAAACTAGTTGAAATTGGCTGAGTGAACTGTCTTTCTGGTGACAGATGATTAGAATATTATTATTTTCGATTTTTGATAAGAGAACAACATATGACCATGGTGAAATGTTGAAGTGTGCGCTAATGTAAGAGTGTTTTACCGTCGGAAAGAAAAGGAGAAGAGATAAAATTTCCGAGTGCATTTTTGAGAGAAAATTGGAAAAAACTTTACCATGAATCGACTCTGAATCAATTTGTGTGTCCAGAGCACTTTTGCGATGAAGATATCAAAAAAGATAATGGATTCATTATAAACGAAATCGAAGTGAGAAGTGGACTCTTCTGAATGAGAATATCTAACCAATAAAACTACATGAACAGAAGTGGATATTCTTGAAGAATTTCGTTGGCATAACATAATAGATGGCCTATAACAGTTCTCAGCTGAGTATCGGAAACATAAAATTGCTTGCCCTGAATTGTTGTATAAGTTTAATTTTTGTATTCCGTCATTCAACACTAGGGGCATGAATATTTTTTACGAGGAGACACCCCATACAAACTACCGTAAACACTTTTTTTTACACCGCGTCACGGAGAGTTTCAATGTTATGTCTCCTGTTTTGAACTTGTTTGGGACATCACTTGACTGTTTTAGATGTGAAGTGTTACTCGCTTTAAGCTAGAATAGTGTTGCATTTTTGTGAACCAAGTCAATTCAGCCTAGTTACGAGATGAATGGCTTAGAAGTTGTTTATCACCAATTAATTCAAAAGTGACTTCTTCAGATTTTAAAAGGTTAGAATGTAAGCATATGCTTACATATGAATATCAATAAATAAAGAACTCACTTTTGAATTAATTGGTGATAAACAACTTCTAAGCCATTCATCTCAAAATTAGGCTGAATGGAATTGGTTCACTTCAGTTCTGAACCCCTCATATATTGTTGTTCAATTTTTATTTTCAAATGGGTTGTACCGTTCAATGTACTGAGCAATGCTACCTTTTGTTGTCTTGATATGTTCCACTCCTTACTGCGAATGTATATAATTTTGAAGATTACATTAAACCAACTAAATTATCGTGTTTTCAATAAACAATAATGAACATATTTAGGTATCATTTTTTTGATCAGTGATTTCTTTTGAATTTCATCGGTTTCGTCATTTATTATGAATGAATAAAGCTGATTACTCAGTCCCCTTTATAATGTGAATTGTATTTTATTGCATATAATTCAGAAAATTCATATTTTTTATAGATTTGATGAAACGTATTTGAAAAATCATCAGAAAAAACTACGATGACACATAACCTAAAATAAAATGAAGGTTGTTCATTTCAAATTGACGCTTAAATCCCCACCCCAAAGATTATAGGGAACTCTAACGATTTGTCAAAATCAGCTAAGCGATCGTTGCCGTGGCGCACACAAGCTTTTCCCTCCATTGATTCGCATGCTGTTATGGTCGAGTATTGCATGGTGTGCCTGTTGAAAAAAATATTCTTCCCGGCGTTTGATTACAGTGATTAAACTATAACTTCCTCAGAAATGCCTCTTTACAGAGATAATAAATAAATAAAGCTTTGTGTGCTCCACGGCAACGAACGCTCAGCTGATTTTGACAAATCCCTATAGAGTTCTCTATAATCTTTGCCCCACCCCTTATCGATAAACGTAGCAATCGCAGCGACCCCTACCATACGTTCCCCGTTTTTGGAGACACATTTTTAGTACGGAGATCGTTCTCCTTCTCTCAACTCTCCATAGTAAAAACGTTCAAGGTATGTTGCAGTAAAGGCTGTGACTAGAGTCCCGAGTCGGGAATCGTGTCCAGTCCCGAGTGACGTCATTAAATTCCGGACTGATATTCGGTCCCGAATTCAACGATGCACTGCATTGGTGCTTTGAAATTATTGAGCAGTTAAAGGAGTAGCGAAAAACTAAATTTTCAGTACAAATCATACGCCTATACCCAGTCAAATAGAAACAATGATTCATATTTCAATCGGGCATGTAGATATGAGTTGCTGCAAAGAAGAATATGTTGTTAGTATATGTTATTTTCAAATCATCACATTTATAAAGAGAAAAAAGAGCAATCTTGAAATGAAACATCTAAGATGCTCATTTTAAACAGAACCACTACCTTTATCTTTTTCGATAAATTTTCATACACTTCAAATAAAAATACATTTTATTGAGATGCCGCAGTGTCGTTATTTCGTATAAAATATTATACATTTCACAAATATATTTGTCAGCTTCCTTTCTCTATCACATTTTTTTAGTCAAGAATGTCCGTAAGGAAGAGGTTCACTTTCGAATCGAAAATTACGTCTGGCAATTCCTTTGGATCAATTTACACTAACCAATTCCCAACTTTCTCACTATTTAGAATTGCATACTTGCTCCTTCCATTCTCAAATTAAAAGATAGTATTTTCTCCTGCCTTTTTAATCTTGATTTAGAAAAAGCCCGCACTATTTTTTGATAAGGTATCACTCCTTGAATTTTGTCGCAACTATTCATAAATAATATTATAAGATTCGCGAACATAACCTCAAAACCTTTTTATAATGTCGGGACTGGACAAGGGTCCCGAGTAAGGACAAGCGACCTGTTTGGTAATTGAGTCATTTGATTTCGTCAGTCGGGACTGGACACGGATCCCGAGTCGGGACTCTAGTCACAGCCTTATGTAAAACACGAGCCAGTGTTCGTTGATATAGGTTGTCATAAATATTCCATTCATTTGCGTGTTCACTCTGAAAAACGGGATAGATCATAAAGTGAAGCAGCTGTGGCCTAAATAAATTATAATACGATTTAACCAGTTGGGATCTTGCATTTTGCAAAACCTTCTGTTCTGTCAGCCTACAATTGCTGGAATAAGACTCTTCACTTGTTGACGATTTTCTAGGGACAATTATTCTCATAATTTTTGAGGAAAAATTGTTAGAAGTGGCGGATTTGCAGTCTTGTCCACCCTAGGCCCTTGGCCATGTATAAAGTTGATTTTATTCGAATAATTTTTACTCACTCTGTTTTTGTCACGCCGTCACTAATATCTGACCGCCCTATAGGCCCGGGCATACATACATAGAGGAAATCCGCTACTGAATGTTAGTTGTTAGCATAAATAATAAATATACATATATTGTGATTCGTAACTATTACACATACACTAAGGTTCGAAATATAGAAACAAATATGCCTTGTAAAGCTTTTGCTGTGGAAAAGTCATACAGAGTTGAAGTTGAACTAATTTTAATGTCACAGAATAAATAATTCACCTGAAGAAATATCATTTAGCAACAGCAACATTTTCATGTCATTCGAAAGCATACTTTTCATGAATAAAATAAAATTGAAATGTCCTCCTCAGACAATGAAGTCTTTAATTGCGCTTTTCCAAAAAACGGTTGAATTATCGTGGTATCACCAATATTATGTACAACTGATTTTTACATCCTAGGAGGTTTTGTCAAAAATAGCTACCATTTTATTTCATCATCAGAAATCATTTATATGGCGACCGCTAAAACAGAATTTGAAGTAATACATAAAATAACTTTCCCAAAGGTAGGTATACCTCTTTGCCGATTTTGGAAGCAATGAAAAATAAACGCTTAAATCTGCAAAAAACGAAAAAACCCAACTTTGATCATTTTCCACAGCAATATTTCATTGAGTCCTACTAGACCTTATCATTATATTTCGATTTAAATTATGATTCCTTAGGCAATGTCCCTGAAGTTATTAATCAACCTGTATAGTGATATTTTAATAGACTTTCATACATTGGTGTACTATATGAGGTTTCTCCTCTTTGAATAGTTTCCTTTAGTTTCCTCAATTTATACGAACAGTTTGAGCTAATTTTAAATTCACTTTATCTTCCATCAATATGAGTAATAAGGTTTGTAAATAACAAAGAATTAATAACTAGAATTACTCGAAAACAGCTGAAGCCATCAAAATTCAGTTGTTTGTGTAGAAGTCTTCATATAATAGGTAAATCGAATTTCAATTTTCATATTCTCCAATTTTAAATATAAGTCGTTTGAAACCGAAAATTTGAAAATCTTTGATGAAAAGCAATCTAGTCTTTTAACAAAGTCAAAAGAAGTTAATGGAAAATATTGATTGTTCCTCCGGTTATCGCTGTTTTCGGGCAAAGTTCCCATTCAATTCCCCAGATTGTGCTAAGATCTCTAGATATACAGGGTGAGGCTTTTTTTTCAACAGAACTGGTCAAAATGAAGCGTGTCACCAAAAATCACCCATTAAAAATTTTCAAAATGAACAAGTTGAAAAAAAAATTGAAAATGATTACTGAAATAGATCTTAATACGACCAGAGACCGTTTGTTAGCTGAACTATCGCAAAGCAGGGGGAAAAAACTTATCTCCTGATTCAACCATGTGGTTTCGTTTAGGTAGGATAGTGGCTCGTTCGATATTTACGTGGAAATAAATGAAAATGGAGACTTAGGATTTCCGAATTGTTCTCATTATTTTTTAGTAACTTTTGATTTTATGAGATGGTTCATTTCGATACCAACTGACAGAAGAGATTTAGGACACAATAATACTTCAAAATCACCAATAAAATTCGTCTAAATTATTCACAAATTTTTTCACAATCGGCATCTCAATCTTCTTGTTCGAACATTCCAACAATCGTCGTAAAAATGGGATGAAATGGGGAAACATCATAGCACTTTTTCAACATAACTATCATAAGCATTTTCAAGAAACTACTACGATTTTCTAAATTTTTTTCACCCTAAATTGCACGACACAACAATTATGATTCTCTCAAAAGTGACCTTATGCATCTAATCCGATGAACTTGGTACTGAACCATTCATTGTCAAGCCATATGTTTATGATTTGTTTCGTTTTTGCGATGCCGGAGTCACCTTCCATAGTCCCGTATTTGAAATTCAATGAAATTATGTCGAAATTCTAGGGGGTTGTATCTCAGCCATCTTGGATATTTTATATAGACAATTTGTGGATAAACGACTTATTTTGATGAGTTCTACCTCCTGTCAAAAAGCCTCAACTTTGAAAACAACCCGTATATGTAATTTAACCATTAATCTCCGATGATCATCCGATCATCAACACGGCTACAGGGCGGGCCGATCGGTTGTGACAGCCATATGGGAGGTTCTCAAGCTCACAGCTGCAGCTTGGGATGGTAATGACATAGCTGAGTTGTAGTGTGTTGATCTTTCAAAGGCTTTCGACACCGTTGATCATGGCATGTTGCTTGAGAAGCTGTTTTACTATGGAGTGAGGGGCATTCCACTTAAGTTGATTGCCTCATACTTATCTGGGAGAGAACAACTGGTTACCTGGTTGAATGAGCAATCCACCAGCCGAAAAATTAAGATAGGGGTCCCGCAGGGTTCGGTGCTGGGCCCAATCCTTTTTTTGATATTCATTAATGACCTGATCTGGAATCTAAGTTTTGATGGAGCTATACTGTTTGCTGATGATGCCTCTGTTATGCTGAAAGGTAGAAGTGTGGACGAGATACGAACTAAAGCGAGGAAACTACTGGAAGACATCGGAAAATAGACTGAAAATGAATGAGAGCAAGACACAGCAGCTCACATTTTCTCATGCATTGGATCAGAGATCCTCCGTTAAGTTTTTGGGAGTTCATTTGGAATCTGGACTGGGCTAGAGGACCAACATTGATGCACTGATAGCAAAACTGTCAGTAGGTGTATATTCCAAAATGTGCACAACATATGAAATGGCTAGGCTAACTTATTTCGCCAACTTCCATAGTGTGGCCTTCTACGCCATTCTTTTTTGGGGTAGTTTATCGGAAGCGCAAAGAGTGCTTTTACTCCAGAAGAGGGCTATAAGGACTCTTTTCGGCCTTGGACCCAGAGACAGTTGTAGAGAGGCATTCAGGGCTGGGGGCATCTTGACTGTCCCAAGTATTATATTTTCATATCGTCCACACTGAAGTATGTGCATGCTAATATCAGAAATTTCCCGAGAAAAATGCAGAGGTATCCGTATGAAACAAGAAATAGAACAACCTTCGAAATACCCTTTCATCGTCTTACATCATCACAGCAGTTTGTTGATTACTGGGGAGCCGTTTTGTACAATTCGATACCGAATACTATAAAACGGTTGAATGCTACGAGATTCGACAAGGGGTTAAAGAAGGCTCTGTTGAAGACAACTGTATATACATGAAAGAATTTTTGGACCGGCCTTCATTCTTTTTTACATGAATAAATGGATTAAGAATGTTTGTTAGTTTTATGTGTAATTGTGGTACTAGTTCGTTACAAATTCATTTATGTACGTATATTTCAATACTATTGTATTTGATTTTTTTCTTTGACGTTTCCTGTATCTTGATACTGAGAATTATTAAAATTATTATTATTATTATTATTCCAAAAACTTGACGGGGTGAGGTGAAGAGCATTTGCTTTCTAGAATTGAAAAAAAAATTGTTTAGAAGAAGCTTTGATTTTCTCTTCCGGGCCGAACGGGAAATGAACAGCCCTCGCGTATAGACCATGTAGTCGCACATTCCTCTGGCACAGAGGATCATCGTGAAACGACAAGCGCGGAAATTCCGTGAAACTGTGAGTACAAGGTTGAAATGAAATTTAGTAGGCAGTAAATCCATCGGGTAATATATGCAAATGTTATGTTGATTATGCGGTTCCTATTTCGCCTACGGACAGAGAAGTGTAATCACCCCGCATCGAAAATGAATGGTCGAGGACTAGTCGCGACCGGAGAATGAAGATGTGAAATTGCTGGGTCTACCAATATGATCTGTTATGTTAGGATCTAGCCGGTGGTTTGACTCAGATCGGATGCATTGTTTCCCACGATCGAAGTTCAGGATCCCGTTCAAATTTTACCTTTTTTTCGCAAAAGCGTAGCGTTTCCAGAGTTATAAATATGCATTAATGTTACACGTGTTGCGAAAGGTGACGTCGACGTTCAGTTTTTAAAATAATGGTTTCTGGTTTTTCGTGCAGTAACATGGAATTTCAAATAAGTCTGCGAAGATTCTTCCTATGAGAAATGCTTTATAGGTAATATATCGGATAATAATTGGGGAATATTTGAGATAAATTGGATCTAATTCAGAACTGTCAGAAACATTGGAAAAAATATCAGAAATATTTGAGAGATATCGGAAAATTTTCAGAAATATTTGAGAGATATCGGAAAATTTTCAGAAATATAGGCAAAATACATATCCAGTTTATTCAAGATCAATTCATAAATAGTCCATTCAAGAATGATTGACATCTCCGTAGGCCTTGAAAGTCCAGACGTAGCTTAATATCTGGTCACAAAAGATCTTCGATAATTTATGTATTTTCATTCACAGATCTGGATTATATAAATATGACCTAGAAGGTATTTGAAAAGCAGAAATATTCGTATTCTGACCATATTAATCAGCATTCAAAATTGGTACAATTATATTTCCAATTTGTCCCATTAAATTAAGGACATAAACAGCAGTAAAAATCGAAATATCTTCAGTCAGTGCAAAGATTGACATATAATAGGTCTATAGATCATTATGTTTATTCTCAATACCAACCTGAAATTCGCAACACAAAATCTCAACCTATGGGCTATTACCAATTTAGATTCGATTTTCCATAGCCAACCGAGATGTCAATCATTCTTGATTGGACTATATGAAATATTAGAGAATTATTTCAGAGATATTTCTGAAATAGGATTGAACTATTAAAAAATTCTGTATCTATTTCAAAAACCACGTTCTTTAAGAGCCAACTCGATTAGATCATAGTAGTTTGGTAAAATTGGGGAGATCAGTTTTCCCTAGTTCAGTACCTATACAAGGTGTCCCAATTATAGACGTTTACGGAGAACGGATCATAAGATTATTCTGTAAATTTGGTTACTGGGATTTACGGTTCTAATCTATCTGGCTAAAGTATTTTGAATGTTGCGACGTTGCCGCTTATACGACAAAATACTACAAACTTCGTTATTTCAAATGGGACACTATTTATTATAACTTTCGCTTATCTATCCTCATCTGAGTATTTTGATCTAATATTTCCCTATCCCTATTCCTCATACTTTCCGATATATTAACGGTTGATCACAAACAATTGCCAAAAACATTTCATATTTAAGGAAATTTCGAAAATTGATCACTGAGATCCTGAGGATAAGTCTCGTGTAAACTAAACTAAATGACTAAAATCACGTCAGAAAGTAAATGAAATCGAAAATGTGTGATAAACATAATTAACGTTTATACAAAGTGATTTAAAGGAATCCGTATCTAGTTATTTGATCAGTTTTTAAATAAATTTATTTTTGCTATGAAAGAAAATAAAATCAATTGTAAATAGCACTGATAATCTCTGCCTCCTGTCTTTTCAAATCACTTTCGGTATTTTTGTAATATCAATTTATTAGCTGTGGCAACGTCCTGTTGATATAAACGACATTTCATGAGTGCCAACCTCAGATGGTTCTAGTTGCAAAAACTAAAATTAAAATTATTTCATGGTCATCCGAGTGCTTTTATAGAAGTGAATGGAGTATCAGTAGCGTGAGTCGTATAGGGAGGAATTATCTTCGAACTCAAATTTACCTAGGTTCCTAGAAAAAAAAATTGGAATTGCTTTTTTTCTGCTGCCTTCTTTAGGGCTCTATCATAACAAGGACTGCTCAAAAAAAAAATTATAAAATTATAAAAAAGACCCATACAAGGAATCACCTCTCAAATTCTTTCCAAACTATTCATTTACAACCTGTATATGTGACATAGGCACCTACGTTGATTACTCACTTATGTTAGTAGTTAGTATTGTTGATACTATATATGTTGTTTTCTTGACCAATCCTATACATCAAATTGTCAAAAAGGATCAATAAATGAAAATGAATATGGCAAGTATGATAAAATTTTATTAGCTCTTAACTACAAAGTTCATAACATCAAAATTTACAATATGTTTCAACATTCATCCGCTGAATATACAGGGTGTGGCGTAATGAATGGATAATATGGAGCCTGGGGGTAGAGGACTCTATGGCGGTTCAGAAAAATATATTTTACGTTTAGTAAAAGTGCCTTGGTTTTCGAGATATTCGAGATTTTCGAAAATTCAAGAGAATTACACACTTCGCCACTCGTTTTGCTGGCAAGACTACAAATGAGGGAATTTTTTCAAACTGTTTTTTGGATAGTATTCCTGGATAGATGATCTATCGAATGTAATTCATTATTTTTGAGGCGCATGAATAGTTCTTCATGAAAAAAAGATCTAACTCAACTTTTCCGTTTTGCTAATTTTTTTTCATAAGTTCAACCCAGCGCGGTGTAAAAAATAATATGGTTACCTGAGAGCCAATGCAAGAAAAAACATGCCAGTTTCATTGAGATTCCGAAATGGTATAACTCTCTGTATTCTCAGCATTAAATACATAATAAATTCCTATTACAATCAGTTGAGGCCTAGTTTAATGTGAACAGTGTTTCTAAAATTTTTATTATCTAAACTGGGAAATGCAAACAGAATGAAGCAATCGTCTATAAAAAGGTATTGAGCATTTACTGAAGCTCATGGTGGCCTCTTAGAGAATCTTTTGTGATATTTAATTCAATGAAACGATACTCATTTTGAAATTGTTGATATCCATGCAATATAAAGCTATGATTCATTAAAAAATGTAGACTATATAGAGCATGTATCAGAACTCATGGTGGCCAATTTAAGCATCATTTGTGATTTGTGAAACTTTATTCAATGAAAGGATATTTTAAAATTGTTATTTTTTCTCGTTTTCTTTTATTATTGAACCCCAACGTTGTGAAATCAATATTTTCAAGTTATGCAATAAATTTCAGCATTTTTGTAACAAGGGTCTTGACTCAATGTAATGAAAATTACCTAATTTTCAGCTTTTTTTCTTAATTACATAAGTGCTGAAATTCACTTCGTTACTTGAAATTCGCTTAACAACTATCAACTTTATAACTATAGGGCTTAATAATGAAAGAATACGAGGGAAAAAAACCAATTTTAAAATATTGTTTAATTGAATCGAGTTTTACAAAAAGTGTTCAAAGTGTGAATCAGGAGCTGTACTAGATGCTCTACAACTTCTTATGAATAATTGCTTTATTCTGCTTGCAAGTCTCATTTCAGTTGCTAAAAATTAAAGAAAAAGGTTCACGTCAAACTCTGATGCCTTGACTCATTTTAATAGAAATTTATTTTGTATTTAATGCTGAAAATAGAGTGAGTTATACCATTTCAGAATCTCAGTGAAACAGGCATGTTTTCTCTTGCTTTGGCACTCAGGTAACTTTATTATTTTTCACACCAGGCTGGGTTGAACTTAGGAAAAAAAATAAACAAAACGGAAAATTTGAGTTAATTCTTTTATTCATGAAAAACTATTTATGCGCCTCAAAAATAATAATTTACATTTGATAGCGCATCTATCCAGGAATACTATCCAAAAAACAGTTGGAAAAAATTCCTTCATTTGGAGTCTTGCCTGCAAAAAGAGTGGCGAAGGGTGTGATTTTCTTGAATTTTCGAAAATCTCGAATATCTCGAAAACCAAGGCACTTTTACTAAACGTAAAATATATTTTTCTGAACCGCCATAGAGTCCTCTACCTGCAGGCTCCATATTATCCATTCATTACGCCACACCCTGTATATCAATATCTTAATTGTCATTCAAATATTCATAAATAAAGCTCATCAGACACAAATTGAGGAAAATTCGAATGTAGAAGGAAAAATAAATACAGTGTCCTAAAAAATGGAGTGTTAACGACTCAGAATCAGAGCTAATGATGTCCAACAATTATCTGTTAAAAAATAAGTCTTAATATTATCAAAATAAATATATATTATCATAATAGCCATGGCAGAAATACGACCAAGGTTACACATCAAAACTGTCGAATAAGACAACTGATAAATTACCCCGGTATTTCAGATCCGGATTTCAACATTCGTACTGACATTTCGAACAAAAACCACACATTTTAATCAGGTCGTAACCTAGTCAACAAACTTTATGAACAAACTGATTTGATTTATTATTACAATACAACAGGTATGTGGTAAGTACCATATTTATTATCCAATATTTTCAGTTCATTTTTCACACAACGGTGTTGGTTCTAACAGGCGAAGGCTTATGTGAGAAATATACGAGAGTATTTATCGCTCAACAGATCTTAAGTGGATGAATAATGAGGAGAGTTAATAGAATTGGCCCAACGTTAATCAGTTCGTTCTGTTTATTAGTTCACTTTATGTTTTTTGAGCCTATGTCATAAATGGAATAACAATTTAGAGGCATATTCATGCAGAAACTATTCGAATGGGATTATTGGGAAGAACTGTGGTATGCTAGTTGCTCCAAAGGAAAACTTATTATTCCATTAGTAAAGCCCAAAATCCATAGGTATATGTAATTCTAAAGTCATAGACTGTTAGTCTTGTAAGTAGTAACTGTAATTTAATGCTATATAATTGACTATCCACCACCTATCGGTTTAGATCATAAAATTCATAATTAGAAAAGCAGTTCTACTGTCACAACAATATATTAATAATTAGAATATAAATTTCCAGTTATGTGTTTTGTTCTCTCATCACAGTAGTACCAAGAGATGACTTTTTGCAGTTCTAGAAGTTCCGAATACTTGTATTTAATTTTAGAATTCTTTCATACTTTCTAATTCAATTTAAAATTTCCAATATAATATTTCATTTGAGGACTGACTCGTTGTTGGGAAAAATGTTTGGTCGTTTTAATATTTTTCTTTTGGTCTAATTGTGTGGGAATGAAAATCACATCTGTTATATGCAGGGTGATTGACAGCGAAATTTTGTGGTGATAATTTGCATGTAGGAATTCTCGACAATGATCTTTCTCTGAAATATTTTCCAACTTCCGGTTATACCAGGCACAGCTTAAGATTTCCTTATTTCAAATGGCCCATCTTTTCATAGTCAGATTCGATGGTAATTTCCACACTATCTATACTTTGGGAAAAACTTATGATTTATTGGAATTCTACTGAGGATATTTTTCCCAAAAAAATCTTTACTATTTTCAATTCTTCCATTATGAAGTATCATAACACTGTTTGCTATTTAGACCTATAATGTACAAAGTGTTTTTGAGGAGATCATCAGTTTGGATAAATCGAATTAATCAATTGAGAAATTGCAACCTACATTTCTAATCGTTTCAGTCGATTCTACTTAAATTAAGAGGAGGGGTCACCTAAACAAATCAAATCAAATCTTTCAGAGTTATCAAGGAAAACTTGAAATAAAGGAAAAATAAAGAAAAAACTGTCTGATTACTCTTTGACTTCCAGAAATTCTATGTTTCGATAAATATTCTTCCTGGGTTGTTTATGAATTCTCAACAATCCTAAGAAATATTTATATTCAGATATAATTCATGAACAGTCAAAATTATTTATGGGATATAGAATTTTTTTAGCGCCTGTTAGAATCGAGTATTGACTTCAGCCAAAGAGTTCATACTCTTTGAAAATTGGAACATTCACGAGTCTCATGTGCTCGCTGTAAATATTAAATTTCAGTACTGAATTCACGACTGATTTTAGCATAATGGCAAGCGGCCCTAAAGCTGAGCATTAAGTGCAAGTACAGAACATCAACCTTTAAAAAGCCATAGCCTACTTGACGTCAAAATTTGAACGCACGTTACATTCAGTGTACGGACAACTACAATTATGGATTTAATTAATACTCATTCTCGGATTGTCTTCGTGTGATGTCAATCTATCTAAATGGTCAATTAGTGACTCGTATCACGTATTCAATATCAATAGTCTGAGGCGGATGTCCATTTATGAAGTCAGGCATAATAACGAAGTGAAGATTGAAACGAAAATGTCGTTTAAATGAAGATGTTACTCTTGATATTTATAGTTCAAGGGCATTCTCAATTCGTTTCCAGTAAAATGTTCCTTCGTCATGTGATATTGATATTGGCCAACAATGAAAATTCAAGGACCGTATGGCGAGCCAATTCACGAGTTTTGGAGGGTTATTGCAAAAAATACGGCCAACAGATGATTTTTGAGATGCAGAGATGATATTCTTCACAGTGCAACTGGAGTACAAGTTATATACTAATAATTAATTATTTTTTCTTTAGTTATAATTCAGTCTTGTCACCCTGTATATTCTTTAGAGTCAAGGGGAAGTAATGCCGAAATAAAGGAAATATAGAAAATGATGGCCTTTGTTTATCCCTATCCCGATTTTATTTGAAAAGCCATGCATATTTTCAGACATCGTTTGGAAACAATATAATGTCCTCCGACTCAAATTAATCATTTTAAAACTGGAGGGGAAGCTTTGGAAAGTATGCCGATGAAGTGACTCGAAGATTTCGTGTGTAGTCTTGATATTCAAGAATTTACGCAATAAAAAGTTATCAACCACAATATCAATTTTCATACATCTCCACATAGTTTTCTGAACGCCATCGGTACATCTATATTTCCAGAAACTCAAATCAATAAAAATAGTTTCACATCACATAAATTACCAATCATAGATGTCGAAAAACCACAACACGATCAGTTACATCTCCCACAAACATTTGCGATATTCCTTTTCAATTTTGGAGGGTATTCTTAGAATAGATGTGTTATTTTGTGGTTTACCCATACACACCATAGCCAGGCGATTTACGACTTGAGCAGAACCGTAGATACTAACGATAGTTTAAAAAAATTCATCAAGTATAGGCTATGAAATTTTGTGAACATAGACGTTGAGAAAGATGATGCTCCTCAGATTTGGACGTCGAGAAGGTTATGGAATTTTGACCAATGATACTCTATGATCTCGCAAACTTTTGACGCTAATGGAACAATCCAAACCAACCGATATTTCAGCACATTTTGGAAATAATATGTGTTGGTGTTGGTATGGAAGCAAATTATAGATTACAAGTCCCAAGTTCCTTTTGAGTGCTCATCACGAATTTTACAGTTCCAGGTGAATCGGAAATATACCTAGAAATGTTATTGTTGTCTCAGTCTCATATACGAAACACCAAATGTACACGAAGAATAGAAGTACCTAGATCTCACCATAGATCATATCTTTGTTAGCATTTCATCAAGAAGAATACTTGGGTGATATAGATAAGAAAAAATAAACGTTCGCTAAATCGAATTCTTGCCTACATAGAATATCAATGAGTCTATCAAGTTGTCATTTTCATGGGCATTTATTATTTTTCAGTTTGTAACTTTAGAATCTGGTCCGATTTCAGTATCTTCTTCATATGGTTTTTCTTGATTTCCTATCATAATGCTTCAATGTCTCTCTGACCGAAAAATCCCAAGTGTAAAGGTTATACCGTTATTCCGTGCCTTTTCAAGTTCAGCATGACGTCGACCTCATGATCCATCAACTTTTTCGCCGTGATCTGTCACACCTACCGTGAAACAATGGAGAATTGATTTTCCTGTTTATTTTAAATTTCGGTAAAAATCTGAAACCTCTCATCTCTGATAAAGATAGCTACATCCGCATTCCCTTTGCATTGTCTCAAAATCTTATTAATTAACCTTGTTGCTTCAATAGAGCGTAGATGGGCATGAAAATTTCATAAAAGTTTTGAACATTATAAATATGATATTGTTCGGGAACTGCGACGGTAATTATTCTTGTCTCTTAATAGATGTCGTTTCTAGGCAATTAAGGTTATTGGTGAAAGAAGGTTAGCTTGATTGAGCCGAGTCGCACAAAATTTCTTCAAGAAGAGGAATGATCTTTTATTCTCAGTAGATTCGTAATGATTCAATGAGGAAAAAATTTTTGGGTGGGCTTTTTATACCCCTTGTAATAATAGTAGAACACCATCAAAATTTTTTTGATTGCCTTCTCACTCTCATAGAATATCTGCTCAATTTCATTTCGCTCTCAAAGGAAAAACTTAAACAATGCTTTTCAGAAGGCTGTATCTAAGCAGAGGCTGCTCAAGAAAATTGTATATGAAAGACCCAAAAATTTTTTGCAACTTTTTATTTACACCTTATATATCTAGGTTAGACACTTGTCTATCGATTCTTCGCTACTAATGGAATTTGTACTAAAACATCACAATTATTTTACAAGAACAAAATATATCTTTCCTTACAAGTAAATCTTCACCTTCCTGTTGTAATATATGTTATCTAGATACGATGATATTGATAGTTGTCACCATATAGAGGACAGTTAATAAATGTCTAAAGTTCCTATCTATTTATTATCACAAAATGGCCTCGGTATTACAAAGTCAATAATTGTCCTTGAAGAATAAAAGAAGGAATATGCCCAAAAAAAGGAAGTAATTACCTGAAAGATATTAAAAAAATGACAGGATGAAGTTCATTGTGAAGAATCCATTGCTGCTACACAAGATTCAATTAAATTACTGGAAAATAATGAAGCTGAGAAGAATGAGAATTTCCAGGCAAATATGGAGAAAGTGATAACATTCATGGAAAAAATTTTCACATGTTAAGGTTCGGAGGATATTCCAGACTATCAAATGATATAAATAGATTTCCTTTCTCAAGAAGTAATCCATATTGTGAAGTTGGTTCGAAATATTGAAGTGAATGAAGCTAGAGTAAGGAAATTTTGGATGGTGTTGAAAAAAATTTCAAAGACAAAGAGAATGATCGCATTATAACTAGTCGATCATATAGTCGTTGAAAAGAACCAAGTCAGTCATTCATATATTATATTACCAGGAAATAACAAAACATTTAATAACATATTATATTTCGAATGTGGAAATTTGAACGAAGAAAAATTCTATGTTGGTTTGCTCGGATTAAGAGAAACTCCTCAAGTAGATGGAATATCTCCCGCTCAAATTTTATATGGTTCGTATCATCAAAAGAAATGGAAAACCTCTTCACTAAATAAAAAAAGGAAAAGGATGCTGATGAGAGAGATGATGGCTCATGAGAGACTTAGGGGAGATGTTGTATAAGTTATCTAGTTACGATGATATTGATAGTTGTCATAATATAGAGGAATAGTTAATAAATGTCTTATAACTTCCTATCTATTTATTATCATAACTCTTCCCAAGAAAGTTTTTTTACAAAATTAGCACGAAGGATCCAAACTATGCAAACTCTACTTAGGATATCCCATTAACTATTTCAAAGATATCAAGAAGTATATTCCATGAAAACTTGCATCTAAACCCAAAAATCTTCTCCAATTCTCGATGAAAACGAACAACACATTAACTATCTAGTTACAGAAATCGACAGCAGGTAGCGTATAGCTCTGGTAAAATTCCCAATTCCCTATGCATGTTTGTCGTTGCTGTTGATTTCCTTCCGAGCCGAAAATCGTAGCCATTAATGCTTTCCAGAGAGATCATAATTGGTTAGATCTAGTCGAAAATCAATTAAAACAAATCAGGTGGTATTTTTTCTCATCACCGCATATAGAACAGATTTGCAAAGAGATATTCAATACTCCGGAGAACCAGATCCTTCTTCTTCTAACAATTACGCAGACATCCGTCCTCCATGTTTGTACTACTGCTCTCCACAATAAAATATACGGTTTCTTGTCGCGATCGGATGTTATCACCGACTGCAATCCAAGGCAACGACGTGCCTGGAGCATTCTAAAATAAATACTTGCTTGTTTTTAAATCGACGAACAGCAGGGTCGAAGTACTCTTTCCAGTTCGCATAGAGCGTCGAACTGAACTGAGATTGCGTTTCTTTCAGTCAAATTTGAATCTGCACACCGCACAGTGGAGTAAAGTTATTATCTAGCCGGCCAAAAATCAGTTTCCAAAAATGCATCAGAAATGGGAAAATTGCACCGAATGGTTAATTAGAATAGTGGGTGATTCGAATCAATGGCGTAAATCGTTTTTCCCTGATCATCAATTAGCGAAAAAATTTGTTTGAACTTGTCGGTTGCATTACATTAGTTTTTTAACGCATCAAAAATATCTCTTTCAATGCATAGTTCCGTGCTTCCTGTGTTACCTCTCCAACTTTTATAAGACCATCTCATTATGGATTATGAGAGACCAGGTATGCATCTATGTAATAGCGTTATGTTATTCATTAAAATAGAGGATGCAGCAATAAAAAAAATTAATATATGGTTCTCTTTATTTTATGCTTCTTGATATTGTGAATTTCAACATTCGATGAGACATTTGTTATACTTCCTGATGACTCCCGATAACTATTTTAACATGATTGGTTGTTCAAGTTATGTAGTAGATAGATTTTCAATCAATAGCCGCCAATAACCGCCACTTTGGAAAATATTGATTTTTCTTCTTCAGCTAATCTAAATGAGGAATCAAGGAATTTCAAAATGAGGTCGGAAAATAGATTCTATATATGGAGCTATTTTCATTAGTCAAAGACAAAATGTCATTTTAGGACCATCTGGAGTGACCACCATTATGAAACAAAACCTCTTCAACCTTTGGGATAGCCAGCAGTTGACCAGTTTCGACAAGAATTTGAAATTTTTGGAAAATTGTCTAGTAAATCGAGATAATTATTCCGAAGAGCAGCAGAAGAATATTAAACATTATGTAAAACATTTCAGTCTTTATCGAATAAATTTTGCTCGAAAATTTTCAAGAGAATCTTGTTACATCGATATCTTACTTCCAATCCGCTTCTCATCTGACATGAGGCCAATACCGAAGAAAAAAAGCAAGCCATTTTTGGTTTAAATCATCCAATCAAATAACTCCTCAGAGTCTTCTCTATTCGGACAGTTATGCAAGTTGTGAATAATCAGACGACTAAGAAGAAATAAATCAATTTCACATCAGGTGAATGATTGAGTTTGCCTTTTTCTTATTATAAATCGTAAATAAATTGAATTTGAGGTGAATTATCGTATCTATTATCTCACTCATTGTTTATTATTCGCAAGATTGATACCAGAGGTCCTAGATTTTTTATGATATTTTTTTCGTAATCAACAGACTTGAACCAACAGAAAATGGTTTTTAAATATTTTTGGCCGACTAGACTTGTCATTTACCCCTCTGTGCACCGTTTCTAATCTTCTTCAACTACATATCACCACAATATGTGAATTAGATTGGTTCCTGTCTTAAATCTTCGGAAAGCTGATCAATCAGCGATGTATGCATTGATTTACCAGGTCCTTGGTATGTTTTTTAATGAAATCCAACTGCATAGTGACACTGAAGACTTCAAGGAAATCTTACGCCATATACAGGGTGAGTTTTGACTCGCACAAATATTTTAACAGTAGATTCTTGAGGTCAAAAGAAACATTTTTCCCGATTCAATTCTGATAAAAAGATATAGCCATTTTAAGTTTTCATAATGAGCTGTAGATACCACCCCTGGAAAAATAAAATTTCTTTCAGAATAATTAGCAAAATCGGTGACACTACACATCTAATGACCTTTTGAAAAAAGTTGCATTCGTTAGTGGTCATAATGAAAAATGTAGAAGACGTGGGCGATATCTTGGGTTCGAAAAAGATTAATCAAATGAATGAAAAACTATATCCTGAAAGCCATTTCATTCGATAAAACCGTTTATGAGCTACAACTAAAAATAAAATCTTTTATGGATTTTAACAGCCTCTGTCTTTTAAACCGAGTCTATTCTAAAAAAATGGTGAAGGAAAAAAGTCATTTTTTTACCGCAAGAATCTACTGTTGAATTATTTGTACCAGTCGATGACTCACCCTGTTACCTGTTACCCCTATTTCAATATAGAGCATTACAATTTATAACATCAAACAATAATTATAACATGTGTATGAGATACAGTTTTAGCACAGGTTAGCGCACTGCGAGAATTGATCCTTCCCTCGAAGAAAAATAAAATCCAGGAAGTCTTCTCCTAGTTAACAATAAATTTTATCTGCAATAAAAAAAAAAAACGAAAACATCTAGAAAAATTAAGTTTTATATGTCAGATTGACCTAAAATTCACAACCCAATCCAAAAAAGATTCGGAAACTGCATGAATAGCCCTAAAACCATCCTGAAATTTATAAATGGGACAATGATCAACCAGGTCATTGGTTTCTTCTGGTTCACCGCATTCACAACTAAGTCTTTCAACTGACCGTGATCTTTCCTTATCCGATTCGGAATACAACATATTTTCCTGGGAAGATCAAAACCAGGAACTATATTAGAGGGATCATTGACTAATTCTTGGTTGAAAATAGTGGACGTATTCCATTGATACTGCCAAATATCAATTGGACTTGGACCATAAAGGTTTACGCGACTTCAGTCTGGGAATCGTATTTTGTGGAATATAGGACAGAATTGGAAATGATTCGGGAAATAGTGGGATTTATTCCAAGAATTTATAACTGCACTCGGTCTACGAATATGGGGCGGTACAATGTTCGAAAGAACTGGTAAGCATTGAATAGGTGAAAATCTAATAATTCTCATAGAAAGATTTACCTGTGCATCAATTTTTTGCACATGAGCGCTATTAACCCAGACAGGGCAACAATAGTCAGCAGCCGAAAAAACCAAAGCTAGGACTGCCGTTCGAAAAGTACAATCATTTCAAGCCATATTCTGTTTCAAATAAAGCGATACACAGGAGAAATCATATTCTGGAGAAAACATCATATTCACTAATAATTCCATCTGATACACATAGCACGAAATTATCTGATGCATATTCAATTATTTCTGTGTTCTCACGACTTCTGACATGAGAATATACAATCAGTTCAACGGAAGTCAGCGTGATTCTGAAGAAAACTGGTTCACAATTCTGCGTATTAACCGTACGGAAATATAATACGGATTGTTGTGTTCACTGAAATAGAGATCACCCGAATTAATAAGTATCTCTTTTCGTTTCTATCACAGTTGAATGTTCAATAGTGCCAATTTGATGTTTTGCAATACAATTGCAGAATCTTGAAATTGCCACAATGTCAAAAAATCAAGTTGAAGAAACTGTTTCTTTTGGGTATTGCACTTACAAGGTCGCTGAGTTCATTCCAAAAGCTTATCATCAGAAATAATTCAAAACAGTTTAGAGATTGAACTCATATTTGACGAAAGTTACAAGTATGCCAAACCATATGATATGACAGATACAGACCAAGATTTCAACTGATATCCTAAATAGAGTTATAAACTTTCGTTTGAATGTCAATGTCACGACCTTTTATAACGAAACCGAAGGAAATAATTTGGAATATGTGATGAAGCACGTCAGTTTCCACAATTGGAAGAGAAAGTTCTTATTATCATATTATCCTCGATAAACATTGAAATACGGTCTTGAAGTAACAATATGCGAGATATAATACGATCTTTCCTTTTATTGATTGATCTGTACGTATATATTAACAATAGTATTTTCTGCTGAAAAAATTAACAACAATTATATATAGTCCATTCAAGAATGATTGACATCTCGAGTGGCTATGGAAAATCGAATTTAAGTTGGTAATAGTCACAGAGTTAAGATTTTGTGTTGCGGAATTCAGGTTGGCATTGTGATTAAACATTGATCTATAGACCTTCTATATGTGAATCTATGCACTGACCAATAATAATTTGAATTTTGTACTGCTGTTTATGTTCTCAATTTAATCGCACAGATTGAAAACATAATTGTTTCAATTTTGAAAGCGGATTAATATGCTCTGAATTTGATTATTTCTTATTTTCAAATATTTTTCTAGGTTATATTTATATATACAAGTTCTGTGATTGAAACTACAGACAGTATTGAAGATCTTTTATGATCAGATATTAAGCTGCGTCTGGACTTTCACTGCCTACTGGGATGTCAATCATTTTTGAATGGACTATACTTAATTTAAACTCTATCCACCCAGAAGAACAATGTGGAACCTTCTTGGTTTTATATTTAAGAAATTTTGTTCCATCATAACGATGTAACCGAATACAAAGTAATGCAACAGCTGTTCTATAGGAGACTTGATGAAATATGATATGTTGCAGCTTTTCAATATGGTCAGTGTTGGCCATAACGTGAAGAACCGTGTGGTGCATATAATATTCTGTAATGACCATATGTCGTCAAAACAAAGATGCTTACAACAGGATGAATATTTAAAAATCTTAAGGTAACTCTGCTATTCACTGGAAATCGTCAAGAGCAAAAAAAGGAAAAATACTATTTCTAAGAGTTTTTTATGATTTTTGAATTGTTAAATTTGTGTCATATGACATAGGTATTGCAAGAATTATTCAAGACACTTGTACCTTAAAATAAAATGAAGATGAAAGGATTTCATCAAGCTCAAAAATTAACGGCATTTTCAAATTCTGGAAAAAGCACCTCCCCAATATTATTATATTAACATTAATTAACCGACAGCATAGTTAAAATAAGTCGATAGAATTAAGTGAAAAAAACGCCAGGTTGTGCTCCTAATGAAAGTTCTTCCGTGAAATTTCCTCTATGAAGGAACATGGCCAGATGAGTATACATATGTACTTTATTCAAGCAGATTTTCAAATGAGCAGTGAATTAGGTTTAAGGATTAAATGTTGAGTAACCTTTTGCCCCCGTTTGCTTTGTTCGAAGAGTAAGTGTCGACATCTTCTGGCGCCGTTTGAGATTGAGTAACACGAATTCCTATCTGTGAGCTCACACGTTTCGCATCAGGAAATGAGAATTCGATGTCAAAAGACAGCATTTGACAACTGTGGGTAGATATTGTTGTTGTTGTTAATGTTATGTAACTTGATCAATCGAGGAATATATTCAATCTTACCAATCCGATGACCTTACATAACGAAGTTTGTTTTATTGGTTCTTCCTCACCTGAAAAAATAAGTAAATAAGTCTTGATGGCAAAAAGAAAAAAACAAAAAAATGCATCGCGCTAAATGATGTCCTTGTACAGGGTATTCCAAATTGCTTGATTTTGGCTGTTTCAGGTATTTCTATACTAAATGAGTAAAAACGTAGGAATACGACACCATATTCATATTTTTTTGAAATCTTTTGTACTTAGGGTTAAAAAACAACCAATTCGTTGTTTTAAATACGAATGCATACTTTTTTGATCTCATCATAAAAAAAATGAGCTTTTCAAAAATATATAAATGTCGATATACATATTACATACATCCCCAAGGCAAAATCAGCATAAAAGTGAAATAATCACCAACTGCTGAGTCCCACAAACATTATTTTATGAATGAAGTTGATTTAGATTATCAATACATTGTAATAGTAAAGGTTATAGAATGAGATGAATTTCCATAAATTTTTTGCTCTAGATTATTTCCAAAAAGAAGCATTGCCATAGATATACTTAGTCAAACAGTTCATTGGAACACAAGGTCCTATTGCCTGGCCAGAAAAATCATCAGACCTCAATCGTTTGGATTTTTTCATATAGGGATATGTGGAAAATAATTTCTTCACTGATAAATAGGGTTGATTTAGATCAGGCAGTCAGGAACGCCATCTGAGACATTAACCCCGTTATGCTGTTGAATACAGTTTGTTCTTTCAACGTTTTCACGAATCTAGTCTGAAAACAGCCAAAATCAAGCAATTTGGGATACCCAGTACAGTACAACATTTTACAAAAATGGTCAATTTTCATTTCATGTAGGAGCTGGAGGGTAGTTGAGATTTTTAAATGGTAACCCTAAGTTTTGTATCAGATTTGCATAGAACTTTTGTTACTGAGGATGAATAGGTTGAAGTTATCAAACTTGAATTTTTATTTAGGTTTGAGTAAGGTTTTTGAAGTGAATGCAGAACATGTCTTTGTAGGGTGATAATTAATGAAAAATGAAAAATTATATCAAATATGTGTCACAATTTATTCCTATAAAAAAATAGTTTCAGAAAAACCCAATAAATGACCAAATCATCTTCAGCAAGAAAAGGGTATCCCTTCAGAGTGCAAAAATTTAGTGTTGCCATTCAAAGAATAATGCTTAGCTCAATGTAGATGTAGATAATGTTCATCCAAATTCCAAAAATAATGTGATTCAAATTTATGCATATGAAAAAGAGAGGTCCATTACAAAATTGTTTCAAAGATAATGCTTGTGTACGCACACTAGTGAGTACCTTTTCAACCAAGGCTTCCATCATTTCATAAGGAATGGTGCCACCCCCAGTTTAGGGAAAAATATATCAGTTATACACTAGTTACTCATGAGTGCTAAGTAAAGATACCTTGCTATGAAGCAATAAATGTGAAATCTTTTACGAGGAATTCCAAAAAACTGTTCTCTCGACAACCGCTGTTTTCAGTAATCAAATAGAAACAATTGCCATATACAATTCATACATCTCTGATGAAGTCCAATTTCGTTTTCGTTCCAAACCAACAACTGAAAAACATGTAGAATACGATTCAATACATAAAATATCCTCATAAAAACACCATTATATGCGATGAGACCATCCGTACTTCTATTTTTCATAAGAAACATCCGAAGGAGAGGCCACCGTTGGATGGTGAATAAAAACGACATATCTTTCACCTTCCACAACTCTATATTAGACCACAAGATATCCACACCTCATTCTCGGCCAGCGTTACTTCTTCATACAGTAACAGTTAGCGTAGTCTCCTCTAACTGTATAAGGTATAATATATTAGAAGAGGCATTTTGAATGTCTTCTTTCTTGGGAAACGTATGTCAATGTTTTGAGCGGGCTTGGGTTGCAAGGTCAGCGCATCTCGAATAGAAGGACGAGGCTAACGAAGACATTTATCATTAGATCCATGTTACGGTAGGATGGGGCATACCTTCCTTACAACGAGCATCCAACTCGTTTTTTTAGATAGTTGAGAACGTTCGTAAAGGAACTCCAATATATCTAGTGAAACATATTTTTTCTCCCATATGTCATTGTGTATTTAAGCAGCTGGTTATTCGAAAAAGAGTCGATAATTCAAGGTGTAATGTATTGTACCAGCTTTCTATTTCAATTCCAAAAGAAAGAAGAAGAAAATCTATTCAATGATATTGATGGAATTCCATAATTGAACTCAAGAGATTTGATCGTGTGACGTGTTTTATGATCGTTTATGAACTACACGTTTGTTTCGATTAAAAAACAGCATTTTGAGGTTGGCTAAAATAAAACTTGGCCGACACAGGGTGTTTTTTAGGTGCGTCTTTTCTTTGAGCGACGTTAAAACTCGTCAAAATAAACCATTTCAACATAAACCACCATTATTAAATATCAAAGATGGCGGAGTTATCAACCCTCGAAGTTCAATGCGATTTCATTGAATTTAAAGTGTTGGACTGTGGAAGGCAGTGAAAGAAAACAGAATACTGAACCGTCAACGTTTACAATAACTCAGTACATTCGAAAGTACTATAGTATATCCAAATCCAAGAGGCCAACGGTAAACATTGCAGCATGAAGTGATCACGCGTCAAGAACGTGATAACGCAGAGGTGTACTAATAAATTGAATTCCGAGAGCGTTATATTTTAAAACTTTGTGAGTGTTCCAGTTCCAGTGAAAAATGTGTATGCTTATCTACGAGTCTGAGTAATGAACAATTAATCTAAAGTTCCCACTTTAATAAATACTATGTATATAAATGTGTAACAATATTTTTTTTTTAAAAGTGACTACCCCGTAGTGTCGTCAGAAGATGCAGAACTTTCCTCTAAGTTGAAGATGACTGGTGTTATATCATCCATAATATTATCCAGTTTCCACATGTCTACCTCAACTTTTTGTTTGACATGTTTCACGCACTTTCTCCATCTTTCGGAAGTAACCCGTGAGAGAGCCTCTTGAAAAAGATTTTGGACGTCAGCCATTTTAAATGTGGTGTTTTTATCTGCCACAAAATTCTTGACATCGGCCCAAATCAATTCAATAGGGTTCAGTTCGCAGTGGTAGGGCGGTAATCTAAGTACAGTAATATTTTGGGCCTTTGCGGTTTCATCCACAATGTATTTTTCAAAGTTTTCTTTGTTCTGCCTGACTATCTGCAACTATTGCGCTTTTATGAGGTCAGGGGTGAAATCAATATTTTTCTCCCTCAACCATTGTTGGATATCACTCTTTCTGAATTGTGAATTAGGAATTTTTTCCATTTTCCTTGAATGGTAAGGAGCATTATCTAAAACTACTATAGAATTTTCCTCCAATTTAGGAACTATATCCTCGACCACTTTTCGAAGGACTGACCATCCATTTCTTCATGGTAGTCACCAGTTTTTTTGGATTGGAAAGTCCAGAGTCCTCCAGTTAAAAAACCAGTGTCACTGCCAATATGACACACTATAATTCTTTGCCCTTTGCCTGGAAAAATATATTCACTTCATTTGAAAAAGAATGTTGAAATTGTTTTCCACCAAAAAGGTACTTACATCAAGTTTCAGAAAACTTTGATTGCTCGATCAACGATTTGGCATTCGATTTCCCGAAGGAAATCATTGAAACTTTCATATTCCCGAATATATTGGAGGAGTAGCAGTTGAGAATCATCAAATGGGCGTGTATAGATAATTATTTGGTGAAAGAATGATATTGCGAATGCTTATGACCAACTTATCGACTGAAAACTAATTGACGTTCATCCGTCACTCGATCGTTGATTCTCTGATCAAGCTTTATGAAACCAAAGGGTTAAACTCAAAATTCAAGACCTTCCCAGACGGATTTTTAATCCAGTAGATAATCCAGCAAGTAACGCTTGCCGAGAAGATGTAACTGTTTCATCGGTCCACACTTTGGATTTAGTATGACCGGTATTTACCCAAGTTTCATCCAAGCAGTAAATCTTCCTGTTATCATCACGGAAGGTCCTAATTTTCGTGAGATAGTTTCTTCTCCAACATTTAATGTCGTCACGGTTCATTAAAAAACTGTTGCGTTGGCGACGTCCATATTTGAAATTAAGTTTTTTCAATATTATAGAGAAGGTACTCTTCTTAAAATTTGGCAAGTTCGAGTCTTCATTAACTATTTTTAATACTTTCTCTATAGTCGGGTGTTCATTTCTGAAGAAAAACTCGTGAACTTTTCGCCGTATTACATTTTTATCGAAATCTGATAAGGACTCCCATTTGGTGGTCCGATTTTGATTTGTTGCCGGCTGTGATAGAACACCGGAATTTATGTATTCGGAAATAATTCTCCTAACACTTCGAGCTCCAATGCCAAGTCTCTCAGCAACTCGGAGTTCTACGTCCTTTAAACACATTCCTGCATTTTGAATAGTCTCAATTTTATAAGTATTCAAAATCATATCTTTTATCTCGGCACTGAAGTGTCGTTTCAGACGTCTCTTTTTTGGAGGACTTAAGTCAACACGCGATTCCTCAGCAGTATCAGTACTTGACATTATCTTAAATGCTTGTAACTTGAATAACTTGCTACAACTATAAACCAATTTACGAAAGAAAAAGCAATGAATGATCTCTGCAGTTCTGCACAACAATTCGCATACAATCAATGAATCAAACGTAATGCGGTACTGCATTACTCCCACCTGCAAACATGGCGTTCCTGAAGCTTTGACCAATAAGAGGAGTACCTTAAATAAGATCACGCGCTGGTCAGTTTGTTTACGCTGGCCTCTCGGATTTGGATAGACTATAGGTATAGGTATAAACATTGTTCGGGGTTATTTAAAAAAACTTTCGTATTTTACGAGGTAAAGTACAAAGAGTGTTAGGTAAGACTACTCGGACAATCTTGAATATCTATACCTTTTCATTTTTTTCATACTTCTGTCAGTGAGTAAAACGTATCGAAATGAACCACTTTTAATGATTCAGTGGTAGCTGTACTCAGGAATTCAAATAACCTCACATACAAAACTTCGTTATTCAATGAAACTGCATTACCTGAATTATCCTTGAAGAAGAGCGGCCCAATAATTCCTTCAATCCCAAATGTACACCAAGTTAGGACACGTTTTATATTAATTAATTTCTTAAGTCGAAAATGATTTCACTAGTGCTATTCAACAATCAAGACGCGTTGTTGCATCTTGTTGCACTCTATGTATACTGACTCCTATATGTCATATATCGACCTGCCATGACTTAATCAATGTGAAATTATGTCAGTCAAAACAGTGCGCCTCTCATATTTTATGTTCTCATTGAGTCACCCTTTGATTCACATGAATATTTATAAATCGAAATTAAGATCTAATTTAAAACTAGTTTCAACCAAAGGACATTCCTTAGACTCCCAGAGCATATCAAATCTACTGATCTTCATCGAAAGAAATTAACAGAATTGAACGGAAATGTTGATGTTGAATCCACATTCTTCTACGTCTGGCACACACCACACCATAATGATCAACAAATAATGACCACTTTGGCATGGAGAAGCGAAATATCGATACTTTCGTACCTGTACTGTTTTTTTTTCGTTATTAGACTAATAACAGAATATCTTCTCTCATAAAGCAACTAATTAGCAAATATTTCTTTCACTGAAATTATAGTTGATCACGATTGTGTAGAAATAAACGTATCCCCAATATTTCACCGTGACCTTCCTCAGGATACGTATCAATTTGAAACGTTGTACCATTTAATCATGCTGGATTTAGGTTTGGATGTTAACAGTAACTTTCATTCCTTAAGTTTTCAGGCTGGATTTTTAAATTGCTGACAACTTTGATATAGGGTTACATTGAATTGGGATTATTCCTTTAAGACTGTCAGCTCTTTTCGATGATTTATATCAAGTTTCTCGATTCGAACTTTCAGTGGTCATAATAAATTGCCGTTTTGCTATCAGGATGTTGTCGAAGGAAATTTGGAACAGATTTCGAGTACATATATGAATGTGACAGCATTCATATTGCTGAGAAATATACCATGTTAAACGTACTAATATAAACCGAAAAAGGAACTGGTAATGATTGGATGATATACGAGTATGAAACAGATGCTTAAAATATACGAATTTCAACTTCACAACATAATTCCACCAGTCCAATACACAAAGATATTTCAGTAGAACTGACTCAAAGCGAGATCAAAATCAATGCTTCATTGATCTGTTCCTCATGGATAATTCAGTTATGAGAATCTGTATAATTCTTTCATCGAATTATTATCTGAAGGTGAGTAAAAAGTAGCGTATTTAATATTTTGTAGAAAATGGCACGAAGAGATTATTTGTATTGGAAACCACGCAACTTTTGACATTGAATTAAAGAGGTTCGTCCTGCACCCTCTACAAGTTCTAGAGGTAGAGGTAGATTTTATTAAATCTGACCTGAAACTGGGAATTTAATTATATTCCGACTTTAATCTCGGAATTTAGGAAGAAAGATGTTGTTGTTGAGAATGTTATTACGAATCGAAATACATGATACAATATATGTAGAGTGTTCCATTTGGAAAAATATCATTTTATGAAATATTTTGTTTTTGTCGAGAAGGCTACTACACCATTTCCAATTGTAATTTAGAAATGATCGATTGAAATTCAGATTAATCAAGTTTATTTCAGAAATCGTTAATTGTATTTCAGATAAGTCAATTTAATTTCAGATATGGTCATTTGAAATTCAGTTTAGTGACTTTTTTTTCAGAAAATATCGAATGTGATACAGATTAGTCAATTTGATTTCAGTAACCATGAATTGTAAATCAGAATTAATTATTTAAAATTCAGAAACAGTCATTTGTAATTCAGAATGTACGAAAGAGTACGATAATAAAAGTTCATGAATTTAATGGATTTCTTTCTGAAATACAATTGATATTTTCTGAAAATTCGGAAGAATACGATGATAAAATTCATGAATTTAATGGATTTCTTTCTGAATTACAATTGATATTATCTGAAAGACATTTGACGGTTTCTGAAATAAAAATGGTTAATCTGAATTACAATTGACGGTTTCTGAAATAAATGTGACAAAACCGAGGACAAAACTGAATTTCAAATCACTATTTCCCCATACTATTTCTGCTCAATTCCATTTCAGTAAATTTTCTGGTTTCTGATAAAAAATTAATAATTACTCTTACTAATAATTGACATCTTTAGTGAGCTGCTTCCAAGAATCCAAGCATTGGTTGTAAGAACAATGAATAATGAAAAATGATAATGACCCCTAAACAGTGGAGTGAATCATTTGGAATAACTTTATTCTGAAAATAAAGGGAATGAAATTTTGTTGCTTCATATTGAAAACAACGAGTAGTGTCCCCAACAAAAAACTCAGTTATATAATTTTATCTTAAACCGATTCGGAACAATTTCCAAATCAAACAAACTAAATATTCATCTTCAAGTTTGGTAATTACCATTTTTGTTGTTCAAAACAGCATCCATTATGCAGATTCATCGTTTGCATGTTCTACATCGAGATGAGAAGTATTGTCGAATATCATTTCCTCGTTGTCCCACTTAGTCAACAATTAATTTCGTCTATAAAAAGGAAAGTGCTAATAATTCAATCACTGGAAGCTCTGCTATTGTGAAGTACGCGATTTGAATAATTTAAATTTCATTCGTTGGGTTTTTTGCTTAGCCAAACATAAGGAGATATAGACATCAAACGATGACATCCTTCAGATCCAGAACCAGTATAAATTATGCTGATCATCTTTTGAATTTATGAGGGTACTTCACCCTAATAAAATTGGAAAGTGAATGCATGATAATATGAATATCAATTCAACCTTATTTGTTGGATCGTCCTAGACAAGGTTGAATACAAGACAAAGTTTAATACGTTTATCTATAAAACAATGTTAATGGTTTTTCATTACCATAACCATTAAAAAGAACGAGTTATAAATATCAGGAAAAAACATGACAGTTTCGAAGAAAGCTGAAATGGAAAGAGAGAACTACGTCATCTGATCGACGGAAATGAAGAGTGTTTCCGTAGGAAAAGTGAATTCCTCACTGGAATTGATATATGAAGTGATATATCAAAGAACATGTCCAACTAACATAAGCGATCGTACGGGGGGGGGATAATTATCCAACCCCCAGATCACTTGTCCCTTTTCAGATTTATTCATGAAATGATATCGAAACAAAATGTTCTAATAAAATTTCTGGAAACACAAGAAAGTTGTTCATTCAATTATCACCCCTCCAGAAAATCAGCCTTCATTACCGAACCACAGAAATTCAGGCTATGGCCCTCCTTTCACACCAAACCGTTTCATGAGTATATTCAAAAAAATATTTACTTCTGAATACTTATGTTGTGAATAATTTTCTTCTACGCCGTTAGATCTGGTCAGATTCTTAACCTAATACAGGGTTTCCTAGAATGCATAGATAAACCCGTGACATTTACTAGTGGAATTACTAGCCGCTCCGAATAAAATGTAAACAAATTTTTCCTTGCAGTATGATTTTTTTTTAAATGACCATTTCCGTCCTATACCAATTTGCGTTTTTGTGTACCGCGGTTCCCAATGAACTAAAACTGTCGACATGATTTTTTTATCGGCATGCAGATACAAAACCTTATTATAAATCTGTCGAGAAATCGTTTTGATGACTTAAAAAAGTACAAAATTAGCGAGGAAGTGTCACAAGTTGTTTTTACTAAAGCGTTATTATAAGGAGTAGTAAAAGTAGAAATTATTGAATCTCTAAAATTTTGTGTTTTACTCGAATCTTGTCCTGCGGCACACAAACAGCAATAAATATTTTTTCAGATAAGTAGTTGCCTATTGAGTTGAGGTATAATAGGTGTTTTGTTGTCAATTTTTAGTTGAAATGGTTGAACCTTCGATATTCTCTCGATTTATTTAGCATTAAAGTATTTTTTCTTCATATAAAGAACAAAGAAGGCTATTGCTTATTGGCAAGTTGATATGTTTTTATACGTCGGATTAAAAATATTCTGAATTTTCCGGCGTTACAAACAGTCGCGGATAAGAATAAGGTAACGATTTGAAATGAGAAAGTGTGATCAGGCACAAGCTTTCTGGAATATCCTGTATACAGGGTGAGAAAAAACACTTTTTTCCTTCACTTTTTTTTCCAAATCGGCTTGGTTTGAAAGATAAAGGGTGTTGAAACCCCATAAAAATTTTCTATGGTTTTATGGCTATCTAATGCATATTTGAATATTTTGTGAAATAAAAGTATTCTTCATATTTTCTCCTATAATGCGCCGTTTTCAAGTTATTCGATGTTCAAAAAAAAAAATAATTGTATAAAATGTTGTGAAAATTGGGTACTTTAATCGAATGCAACTTTTGAAAGATCCACAGTTGTGCATTGTAACAGATTTAGCTAGTTATTCTAAAGTTAGTTTTGTTTGTACAGCTCATTATGATAACTTAAAATGGCTATATCTTCTTATCAGGGCCGAATCGGAAAAAATGGTATCGAAAAAAGTGTTTCTTTTGACCTCAAGAACGTACCGTTCAAATATTTGTAAGAGTTAAAGACTCACCCTGTATATAAAAATAAGTTTTGCCAAAAATTTGAGTTATGAGTATTTCAAAGTCAGTATACAAGAATTAAGGGTTTATTTAACAGAATGTTTTAATTCAATAATAGGTTACGGTTATAGTGAAAACATTTCAGAACGAGATGCTGAAAAAGAAGAAATAAATTATTCACCCTAACGTATTAGAAAGAAGCAGTGCATTAATCAACCCCAACTGATATGTAGGCATCTCATTTTCAGCCTATTCGTAGTCATTCGCTAATGAAAGTGAAAATCACTTACCTGAACGGGAGGACAATATGACAATATAAAGTATAAACTAAGGAGGAAACAGTGTGTTATTATGTAATTATGATGCACATTCCTTGTTTCAACATGAATTATTCACATTTAGATTGTTCCACCTACAAGTAACCATTTCTGTCATTTCCATTCTGTTGAGATTTGCAATACAATATAGCACGATAAAAATCCGCACAGATATCTTGTAGGAGTCTATTTCATCATTTCTATTTTCAGGCGCCACATATCGGTTCATAAACTGAATAGATATTGTGATTGAGACCTGTTTTTGGATGGTAGGTAAGCTACATAAACTGACACAATGATTTTCTGAGCGATTCATAGGTGAATTTTCCAATGATCTGCCAGAATCTTCAATCAATACTGGTGAATACCTAATGTTCTGGGCTTGGCCCATTGTAGTCCATACCGAGTTATCAAATAAATAAATAAAAAAATGAGAAGAATAGAGAAAGTTGCTTGAAACGCTTGAAATTTTTTTCATCCATGTAAAAACTGATTCAAAGAGCGTCATTCGAATAGGGTCCTTGAAACATGAAATTTTGATGGTCAGCCAAACAAAACTGTGATATATTTCAGGACAATGTAAAACTTAAAATCAGAGGAAACATTTCCTTCGAACCTTCAACGATTTCACCAAAAATAATCGTATCGACTATTGAATTATAACCTATCTAAATTACTAGTGTACTGGGTCGCTTTTAAATTGAAGCGACGATTTGGGACCAAGAAAAAATATCCCCTTCACTAATTCGGTAGATACAATTGCAGATAAGTCGAATCGTGACTAAATTACCATAAAGCTGAGTATGCTACTCCGTTGGTTACTCATATTTTAAATAGGATCAATGTCGAACATTAATCATCGAGTCAAATAATATATTGTATACACAATTCTGATAGCTAACACAATAACTTCGAATAAAATTGCACTGCTTTGACTCATTACCGTTAGCCCAGATGAATCGCTCCGATGTTATTGTTGTTGAGTTGGACGAGCGAAGAAATAGAATCTATCTATTTAAACAGCATTAACCTGGATTAAGCTGAACTAAGCAACTTCCATTCTCCACTCAGATGATTACTGCATTTTTTTTAAATTTATAATGCCGTAGTTGGGTGAAACGAAAGATCTAAATGTTTGACGTTTGTACTACTACATCCTCGACTACATCCGAATTTTTTATAAAAACACGTTTAAACAATATATACCTAATAATGAAATATCTTCTCTATATTCAGTTGATTGCCAACGAATGAGTTGCCAACAATTTATTTCTGGTACGATTGAAATTTATTCTGGGAGGATTCTGCATTTCTTAATAAACTTTTTGGGGTTTTCACTCCCAATCTCTGAAACAAAATCAATTAAAAATGAAATAAACGATTTGCTTCTGCGTAAATTCTTGCACTAATTTGTCAGGAGCAAATCAACTAGAAAAAATTGTTGCCTGACAATGAACTGAAAATAAAGAACGTTGAAATTATAATTTTATGTTGCAACGTTTCGGAGTCTATATCAGACTCCTTCATCAGACGAAAAATCAATTTTCGCTTCGCTCGCGACTTCCTTCTACCATTTTTTCACCTATTCTATGTTCCAATTCCTTTTAGTATAAAGACTAGTAAGCCCGCAAATTCGCCTTTTCGGGCTGATTCGCTTTTTCGGGTTGATACGCCTTGTACGTGGCTCGGGCCTGCGGCCCTCGTAATTCGCCTCTGCCACGCCTCGGGCCTGCGGCCCTCGTGGTTCGACTCGGCCACAGCTCGGTCATTCGGTTCTCATAGTTTGCCACGGCCATAGCCCCCAAATGACCAATTCTCATTCCGTCTTACTTCTTTTTATACAATGGTTTTCTATTTTCAATATAAACTAAGTAATCAACTTTGAAGTTATAATCATTTCTATAGGTGCCTCCGATTTTTTCTTATATTGTTGATATTTCATACTATTTTTCATTGCATTTTTTTTATCTTCTATAATAATTACCCTTTGTTTATTGCGTAATCTATCAGATTACCCATTTGATACTTAAATAAGAGAGAGTGTATTTACTGGACACCATCATTCGTTGCCAAACTTCTCAAAAAAATTCTCCATTTCTCCCACTCTTAATTCGCGGATAAGTTCATAGTCGTACTACTACACTAATTCAAAGAAGGTTTGTCAAGTAAAAACTTCAACGCCTCTATTTTCCTCACATACTCATGAATATGTCTTTCACATTTCTTTTCAAATTCTTCTATCCACTGATTAGTATTCGTCAATCTATATGCTGACTTGTTCAACCATTAATTGGGTAGTTTACGGCCGGTTTCATAATCAAACCTAAAGCCGCTTTAACTTCAAGCTTCCTTTAACCCTACTAAAAATGACAGTAAAGGATGCTTTAAGCTTAAAGTGAAGTTTAATTTGATTATGAAATTGGACGTAACTGTGACATAGTTTTTTCTTCAGATTTCTGTGTATTTTCAATCAGCTTCTCTAGTAGTTTCATAATTGGCTCTTCTTTGCACATTTACACCTCATTCATTTTGTTCTCTACTAAAAAAAGATAATTTGAGAGTGAATGAACAATTCATACGTTAGCTAAATGATTCTGATAGGTAAAACAGAAATTAATTAACAAATAAACCTGGATGGAATATTAATTAAAGGGTGCCGAGTTGAGAAGAACTGAAGAGTGATGATTAGCTTTAATGATTTACTCCAATAGTTCTTTTGTTATTTATTCCATTTTATTAGCTATTATATATAAAGTGTGTTTTAGAATCATTTCGAAAAAACTGATTAAATTCGGGGCTTAAAAGTCCTCCTTATGTTCTGATATTTATATTTAGAACCATAACAGTGCCGTCGAAACGACGGATTTTCTTTGACTTCATGCATCTATCCTTGAATAACTAATTCAAGACACCCTACCCTGTGAGTTTTATTTTATTTGAATACCCCAGGGTTTGCCATCAGAAAAAAAAAACAAGTAGCAAAGGCGTAGTCGTGTCTGGTCAGGAAGAATGAACCAGTCAACCTAAGCTGGTGCCAGTGCGAGTCTCGATATTTCATTAGACCCAGACATAAAAGATCTTTAGCGTAGGGGTGCAATGTTGACCCTTCCCACGTGAATGGGCGAGCGAACGAGTGGCCTCTTTCCTACACTTTACCTAGACTAACAACGATCGAAGGAATTCCAATACTTCTAGATAATAATTATTTAGGAGCTTCACGTCTGTATTCTTATCGAGTTACCAGACAGTTGACTTGAAATCTGGAAGCTTATTTCACGTATGTGGGTAAATATGTATAGATATACACGTATAACGAAACAGTGGTAGAAAACAGATCCATAGACAAATAAAAGAGAATCATACTATAGAGTACGATATTTGATTTAGATATATTATGTAGAATAAGAGTTTATTCAAGAAATGTCTACACAATAAACTCTATAATACTGTAGAGTTGATTTTATAATATGAAACAAATTTTATACCCCAATTTCAATAATCTGCATGATTGATTTTCCCAAATTTAATAAATCGTTGGAATGGCTCATTTGTGGATTATTTTTAATGAATAATTGTTTTGTGGTCAAACACCTCTTGAAAAAACAGCGCTGCATAAAAATAGATTTGGAAGTGTTCAACTGACTTTTTTCGTTCTCAATATATGGCTTGCGTTTGTTCCTGATATTTATAGCATATCTGATTATTCAGAATTATCATTTACATTAATAATGAGCTTTACATTTGATAATGAGAAAGGCAGATATAAAAAACTACTCTATCATATTATAATATTTTGATACCTGCAGAATGAATCGCTTTTTATGGAAAACGTGGACTGAAGTGATATTCCGGATGGATTTTCACCTAATTTGCCCTTTTAATGAGGGTAATGATTGAAAATTCGAATGAGACAAATGCTCCTGCGCATTCTTCATTGATTCCGTTATTGCCACTATTGGATCTATGAAGAAATATGGACTCATTACTCTTTGTCATAGAAACATTGATCAAATCCATGCACAGAAAAAATTATTTGTCAGTATTTCAGGTCCCTTTATCAATTTTAATTGTTGGGTAGGACCCCAACATTGACCTAATAGATCTCCTGATCCTGATCTGACACCCCTCGATTTCTTTATTTGGGGTTATTTGGAGAATAAGTTCTATGAAACAGATATCCTGATAAAGGAAAAATGATTGGATCGAATAAATGCTGCTTGCGTTGAAATTTATCATGTAATAAAACGAGCAGTTATGAGCCTCATAAAAAGGATCAAAAGGTGTATAGAAAGTGAAGAAAATCATTTTCAACACCTACTTCAGACTACAGACAACCATTTATCCATAGAAAGATGGTTTATTCAGAATATCGAGTTTTGATTATTAGTTTCAAGATGACGTAGTTTTTCCTTCCATATTTGTTTATTATCAATTACAAAACATTTTATTATTGTGAATGACAATTTTGAATGACCGAATATGGTATTACTGTTGAATGCATTAAACAGAATAGTTGAAGAAAAAATTGCAGTTTCTAAATCCATTTTCATGAGTGCTCTATTCCTCAGAGACGTCTGATCACAAAACAATTATTTATAAAACATGATCAACAGGTGTGGCAACCCAATGATTAATTTATTTTGAGACAATCACACATACAGATAACGAAAATGTTGAAATTATGAATTAAAACTACATATAGGGTGTTTTTCATGAGTTTGAAGTTGAATAAAGCCCCAATGAGCCTGGTCCTGGTTTTTGAACAATTTAAATGCTCTGTTTTTTTGATCTAACAAGTTCAAACTAAATGTCGAATCGATCGAGAATTTCAGGAGTTATAGATAAACGAAAATTTCAGAAAACACCCTGTATAACGGAGATGGAGTACGAAGTCTCTAATATGGGGTGTATTTGTTCGTATACTCGTGAAACACCCTGTAGAGGCAAAAGAAATATAACTCCGAGAAGAATTTAAGTGGACTTCCAGGGAGACTGAATAAAGAATATGAAATTCTGCAATTCTTCATTTGAAAAGAACTTCTGGAGCAGAGCAGAATAGCAGAATAGTTGTAGCATTAACGTTGGAGGGAATATGATAATCCATCAGTCAATTGATGGGGATTGAATTTGATTGGCTTGCGAAATTGTTCCTGATCAAAGTGATATTATTGCTGCTGCATTTTTGAACCATTACCACTTTTGGCAAAAGTCGGTCAAGACTAGGAGGCATCAAACCAATGGTGGCAACTTCGATCAATTTTTCTGCTTAATTCAAGCCAATAATGTTAGAGAGTTGTACTCTGATATTTGACATGCTCTGTCATCTCATCTAACTCATTAAGCAACATTTTTTGCCATTGAAATTTCCTCTAGATCTGCCTTTCACTAAAAGCAAGGAACTTCAATTGACGTTGTTTTTCCGATATTACGGATCCTACAGACACAGCTGTTACTTAGATATGGGTCATTTTTTAGTCGAATATTTTTCAACATACCTACATGGTTTGCTCATTGGAGATCAGGTAATAAATCAATGAGAAATAATACGCAATTTCCTCATTATGGCATTCATCTTGAAAATTCAGCCAATTTAAGTTCTCATACCTTCGTTGTAACATAACGGGTCGAAGTTCGGTAATGGATTCTCTGGTGAAATAATTGGCTTGAGGATGCAATTTATAGAAGACGTAGTGGAATCGATATTGATTATTGCGTGAATGTCCGATTTTCGAATTATCAAGAAACATGCGAGATCATGAGATAATTTTCTTTCATTGCGACTATAGTATTTTACTGAAAATGACTTGAAAACACCATCAGAACACTCACGTACTTTCCTATTATTGGATGGAAGAGCCAAGACTGACGTTTGACGTTCACATTACCTGAAACAAGAAAAATATCGTAAAAAACCCATATATGTATTTGAACTAATATCGATACAGAATGATTTAAGCAATATGTTGGCAAAAAGTCAAATTAAAAAAAATTATTCTGTTTGGGTGTAACACTCATCTCCCTCAGAAGATATAGATATGTTCGTTAGACATACAGAATACATGGCTACAGCTAGTGAGTATGCATAAAATGATTTGGCAATAGCTGAGGAATATTGTACAAAATTGGAGGTGAACTCTCACCAGAAATCAAGGTGTGTATAAGAATTGACCTTGAAGCTTCATAGAGTTATGACAGATGTTTTCTTCTAGGAATTTCAATGAAGTTATGGTATCGATAAGAAAGTTTAGATAATGTGAAAGAAAAATTTTTTTCCTAAATCATTTTTTCCTATTCGGCCCTGTTAAAACGATATAGCCATTTTAAGTTTTCATAATGAGCTGTGCCACTCCTGGAAAAACAAAATTACCTTCAGAATAACTAGCTGAATATGTGACACTACATCTGTGGATCATTCAAACAGCGTGGTATTCAGCCAATGCACCCAATTTTTCAAATTTCATAGATACTTTTCGAGTTTTGAACATCAAAATACTCGAACACGGCGAAAAAATATGAAGAATACTTAAATTTTACAACTTAAAACTTAAATAAAACTTAAATATTCATTCGATAGCGTTCAATTTAGTTTCAAGAATTGGGTTCTTTGAATTTTTGGTACTTTTCTGGTCATAATGAGGAAACTTGAAGACGTGGATGATATCTTGTGCTCGAAAAAAATTCACCAAATGAATGAAAAACTATATTCAGAAATTCATCACATCCGATGAAGCCGTTTTGGGATACAACAATAAATAACATTTTTCTAGAGTTTTTCAACAGCCTGTATCTTTTGAACCTAGACGATTCGGAAAAATGGTAAAGGAAAAAAGTGTTTTTTTCACTTCAAGAATTTACTATTAAAATATTTGTACGTAGAGGGTGAATTAACAATTCCTCAGTTATACACGAAAAATTGCATTATCAATAAAAATTTACCAGTTCCGAGCATTTCTCTACGAAACAGTTTAATACCTCAGAACGCGCTCTCTTTGAGACGCTCAATATATTCCTGAGTGAGATCTACTTTTTGGAGCACTAATCAGGTTTTCTTTGTTTGTTGATTTGAGCTATTCTCAGGAGCTTCCAATTTTTTTTTCAGCATAACCTACAAAACCAGATAGATCTATGTCGATATGTATGGTATGGATAGTTCAGAAAATTCAACTGTTTTCTACCGCTGAAAGAACATTCTTTCTACTCAATAACAAAAATTATTTTATTCAAATTATATGAGGATAATTCAATAAAGAAAATCTACCATGCATTTGTAAGTACGACAAAACATCCTCCTACCCAAACAATTTCAATTCCCAAAAAAACTTTCCTGTACAATTGAGTTTTAGCAATGAGCTAATGCTTTTTCAAAATAGATACATACCTTCAGTACAAGTCTCTAATACATAACAACATACAACATAAATCAACGACAGTTTTTTTGCTTTAAATATTCCCGGACAAGATATTTCAAACTGCGCTCTTTTTAATGTAAGAAAATGTCCCAAATTTGAAATATGACTTCATCGATAAGGTTTTAAAATGGAAATTCCAATTTCTTATACTTTTCTTAACTTTATATCAAGTAACACATGCGTACCAAAAATCGAATTGTAATTACTTGTCTTTAAAAAGATATTCAACAAACATCTACTAATTGAATGAATCTGATTTGACTCAATGAAATAATCCAGGCAATTTAAAAATGGAATATTAAAAGCTATTTGTTTATCATTTTTTGGCAATTCACACCATGACACATGCCAATTTTGACAGCAAATCTACAGGATGGTATTTTTTCTGGAATACTGTTCCTTGTTTTTATTTATTCATTTTATGGTCTCTTGTGGTTTTCTCGTATCTGCAACCGATTTCGAGAAAAAAATTTTGAAAAATTTTCTCGAAATCCTCTGCAAAATCCGAGGCAAAATCCAAATAGCCGTAAACATTTCCTTGGTAAGCTGCGGTGAATAAATTTATTGTTAGTTTTGACACATCAAATTAAACTCGCTATTTCTAATAATTAATGTGTTTTCACGACTTATTTTGATACCAATAAAAAAATTCAAACTTTAACACCCTCTATCTCGAAAACGAAACGTTTCCAATCCCATATTTATGGGACTTTTTTTTCTTGAAATTACATAAGGAATTTTTTTCGTTTGTATCTTCAATTTAGGAACACCCTCTATATTCTTTATGCATAGTCATGAAAAAAATATCGATGACGTGATATCTCAAATTCAAAACAAACTGTTTGACATGACGCATGACGCTATCACATCAAATGTGATTTAAATATTTAAAATAGTTGTCGACCCGCCAAGTACATTAGCAACAAAAAACTGATGTCTTTAAATTCAGTGAAATAATCTTAAATTTCCGACTCGTACTGTATAAATTTTGTTGTGTGTATATGAATGAGTTCATTTTCCCAGGAACCTGTCCTTAACCGTAAACCATCGTCACCGATTGCACATCCCATGTTTAAACGGAGTTGTACCGGAAATTCGCGAAATTATTAGCAGTGCATTGGTAATATATACAATGTACACAAACTAGAAATAATGGTAATTTGTTGCATAACTTGTTTCGATTCATTCGTACATAAGATATAAGCCATTTCGGTGTTGAATATCACAATAAATCTCGTTTCTAAGGTCGAGAAATGCAAATGGCGGCATCAAGTGAACAAGTGATCGGAGGTTTTCTACGGGAAAATGTAACATTTATATTTCTGAATGTCAATTATTATGAATTGAACTCGCGTATTTCCTATACGCGAGTTCTGTGGAATGCGATCCAACTGAGCAACATGAACCACCTACCCTGACTTGTCGTTGGCGAATTAAATTTATGCAATAATACTGCTCTAAGAGAGGCAATAATCTATGGCGAGGCGACCAATGACAAATTCCTTCAAATATGGTTAAGGTTGGAATATACAGGATGATTCCGGAGAAGATCGTCAAATTTTAGGAGAAGTTTATACTAGTCGAGACATTCGGAACAATGTGTGGTTCATGGCTGGGGGCATCTATTAACACTCATAGGGTGATTTGTCCGATTCGACAAATTTTACTTTTATCCATAACTTTGCTATGGCTCATTCAAAATTTTTATGAAATTTGCAGTGTAGTACAATATGAATGAATGAATTCAAAAATTGTAAGACGTTTTTCAAAATACCGGTTTCTTATTGTGATAATGTACGATTGAGTGTGCAGGTTGAAAAAACACCCTCTACATTGTGTTTCCAAAATACGTAAGGCGTTACAGATTCTACCATAATTCCGGTGTTTAAATTTTTTTTGCACACTTCCGGTTTTCTGAGTAAGAATTTTTGAACAGAACAATATCGAAATTTCTCTAAAATGCAGTGGGAATATTCTGAACTAGGTAGTAAAGCTGTGTCGTCAAAGGATGCAAGATGCAAAGCTGTTCCTAAGTTCTGAAATGTTTTAATCGAGTTCCAAATCTATAATTGATTGCTCATATTCTGAAGAAAATCATTTAATTCAGTACGAAGGATTAACAGAATATTCATATTCAATTTTCGAAATGATTTCGATTTTTTTGAATACATATTTGGGCTCTTTTCATTTTATTTCCCATAGAACTTCAGATGAGATTTGGATTCTGTTTCAAAATATTGCATTACGCGAAAATTCTTCCAATTAGATGCTCGCTTTTCCTAACTTCCACTTTATGGACGTTTGTTTTCAGATGTCTCCGCACAAAATGTGGATTCAAATTTTATCTTACAAACACAATTCCTTGTATGAATGAGACAAAGTCCTTCAGTCCAGTTTTTTTGAATATCGCTTTGATATAAATTTGACTTTATTTCCGAAAATATGAGGTTTCGTATAGGAACATGATACATCTTAAATGCGTATTTTGATTTTCTCTGAAAATAACACATGAAAGTAGGGTTTTCCATTTGAAGAAATCGAGTTTCTGCCGTTTTTGTATAGAGTGACACGAAGAAGAATTTTGAGACAACCTGTATATAGAAATTTCTGTATATAGAATCTCAGTGACCTATTTTCAGAATTTCAGCTTCCTAAAAAATAAATTTTTTTTTTATGCCTATTTCAGTGGAATCATCTTTTAGACAATTTTTCGTGGAAAACCGTCAATATATCTGAAAGTATCAGGAATAGAGATAGGGAAGTACTAGAGCAAAATACTCTTATAGGTATAGAGAGGCGAAAAGAGATATAAAAAATAAGGTGTCTCATTTGAAATAACGAAGTTTGGAGTATTTTTCGTATAAGCGGCAACATTCAAAATATTTCAGTCAGATAGGTCAGAAGTCATTGCCCAAATTTTCAGAACAATCCTATGATCCAATCTCCGTAAACGTCTAATAGGCCACTCAGTGTAGGACACCAACATATGAGGAAATGCAGAGTTGGTAGTCATATCACAAATACATGATAGAAGGCCCACTTCAACGGAATTAATGTCCAATCAAAATCATGCAGAAGATTTTGGTATCGCACAAAGAAGAAGTAGTATTTCCAAAAATCGCAGAAGGCGTATCGTAAATATTTCCGAGTAGGTGCCGATGAATTACGACCATACACAATCTACATCTCACAGATCGCCGATCGGACGTGTTCTCTCACGAGACCAAAACGACTAGGTCGCCATTTATAAAACGAATCGGGTCAGCCAAAATTCGGAACATCGCAACGTTTATCGGGATTGAAGAGATCGTAAATAACGTTTATGTGTCGAAGTGAAGTACGAGGGCATATGGTTTTTAGGTTTCAGGCTACGATCTTATCTTGGCTAAGTGATTCGAGTTAATGAATATTTTCAGGTAAAGCCGGTTGCGTAACAACGCATATAATCGGATGCGGATGCTTCTCGAGAAGAAACCATGCAGGCCTTGACTGACATAATTATGACAGAGTCGCTGCATACGGCGATAAGACATGATTCGACCTTATTCCTGCTTATGGTTATAATTTCATGTGATCATCTCTCCTCGACAACTTGGTCAAGAGGTGGAGGACCGTAGGTCCAGTGACCTCCTGACTACTTTAATCTCAATTTTTCTCGGATATCCGACTTGTCACCCTTGCACAATTGTGCTTTGCGGATGGGAAGGGAAATTTCACTATTGGAATATAATTTAAAGCTTGAAGACTAGAGTTCAACGAAACGTTGCTGAGGAAATGAGTATTTTCTACAGGTTCCTTCCAAGGGAAATTCTACAGATCGAAAGTGGAAGAAATATATTGATTGCGGTCTTTGTATATCTAAGATTACTTTCAACAGTAAAAGAGAATTTTCGAAAAAGATATTCTAATCTTTCATTTGCATGAGTTCCTTGGACTTATGGAATAAAATTGTACTGGAAAATTATAAGAACACTGGGACACGTTCGTCCCCTTTTATTCAAATGGAACACCCTGTGTATTTTTTTGAAGCTCCTGAAACACCTGATTTCAAAAATCTATATTAATGCCTGGTCCATTATATATTACACCGCGTGAGACAAGTACTGTCGACTGTGGAAATTTCATCTGGTATTGTTCATTAATAGACCATGTAAGTTCGTTGAAATCAAGTTTAAAGGAGCTTAAAAAATGTGTAGTTATTTCACCTGGTATTGTACATAATAAACCAATCATCAATAGTTTCTTGAAATCAGGTTGTTACGAAAATAAAAATAACAGGACGGATTTTGCTGGACTTCTTCGAGTCACCCTGTATATTTAAATTTATACTTCAGAATTAAAGAATTGAATAAAAAAAGTTGACGTGTTTCAGTGTTTTTTTTAAATACTTCCCTAAGGATACAAAGAATTATATTGCATAAAAGGTTTCCACCATGATGTCATCTTACAAACAGGGGTGATATATACTGGATTTACTTTTTCTTCGAGGAAACGAACAATGTTTGCGGTGCGAGATGCCCTTCAATATCAAATATTCAGCTTATTTTGGAAACAGTTTCATTTCTCACAGTCCCCTACATAAACGGAGAGAAAGGGTTTTTTTACTGGGATTTTTCGCTAACCTCTGCTAAAACTGTATCTCAATCACATGCTATAATTATTGTTTGATGTTAAAAATTGTTACGCTCTTTATCAAAAAAATATATACCGGTTGTATTCAAAACTGAGGCTTTTTTTTTGACAGAATGAAGAAATCATCAAAATAAGTCGAAAATTATCTATATAAAATACCCAAGATGGCTGAGCTGAAACCCCTAGAACTAGAAGTTCGTAAAAATTTCATTAAATTTCACTTGAAAAAAAATGTTGTGTCGTGTGATTTAGGGTGAAAAAAGTGTAAAAAATTAACATAGTTTATTGAAAGTGCTTATGTTGACAAAATGTTGACAAAGTGTTATTCTTACCCTATTTCAACCCATTTTTACGACGATTGTTGGGGGGTTCGAACAAGAAGAAGATTTTTATGGCCATTGTGAAAGAATTTGGTAATAATTTTATTGGCGAGATTTTGAACTAATATTCAATTTTTTTACACTAAGTCCTAAGTATTTTTGTACCACTAGGTATCGAAATGAGCCATTTCATAAAACCGTTTAAGTTACAAAATAATGAGAGAAATTCGGCAATCCCAAGTTTAAATTTTCATTATCTCACGTAAAAATCGAAATAAATAAATGAAATAAAATAAATTGCCAGTACACGAGTACTGGGTAACGCTGTTGAGTACTGGTTAATTCTAAATGGTAGGGGGTACTATCAACTGAAGGTTTCGTTCGGACTTTCGCAATGCAATACAATATAAATTCTTAGCAAAAATTACTCGCATAAAAGACGAGGTTATCAGATACATACGGGTACGGATACAAATACCGAGTACTTTATTGGAAATGTTGTATATAGCAGAAATGAACACTAGAATACCAACAGCATTCGGTTATTTCTACTGAGTATAAAATGGCATGATTCCATAAAATAAAATCATTTTTTGTATGAATTGAACGACCTCTGAAGCTTGTGAGGTTAAAATCGATACACAGGAAGAAACTATTTAGCGTTTGAGTGATCTCATCGCCCAGAATAACGTACAAGAAACTGGTTTCCACTCTAAACAGTATCTCAATCAGATAATCCATTCATTGATCCGGAACACAAGTCAGATCGAATGATAGCAATTTTTAACAATTCTCCTACGTCTATGATCAATTATTAAGTCTCTGATCTATGTGACAAGCCGTTTCCTGGATTATCCCAGAACAATCTTCAATTCTCACTGTAGCTTATTTCTTTCCTATCACACCTAAACACCTACAAAGATAGCTGAACCATCAGCATTTCCAAGCCGAGGAATAATTTACTCCGTGAAATCCACACAATTAGGTGCTAGTTCTTGAGGTAATAATTGTTACCGCTTCTAAAACACTGTAGGCGTGTTATCGGGTTCGGTAAAAATTTACACGATTTGATGAATGCTTCGCTCGTTTGGCTGGATGAACTTTATTTCTCACGATGTTAATAAGTCCGGTAAATGAAACTGTAATCTGAAGAACGGAATCTAAAGGAATCTTTGTTCACGCTGGCGAAAAATGTTCGAAGAATCTTTCGCGCCACCAATAGATCGACTGTAGATATGAGTGAAAAATTGTTGAGGAGATATGAAAGTCACGAGAAAAAACGGAGTGTACGAAATATCCATTTCGATTAAGAAACTGAATCTGAATAAAGATCAGTGCTATCCATCATGAGGTCCATGAGGAACTTCGTTGGCATTGTGTAAGTTTTACATAAAAATCCATTATTTTTCAAATCATCCAACATTCAGTATTCCATAGCTAAGAGCGAGTCTCAAAGCAGCACAATTGACTGTTCATCTCTTACGCCACACAGTTGGAGACAGAAGTTCATGCGCGAAACTAAATGGCAAGCATCAGCAGCAAGATCTCTGGTAGCAGCGGTACCCCAAGGATCCGTTCGTGGGTCAAAGAATCCTAGAATATGTTTGCATTACACGCAGACTCGACATAGGAATACCAACATTCCATGTATGTCCAACATAAAATATATAAGTTATACGACGAACATTACATGAAGCTGCATATGAGATAAACGAGTAAACGACCTGGACAAATGAACCAAGTGAAATTATTACAGAAGAACAAAATGAGAGTAAGAACCAATTCAAAATTGACGGGGAAGATTCTCAATCGAGAAGAAGAATTAAGACATTAGTGTATTAGGACCCAGAGGACAGAGAAGAAACAGTATAGGTTTGTTTAGTGGGAACCGAAATATAAATTTCAGAAATTCTTGGAAAAGTCACAGGAGATTTTCATGTTGATTGAATTAGTGTTTCTATGTGTAGATTATGACCAAAAAGACTAATAACCTATTCACACCTTGATAGCAACTGCCTTCTACAAGTATTCAGATGAAAATGAATAGAGTTTTTTCTGGAATCGTGACACGACTCTTTTCTCATTATGATTTATCGCTGGAGACCACTCACAATATTAATGAATCAGTTGCATAAGAAAGAACGTGATAGTTCCGTTGATGTTTATTACCTGACTGCAAAAAAAAAAGGAAAACATTCGTGTTTATCAGCAGGAAAACTCTATATATGTTGCATCATGGTTGATAGGAAAAATCGTGCCATTGAGTTTCTCTGGTTTCAGAGATATTTTAATCTACCTTTCCTGGTCTATTACCATATGTATACGCGGTGTTATGTACGTTTACGTTATTTTCCGCATTTATCCGAAGATTTCACAAACATAATTCAGTGGTATCCCTCAGTCGACTACTTTTTTGAAATTTCAATTCAACGTCTTCTGTATTAGACAATTAGAAATTTGATGACATTTCACAACCACTTTCTGAAATCCGATTTAGCTGTCAATGCAATAATGATCATAAGAAAATGACCTACCTATAATAGTGATTTATTGTATAATGTCCGTATGCACCGTTCGATTAAACGAAGTTTAAGCTCTAAAATGACGTTTATGCGTAGAATCTCTATGGAAAAAAAGGCGTTTAAGGAATTAATCTCGTTTAATGAAACGGTGCATATGGCCATAAGTGTTTTAGATAGCATTTTACTTAAGTAAGAATGCTCGAACTCGAGACAATATAGCGTCACAATCACACTTATTCAGAATCATAAACGCAGAAATTTTTCATCCAAGAATACTGTGGCATTTCACACTGACAGCGGCTGTCTTCTTGGAAATCATTGAAATTACGTATATCTACTCGCTTTAAGAATTACTGGCACTGCAAAATAATTGGTTACAAAAGATCACCGAAAATTTGTGTTCTTTCAATCATAGAAATAAAATTCATAAAGATAACCCAAAAAAAAACATACTCAAATTCTCAAATTCAGAGTAAACGAAACAGCATTCACAGCTAATGATCTAAATCGTTCAGTAGGGGGCTAAAATTGCGGCATTATGAAATGTGGCCACCAAGTTTCGAAAATATTAATTCAATCTGACTACATTTTAGATTATCTATCTTAACAACAGAGTCGTATTTCATTTGAGATCATTATTCGCTCGCCAATATATGATTAGGATAGATTATATCTAGAGAAAGCAGAGTTTTCTCTATCTTATTGCGATTGAGTATTTCCTTATCCATTGAAGATATTTTTCTGATTCTTTCATAAAATTGTTAAGGTACGGACAAATAGCATATTATGCTCAGCAATCGAAATACCAACAATTACATCGATAAAGATCTCAAATTTCATAATAGGAGAGCAGGTATTTTCCAGAAAATTCAAATGGAAGTAAATTGAAGATTACGGAGAGTCTAGACATACGTGTGATCTAACGAAAACTTAACACCTGTATTTTCCGGCATTAAAAGGTGTATGTGGAAAGTTGTTTGGACCTGTCAATTTCTGATTCGAGAGGGAACAACTTTTCTGCCCTTTGCATCCCCGTTACTGCAACTCCCTGACAGGGGTGAGCACAACCCCTTCATTTTGAAAAGGGATGCAGGGTGTTGCGATACCTTATGTTGAAGATCCTATCGAGTAATACCTGATCCTGATATTTCGTTTCAAAATTTCTATCGATATCGAAATGACAAATAAAATAGTGGAGAAGTACTGGCTTTTGTGATTAGTTTATTTGATGCTGGAAATGGCCACCATTCACTTCCATGCAGTAATATAAGTTTTGCTGAAAACGTTCACGTACAATACTCAAGATTCGGACAATTTCCTAGTACTGAAGGTCGGATCCATTGCTACATGTCCTAAGACAGTCACGTCCCTCACTTCGTCTCTTTCCTGCACCCTCTTTTTGTTTCAGACTGAACCAGTAGCGTCAAATTTGTCAACCAGTTCCACAACGTAAACAGCGGATAAAACTACTAATTAGTAGTTATGTTGTTAATTTTTTGTCCAAACAAGTAGTATTTCTTCATCCAAAAATGTAGACGGACCATGTTTTCGATTTACCTTAGTCTATCGTGAATTTTTAAGAACGTTGTCTACATTTAACGATTGGAAAAAATTTATCCGCTGTTTACGTTGTGCAACTGGTTGCCAAAGTTGACGCTACTGGTTCAGTCTGAAACAAAAAGAAGGTGCAGGAAAGGGACGAAGTGAGGGACTTGACTGTCTTAGGTCATGTAGCAATGGATCCGATAAATACCTTTGAACTGTGTAGGTTACGCATAATATTCTCGAGATAAATTCCACATTGCCTCTTTCACTATTTTCGCAATTATTTCATTATCGATGGATATTTTGAAGAGAAATTTCAGGGTCGGTTAGTACTCGATACGATCTTCGAAATTAATTATCGCAATATCCCTTACCCCTATTCAAAATCTAAGGAATGTGCTGTGAAGTTACAGGGATGAAAAAAGCGAGAAAGCTGTTTCACCTCGAATCAGAAATTGACGAGTTCAAGCGATTTTCCACATTCTCATTTAAAAGTCGGAAAATCGAGGTGTTAAATTTTCGTTGGAATACCCCGCATATGACAGTATTTAAAAAAACTACAATACTTTAAAATTTTTATACCATGGAATGTATACATATACTTCATTCACTTTTATTTTAGCAGTCGGTTGGCCATGGAAATTTGACACATTTCACTCTGTATAGTACGAAAATGTGGGGTTATGAAGCTTGTCAAAACATTTTTGGGTTTTGAATCAACGCTATGTTGCCCGTTCTACGTAAAAGTTTCTGTTATTACGTATTTTATCACAATGTCGAATCTCTTCGGAAAATATGTGACGAACATAATTGAAGTTTATACAAACTGATTGAAGGCATACCAAATCCAGTTATTTGTATGGAGAATACAAGAGATCAGTATAATATCATAATATGCACTAGCTTGAGGAGAGTTAATGTTCGTTATCTTCTTTGGCTTACATCATTTGTAGATTTCAAAAATATTAACCCGAAGATGAAATGCATATGATGCAGTGGTTGGGAATGGGTATCTCCCGAAGGAATTAACAGATAATTACAGGAATGTTAAATTCTTCAACAAAAATCATCTTGCATCAATATAAGTAAAAGGAATTGAAGAAAGTTTCATGTTAAGATGAACTTCACCTTTGAAAAAAAATTTCACATGAATAAACAAGTAACAGGGCAACTTGTGCGTATTTGTGGCTATTCATCTTAATACGTTGATGTAATAATAATAATTAGGTATTTATTAGTACCTTAAGACATTTACATTGTATAGGACAAGTCAAATGAAAAATTAATAGAAAAATCCATTTTAGGGAACTTATTCTCCGATGACATTCATCGAAAATCCTGTAGTAAACTTTTCGCATTAATTCACTCAAACATGAAATTCTCAAATGCCACCACTTTTTTGGGTCTCACAATAGAAGGAAATTCTTTGTCATCCTCTTCATTCACAATCTTTCTGATTGTGGAAATATCCAGCTGAAATATAAGTCGTTTAGATTCAGATGAAACATTATATAAATTCTCTTACATTGAATATGTTCCCTACCGTCTGACATATTGTGGATTTTAGAATATCAGGGTTTAACTATTTGAATGAGCGGATCTGAATTCTAAATAGCACTTCCTGAAACCCTCTCTCTTTTTTCAATCACTTTCGGCATTTTCGTAATAAACATTGATATTAGTTGTGGCAACGGCGTTATGACATTAACGACATTTCATGAGTGCCAACCTAACTTCGTTCTAGTTACAAAAATTTGAGAAAATTATTTCATGGCCAACCGACTGCTAAAATAAATTTGAATGAAGTATAATTTATGTGCCTTATTTGCGTTAGTCGTCTCAACTATTCAATTTCATGACAGCTTAAAAAGGTGGTAAATTTGACACAGTGAATACAAAAGTACTGCCATTTTCTGAGTTTACCTACAGACTATGAGTTGGAAGAAATATTGGAATGAATTATCTTTGTCACGGTTCTAGGTTAAAAATTTCATTATTATTGTAACAACGTAGGAACGGAAGGAATGATCCTATCCGACTAATTTGAATCTCTTCCTAGAAGAGGTACTCCTAGTAGCTCGTTCCACTTCTATAACATTAACATTTCCTGCGCAAGAGGAAATCGATATTGAATACGTCTATTCCAATATGAATTTTAATTACGCGGATTATGTGAGGATGGAACAGTTACATAGCTATTTTAGACTCGTATTGAACACAGAGTCAAGCTCGGAGTCAAGTGGTGATCTAAACTGAAATGAAGATGACTAGTTTAATTGTGTAACTGAATATCATTTAACCGTTTCGTTACTTCACTGATCCTTACAATAACGTTTTAATTGAAGCTTGAACAGAACCTATGGCATGATGATCTTGATATATTGAATAGACGTGGACGTCCATATTAAAACTGATATAGAATGATAAAACGATTTTTATAATTATTAATATACAATTGGTTCGATTCCAACATGGGAATTTTCATGTGGTATAGGCACAAAAACCGGCGAAATAAAATGTATGGGTTGAAATACACTGCGCAAAAAAATTAACGCACATTCTTAAAATCTCAATTTTAATGAAAGTTAACTCTACATTGACTTTATAACTTATTTTTTATGTTCTCTCGGGAAGGTTCTGAACGAAACAAGACACATTAAATGGAAGAAAAATTCAGGATTTCACCGAATCTTATTTGAAAGAAGAGAAATGCACAATTTTCAAAATACTGAAATGCTGATAAGTGATTTAATACTTGGTATTTCCACCCCTTGCGTTAATTACAGCTCGGCAACGACGGTTCATACTCAAAATGAGTGATCTTAAAATGTTCTGATCTAATCCTTCCCAGATTTCTCCGAGTTGGATTCCTAAGTCATTAAGAGTAGCTGGATGATTTTCTGAACTTCTCAGCCTTCTATTGAGGTCGTCCCAAACCTGCTCAATCGGATTGAGATCTGGACTTCTTGCCGGCCATTCCATTCGAGAGACTTCAACCTCTTCAAGGTACTCCTGAACGATGGGGTCTGGCATTATCGTCCATAAAAATGAAATTTTCACCAATGTATGGGGCTATGTCTGAGTGCTAATTTGCACCTCATGAGTTTGCTCAAGCTGAATTTGAAGGAGGCGAGCGGTTGCAAACCGTTGTCTCAACGAAGAAACTCTCAAGTAACGTTCTTGAATGGCAGTTGTTACCCGTGGTCTACCCTGTCCTGGTCTTCGGACATTCATACCTGTCTCCCTGAATCGCTGAACTTCAAACCTTTCTGCAATTCTTGTGTATGTCCACCCTTCTTCTCTCAAAAATACCCCTTGGGCACATTCCTCTTGTGTCAAATTGCGTGTTTCTCGTTGCATAGCGATCGAGTGTAGAAAATCAAACGAAAAAAAAACTATTGATCACTAGAATTGATCGAGAACAACTGATTTTAGAATGGAGCCAATACATTCAAAATCTGATAATATCATCTTTTTTTATTCCAGCTGGGAAAAAACATCTGTATTGAAGAAAACCGTTGAAAGTGGATAACATATGCATGTATAATTCTGATAAAATAATTATCATTGAGAACACCTTCAGTTGTAGAATAAATTTGGGATTTCCATAATGTGCGTTAATTTTTTTGCGCAGTGTAATATCAGTGAACTGGTGGGTTCTCTTTTACTATAAGTAACTACTATATTCTTGATTCTATCTACGTTGTTATTATTGAAAATGATTGGTAGTATAATGAATATCATTTGGTTAGTCAACAGGACGGTAAAAAAATTGAACATTCTTCGATACCCAATATTTTTTTCAGTTCTATGAATAATAGGAATAGAAAAATTTTATACCAAATTAGTTCACCCGGTAAACTTCGTGCCTTAAACGACACGCGCGTCATCTATCATTCTATCGCAAGCGATACTGCATACGTTTGACCATTTTCGACGTTCTCTGGAATTACTGGAATTACTATTCGGTCATATCGGAATTACCCCGAAATTGGTTGGTTTTGGAAGACATAGAGACAAACATTTTTTAATTTACCTCTAAAGGGTGAATCTTCGGGTCGTACAAATATTTTATCTGTAGATGCTTGAGGTCAAAAGGAACACTTTTTTCTTTTACCATTTTTCCTAATTGGCTCGGTAAAAATACTGGCTGTTGAAAAACCATAAAAAAATGCTATTTTTAGTTTTATCTCACAAACGGTTTCATCAAATGAACTGAATTTCGGAATATAGTTTTTCATTTATTTGATGAAATCATCCATGTCTTCCAGTTTTCTCATTATGACCATTATATACCATAAAAATACCAAAAATTCAAAAAACCCAACTCTTGAAATTAAGTTGAACGTACGTAATACGATGTTCAAAAATTCAAAAGTATGTGTGAAATTTTAAAAATTGTGTACTTTGGCTGAATAACTCTGTTTGAAAGATCCACAAATGTGTAGCGTCGCAGGTTTAATTAATTTTGTTTTTTCAACTTAAAATGGCTTTATCTTTTTATCAGGGCCGAATCTGAAGTAAAGGTATAAGAAAAAAGTGTTTATTTTGACCTCCAGAATCTACTGTTGAAATATTTGTACGAGGCAGACATTCACACTGTATAGAGAGTCAGTAAAAACGCACAAAATTCATATATTCGATATTCACTATTTCGTAGAAGTATGCTGCAACAGATCAGTTTTTATTTCAAATTATTTTAAAGGTGGCATGACAACCTCATTAATTATAAAAGACAACTTAATTCTAAAAACAAACTAGCCTTTCGAGGATTTTTCATACCGAAGAAGTAGAGTTTTCTACTTAGTTTTTACTCACACTGTAGATTACGCTCTCGTTTGTTTCCCCGCAATAGAGATATAGATAACCTTGTCTTTGTTGCGTTCACTTAAAACATAATAATTCAAAACATAATATAAAAAACATAAAATAAACATCGAACAGAAACTAACTGAAAGAATCGTCCAGAATAATGAAACTCTTTGGATAATTCCCCAATTCAATCAATGTCTTCCTCAGTCTAGATATTCTTGGGAAGTTGAGAACCACTGATACGTGACTTATTTCACAAGTTTGCACATTCATAGGACGCAAAATTTGAAAGTTACTTGTTTAAAATAGTAATTTTTCATTTCCCTGACATCACGAATTGAAGCCAGTGAAAATGCGAGTTGAGTACGTTTCTAGCATAAGGAATCGTATTCGTAATTTGATTTTGGGTAAGATACGAAGGTAATTTGAGATTGTTAGAGTTGAATATCGTTTCGAGAAAAGCAAAACCGCAACTATCCTTGCATGAATTGACTTGAAAGGAGTCTTGAATAGAAATACCTGAATAGTTAGCGAATTTTTATTGATGATGCACTTGAAGTTACTCACAGAAATTATTCAAGACAACCTTCGTTTATAAGGGAATTATGTACAAACATATAATTATCAAAAACTTTTTTTCGTAGCTATAAACAGTTTAAGGATCATCCATTTTCTGCTCCAAAATTCTCGCCTCTCTTCAGCAATAATTTGTAGGCAGGTTGCATATTTTCATATAATTGCTCCACTCAACAAGTTATTGCACAGAGATTCTTCTATTCATTCAGTAGTTTTTCTCATCGAGTTATAGAGGCATTTGATGATTTCCAGTTTTTTTGTTGGTATAACTTGGAAATCATTTCATTCTTCAGAGAAGCTGTTGTGCTCCACGACATGCCTGGTGAAAATAAAGTTGTCAATATAGAAAATTATGTCTAAACGTTGATGGGACCTTTCTTTCCTATTTCTATCTTTCCAGACTTTAGAAGATTCTGACTGGTGAAATGCAACTTCTCCTGCTGCCAAAATTATTAAATTTTTCTTTGAAATAGTTCCAAAGGATTTGAAGGCTTCAATGCGACACAAAGCAGCCACAGTGCTTGTTGAGGTTTCTTAGTCAAACATTTTCAGTGGGTTTGATCAAAATGTGATTTAATATAATAACGTTACTAGCTTGAATGCCAGTGGCATTTTCGCAAATTTTCTGATGGAATTGAAATTCCAGAATGTTATTCAAGATTAATCAAATAACGCAAAAACTACATTTCGAAATTCATTTCGTTCGATAAAACCGCTTATGAGAAAAACCCTTTGTGAGAAAAACGGTTTGTGAGAAATAACATTTTTTTATGGTTTTTCAACAGCCTGTATCTTTTGAACCGAGCCGATTGGGAAAAATTAATAAAGGAAAGAAGTGTTCCTTTTGACATCAAGAATGTACTGTGGAAATATTCGAACGAGTCAAAGACTCACCCTGTATATTGTAGATATGGCTTGATCCACGAAGCCCTACCACATATTAAGACACCCATTATGAATATTCAAATATCAACATTTTCCTTAGCTCAATCATTGTAGAACATGAATGTTTTTCTCATTATTCGACATAATGAACCTTTTCATATTGATCACGAACATTATTCATCAATATCTTAGTAACGACATCAAGTAATTTGAAAACGAACTGATATAACAAGTTGGTTATTGTACGCCGGAAGGTGTTACACTTCGATTTTGTGAGATACCAAGGCGTGACGGCTGTTAACTCGACAATAACTAATGATTTTTCACGGTTAATATAATCCATTCAAATGATGCGCTCAAGAAACGTCACTAATCTAGGATATCGTACAACACAATGCGGTTATTGAGGAGCCTTATCTGAGAACCAACCACTTGTAGGATCGGTATTGTACCTGTCCGTGGAACCTCTTCCCAAGACTGATTACCACAAACCCGATGACGGACGTATTGAAGAAGTGCCCATCCTGTATTCTCAGCAATCGAATAAATCTGTCCGTTATCTGATCCCTGGTAGCAATGATTAAAGGTCTCACCTAGAGATTCATTCCAAGAAGGCGATAACAAGGTGTGTTTCGATGAAAAAAATGTTACCTGTGGGGTCAAGTACGCTGGAGTATTCTTTATCAAATTATCAATATATACCGAGTTTGAAGAAGTTTGCACTATATAAAAATCCCTTTTTATTATCCATTTTTTCTGAAGCGGATTGATGCATTCTAATTAGTATATAATAATTATGAAAATTCTTAAATTAAAAAGGATGTATAACTGTACAAGGAAGAACAACAATACATACATATGTATATATTTTGATCAAGATTGAATACCATTATTATTAGTGAAGTTGTTTAGATATTCAGATTTGCAATAAAGAGATTTTTACTTCAGGAAAGTTCCTGCAGGGATCATAATATGAAGAGTGATTCCAAAGTCCAGGTCATAATTTTGGGACGTAATAGTTCTAATTAAAATAATTTTTTTTTGTCGAACCCTTCGAAATTACAGGCTGCTGAACTTAACTTTTTTTTCATTTAATTTTATTAATTCTAAATCAGTTTGGAGTCATGATGAAACATCAGTTTTGCAGGAAATGTTCTATAAGGCTTTAAAATCAATATAATTTATTCATGAATATACATACATTAAATTGAAGTACATTATAAATATTCACCGTCAATAAATTCCACGACCTCATAGAATCCCATGTTGAAGTGTTTACAAGACCTTACACTGTTGATGAATAAATTCCACGGTTTGCCAACAAAATATATCTTTCTATAAAAAATTTCAGACAGATAAACAAACATTTTAAAATTCATCCAAACTGTAAATGGTGTTCTGCAGTAACAGTTCTTTAATTTTCTTGTTAAAGTAAAATTTTGATAGTGACAGACGGTTTGTTACATAATTTTAGGCAAATAAAATTTTGATCAATGTATTTACTCCAGGCGAGCGAAGAATGATATGTCATTCGTAGGTAAGTGAGATGCACCTGTGTGCTTCTTGGTGGTGAAATAAGCTTCTCAGTTTTTCCACTTCAAATTTATTCAATAACTAGCTGACTCGGCAAACCTAGTTTTGCCATTTAAATTATTTCTAGGGTAGATAATAATAACTAACTCATCGTGATTGCTCGATTGGTCGTAAGAAAAAGGAATGCCTTTTTTTCTGTTCTGTACAATTTTTTTTGGGAATATTCTGTTATATAAACCTTGCCCTAATAATAATAAACACAACAAAAAAAGAATTGTCCAATTTGGTGCGATCGTTTGAACAATAAAGCATTTTGAAGTAAACCATAGATCCTCTTTTATTAATATAGATAGATTCGCCTGATAACTCTATAGATAGTCTTATAAAATCTTGAATTCTCTGTCCAACATTCGAAAACTAGTCACTCAAAGCATCAGCGCCTATATTCGTGTTTGAGATAGTTGTTTTCTTCTTTCCTGTTTCTTTATTTATTAATTTCTTCATTGCCTGTTGTGTTTTAGCTGCATTTTCGATATTTTCTAAAATTTTTTTCTTAACAGATTGGATAATCTCTACTTTCAGTCAATTCCATGCTAGATTCATTATTTATTACGTTATCGATAGATCGAGCTGCATCTACTTCATTTTATATTAATTTTAGTATTCATATTTTTAGTTTCTCTAATCTTAACCATTTTTTCAGGGAAAGATGCGTCGAGGACAATGAATCTTAAGGATGCAACTAGGATGATACGTGCTCAAAGAAATATAGCAGGATACACTTATTGGTACCTTCTTTAAACACTTTAGAAATATTGGGAATCGTTCAAGTACAATATCCTACAGAATTCAGAAACTTATTATCCCAACTCGTGTATAATTTATAGAAATAAATGAAAAAAAAATTAAGTCTGTATCTCTGAAGAGCTGAGAGATAGCTGAGAATTTAACTGGAAAAGTCTTTTTATTTTTGGTAAGACTATCATTTCCTAAATTTATGACCTCTAATTTTGAATCACCCTGTATATATCATTATGCTTGAATTTGTAAAATTTTATTTATTTTATCATTAATTTGTACTAGGATAAAAAGTTTGGTTCCAAATATGAGTTTTGGTTGTTATTTATGTACATTTGCTTATGGACCAGTTCAGGCATGTCAATTAAAATTTAATTTTTAAAACTATAATTTTCGAAAGAGATAACAGAGGAGTCAAATTTTAATGGAGCATTAAGTTTCAACCAACTTTTCTGCCACTGGTCGTGAGAGTCTCCTAAGTGTACCTACTACTTTTCTGATAAATTATATATTTTTGTACATCTGCAGCAAGAACAAGTAAATTGATGAATAAAAGTAGAAAAGTTCTTACGTGAAGACAGGAGCTTTAGTGCGACTGTTTAAGTTTAAATTAACCCGTTACCCCTTACCCGTTACTCCTTACCGGGGTGGTAACCCAGAAAAATTATTTTCTCAATATTTCCAAAGTACTAACCTCATCAAGACTCAGGACCTTAGAAAAAAATTTCACGAGGTCCCTTATATTTCTTCGAAACTTCGGAAAACCAATATGTATACAAAGAAAGTAAAAAGTAATTGACAGAATTAATTTGTAGAAAATATTCGAAAATATATTATAATCAGAGTATGTATATACATTTTGGCAAAAACTTATTTTTGAACAAGTCTCGTTTTATTTTGAATTCCACAAATTTTCATCTTCACCTAATTGAGGAGTTTGTCATACACACGAAAGGTGATAGTGACTTGATTATTTTCAAATGGCGACCCTAATTTGTGCCTTTTTGTTGCTTAGGATGATTTGGTCAGTGATGTGTTTTTTTTTAATTTTTTTACTGATTATAGAAATGAAATTGTTAAGCCGAGGGTTAAACTCTTCGAATTTTCACTTATTTAAGGATTTTGAGGTTAATGAAATACACTTCAGGGGTGATAGGTACAGCTTTTTCGTAGGGTGGAACTTGAAGAATGAAAGAACAATTTTCGATAACATTTCGAAAACATCTATCCCTCTTGAACTATAAGTCAATGACATTGAAATACATAAGAAACGTTCAATAATTTTAACCATTTCATTTCTATAATGAAAAAGGAATTGTTAAAAAACCGCTGAAAGAAATCAGTCTCAGAAACAAAAGATTTATCTATTCCTTTCACGAAAAGTAAGGTAAGATTAGGATATTAGAAGTATAATGAATATTTGTCATGATTCGGAAAAAGAAGAAATGAAGGAAAAATAATGATTGTATTGAATGAAACACTAAAACAAAATTGGTTCAAAATTTCATGGTGTTCTTCAAAAGTTACAATAAAAAGTTCTAGTCAGAATAGAACAAATAAGTTGTTGGTTGTTGCATATCCTTGTGGGAAATGAACACGCTGTAGACGTTCCACAGTGAAATACATAATAAAGTGAACTTCTCCGAACAAACCATTTCAATGAATTCGGGTATTTCGACTCTGTAGTGTAATGACCTCAACCAGAAGCAGCATCAAGGATGAAGCGAAACCGCAAATATTTACGCATCGTTGTATTTTTCTTTGCAGTAGGAACCATCGGGTGCTACTTCAATTCGATTTTGAGATGATTTGTGGTCAGGGACCTTGAAATGAAATCAAGTTTATCGAAAGTTATCGTGTAATTTCTGTGGAGTTATTGCTGGCTGGAACGATAGATACACATCATCCGATTTAATGTAGAAATGAAAGAGGAGAATGCATAATTCATTTGTGGTGAGACACACGCTTGCTCAATCTTCAACCTAGCTGAACTCTAATAACCCAGAAAACGAAAATTTGATGGTGCATTGTTCGAGCAAGTGGGCCTTCAAGAATCCATTGCATTCCAACAGCAAAAAGGCTTCACTGAATGCCAAAAGAAAATGGCAAAGGCAGAATCGAGGGCAGAATTCAGAAAAGCTTTGGTGCACTTGTTCAAGTTCACAGGAGAGCGATTTATCATCCAAGTACTGAAGTTGTACCAGTTGCCAGAAATGTATAGAAGTTACCGAAAAAATTTTCGGGATGAATTTTATTGTGGAAGAAACCGTTATTCAATCCATATAAAATTCAGCAACAGCTTTCATGTCGGCTGACACTTTACAGTTAGTGGAAGTGTTTAAATTTAATCAAACATGTAGACTGAACTTCTTATCAATTCACTGTCTGAAATAAGTATCTTAGTTTTTTTATTGTTACCGTGAAAAATTCATTTTTCATCTACTCACACATTTCTAGGCTCTTAAATTCCATAGAAACTTTCTCTGGTCCATAAATTATTCCAGAATACTATTACGAAATTGGGAAGTGAAAAATTCGATGAGGAAAGACTACAGATATGAATAAAAAACATCCTTCCAACATCAAGAATGTGATCTCCCATAGAATTATATCGAAGTGACCTTGATGTGAATGAATATGAGTTCAAGAAAACAAATTATGATTATGTACCAGGTAGTTCACTGTAATGGGTCCATTAGCCTTGTTCGAAATAGAAAAACGTTATTCGAGCTACCGTACTTTTACAAAAAAATCAATATGATCGTGCCTTGTGGGTTATGCATTCCTTCCTATTCTGAATTGACTTCGTCTAATCGCTCTCTAGTACAATTACGGTTTTGAAATGCGAATAACATACAGCAGGTATACCGTCTATGCCATATGACATGAATTTTTTATTCCAATTATAATGTATATTTATAACCATTACAGGTCAACGGATTATTAAATGATATTTTGTCATATAAAATTTTATCCAATGATACCCGAACGTTTGAGTTGGAAGGGGAACTCAGTGAATCTTACTCCATTCATTGAGAATGAGTGAAGTATGAAATTATTGATCAGTATACACCTCGGTATACACCCACTCATTTACATGCGATTCGTTGTATTTGTTGAGACATCTCGTACTTATATCTTTTTTGTGACACTCAGTCCGGAGGCTGGCTCACTTTGGAAATAGGTACATAAATATATCGGAAATATGGTAATTATTTGAGAAACACAGGAAATATTCCAGAAAAAGCAGGGTTTCTTTCAAGGTCAGTCCGAAATGTCAGGAAATAGTCAATAAGTCAATAGATGAAGAAAATATTGGAGAATAATCGAAAATATTTAAGAATTGCGGAAATGTAATAGGAAATTTATTATACAGGGTGGGCTTTGTAAAACGAAACAGACGAGACAACCTCCATAATTGTTGAAGAAAGTATAATTAATAATAATAATAATTATTTCGTTGTCTAATGTTGAAAATTAACGGTTACCATCGTAGCAGCAGAATGAATTAGTCAAATAATTGATGATTTCACATAGCATGGTTAGCGGAATGGCTGGTACTGTACGAAATTCAAAATTGAATATCTCGAAAACGAATGCAATAAATGAGAAAAAAATTAATACGCTGAATTTAGGATGAAAAGGCCTTTCAAATGAGGTATCGTTCACCCTATCTTTCCTACTCAAAATTTAGGGGTTGTTTTTCTAACACTAAGGGTTGAAGCGATATAGTTGTGAATTTGACCTCAAAAGTTGTCCCCCTCAAAACAAAAATCGACGTGTCCGAGCATTTTTTCCAAATAAATTTATTCCGCCCGTAATCTCGTCTGTTTCGTTTTAAAAAGCTCACCCTGAATATATTACAGAGCTTCGGTAAATGAGAACATTGCATTTCCAAATTTCGTAAAAAAATCACTAAAAAAATCACACAACAATTGTTTCTCTAACACTGTAGCTTCATCACGTTATTACAAAAATAAAACCAAATAGTATAAGTTTGAAATACCTTCAAAACCAAGAAGCTGATTTCAGCTTGTAACAAATATTTGATTGATTCGTTTTTTACTTGATGAAAGTTCATTTTGAATTAGATAAAATTAAACAACAACTTCCTCAAAATATTTTAATAATTTTACAACAATTGTTTCGCTAACGCTGTAGCTTCATCCTGTTATTGCAAAAATAATACCAAATAGTAGAAGTTTGAAATACCATAAGACCAAGAAGCTGGTTACAGCTTGTAACAAATATTTGATTGATTCGCTCTTTACTTGATGGAAGTTCATTTTGAATCAGTTATAATTAAGTATAAACCGAATCAATGAAATATTTGTTACAAGCTGAAATCAACTTTTGGTCTTATGGTATTTCAAGTTTCTATTATTTGGTTTTATTTTTATAATAACCTGATGAAGCTACAGTGTGAGCGAAACAATTGTTGTAAAATTATTAAAATATTTTGTGAAGGTTGTCGTTTAATTTTATCTAATTCAAAATGAACTTCCATCAAGTAAAGACCGAATAAATCAAATATTTGTTACAAGCTAAAACCAGCTCTTGATCTTATGGTATTTCAAACTTCTACAAACTATTTGGTTGTATTTTTGTAATAACCTGATGAAGATACAGTGTTAGTGAAACAATTATTGTAAAATTATTAAAATATTTTGTGGAAGTTGTTTTTTAATTTTATTAAATATACAGGATGTAAATAAAGGGTTTCGAAAAATTTTAAACGTAAATCCTTATTGAAACATAGTATAGGTTTTACAATACAAGGCTTTTTCGAGCTGCTTAGATACAGCATGCTTCAAGAATTGAAGTCCCTTGTATAAACTTCGATCTACTAATGAGTTCTCACTTATGAGTAACATTAACACGTTTCATTCGTATCAATGAACTCGTAATGAACTGGTTGAAATTTGCATCTTGTTTCGCAACTGAAATCTAATATTTATCTCGTATACGATTTCATTTCCCAGTAGGATGCACTTGTGAAACTTCGAGCGGAAATGCAATGGACGCAAACAGACAGAAATGATGACTCTGTTTTTTTTCCAAGGCGTCTAAGAATGTTACTGAAACGCTTCGGATTGCGGTAGGCATTTCGTTTGTGACGCAAATGGTATACACGTCTGATATTTTGTTGAGAAAAAAAGGAAATGTATCGGGAACTCTCTAGTAACATTAATCTAAATGACTTACAGTGTGAGAGAAAATTATATTTCGAGCAGTATTGAGTTGGTTTCATTTCTGCATGTTTCAATACCCACTTGCTTCCTATCCGTACAAGGTATTATAAGGAAAATTTTCTCGCCTTGAAAAAGTATTCCAAAGAAGTCCATTCCTCTTTTCCTACAGCCAGCTTGTTTAAGACAGTAAATTTCTGTACAAATATATCACAACCGAGTTGTGACTTAAAACGTTTAGCTTTTTGAATATATTGGGTTTAACGACGATTTGGCTAGGATAGATAATTAAGAAAGGAATGTACAGATCTACTTTTAAACTTAGGTCGTTGAATACTAGATGTCGCATCGGTTTATTTAGTACTCAGATGCGTCTACTGATCTTCAATAAAAGGCCCTCTGGTTGGCATCGTTGGTTGAGTTATGCGATATATCCCCGGATATATCTGATGAGATCAGATAAGAGCGGTCCATCACTACTCTTTTTCGATGTCGGCACGTTCTTCATGCTATATTCTGAATGTAAATTTATGCCAGTCCGATATTTTGGAGAATTTTATAATAAAATTGCGGTGCCTATGTCTGGATCCGGCATAAAGTATTTACCTACCATTTTATAGAAAAATGCTTGAACGGGATTATGTTGGGTTTAGACTCCCCGAATATTTATTATTGGGGAGTTTTTCATGCATCCCCGATCCAGTGCGAAAGGTGGCAAAGGGCAGTTGAGTTGAGAGAACTTGAACTTTTATTCTTGCTATGTACCTATTTAGCTCCCAAAAACTTTCAAATACTGGGCGCAAGGGGATGTCTAAATTTCACATAGCACCAATCAAATTTATTGAGGAAGGTGGCTCAAGTTACTCATTTATTTATCACACTTTTCAATCAGTATGGTCGAGCATTAGTACTTATGTTCGTTTTTATTTGAAAAAAAGTTATTTGAAAACTACGAAGGCGTAGAAGGGCCACATAATATTTTAAAAATATTTTTCCTTAAATTCCGACTTTGAAGTCGGAATTTAGTTAAATTCCGAGTTCAAAGTCGGAATTTAACAAAATTCCGAGTTCAAAGTCGGAATTTAACTAAATTCCGAGTTCAAAGTCGGAATTTAACAAAATTCCGAGTTCAAAGTCGGAATTTAACAAAATTCCGAGTTCAAAGTCGGAATTTAGTAAAATTCCGACTTTGAAGTCGGAATTTTATTTACTTCGGAACCGATACAGGCTAGATGCACAGGGTGTTGTTCTATGACGATTATTTCTCCATATATACAGAGGGGAGGGTGGCCTGGGAGCTCAATGTTATTTTATGGTTACTATTACAAACCTTACCTCTACCTGTCTACGACCATAATTTCATAATTATTCAAAAACATGGAACTAATTACAATTATCTCCAATAAAACACATCAAGTTTCTCACCGTTGTAATGACCTCTTCATGTAAGAAACATCAAAGCACACCGGGTGTACCTCGGGGTGTACTGATTTCTTGTCCATTGAGATAGCCTCACGAGTAAATAATAGAAGGAAATTTTTTCATAAAATATCCGGAATATACCTAAAGAACAGTTACGTCTAAAAAAAAATTCACGTCATGTCATGTCTGTAAAAGGTTGTCATATCATCGTTATGATCTCTCATAAAAGAAAACTCAAATAATAATGTACACCCTGTGTACATAATTATTCATTCATTCATTAAATGTGGAAACACCTTGTATTATATGAATTTGAATATTTGTAGAAAAGCAAACTGTAACAGGAACAAATCTACGTCGTCGTAGAACACCCTGTAGAAGTTCGGAACTGAATAAAATTCCGAGTTTGAAGTCGGAATTTAGTAAATTCCGACTTTGAAGTCGGAAATTAGTAAATTCCGACTTTGAACTCGGAATTTTGTTAAATTCCGACTTTGAACTCGGAATTTTGTTAAATTCCGACTTTGAACTCGGAATTTAACTAAATTCCGACTTCAAAGTCGGAATTTAAGGAAAAATATTTTTAAAATATTATGTGGCCCTTCTACGCCTTCGTAGAAAACACTTACATTAAACTGATAAAACTGGCTTAGGTTTTCTCAGACTTGGGTATATTTTTAAAATTTTTGAAAATACGAAATAAATCTAGGTACCTATTGATATGTTCCAGTTTATTCGAGTAACTTTAAAAATCAATAAAATTATTTTTTTTATATCATCCAATCAAATAGAAATTATTGAATTAGTTTTATGACTGATCTTTCAGTAAGGCATATAAAGTCATAGAAGAGGTTTTTAAGCTGAAGAATAATTGAGGTTGTATTTAGTTAAGTTTGTTGAGGGATGATTATTGTTGTAAATAGACAAAATCAATGTGTGTATATGTTACGGCTAAAGATAGGTGTGAGCATAAACTTAAGATTAGCCGGCTAAACTTAGGTTTGTATTCGAGGATCGAGGTTCGATAAAATATTCATCCGCGTCAGGGCATTTCATCTTTAGCCGGCTAATGTGCACATTACCCAAAACGGAACGGCTAAAAATGTATTCGATGGACACGCGGAGAGGTGATGTCTCATGAATGGTCGGATGGGAGAGGACAAAAGCACTCGGTCACTTTTTTGTTTAAATTTTTAGAATTGAAATATGCAAAAGAGCATCGAATGTATTGGGGTTGTATTACATAACGCCCATGGGTTTTCAATTCTACATTTAACGATTTATTTTCATCTGTTTAGGAGATTAATGCTCTTCAAACCGAGCCTCATTTGTGAAAAACCATAATATGACCCCACAATAAAATGAGATATTAGACATAGAAAATTTTTTCCGTAAACAAAAGTATATTTTCCCTACCATTCAATAATTGGGTTTATGGAAAAATTACGAACTAGGAACTAATGTTGCAGTTTCTTTCCAACCAATTCTTGCGCAAAAAAGAACAAAAAAAAACTATGAACATGAACACAGTTGAAAACACTTTCTCTAGCTGATTTTGTTAAAAATTTCTTCCCGAGTCATTGAACATACGGGTTCCAAAATATGGCCTGTTGCCACCCTTGATGAATCATCCTGGGGGATATAGAGTTAACTCTATAATCTTTGTGCCAAATAGTCCGGTTAACTACAAACAAGATTGGGCACTTTTACTTATATTTTTCTAGAATTCAACGTTTGGTATTTTGGTGAAGAAGTTTTTGTCTGCTCATTCAATTTCCCTCAAATTATGAATAATAACAAGATGAAAAATAATCATTAACACTACAGTTTTCCCTCACACTCAAAATAGCATGTCATGAATTTTGTCATCAAGCATTTAGATTTTTAGATTCGTCAAAAAGAATTCGTTGAGACAAAGTTGAAACAAATATAATGTTCATTCTCATTTATCCAACTGCTCAACAGAATGCTTTTCTGCTATTAAAATATGTGAAATTCATACAAAAAATGCATTGCATTAATAGTTTGATTATACTCGTATCACTATTTCTTTATATTCTTTTAATTGCCGGAAATTTGCGCCCCTCAAGCCTTCTACATTTTTAGCCGATGGGATGTGGTTACACTTAAGTTTAGCCGGCTAAAGATAGAAGAAACTAACATTAGCAAATACCCGAAGCTAAACCTAAGTTTAGCCGGCTAATCTTAAGTTTATGTTCACACCTATCTTTAGCCGTAACATATATATCATAGAAGGAAAGTTGCTAAGGTTTTTGGGTACTACCAAGAGAAAATATTGATTGATGGGAAATTTAACTGAAGGGAAATGTTATAAAAGCCATATATTTGATATAATTGGACGTTATTGAAATATTTTAACAGAAGATTCTTGAGGTCAAAAGAAACACTTTTTTTTTAACATTTTTTCCGATCCAGCCCTGAAAAAAAGTTATAGCCATTTTAAATTTTCATAATGAGCTATGCCACCCCTGGAGAAACAAAATTCCCCTCAGAATAACAAGGGAAATCTGTGACACTGCACATCTGTGGATCTTTTAAACGGAGTTGCATTAAGCCAAAGTACCTGATTTTTCGAATTCCCCAGATATGTTTTATTTTTGAACATCAAGTTACTCGAAAAGGGCGCATAATACGAGAAAATATGAAGAATACTTTTATTTTACGAATATTTATATTTTACGATAGCGCCCAGCTTAGTTTCAAGAGTTGGGTTATTTGAATTTTTGGTACTTTTATGGAACGTTATAATAATAATATATCTTTATTTACCCAACAGGAAGATCCCAATTACAAGGTAATAAGCATAATATTTAATGTATTCAGCATATAAACCTAAACAAACAAAAAAACTACATCAATTATGGTCATAATGAGAAAACTGAAACACTTAGGTGATATCTTTTGTTTGAAAATAAATGAAAAACTATATTCCGAAAGTCATTTCAATCGATGAAACCGTTGTGAGTTATAACTAAATAAAAAAAAAAATAACATTTTTTTTCAACACCTTGTAAAAATGATAAAGGAAAAAAGTTTTTCTATTGACTTCAAGAATCTACAGTTGAAATATTTGTACGAGTCAAAGACTCACCCTGTATACAAATCTATAATTTTTTCAATACCCCTATAAAAAAATAACAATACAGTATGAGAGGAGATGCAAGGAATGCAACACGAGGTAAATAATTAATTAATACAACCGATTCTTTCCACCCTCTGAGGTTATCCGAATGAATATTCTTCACAAGAATTATCTAAGCATGGTCACAATCCGCACACACCTCAATAACTTCTGAAGGATAAAAGGAACCGCCAACATTTGCAGCATATCACAGATTTTCGGCGTCCTTTTAATCGCGTATCGTAAAATGCATGCTGTGCATTGAGCGCATACCCGAGAAATTCGGATGGCAATGTTATAAAACCAAATCATGCATGATATGTCTGATGACTGAGAAAGATATAAGTGCATGGGTAGAGCTTTGAATTCACGATAAGATGACGCAGTTGAAATGGTCGAAAACGTACCTAGTAGTAAACCCTGAATTTTTTATCCTTGGAATTTTAAAATTTTGACACGGTCAGACTTGAAGTATTTGGTTCTTCGAAGATGGTCCTACAGGAACTCAAGAATCAATCCCCCTCCGACATCATCTCCTTTTTGAGTAGGATGGGACTGGAGGGAGAGTTCTAGCTCTACGAGCTTGCCTGTGTGCTACAATAGACCGCTTGGTCGCAGTGGCAGGTTTGGTTTATCCTTCCAACACACCCAGCAATCAGTATCAGTATCAGTAACCTCTCTTTTGTCAGTATTGTCAAACTGACGTAGATTTGTTTACATTTGCGTTTGGTTAACATCGAAAATCTGAATTTTCTCCGGCTTTTCCGGTATCTTGCCACTGCCATCTGGCTTCAGGGTTTAGTTAAGAGTGTTCTTGAAACGGTCTGCATGATTATTCTTTTCTCTTCTGTTTTTCACGCGACTGGCGAGACGCGGTTTCGACAAATATGCCATTTTCCGAACCCCTTAAGTCAGATGATTTTGCCCCTTGCCTTTCCCATTTATGAAATTAGTACATACCGATTCACGAATATTGCAAACATGTGTGTACAGGGCGGACAAACTTATAGTTTGTCTCAAGAAAAATTTTGAGAAATGAGTTAGACAAGTCAGAAGCTCGAAAAGTCCACACATACCCACCGAAAAATGAGTATTCTACGAACCTTTGTTACGTCAAATCAAAATATAAGAGCTTTATTCATTTAATGTATAGAGGCATCGAGACCGGTGTGAACCTAGCACATGGGCATCGAGCCCATTTTCAAGATCATGAGGCATCTCGAGACTCATCTGAATGCTGATTTTGAATCACATCCTTGGACTCCTCGTTTGTTAGTTTTTCATAAACTTGCTGTATATACAAGATTGTATATATGTACAATTGTTTTCTACGAAAATATGTAAATAATTATTTCTCCAAATTCTTCATTTTATTTAGTTTTACTTAAACAGAGTGAGTCTTTGACTCGATCGAATATTTCAACAGTAGATTCTTGCGGTAAAAAAAAAACACTTTTATCCTATACCATTTTTTCCGAGATTTTTTCTGATTCAGCCCTGATAAAAAGATACAGCCATTTTAAGTTTCCATAACGAGCTATGCTACCCCTGGAGAAATAAAATTTCCTTCAGAGTAACAAGCTAAATCTATGACCGAGTCTATGACACTATGACATTTCTGGATCTTTTAAACAGAGTTGCATTCAACAGAAGTATATCTAATTTTCCGAATATCACAGATATTTTTTATTTTTGGACATTAAATTACTCGAAAACGGCGCTTTATACGAGAAAACATGAAGAATTCTTTCAAATAGTTCAAATATTCATTAGATAGAGTTGGGTTCTTTGAATTTTTGGTATTTTTTTGGTACGTCATGGGCATAATGAGAAATCTTGGGTGATATCTTGTGTTCGAAAACGATTCATAGAATAAATGAAAAACTCGGAAAGACTGTATTACGAAATTCATTTCATTCGATAACACCGTTTGTGAGAACAAAAAATAAGATTGTTTTATAGTTTTTGAACAGCCTGTATCTTTTATACTCAGCCGATACGGAAAAAAATGGTATAGGAAAAAGTGTTTCTTTTAATCTCAAAAATCTACTGTTGAAATATTTGTACGAGTCAAAGACTCACCCTGTATATCTCCGAATAATAAAATTGTCACCTAAACCTTCGAATTTGCAACCGTTCAATTAATGTCTTCTGTATTTTAGTCAGGTGTTATGTTGAAAAATCAGTTCTTATTTTTCAGTAATTTAATTTTTTTTTAATTTTATTCCCCAACTTTGGAAGCTACTCCCTTTTCTCCAGTAGTTATAGACATCAAAAAATCAACGATCTACATAATTGAATTTATCTGTTTCTGGAGTGCTGAAACGAATTCTTCTCGGAATTCTTGTAGAAACATTCGTGGGGTCGTTTCTAGGAAATTGAATCTCTTCTGTATCTCAGCAAACAATTGGCCTTGCTATTTTGTCAAGATCGAACTTTGAAGAATCTTCGAAGACTGCTTTTTTGGTTGTCAATTTTGATAGTGTGCAGTGTGCAGAAGCTCTTGACTCAAAATTAGTGCTTTCCTGATTTTCATTTTTTTCTTGAATATTAGTGTCTCGAAACAAAATCATAACAAGTGTAGTATTATTTCAGTACTTGATTCCAGAGGTGTATCATTAGTAGGTAATAGTGAACTGAAAGAGATATCTGAAAAGTCAGTTACATCCTCCGCCTAATCGAGTATGCTTTACAGAGAGTCATGCACAGCAGGGATAATTTCGAAGAAACAAGCAAATCAAAACGACAAAACAGAAATGCAATGAGCAAATACAGGGGCAGACACCATATGGTTTATATAATGGAGCTCGAGGCAGTAGCTTTATAATTTTCAGTCTGGATCTAATAAGGGAATAATTGGAGGAATCATGAGTTATGTTTATGTGACGATGATAATTGATGCTTGCAAGCAGCGCTTTGCATGAGTTTTTGCTCATGCAGCTATACGGCAACGGGTACACAATTCATACAGAGATTTATTACACCGAATTCTTTGTTTTACGTCCTTGAAACGGCAATGAAAATAACGCACAATAGTTGTCGCACTGTTTTTTTATGCAATTTAAAAACTTTATCTGATGGAAAGGTAATATATCAGACGTACATTGATATCCTATGGTTGTAAAACTGCTTCTTTATCTCGATCCACATCTAGAGAGGCTCAACGAGAATCGAAACGGTGTCTTCGTCTATAACGACCGCTGAAAAAACAGCCGGTGTAACTGACTTATTTGGGCTCAACTAAGTACGCTGGAACGGCCGTTTCAGCATTCAGATGAACCATTCGCTGTGTGAATTTGTTATTCCAATAGAAACATGCTTATGGTGGCAGTGAACGACCATGTGGTTTTCAGGCTGGTTCAAATTAGCAATTAGCACCATTAATAAACGTTATGCAGTAGTTAAATGATGGTTGCATTATATAAGTGGGTAATCTTGTACAATAGTTGAATGAACTCCCTGCTGGAATTTCCATTTTTCCCATGATTCGCTGAGGGTTCAAAGTCATTTTGATTTCCTCATTCGCATCATTACACATAATTCACAGCATGCTCTCATTCCTTATGACGAGTGCTCGGACGAGTCTTGGTTGAAGGTTTATGGATGAACATTCAGTGCGACTGTTCGCTTTATAGAGGTCGAAAAAAATTATGTGTCATGTACCTACCTACACTTGATTAGTTTCGAACGAAAACGATAGTAACTCATTCAATTCAATCCGAAGTTCAATACCCATCCATCCATCTGTCACTTTAGTCCAATAGCGAAAATTTGTAAAAGTCACCTTGTAGAATATTATTAGAGGAAACAAAGTTTCGATAAAAACTTTGGTTCGTGAGGAATATAAATAACCAAAGAAAAAGAAAGTCAAAAAATGAACAGGTTGGTTAATTTGAATTATAATTTGTACCTAGTAGACACAGATCAAAATTCAATTTTCCAAAATTCGGTGATTCATAATGGAATTTTATCAAAATTTAACACAATTTTTTATTTGAAAAAATTTTAAAACCGAATTTTCTCTTCAAAATTTTTTTTTACTTTAGGCTATAAATACTTCAAAAATGATAATGATTTCGTTAAAAACTTCTGCCGTTTATTGAAAGCAGTTTTCATTCTGTGCGGAGCTTCATTTCGAAGTTGTTATGTTTGGAGAGCAGCGATCAATATGATTATGTACAGGGTGGGCAAATTTCGTTTTCTACTACAACTGAGGGGATCTCGAGAAAAAACGGAGATCTCATTCTCGAGTCCTTTTTTACCTCGTTTTTCACTGAGTAATTCAAATCTGAAAACAGAATCGGTCTATCATTTCTAGATTTTGAGTTATGAACAAAAATTTAGAAACTGATATTTTCAATAATGCTTAAATCGAGGCTTAAATAGAAATAGATTCATATAGAAAAAGACAATCGGTGATTTCAATCAGACTGAGTATTGAGTCAACGAAAAATCTCACTATGGTGACAAGAGGAAGCAAAAATAAGTTCATATTTATTTTTTCAATATTTAGGTGAATAGTAACATATGATACATTTTTTAAATCAGCAAAAAAATTTGCAGCGAGTTTACATTTTGAAAATTAGAATACGAAAACGGCTGGATCGAAAAATTTAATAAAATCAGTTTCGAATTACTCATTAAAAAGTGCCTGTAGAATATCATAATGGTTTTCGAGTTCGAGTTGAAACAAGCGACTAATTCAGTATCATTGAATATGGGAATTCCTCAATTTTTGTTCATAACTCAAAATCTAGAAATGATGGGCCGATTATGTTCTCATATCAGAACTCGAATTAGAATTATTCATGAAAAAAGAGCTCGAGAATGTGTCATCCGTTTTCTTCTAGCTGCTATGCTCGAGATCCCCTCAGTAGATAACGAATTTTGACCATTCTGTATATTCTCTGTCTGACAATCAATCATTTCAATATGACTCTAGGGCTGTATTCGGGTTCGAATATCGGACAGTCCGAGAATTGTTCTAGAACTGCGCAAAACTGTTGAGCCCTAGTATCGAATCCTCTGCGCAGTTCTAGAACCATTCTCGGACTTTCCGAAAGTCGAACCCGAATACAGCTAGTATATACTGATACTGATCATACAGCGTGTTTTCAAGGATGAGCCTTTTCTTCTTGCTCTAGTTAATTTCCAAAAAGAAGCATTGCAATAGACAAGAACGAGGACAAGAACAACTTTCATATCAGAACGATATGGACCGAGATATGGACCTACATCCTCGAATGCATCACTTTTCAAATCGGATAATTTATTCGGGAATTAGAGGATGAAAAAGCATGGTCCTATTGCCTGGCCAGCAAGATCACCAGACCTCAATCCTTTGGATTTTTTCGTATGGGGATATGTCAAAAATTAAATTCCCAACATTCTTGTCATAAATAGGGCTGATTTAGAGCAAAGAGTCAGAGTCAGGAATATCAGAGATATTTCCCGCGTTATGCTGTTGCATACTTAGAACATAGATACATGTAATGGAAAATAAACATTCCAAAGACTGGAGTGAGATAGTTGCTTAGTGTCGCCAATCACAATTCAGGCAGTTGACTCGGACACTATTGTCACATCGATTATCAGTACGAATAGATAGGAAGTATGTAAATTTTTCAATATAACACCACTGCCTTAGTGTCGCGCTAGACAGAGAAACATCGAATGTGTGTTCTACAAATAATTCATTGCGTAGCACTGAATGTCCATTCCATGTATCTATGTTCCAAGGTTGAATACTCGGTTGAATTCGTTGAATTCTGTTAAAAAAAGATGTCCAATTTGTTTACAGAATAATGGTACTCGTTTCGAGAACTTTTTATGAGTTATATTGGAATTTATTATAGAAATTCTGCTCGATATTTATTCAAATTAAGTGTAACATGAATTACATGATTCTATTGAAGTTATAGATGTTTCAGCTAACAAATGAAATTCTATGAATGGAAAGTTTTAATTCGTATCGAAGAGATGGAGATTTTTGTAGGAGTGAACAATTTTGTGGTCAAAGGTTTCATAGAATTCTATCAAAAATTTAAATTTCAATAAAATGATGACTCGAATGATGATTTTGCCTTGATTAAGGAATTAATAATACATCGATATATATGCAGCAAAATAAGGGTGTGTATCGATTCTCGGCGGTGAACTGGTCTCTAGATCGATATATGTATATGTATATATATTTCTTTGGAGAGCAATTTTTTTTGTATATCATGAGATCAAAAAAAGAAACCATCCATATTTAAAATGAAGAAGTTATTTATTTCCACAATTAATTCAGGAGATAAAGAATGTTGATTGTAGTGTCGTGAAGAGGTGCCTGCAGAAAGTTTTTATCGTTTTCAGATATTTTCGAAAATAAAAAAGTTTTGACATATTTTCAAAATCGTTTACCTATCTAGTCTAGAAATACCAGAAACAGCAAAAATCAAGCAATTTCGTATACCCTGTATACATCGGAAGTAGTTCTATGTAATAGTCGAAAACATCGAATTTTTGTGTACTATTGTTTTCGAGTTTTTGTTGTCGTTTTTGGTCAATGGATCTTAGGAATATCATAACTAGAAGCGCGACACAAATACAATTTCATGATCAAGCTGAAACAGATCAAATCGCCTGGTCATTTGGTCCTCCAATTACTTTCTTAATTGAAGGATAATCGGTTCTGGTAGAAGTTTTTTGAAGGTTCTTTGAGAAAGCTTACAAGAGGTGCAATTTAAGTGACCTTCACATTTGTAGCCAGAAATCTCTGACTTTTCTTTGGGAGCATCGATGGTTTACATTAGTTCTACAACTGTTACATCGATCTCTATGAAATATCCTCGGAAATATCGATGTTTTGCATACACATCCAGGATTAAGGAGTTCAGGACAAGAAAATGATTGGTAATCCACCAATGCAAGGCATTTTTACCATATCTACCAGCAGACTAGAGGGAGTTCCAGCAAAAAATTTAAATATACCGACATCTAACCTGTTATGTCATACCTACATAAATCCAAACATAATTAATATGTAACCTGTTTCATTACGTATGTCGCAATTATATCTTGAAAAAATGTTTATATCGATAGGAATCGCCGATGGGATAATAATTAAAATGTAATTTTTCCTAATGGAAAAAGGTGTTGCTATATACGTTGAATATTCAAATTGAACGAATACTCTCTGAGTACGGGGAAGAAATTTAAATTCCTGTTTTCCATGCTATCGTATTACACAACGAAAATATTAATTATTCATTACATGAAGAACTCCCAAAGGTACGATCAGTCTTGACCATCGACTGGTATCATTCTATCTGATGGAAAAAGTTGAGAATCATCGACAACCGTGAAACGTGGTCGGCTGATAACAGTACAGAAACAGGATGGTCTCTATAAAGTCTCACCTGCAAAGACCGGTTGATAGCTGGCAGCAATCGAAGAACTCGACATTCGGAAACCGCTCAAGAATTTCCTATCACACACCCTATAATCCAATAAAATCCTTCAATTAGCAACAGGACACAAAAACACACATTTATATGAACAGCACTATTAAATTTTCAGAAGACGACCGATCGAAGCCAGTGTTGCGACAGATCCGTTTCTGGCAGTTACTGAAAAGTTGTGAACTCAACTCTATGCGGGCTCGATCGAGCCGTCTACGTCAGAGGTGAGCACTTGACTAGTTCTTGTTCTTGAGTCTCAAGAGTTGAGATCCTCGTTGGTCGTAATGGCGCAATAACCCGACTGACCACGGTTATTCGCGATTGTTTAAGAAGTTTTTCGATCTCCTTCTATTCCCCTAAGGATTTATATCGTCCTCTCAGTCGACTCCCACTAGTACACGGCTTTGTCACCTTCTTACCTGAGTTTGTTGTCTTCGGAGTGGAAGAGTGTGCAAGTGAGCGGGTCTCTACGTCTCTGCATATGGTATTCTGATTTACCTGCTGCTAGTTGGATTTGAACTTTTGCGGTTTTCTTTTAATCTTTCGATAAGTTCATGCGTAGCTAAGTCGCTACACTGCATGCTATCGATCTGAGGTCACCTGTAGCATTGAGGAAATTTTTCATTTAGAGTTATGACTCCGCTGAATGTGCTATGTATCTCTTTTACTCGTGTGAAGTTGGCGCCGACTTTTTTGATAAACACTATTTTATTGGAGTTCTGGGTAAATTTAAAGGAGTTGTGCAGTTCCTGATCGGCAAATCGTGAATTCGAATGAAAAAAGCAAATTAGCTGCGTGAGGTTACGCTGCTCCGTTTTTTTCAAAAAAAGGGTTGTAATGCTATTTTTCGATGAAAAAGAAAGGGTTCTGGAGTTCTTGATCTTGAAGTAATCAGAAAAAAATCGCCAGGCATTTTGTTGACGAAGGGTGCTCTGACTAATAATGAGAAGTAAATTATATTTATATGATTGAAATAATCTCCAGTAGAAAAAAGTACGATGATAACAGTTTCCAAAAATTCAAAAAGACCAGAAATATATACTGGATGTAATGAAGGTTGTGGCAGCATGCAGACATGCGCTAAAACCTTCATTATATTGTATTACAGCATTGAACTCTAAAAGAATTGGAAGGGCCTCTTAGGTACCGAAATACGACGAAAAGTGGTCCAACTGAGACGGAATATGTAGAGCAACCCATCTATTTCTAATGGTTCGGCAACCAATCGAATAACCGTATCAGACGTCGGACGCAGCAGTCGTCTCCCTTCAACGCCCCGGGTTGTTTTTGTTTGCATCGTTATAAACCAATTGACAGAGCGCAGAAAGAGATAGATTGCTCTACATCTCCCCTTTCAGTCTTCCTCAGTTTGCCTGCATCGAGATGCCATTCTATTTTTTTTACAGTTCAATGTATTTCAGACACTTAAACTGTCATCACAATATATACTGGATGTCCGGGATAAAATGGGAAATTTTCTAATTCTCTAGGTAGTTAGAGACCACCTAGAGAATAACGAAAAACTCCCATGTGTAGTATCAAGGAGTTCTAGATTCTGATTTCAAATTTGAATGGAAATTAAAACCATACCATCTTCTGAATGAAATCATCGATAATGGAATGGAGATAGCTCCCATGAGGTTCCAGAAAACTGCATTCAAAAATCATTCGATTTGCTGGACCGTATGTAACACACAAATTTGAATAGTTCTGAAAAGTTTGTGAAATCACCCTGTACAATAAATACATCTTCAAATGTTTCATGTCGATTAAGGGAAGGAAATCCTATACTGCTGAAGTCCAAAGAATATCACCAATTTTTTTATGGAACTGCAATACAAAATAATTTAAGAGCGGTCTACACAGTTTTAGTGGTCAATTCAAAAGGAGTAAATGTATATCCTACGTCAGAAACCACTAATTTATATGGGGATTTCATTGTAATTCAATTCAATTAGTTCGTCAACGCGGAAAGTCAGAAATTTTTTCATTCGTCAAACAAAAAAGAATTAATAAAATATTTTCATTGAAGAACAAAGATTCATTCATGTCATTAACTTTCCGAGGTGAAATTATCTCTTTTATGAATTTCGACATGAAAAAATTTCTCGAAAAATCTCGCCATTGGCTACAATTCGTATCCTGGTGAAAATGAAAAAATACGTTCGTTAAGTGGTTCCATCTTTTCGACGAAAGTGGAAACTTTGATGCTTTGTGCTGGCAACACCTCACATTCTGGTAGTCCTTTTAATGTGTAAGATTCTCACAACAGAAGAGTTTATACCTAAGCAAAGTTTTCTCGGTGAAAATAATTACATGATTTGCAATGTAATTAAAATTACATGAATGATTATACGATTTCATTATATTATTATATATTTCTTCAATTTCTCAAAAGAATCTTGAATCTTTATATTCAAGTATGTATTATAATAGCTATATTATTAATTATTAGCTGAACCTAGTTTTGCCATTTAAATTATTTCTAGGGTAGATAATAATAACTAACTCATCGTGATTGCTCGATTGGTCGTAAGAAAAAGGAATGCCTTTTTTTCTGTTCTGTACAATTTTTTTTTGGGAATATTTTGTTATATGAACCTTGCCCTAACAATAATAAACACAACAAAAAAAGAATTGTCCAATTTGGTGCGATCGTTTGAACAATAAAGCATTTTGAAGTAAACCATGGATCCTCTTTTATTGATATAGATATTATACCTCGAACACGACACTACTAAGTTAAGCCCGTTTGCAACAGCCGAGAATTCTCTGGAGAATTCTCTACAAAATTCTCGCAAGAAAACGGCAGAGATTATTTAGTACGCAACTCAACAGAGAATTCTACCGAAAGTGCGTATGTAACGGTACGTAATTCCCGCCGCATGAAATTTCGAGTAAATTTTCTAGAGAATTCTCGGCTGTTGCAAACGGGCTTTAAATTCGAAAGTTATAGGTAATAATCCCTATTTATACCTCGGGATCTCGAGATCCCGATTCATAAGTCGAAATTGTAAATACAAGGGCAATAATTTGTCGGCCCTTCTTCGCCTTCGTAAGTTTTCATGAAAACACGCAGCAGTAAATAGAATCACTTCCCTGGACGGATTCGAAACTTTCCAGAAGAAATAAATCCAAATTGGTACCAAAATTTTCAGGTACCCAGAACACCTGTGAGCATGTGTTTCCATATTTGAACATCTCTCATCCTCTTATCAAAGGAACAAATAAATACCGAAATTTCCAAATATTTTTGCCTGGTTTCCCACGTTTACATTCAAGTCATGGAAATCGGAGATGCAAAATTGCAAACGCTCCGACACGTGCTGCAATCCTCAAACAACCCTTGTGATACTGCGGATAGTGAGTTGAGATTAGGTAGAATAAGAATTGCTGTGTGAACATTCGCACCTATATTTCCGTCATCTGTCTTCATTTTCACTTTTTGATGGCAAGTATTGTTCGTCCGCATCAGATAGTTTTCGTCCGTGAACACTTTTCGTCCGCTCTGTTTGTCAATTAGAAACGAATGCGATAGTGGCATTTAATCAATTCCGAGAGCCAGAGAAGAAAGTACCTAATATTTTTGGCCTTTTTATGAATTTCGTTAAAAAAATTTTTTTTTTGGCGAATCGGAGTGGATCCGTTGGTGTATGATGATATTTTTATTGTCTTAGGTAACTAGTTCTCTTTCAAAAAATGAATTCTAGAAATCATTATATAATAATATGATATAATATAACATAATATAATAAAATATAATATAATATAATCATCCTGTTTTTCAGATTTCAAAGAAGCCTATTTCTCCAAAAACTTAATTTTTTTTTTAGTGTAGCATGGGGAAAATCTGCAAGTCAGACGAACCACTCTCTCCTGAGGGAAAACAAGTGTGGGGATTCTCACTCTCCTGAGCTCGAGACCCACTAAAAACCCTTAACTGCTTCTTGAATATTGGTTCCGGTCATTTGCCTATAAACCGTTCATCTCTTAGTCGATTTTCTTCTCGCACAATATCGTGCTGGGATTTATGTGTTTATCCTCTATTGAATAACACTTCATTGGATTGTTCAATAAGTTTCTGTTCTTAATTTAATCTCTTTCTAATTGATCTCTTGGTCTTCTTCGGTAAATTCGCATTCTCCCTTTGTCTTCCTCTGGGTCGTAGTCCACTAGTCTCCTGAGTTCTTGATTCGGATGGTTTTTCGGTGTTTCGAATAATTTCTCTGCTTTTCTGTTCATGAATTCCGTTATGGTTTTCCATTTCAGGTCCCTATAAATCTGTCTATTCCTGACAAACCAAGGTGCATCTATTGCACATCGTAGCAGCTTGTTTTCAGTGGCCTGAATTCTTTTGATATGGCTCTTTGCCGCGAAACCCCAGGCAACTGATCCATAAGTCAGTTGAGGCCTAGCAACGGCTTTGATTATCTTCAATTTTGTCTCTTTCGACATGTGGCTTTTTCTTCCTATCAGAGGGTAGAGTCTATTCATCGCTGCTTTTGTTTTGTCGATTGCTTGTTTGATATGACTTTTCCAAGTGCTTTGTCAAGCGTTATTCCTAAATATTTGGCTTCATTTTTTCAGTCGATTTCTTCAACTTCTAGATTCGTTGTGGGTCGCAGTCTTCTCTTCTGTAGTAATATTGCTTGGCTCTTTTCTCCAGAAACTTCAAGTATGCACTCGAACTCCTTACGGCAATACAATTCTCACAACTGAATTCGTTAACCAATGAGCTACTGAATTTCTTGGTCTTATTTTTGTCTTCGAAAATTTGAAGTGAAGGTCACAAGGCTATTGAAAATTTGACATACGATAGAATTCGATGGGGCTTCGTGATGATGCGTATGGATCATTATGACTGTATAGAATCCTCATACGAGCCAATACCTTCTCGTTCAAGCTAAAACTTTTTGTAAACTCGCAAGTTTATTAAAAAAAATTATGGATAATATTTTAAATTTTTTTGTACCACTACACATTATCTGTGAGAATTTGTAAGGTTTCATAATTTGTTCCATTCTCAATACCAAAGGAATTCTTGAGTTCAATATTAAAAAGTGACATAGACAGTTTCGAATTTAAGTTCAGCATGCGGTCAAGGAACGATGAAATTGACCTATAATGAAAAAAAGTCCTTGATCCCATATCTTTTCTTCCCCACTAAGTAATGAGATTCTCATTTCAGGTATTCAGAGTTCTCTTTCTCTCGCATCTCATCTACTAATTGGGACTATTCAAAATGTCGATAATGACGAGTTTATTGGATTCACTCGAAAAGAATATCCCTCGAATATATTTCAATAATGTTTACCCATGCTTTCAGTATACCTGTCTATAGACGTTCACGTGAATAAAAATATCTGCCTGGACAGGTTTCATCCGCCGAAATGAAGAGACCACTTATTTGTCCGCGTCAGAATAAAAATATAACTCAATAGTTGGCTTATGTTTGGTGTAACCCAAAAGAGGTAGTAAGACGAATCTTGACGAGAAATAAACCGAATAATTTGAATAATACTTTCACATTCTGCTTGTTTCATCTCATTATATGAATAGGGTTTTTACAGTTGAAGGTTTCAATTTGAATTTTTGTTAAGGATAATTGAATTTTTGTTTCATTCAGTGGAATAATGTCTATCTTTCATAATTAATGAACCTTCTATCGGACAGAGGTGTTCCGAGTACTGAAAAAAGTGCTTCCATCACTAAGCACCAACGATTTTTCACAGAAGACTCTGGTTTACTTAGCACTTCGATTCTTCATGCAAAGCACGTCAAGTGTTTACATAACTCTTTGAATTTTTCACGAAATGATTTCTTTTTTTTTTCAGATATTGATAAAGAATCCTCTACATCTCACGACTGAAGGGGCAATAAGAAATACAGTTTGCCGCTTCAAAAAACTAAGTACCGGTAGATTCGGGTGACTTGGGACAGTCCTGTAACTTGGGACAATTACCGCCATTGCAGATTTCTTTGTTTCTTACCATTTATGAGTGAAGGGACGAACTTATAAGATTGTGTAGTGTCTTTTCGGTTAGTGTAAAAATTAATTCCTGTTTGAGCGTTTGAATTGACAGGAAAAATTAACGAATTCAGGAGAGTAAAAGCGCGTTTTTTTCGTATTTTCTATAGTGTCCTGTACATGTGTTTCACTTTGTGTATGTGTATTTTTTTTCTGGATACGTGGGATATTAGATATGTTATGAAACAAGATTGTTTACAAATCAAACGGTAAACATGGATCTCATTCATTTATTTTGTTGTTTCATAGGGTGACTTGGGACAATGCCGAATAGTTACAAGCGGCGCATTGGCAGCAGGAAATATGCCGATTTTTCGCAGAATATTATTATTTACGTTATTTCCACAACGAAATCACCAAAGAATGAAAGAAATCAACGTTCCGTTGTTTTGTTTAGTTTTTTTACATTTGAGTTGCACTATATTTACTTTAGCTCTAATAGGGTTTTATCATTTAATTTCCTAACCGAATTTCAACTATATAACCACAAATTCTAATTTTTCAAAACTATACTCCGTCCCAAGTCACCTATTTCATTTAAGAGTTGAGAAATCAATGGATTTTAACTTGTGTCCCAAGCCTCCCAACAGTCCCAACTCGGTGGGTGACTTGGGACAAGTATATATATATATATATATATATATATATATTTTTTAAATTTATATCCGAATTCTGAAGCATGGTATATATCCTAATCAATAGTCTAAGGCTGATTCATTAAGGGTGCGTTGAAAAACGACGAAATATATACGAAAGGACAAAACGACAGGCCCATAGGTAAAGTTATTTGGCATTCTGTCAATAGAGTTATATCATTAAGTATTCAACAATGGGGTTTAACCTTCCATGATTGTAGCATTGCTTTTGTAATTTACTAGAAAAAAATTATAAACAAAATAGAGTGCTACATAACTACCTCTAGACGACATTCGATAGGTATGTTGTTGTCTGTATCTGTATATTCCATATCGTTGAAGGCCCTTAGACTATATAATGAAAAACCACATACCGAAACTCATTTCATTCGATAAAGCTATTTGTGAAATAGAACTAGAAATAAAAATTTTATGGTTTATCAACAGCCTACATCTCTCAAACACTCAAACCGGAAAAAATGGTAAGGGAAAAAAGTGTTTCTGTAAAAATATTTGTACGAGTCAAAGACTAGCCCTGTATATGAGTTTGGTATACCTACTCTGGGACACCCTATAGGTACACAAATAATCGCAATGAGCGACAACTTCGAAATTCAATGATATTTAGTTTGAAATCCTTCAGAATGGAGCTCCACATAACACATAATTATTAGTTCGTGAGCAACTGCGATGTTACAATCATAAGGATTGTGTAGTCAGTAGGATCTGTAGAAAGTTCCTATCCTCCCTACAGTTCTTTATTCAGTGCACATAAGAAAAAACTGTGGACTAATTTGCGGAAACTGGTAACTAAATAGTATACGTACAGGTACAAAAAACAAGTATCATTCTACAATGCTACCTACTTCCAGTCGTTAGTTTAGGTTGATTCATTGTGATAGTTGAATATTAGGGAACAAAATGGTTATAATGCTCTGAATACTGGACGTAATTAAACTCCATCTGAAATTTACAGTAGTTGTGCTTGATTCCGATTGTGAAAAAATCACATCCTTGACTCAAGTCCTTGAGTCAACTTGACTGATTCGCAATCAGTTCGCCTTTGTTTTCGAAATATCATTCCACAATCACAAAGGATCATCAATTTAGCGTCATTATTAATCAGTATAACGTCTATTCGATTCAATAACTCGTCTTAATTGATTTCCCCCATTTAATTGCACTTCCCACACACTCGGAATCAGACCAGTTGACCATGTGGCCGATTGGCCGGCATCATAAATATCTCGTGCCGTTGAATTTAGGAGTGAATCGGATGAAACAGTATTCATTCACGCCTTAAATGGCGTTTTGCGTTCAACGTTTCCGCACCTTGAGGGTCTGTCGGAGAAGGTACCATCACGATGGACAGATTAGACTATTTAAGTCTGTAAATGCACCAGTTTGTAACTGAATAGCTGGTATTCACTTGCCGTTGAGGTTCACACGAACTATGAGTATGAGGTTCGTCAGTGTCTATTTGGAAATTCAGTGCAGATTGACTCTGTCCAAGAGGAGATCGTTGAGAAATAACTTCCAAAGTCGACTTATAGAGGCAAGCTTCCTTAAAATGGGTGGTTCTTCAGATATTATACAATAAGTGGGGTCTGATAATGCAGTGGAACTAGAATATTGTCGAGCTCTCGGATTCAGAGGACCAACCACCGATTTTTCACAAAATTTTCGCTTTATCTTGAAATCTCGGCAAGAAAATAAGATTTCACAATATAAATAATAATTGCTTCTATCCCACGAATCATTATAATCCAACTAATCAGCAACAGATTATCAGTTATAGTATAGAAAAATATAAATCGAAAATCAACATTTGCGTAAAACACAAATATTACATTAAGGACACACTAATCAAAATGGCTTGACTTATATTCAGAAATCTTGTTGTAGATTTGTATGGCTTCATGATTTAGGCTCAGCTGAGTTGATAGCAGCCTGTGGTATAGAATTAACAATTACATTGCATTCCTCGTAGTATAATTGTGGTACTCCCCATTTCTCGTTGGTGTGAATGTATAATATACAGGTCAGTATGTACTGGCTAGGCAAAATTCGTTGTCTACTGAGAGGATGTCGAGAACTATAAGAGCAAGAATAAAACGGATTGCACATTTCCGAGCTCTTTTTCAGAGAAACTAAGAATGGTGAAAACCGTACGATTCTTCGTTGCGTTTCCGTCTAGATATTTAGATGTTACTCGGATTCCGTAGGATATTCTGCTGAGTTTTGACTCAATTTTCTCAATATGACAGGACCATCTCATGATTTCATTCATGAGAAAAAACTTCATTCTAAAGGTACAGACGAGTCATTGATATCTACATTGGAGGTTGGTGCTATATTATAGTCTGTTCTGAAAAGGATCGTGCTTGTTTTCGATTCATTTAAAACTATAGTCTATCCAAATCCGAGAGGCCAGCGTAAACACACTGACTAACGCGTGATCTTATTTAAGGTACTCCTCTTATTGGTCAAAGCTTCAGGAACGCCATGTTTGCAGGTGGGAGTAATGCAGAACCGCATTACGTTTGATTCATTGATTGTATGCGAATTGTTGTGTAGAACTGCAGAGATCATTCATTGCTTTTTCTTTCGTAAATTGGTTTATAGTTGTAGCAAGTTATTCAAGTTACAAGCATTTAAGATAATGTCGAGTACTGATACTGCTGAGGAATCGCATGTTGACTTAAGTCCTCCAAAAAAGATACGTCTGAAACGACACTTCAGTGCCGAGATAAAAGATATGATTTTGAATACTTATGAAATTGAGATTATTCAAAATCCAGGAATGTGTTTAAAGGACGTAGAACTCCGAGTTGCTGAGAGACTTGGCATTGGAGCTCGAAGTGTTAGGAGAATTATTTCCGAATACATAAATTCCGGCAACAAATCAAAATCGGACCACCAAATGGGAGTCCTTATCAGATTTCGATAAAAATGTAATACGGCGAAAAGTTCACGAGTTTTTCTTCAGAAATGAACACCCGACTATAGAGAAAGTATTAAAAATAGTTAATGAAGACTCGAACTTGCCAAATTTTAAGAAGAGTACCTTCTCTATAATATTGAAAAAACTTAATTTCAAATATGGACATCGCCAACGCAACAGTTTTTTAATGAACCGTGACGACATTAAATGTTGGAGAAGAAACTATCTCACGAAAATTAGGACCTTCCGTGATGAAAACAGGAAGATTTACTGCTTGGATGAAACTTGGTTAAATGCCGGTCATACTAAATCCAAAGTGTGGACCGATGAAACAGTTACATCTTCTCGGCAAGCGTTACTTGCTGGATTATCTACTGGATTAAAAATCCGTCTGGGAAGGTCTTGAATTTTGAGTTTAACCCTCGGTTTCATAAAGATTGATCAGAGAATCAACGATCGATTGACGGATGAACGTCAATTAGTTTTCAGTCGATAAGTTGGTCATAAGCATTCTGAATATCATTCTTGCACCAAATAATTATCTATACACGCCCATTTGATGATTCTCAACTGCTACTCCTCCAATATATTCGGAAATATGAAAGTTTCAATGATTTCCTTCGGGAAATCGAATGCCAAATCGTTGATCGAGCAATCAAAGTTTTGTGAAACTTGATGTAAGTACCATTTTGGTGGAAAACAATTTCAACATTATTTTTCAAATGAAGTGAATATATTTTTCCAGGCAAAGGGCAAAGAATTATAGTGTGTCATATTGGCAGTGACACTGGTTTTTTAACTGGAGGACTCTGGACTTTCCAATCCAAAAAAAACTGGTGACTACCATGAAGAAATGGATGGTCAGTCCTTCGAAAAGTGGTCGAGGGTATACTTCCTAAATTGGAGGAAAATTCTATAGTAGTTTTAGATAATGCTCCTTACCATTCAAGGAAAATGGAAAAAATTCCTAATTCACAATTCAGAAAGAGTGATATCCAACAATGGTTGAGGGAGAAAAATATTGATTTCACCCCTGACCTCATAAAAGCGCAATAGTTGCAGATAGTCAGGCAGAACAAAGAAAACTTTGAAAAATACATCGTGGATGAAACCGCAAAGGCCCAAAATATTACTGTACTTAGATTACCGCCCTACCACTGCGAACTGAACCCTATTGAATTGATTTGGGCCGATGTCAAGAATTTTGTGGCAGATAAAAACACCACATTTAAAATGGCTGACGTTCAAAATCTTTTTCAAGAGGCTCTCTCACGGGTTACTTCCGAAAGATGGAGAAAGTGCGTGAAACATGTCAAACAAAAAGTTGAGGTAGACAAGTGGAAACTGGATACTATTATGGATGATATAACAACAGTCATCGTCAACTTAGAGGAAAGTTCTGCATCTTCTGACGACACTACGGGGTAGTCACTTTTACAAAAAAAATATTGTTACACATTTATATTATATACATAGTATTTATTAAAGTGGGAACTTTAGATTAATTGTTCATTACTGAGACTCGTAGATAAGCATACATATTTTTCACCGGAACTGGAACACTCAAAAAGTTTTAAAATATAACGCTCTCGGAATTCAATTTATTAGTACACCTCTGCGTTATCACGTTCTTGACGCGTGATCAGTGCATGCTGCAATGTTTACCTCTGGCCTCTTGGATTTGGATATACTATAGTTGGTTTTTAGTATTCTGTTTTTATCTTTTAGTTCTATGTTAAAGTTGCCTGCTATAAATACGTTTTTACCTTCCATTTTGATTGAGTTTAGTACTTTTTTAACTACTTTGTCGATATATCGTCATGATTATAATCTTGACATCGTTGATATTTGCCTCTATAGCTGAACATTAAAATTATCTCAGTAGAGTTAAGTTGGTAATGTCTTTTAACTGTTGGAAGTTTATGCCCTTTTTACAACAAATTGCTCTCCCTCCATGCCTATCTGAAGGGTACAGGGAAAAAACCATTGATGTCAATTTTTGTCTGAAAATGAGTTAGACATACAGTTCAATTCAGAATGATAAGTAGTAGGTATATTATGGTATATTAAAACGGGCATGAAACTATCTCAGTCATACGTTAAATCGCTTCCGAAGATTTACCGTGCAGGGAAAGAACTAACGATGTCGATCAATATACGAAAAAAAAAATCTCTAAGTCATTTCATATAATGCACTCAGTTTATGTATAATAATATTAATAATGTTCATTTCGAGAACAATAGTATTTATTTTGTAATGTTTCAAATAATATGAACGGATTTTGAAGTTGAAAACGCGTTTTTCTCAGATGTAAGGAAAATTGACATCGATGGTTTTCTCCCTGTACCCTTCATCTATTACGCGACAGACACAGGAGGCCGATGTGAAATCTTTTATTCCGAGATACTGCAGTTGATAATTAGCTTTCTAGTAGGTACTCCGTCGAGTACTCCGTGATGCATAAAAAATTGCAGTTTTTTCATTTTCTAGGAAGGATTCTAGTGAGGAATTGTACATTTTGGTAATAGGAATGGCCTTAGTACTAAACCGCTGAGAAACGCCACTTTTAACAGTTCCCCAGTCCGAACATACCCTCTGTACTAATATTTAGTACAGTTTCTGTACTATTTATTAGCCTGGGTAGGTACCTGGTACCTGTTATCTGATTCCGTATCGATGTTGCTTCTGTAGCCAAACTTTGTGATCGAGGTAGTCAAATGCCTTACTTAGGTCACAATCTATCAGCTTACATTTCCTTTTTGATTCTAGAGCATTTCCAACCTCAGCTAGTAAAGACGACATTGCTGTTTTTGTAGATTTATTTTGTTGAAACTCGTACTCTTCATCACACACAACATGAAATATATGAAAAAAACTGAGTAGTTTATCTCTGATAGCCATTTCGAACACTTCAGAGAGCATTGGCAGAATCGAGATCGGTCTATAATTTGCAGATTCCTTATTGCACCTTTAAATAACGTATTATTTTAGCTATTCTAAACTGCTCTCATTCAGACATCTCAAGTAGGTTGGCAGGAAGTCGTAGAGAGAAAAAAATTAAAAACTTCAAAGAATGTATTCAACGAATTGAACTCCATTCACTTTTATTTTAGCATTAGGTTGGCCATGAAATAATTTTCTTAAGTTTTTGTAACCAGAACGAAGTAAGGTTGGCACTCATAAAATGTCGTGTCATAAAGTCGTTGCCACAACGGATAATATATCAATTAATATTAGAAAAATCCCGAACGTGATTGAAAAAGAGAGAAGACGGGGTTTCAGTAAGTGCTATTTAGAATTGAGGGCCGCTCATTCAAATCGTAACCCTGATATTATAAAAGCTATCAGACGGTATTGAACATATTCAATGTAAGTGAATTTATATAATGTTTCATCTGAATCTGAACGACTTATACTTCAGCTGAATGTTTCCACGATCAGAAAGATTGTGAATGAAAAGGATAACAAAGAATTTCCTTCTATTGGGAGACCCAAAAAGTGGTGGCATTTAAGAATTTTATTTTAGGGTGAATGCGAAAAGTAACTAGGTACAGGATTTTCGATGAATGTCTTCGTAGAATAAGTTCCAGAAAATTAATTTTTCTATTTTTCATTTGACTTATCCTATAAATTGTAAATGTCTTAAGGGATCAATTAATAAAATTATTAATCTTAAAATTATTATCAAATATAAACAGCAATGAATACGAGCCAGTTTTTCTGTAAATTGTTAATTCATGTGAAATTTTTGTTTAAAGGTGAAGTTCCTCTTGCTTTGAAACTTCCTTCAATTCAATTGACTTCCATTGATGCAAGATGATTTTTATTGAAGACTTTAACATTCTTGTTAAGAGAGATACTCTTTCCCTACCATTGCATCAGATGCCTTTCTTCTTTGGGTTGATTTTTTGCATGAACAACTGATGTAACGTCTTCAACCTTTAGTCAAAGAAGATAACCAACATCAACTCTTCTCGAGCTACTGCATATTATGTGTCAATAATTAAATTTTCTTCCATAGCAAAAATAAATGTGTATGTTTGAAAACTGATCTCTTGTATTTTCCATGCAAATAACTAGATTTGGTATGCCTTCAATCAGTTTGTATAAACGTCCATTATGTCCGTCACATATTTTCGGCTTCATATTTTCTGTGTGATTCGACATTGTGATAAAATACGTAATTACTGAGACTTTTACGTAGAAATGTTTTGACAAGCGTCATAACCCCACATTTTCGTACTATACAGAGTGGAATGTGTCAAATTTCCATGGCCAACCGAGTGCTGAAATAAAAGTATATAATCTTTTATTGGTATAAGATCATTTCTCAAATAGTTTTCATATGCGAGAGCACAATTTCAATAGAATGATAATAAATGTTGTCACTGTGAAACGAATGTTGGGAAAATATTCCGATAGAATGTCCAAAACGGGCAACACAATAGGAGAGCAGAGGTCATCATTGATCATAACATCTTAGAGAACATTTACGTGCATCTGATCTACTTTTCTGCCTTGATGAATGCCGCGGAATACGAGCCGCATCTTCGTTTGCCTTCTTTGAATATGGCGGTTGTTAGCATAAACTGCGTCATTAGTTCAGTCATGCTCTGCATCTCAAAATGACGATTCCTTTGCGGAAATGAGATAACTTTCAACTAGGTGTATATCTAATGAGAATCCCATCATTTAAATTCGGGTGGCTCATATCGTCATTCCTGATTGATAAATTAGGATTATTGCGACATGGGAAAAAATGGTTATAAGTGAATTTCTATGGTACTACTATATCTCAGTCAATACACAAACATTCTTCGAATATGATAACCAGCTTCTGGACTTTCATGCTTTTAAAATGATATTTGTTATTTTTCATTTCAGTTTAGGTGGTAAGGGCCATTGAGTTGTTATATTATTATTCTGTTTGAAAGTTGTTGTCGTCAGCATCTGCTTTTCTTCGGTGGAACGTTCTCCACTTAGTAGCCCTGACGATGTCAAATTGGCTAGTTCATTTCAGATCGTAACACTTGTTGATATCCATGACAGCGGGTGGTAAGCATCTGAATTAATTCTTATTATTATAAATTATAAAAATATTTGGTTTATACATTATTCATCCTCGGTTGAGTCCATAAAAATAGGTAATAGAAAAAGTCTTTCTTCAAGTCCGGCCTCAAAAAAGTCAATGAGTTGGTTTTTGGTCGAAACAACCCTGTATATAAATAGTTTAAAATTTTAGATATTTATTTGGGAAAACGGGAAAAAAATGGGAAAAACTAAATGTATTTGATTTTTTGCATACAAAATTTCACTCTTTTACTCGAATAAAATCTAGATGTTTCGATAAATAAGTGGCAGATAATTGAAAAACATATTAGTTATTTGTGCAACCACTGCAACCAGTTGCGCAAAAAAACGCGAAATACGAAAAATAGTTTCCCAACGTGTTTCACACAATATTTCTCCTAATTTTGAATAGGATGTTGCTATAAATTCAAATTAAAAGTACCAAAAACGTATTTAAAAGCTTCTCTCGGAGATTGCTTTAAAATTGTCTAGTGACGAAATTAAATTTTTCACTCCGTTCCTATGAAAGCAAGTATCGTTTTATCATCAGTTGCGGAATATTTCACTCTGCGTAACTGGTTTCGAAGAGTAAACGTCAATGTGTTTTGAAAAGTATCACTTTATATGTCAAAATTAGAAAAAAATAATTGTTTTCCTCAAATTTCACTTTTCCAGACTCATTCGATAGAACCATCATTTCTTCTCATTTTCTTAATTTCTGGATCCTAATTCCATCGAAATACGGGAGACATGTCCATTATTGGGCCAAATTATTATGAACAAAAATTGAATTTTGAACACCCTCTTTGTGCAAGTAAATTATCATAACATGCGTTCATTGCAGAATATTGGAAAAATAATGCGAAATGGGAATCACATTTATTCCGAAGAAATCATAATTTTGTTTTAAATATAAATAAAGTTGGAATAAATTTACATTTCAAAGGTTAAACAAAATAGAAAATCATAAATATTAAAAGCGGGTCCAGTGAATTTTCCCCATTTTTACATATTATATTTATATCAACCTTAAGAACAATCTATCAGATTTTCACTAAGGTCTTACATCCGGTTTGTTCTATAGGGCGTTCCAAAATCGCATCAGCTACACAGAAATGAATCTTTAAATTTTGATGATAATTCTTCTAATTTTCAGAATCATGATGCCTTGGGTTCTGAATAACAAGATATCACAGATATCCAAACACCGCCCACCATTTTAAGTTTCGTTATACAGGCTGTTCCATGAAGCTGTAAGTAACTGAATGTAACTTTGTTAGTGACTTTGGGACCAACCTGAGTTCTTCAAAATATGATACCATGATGTATGTCCACTTCCGTAGAAAGTTTCATTAATGTACAAAGAACAGTTGTAATATTATTCAGATTTAAATTCGGATTTAATTCAATTTTTATTTAAAACTTATCTGTAGTTGAGATTACTCTCAATTATTTGATTTTTTATTAATTCTGTAGGCTAATCTGTGACCTTTCAAAGTGACGTTTCGTGGTATTGTTTAAACGGTTGGTTAGCTTTCCTTCTGTTAAGTAGTTTTCAGTTAGTTTTTTTTTTAATCGTTGCGACCATTATTGGTATAAAGTTATAGAAAGTTAATGTGAAAAGACAGCAATGAATGCGCGAAATAGATATGCATGTTTCCTATGTGGTCATGAGTTTCCATTAAATAACCTCAGACGAATAGATAGAGAAGATGATGTCGATAAAAGAAATCTGCGAAATATTGAGTACCCCTCTACACAACTATTGAATTCTATCTTGAATGCAGGAGTGAATATTCCATGAATTTTTTTAGTAACTGTCCTAGATTACATAGTGGTGTAACAAATATGAAGCTAAAATCTTCAGTCTCTCAACTGTTAAATCATTCATTTGTTAATCAGTCGTGTTAATAACCCTATTTTAAGATTGAAATTAATAGATTTCATGTTTTGTGCTAATACATTCTTATGTAAATTGTTGATAATTATTATTTCAAGTAATGGTGGACTAAAACCTGAGTGATTTGGCAACAATCTTTTAATTATTTATACACGAGTGAAATTTTTCATAAAGGTCGACATACTTTTATGGTATAATATTTAAAAAAATATGCATCCTTAGGGTGCTCAAAGATACAACAACCTGGAATGATAATACTGTTTTTCTATATAAACAGATTTTGAGATAGCGAAATGAGGAGATTAAGTGACACCGAATTATGTCCATCCTGTACATTCCTGAATAAAAACACCTTTGGTAGACCGTTAATACCTATCATAATAATTATACTGAATGAAAACCTATATTCCTTTTCAACTACAGATAAGTTTTAAAGAAAAATTGTATGAAATCCGAATATAAACCTGAATAATTTTGCAACTGTTCTTTGTACATTAATGAAACTTCCTACAGAGGTGGATATACATCATGGTATCATATTTTGAAAAACTCAGGGTGGTCCCAAAGTCACTAACAAAGTTACATTCAGTTACTCATACAGTTTCATGGATCAGCCTGTATAACGAAACTCAACGTGGTGGGCGGTGTTTGGATATCTGTGATATCTTGTTATTCAGAACCCAAGGCATCATGATGAAATTCTGAAAATTAGAAGAATTATCATCAGAATTTAAAGATTCATTTTTCCGTAGCTGCAATTTTGGAACGCTCTATAGAACAAACCGGATGTAAGACCTTCGTGAAAATCTGAGATATTGTTCTTAAGATTGATATAAATATAATATGGAAAAAATGGGGAAAATTCACTGGTCCCGCTTTTCCTAAGTAAGTGTGCGGGGTCCTTTCTTTATCCGCTTCTAATTACTTTTTCAACTAGAGTATGATCATTTCTTCAACATTCTGGTGCATTCTCGGTTAGAATGATAATAAAATAGAGCAGTTTGTTTTGAAATTTGTTAAAAAATACACTTTTGGTTATACATATAATTGAATGCATTTTGGACAAAGAACCTAAAGCCTATTATTTTCTACATTTCACAATACGCAAACACTGCTACATTTCTCCAAAATGAGTAGCTTTGGTCATTCTTAATTTTTTTTTTAATTGGGTGCACTATGTCTATGATCATCAGGGTGTTTGAAAGTTAGTCATTGATTATAAAAAGTTTGTTCAAAATACGGACGGAATGAGATTAGGAGAATATAAATATTTGATTGAGGAAAACAATTTTTATGTTCAAATTATGTGTCATCTTATTTTCTTGATTGGTCTCAAGCTAACAATTGAAAAGGTTGTATGCGGAAAGACCAGGTATTCATATTTGATGTCAATTATTTTTTCTGCTCTTTTTAAAATTGTAAATGAAATTTCAAATTGATGATATACTATGTGTTGTTTCGACTCTAAACCTATTCATTAATTTTTTCAGAGCCGGACATGGATAAGACTTTTTTCATTATGTTGATCGATCGCACCCCTGACAAAGAATATACAAAAAATGGTTTATTAGTTATGATTGAAAAAATGGAGAAAATTAGTAAATCAGCCTGTACTCTGGATACAAAGAACGGTGGACCCATAAAATATAACTTGATTCTATGCGTATTTTTAAATGAACCACCATGTATAAAGACTCCGATATATTAACAGAAATAAAAGCACAGCGCCTTAGATAGGCAGGCCAAGTTCACAGACTACTGAAAGATAGGCTGACTAAACTAATATAGGAAGAGAAACCGACAAGGAAAATACTCTAAGGCAGACCATATATTCGCTGAAGAGATACAGACCTGGAAACAATGGGTAACCTTACGTCCCTAATAGGATGGAGAATCGTTAATCCTAGAGGAAAGTAGTGCAGCCAGCCAAAACCCACCTTGGGTTGTCTTGAGAAAGAATATGTTAGTTTTCGGTTGATTCGTTGAAAAGAATACAAATAATTGATCAATGGTAGGTGCTAAGGACAAAAAATTGCTTATTACAGTCCCCTCGGCTATTGAGCCGGAAAGACAATATGAAAGAATACCGACAGCAATGAAGAAGAGACTGAACTAGAAACCAAATTCATTGAATCAATCACAAGAAGTAATATCCAAACAGAATAAACAGAAAAACTTCAGCATGAAAATGTAGAACAAGACAAGAGACAAAAAGTTTTTAGACAGAATCCCGGAACCAAAGAACAAGCAGGTTAGGTGGATAGTGAGGATCCCCACACTGTTCCTCAGAAAGTTTCGTCATTCTGAAGATTTCCCCTTCTATAGAAAAAAAGATCAGGAAAGGTCAAGAAATAAAGGACATTGATTGCCAACCAATTGCGTTCTTGAAAATAATTTGTGGCTCTCAAAATACTCTACAAGCTTGATGCTGTCACTCCTTACAGGTCCATAGTTACCCACATACTTTCTTTTTATGAAGAGGAACGACACTCAGCAATTTGAAGCTATCCGGAAAACCCTGGGTGAACCATTTATTCATCATTTTTGTGAAGGGACCCCAGAAGGTTGTTATGTTTATTTTTATTAATACACATCATTTATTTTCCTAACGTAGATTACAAATATTCATGAAAAATGCACTTCTGTACGCGAATGAATAGTCCATACCTCAGTGAATGACGCTATGGTGAATATACTCGCCTCAAAACGAAGCGAAATGAGAGCACTGATGTATAATTCCGACTGATAACGATATTGCGTTCGTCCTCCAGTTCTGAGACCGTCCATCCAGCCAAGAAAGAAGTTGAAAAGAAGGGTGAATGCATAAATGTCATTCAATGGACGTCCATTAGCGTGATGTGTTGAGTCGCGGAAGTCATTGGCTCTTTCAAGGTCGTATGGCATTAAGGTGCGGCTAGAAGCGAGGTAAACTCTTACCTGCTGTAAAAGACTTGTTTAGTTAGCGCAGTGCGAAAATACTTATGCTCCTCACATTCTTCATAGAAAGCAACTATGGTTAAATGGAACAAGTTGAGGCCTTAAATGAGTGCACTTCGTATGACTTGATAGAAATGGAGATAATAAAAATTCCCTGTAACTGTCAGCGAATCTTGTACGTTACAAAAATTCCTGGAGTATTTATATCGTGTTCTCTCATGCTGAAGAAATGAATACTTCAGGAATTACTATTTCTTCCTCAATAAAATACGTACGATTTTTAAATACAGAACAGAGGTGAAATAATTATATCACGAACGGGTATCCCGGGTGTCCAGTGTTTATCTGTATCTTCCGTTATTATCTATTGAGAAAGAAGTTGAAGAATTTTAGGATATTAATCATAAAGTGGCGTATTATAGATAGCAGATTTATGGCAATACCATTTACGAAACGAATTTTATAATAAGAAAATTAGATGTTGTAAGAGAATTATACGAATTCAATCTGTCAGCATCCTCATTCTTTCTCATAAAGAGTGTGACAGTTTAAAAAAAAATGGTTGAAGTAAAAAAGTCATCAATATTTCATAGATTGATAGAGAAGAATTGAGTCAACATTCTGTTGTAGTAGTACTAGACAGTTGAGTGGTATTCCAGAGGAATCTGTGAATAAGTTGAGGGGTTCATAGCTGAAGTGAACCAAGTCCATTCAGCCTAGTTTGGAGATAAATGGCTTAGAAGTTGTTTATCACCAATTAATTCAAAAGTGACTTCTTTAGATTTTAAAAGGTTAGAATGTATGCATATGCTTACATCTACAAATATAGTTATACCTGGTGTTTTCGGAGGTTGGGCTTCTTTTACAAGTTTAACTCATCAAAATGAGTAATTTCATCAGAAATCGTATATATAAAACATCACTGCCAAAATTTCAAAGAGGCTGATGATCAGTATCTATACCCTATTTTTTTCAACATTTCAGGAATGTGACATAAATTTTATGTTGTATTCTTCATACCTATCCCTGATAGTTTTCATTTTATTGACCGTTTTTCGGAAAAAATTATTAATGGAGGCTTCTAAGTTATTATTCAGATTTGTTTCATGAAGTTGAATACTCAAGGAGTAATCCATATTCATATTTCACAGGGTATTTTGTGAATATGACACCATTTCGGGAGTAAAACCTTTCGTTGGAATAAAAGTGCAGGTGCAACAAACAATAGGTTAAACAGTACTGATGAGAATAACAACAAATTATTGTACCAAAAATTGTTACAAGAAATTCAAATAATGAAAATTTTTTATTGTGAATCCAAAGAATAGGTATGTCTCCAACTACAGTCAATCAAATGATAAAGGTAAAGAATGAAATTTTTGATGAGGTTCTTATAGATTTTTTAAATACTAGTCTACAGAACTAAGAGACTGGGCTATTTTGATTTGTTTTTCTTCCTTTGTTTACCACTTTTTCTCCATTCTTCCTTATTTGTTACATTACATGTAACTACCATCTATATGGTGTTTGTGAAAATTCTTATAAACACATAGAATATGGGTTCTAACTCTTTTCGTTTCTACGGAGTGTTAAAATGTACTGGTAGAGTGTGAAGTGAACGTTGACTGTTTCTATAGAAAACAATGGTGGTTGTCTTGTGAGACATCTGCTTTTCTGCTTCAGTTGCCTCCATTTTTCAATAAAAATCTCGTTCACTTCCAAGTATCCTATTTTCATGAAAAATCAAATATAGAGTTTTCTACCACTTGTTTAAACATACCATTCTTGAAGAATGATCTACAAGTAATAATCTCTAGAAATTCAGAAATACTTTTAATCAGACCATACATTCGAGGTCAAAAAAGATCACAATGCGACAATGGTAAACAAGCTCATAAACTGTCAGATCGGATCATTTTGGTCATTGATAGATGGTGGAGAACGTTGGTAACAAATCTTGCGTTTGCTCTACTAAAAAGAGATAGTTCGTTTCGTTGCAACTAGGTTACACTAGTTTTTCGCGTAAATTTTTGCAACCAACTTGACTTTGAACACATGTGCATGGAAACCTTCAAATGTTTCATCTAGGGTGAGAGATATATACTTCAGACCACGGATGCGCTTAGTCCCAAGAAGCAATTTGATCAGAGCCTATACCTCCTCAAATCTCATAAGTCTCTTATTCAATAAGTTATATAGTCAGAAGTTCTTCTCATTTTTGGAACACCGCATGAGTGCAGTCCATACAAAAAATGGAGAAAAATTGTTTTCCATTAAACTTACGCTTGATAGTGGAACACCCCTTTCGTCAAAAGTTATGGAAGCAGCTATATATTTCGAAATGGATACGTAAAAAGCAATGGTTTTATCGGTAACAGACCAACCCATCAATACCGATCCTTAGCTGTGTGACCCATGTGTGGACAAGGACTATTGCGCGATAAGGAGATTCGGGAAATTAGTTGCTCTGAAGCTATCCAGAGCCTTCGATTGAGTCTGGCAGCAGGCTCTCCAGAAGAAGCTTCTTCTTGTGGTGACGATTTTTCACTCAGTGAGAATTTATTCTTATGGTTTATCTGAGATTATGTGCTAGTGATGTCTTCATTCACTGGTGACACACTGTCCGAGTACCATCAAATCTCAGCTTCATGAATGGACATGGCAGCTTCGTTACCTTGTATAAGGGGATTTCAAGAAGGTGAGAAGAGAACAACAATTTTTTCTCGGAAAAGTCAATTCGTGATTTCTGACTTGATCGATGATGAAGGATCATGTGCTTCATCCAAGAGAGTTGATGCATCTTTGGTATTTTGTGGGAATCTCCATACTTCCTCATTCCAGAGAGAGAGAGATTGGTGTTCAGGCATTATATTCATGATGCCTTATGTTGCCAGATTTTGGTTCAGCAGGTGTCAGCGCTCTTCATTTTCAAAGCTATGAATTTGAACAATGAATGAACATTTTTTCAGCTTTGGCAATTCTATAGCCCAGTCTAGTTCATAATGGATTGCTATAATGCTAAATTAAAAAAAAAAATATATAGGAAAAGGAAACCAGAACATACATGTGTACTCCATTCACTTTTATTTTAGCACTCGGTTGGCCATGGAAATTTGACACATTTCACACTGTATAGTACGAAAATCTGGGGTTATGACGCTTGTCAAAACATTTTTGGGTTTTAAATCAACGCTATGTTGCCCGTTCTACGTAAAAGTTTCTGTTATTACGTATTTCATCACAATGTCGAATCTCTTCGGAAAATATGTGACGGAACATAATTGAAGTTTATACAAACTTATTGAAGGCATACCAAATCCAGTTATTTGCATGGAAAATACAAGAGATCAGTATCACCCGAAGGAATTAACAGATAATTACAAGAATGTTAAATTCTTCAACAAAAATCATCCTGCATCAATATAAGCAAAAGGAATTCAAGGAAGTTTCAAGTCAAGGTGAACTTCACTTTTGAACAAAAATTTCGCATGAATAAACAATTAACAAGTCAACTGGCGCGTATTTGTGGCTGTTCATCTTAATACATTGATATAATAATAATAATAATTAGGTATTTATTGGTATCTTAAGACATGTGCAATTTATAAGTCAAATGAAAAATATGAAAATCAATTTTCGGGAATTTATTCTACGATGATATTCATCGAAAATCCTGTAGTAAACTTTTCGCATTAATTCACTCAAACATAAAATTCTCAAATGCCACCACTTTTTTGGGTCTCCCAATAAAAGGAAATTTTTTGTCATCCTCTTCATTCACAGTTTTTCTGATTGTGGAAATATTCAGCTGAAATATAAGTCGTTTAGATTCAGCTGAAAGATGAAACATTATATAAATTCTCTTACATTGAATATGTTCGCTACCGTCTGACGTAATGTGGATTTTAGAATATCAGGGTATAACTATTTGAATGAGCGGACCTGAATTGTAGATAGCACTTCCTGATGTCATGTTTCTTTTTTCAATCACTTTCGGCATTTTCGTAATAAAAATTGATATTAGTTGTGGCAACGGCGTTATGACATTAACGACATTTCATGAGTGCCAACCTTACTCCGTTCTAGTAACAAAAACTTGAGAAAATTATTTCATGGCCAACCGACTGCTAAAATAAATGTGAATTGAGTATATGTGTTTACAATCCGAACGACTGTAAGTTGTCAAAAGAGCAAGAAAATAAATATTATTTCTTCACGTCATTAGTGGGTGCGATAGCACGTCAGCTATTTTCAGGCAGGTAAAAATTAAGTACGTTCAGAACAATTTTTCTATTTTCATTGGCCCCTCGATGGACCCCAACGCCAAAGCTGAGAAAGTTACTTAAACGCAAAATGCATTGCTGCTGCAATGCCAGCAACAGAAGACTAAAAAACATTCGGCTGCAACTATTTGAGAATGTTCTCTCCAAAGCCAACTTCAAACTGGTAAGTATATGCCACCCACAGAAGAAGCTACAGAAAAGCACTCCCTAAGAGCATACTTGCAGGTTTATCACTTATCTTCATTCCATTCTAGACTCAATCGAAACTGGTCTCAATCCAGTGACCACTGACCTCTTTCAATTCCCAGAAGATCCACTGAGCAATATCTTCTGCTCCTGCATGAAGGGTTCAGCAGCATAGAAGCAAGCTGCCGTTTAATGCTCATCTATATGTTCAAATTGTCGAAGACCAAGGGGTTTCAGGTAACGAAGAATTCGATATTATGGAAGAGCATTTGATATACAGATATGACGATGACCACTGCGACAATAAAAATGAGGATCAACTTAGCCTTCGTGCAAGTATGCACCTCTAAATGATTTATATTATTGTACGTATTAATTTGAATGGGATTAAGGTTTCTTTAGTTTTTTATGAATAGGCACCTTATTGTATAACCTTCAACGTCAAATCGATTAGAGAGAATGAGTAATTTTTGCTTTATTGAACCGATGCATGTTTATAGTGGACATGTTCCTTAAATCGTTTAATAAGTAGAAAAAAGTATAAGTATATCCTTGAATACAAATTATATGGACGTGGCAACTCAATATATCCTTTATTTAAGCTGAGTTAGAGAAAATAATCTAATTTTGTCGATCGATTGTAGTTACTCCACTTTAATGTCATTCAAAAAACAAAAGAATTAAATTTTTTTGTCAGATGTTCTCTTCGGAGTGAAAAATTCAAAAATTCAAAAAAGGCCTTGCTAGAAAATTGTCGCAAACTACACTTCACTGATATTTGAGATGCCCTTGGTCGTTTGAAACCATCTCCATCTAGGTAGCAATTCTTAAGAACCAAAACCCTAATTTGCACTAGTTTATTGGGGTTGACTGGCCAACATTAACAGAAAAAGTTGTGAAAGTTGAAAGAGCCCATTTTTGGCTCAGAATGATGAATTCCTCAATATTTAGGCTCGATCCTAGGAGCAAGCGCACAGAAACATGATTTTGCAAGGTTTTCCCGGTTCATTGAGTATCTAAATAGTTAATAAATATTGAATAATTTACGTTGATTCGTGAAAAGAGTCCTTCCCAAATTCTATGTGCTGGAGTATGTGCTGCTTGAAGTATTTTTCTACGGACAAAACCTGTCGTCTCGTCTACCCTCAAGCCTGTCGCAGGAGGATATCAGTGGAATTTCTTGCTCCAGTGATTGTACGCTTCTGTTTCGTTCCTCTGCACACGGACTCGAATCGAATATTCGATTCTAAGAATTATAAGCACGAATTAATTCGACGTCTGCGTTGATCGATCCGAACAGAAAAATTTGGAATTGCCATTCGTGATGGGAAGATTAAAATTCTCTCGACTGCAGGCAAAGCAACTTCGCAGCCGATAAGATCCCATAAGTTGAATTATGTGTATATCCAAGAGATGGCATTAAGAGTTTCAGCGTTATCATTTTGCCATCGGGATTCTCTTATAGAATGGATTCTTCAGAAGGAATATATGTTCTGGAAGGAAAACCGTGCATGGGTGATGAATTTCGTGAGTGAATATCTCGTATTTACGCATGGCCCTCCACTCACAGAAGGTTTGTTTGATGATTATATCCACATTGTTCCTGAAATATGGGTAACAACTAGGTAGATCTACGTAATGAATCCAGCAATAATTATGGTGGACAAAGAGATTAAAGAATTATTTGAAGTCGAATTTCCTTCCCTACAGAAAATAATGTAATGACAGACGAACATAAAAGGAAAAATACAAGGATTTTGTATTCGAGATAAGTACTCCATATCCAGGACATAAAGTGTGGATGGTTCCGACCATAGAATGTCTGGAAGAATTGAAAAAGTGACAAAGTTGAAAATTATTCTGACCTGCAGAACTGTGGCTGTGGTATTAGCATGCAGAATGCAGAAAACAGTAATGCTCGGGTGACTGCGAGTCATCAGATCCCATGAACTGCTGCTTTCAGCTATAATCTCTTTTGTGGGAAGTTGTGAAGGAACTATCTTAATGCCGGAAAACTAGTAATTTATACAGGGTGTTTTAAAAGCTCAGGTTTTTTTTTCACAGAAGGTAGAAGTCATCAAACCAAAAATTCTTTGCAACAAGATGGCTGAGTTACAAGCACTAGAGTTTCGACAAAATTTTATTAAGATGACTCCGGCATATGGCTAGACAATTAATGTCTCGGTACATCGATTCTAAGTGATTATTGAATTACAAGGATGTTGAATTCTCAACAAAATCATCTTGCATTAATGGATGTCAAAATAAATAAAGGGAGGGATATCTAAGGCAAGAGAAAGCTTTAAACAAAAATTTCACATAAATTAACAATTAACAGGACAACTGGCTCATATTTATGGTTTATTTTTATTACTTCGCTGCAATAATAATAATAATGATATTTATTGGTTTCTCCAGATATTCACAATGTATATGGAACAAGTGAAATGAAAAATAGAAATCTTATTAATAATAATTTAATTAATAATTTTTTGGAACTACATCGAAAATCCTTAACACTGTATTAACTTTATTGCGTTTGCGTTTGTTCACGCTAAAATAAATGCCACCACCTTTTTGAGTCTCCCAATAGAAAAAAATTCTTTCCCTCATCCTCTTCATTGACAATCTTTCTGATTGTGGAAATATTCAGCTAAAATATAAGTAATACACTGCGCAATAAAATTAACGCATATTCTGAAAATCTCAATGTTAATGAAAGTTAACTCTACATTGACTTTATAACTTATTTTTTATAAACGAATTAATTCAGATGCATAACATCCGCAGATAATTAAATCAACGAATGTTACGATCTAAATCGAACTAACAAACTACCATCGCTCGAAGTTTAGATCGTAACATTCGTTGATTTAATTATCTGCGGATGTTATGCATCTGAATTAATTCGTTTATTATTTACCTGCCTTACTGTGAAGGCGCGATCCATTTCTTATCTTATTTTTTATGTTCTTTCGGGAAGGTTTTGAACGAAACAAGACACATTGAGTGGAAGAAAAATTCAGGATTTCACCGAATCTTATGTGAAAGAAGAGAAGTGAACAATTTTCAAAATACTGAAATGCTGATGAGTGATTTAATACTTGGTATTTCCACCCCTTGCGTTAATTACAGCTCGGCAACGACGGTTCATACTCAAAATGAGTGATCTTAAAATGTTCTGTTCTAATCCTTCCCAGATTTCTCCTAGTTGGATTCCTATGTCATTAAGAGTTGCTGGATGATTTTCTGAACTTCTCAGCCTTCTATTGAGGTTGTCCCAAACCTGCTCAATCGGATTGAGATCTGGACTTCTTGCTGGCCATTCCATTCGAGAGACTTCAACCTCTTCAAGGTACTCCTGAACGATGCGCGCACGATGGGGTCTGGCATTATCGTCCATAAAAATGAAATTTTCACCAATGTATGGGACAAATGACACTACATGCTCTTCAAGAATGTTCCTTATATACTTATCAGCTTATATAGCTCCATTATCAACGACCACTAGGTCTGAGCGAGCAGTCAAAGATATTCCACCCCATACCATAATCGATCCTCCCCCGAAACCAGTAGTATTCAGGAAATTGCACTGAGCATATCTTTCAAGTGGACGTCTGTATACAAGACAACGTCGATCACAATGGTAAAGGCAGAATCTAGACTCATCTGTGAAGAGAACTCTTTCCCAACGGGCCTCTTCCCAATGGATATGCTCTCTCGCAAAATCCATACGCGCCCTTCGATGGGCTGGGGTAAGAGCTGGGCCTCTTGCCGCGACACAAGGCCTTAAATCATATTCTCTGAGGCGATTTCTTATTGTCTGAGTGCTAATTTGCACGTCATGAGTTTGCTCAAGCTGAATTTGAAGGAGGCGATCGGTTGCAAACCGTTGTCTCAACGAAGAAACTCTCAAGTAACGTTCTTGAATGGCCTGGTCTTCGGACATTCATACCTGTCTCCCTGAATCGCTGCAACATTCTGGACACACTTGTATGGGAAACTCCAAACCTTTCTGCAATTCTTGCGTATGTCCACCCTTCTTCTCGCAAAACTACCGCTTGGGCACATTCCTCTTAAGTCAAATTGCGTGTTTCGCGTTGCTTAGCGATCGAGTGTAGAAAATCAAACGAAAGAAAAACTATTGATCACTAGAATTGATCGAGAACAACTGATTTAAGAATGGAGCCAATACATTCAAAATCTGATAATATCATCTTTTTTTATTCCTGCTGGGAAAAAACATCTGTATTGAAGAAAACCGTTGAAAGTGGATAACATATGCATGCATAATTCTGATAAAAATAATTATCATTGAGAACACCTTCGGTTGTAGAATAAATTTGAGATTTCCATAATGTGCGTTAATTTTTTTGCGCAGATGAAACATAAAATATAATACAAATTCACTCACATTCAATATGAGCGATACCGTTTGATATAGGTTGGTAGGAAATTTAGTTAAATTCCGACTTTGAACTCGGAATTTAAGGAAAAATATTTTTAAAATATTATGTGGCCCTTCTACGCCTTCGTATGGAAGTAGGTACTTGTTTCAGTATCCTGGAGGAATATACAGGAAGGTGTGAATTCTTGATTTTCTCTTCCGACTTCAGGATTCGTCACACAAATTTAGAACTATGAAATCTCATCAGTTTGCGACAAGGCTTTCTTTTAGCCAAGCGTCAGATTCTTATTATTTCTATGCCATTATCAAGTGAAAATGATAATACGATAATGGATGCGAAGCCTTCAGTCACGACTATGGGTCATTGAACATCGTGACGATTTATGAGAATCGCAGTTTTTATGAAATACCAACAAATCACTAGCGTAGCACACTGAGGTTAAGAAAGGTGAGAGAAGTTCATCTTGGGCCATACACTCATTTGAATGATTTGAATTGATCAAAAACCATTCGAAAATGAGTGACAGAACTTATATTACCTATTCGTATTTTGATATTCCTAACTCCTCAGCTGATTTTCACATGCAATGTGTTTCTTCCTAAAGCGATCGCACACATTTATGAAAATGTTCACATAGAAGTATACTTATATACTTCCTGCTGATGGGGATTTTTTGTCTCCTATATTTTTTTCATAATTTGAAATGTTACTATTCAAACAAAACTGAAGGATCACTTATGCATATACAATTTTTGGTAAAATCGAATTTAAGAATATTCCCATGAAAACTATTGATAGGATCCGATCACATTTGTCACATTTCTCACATTTGACAAAGGGATGGCGTTGAATACAGAAAAACCATCTAATAACAGTTTTCTGTTTTATAATTGAAGAGTTCGAAATTCGAATTCTATTCCTGGTAGTGGGTTCCAATATCCTGAGCGAAAAACCAAATTTTGTTTTTGTTTTGTGATCAGGATATTATAATAGTTTTCATCTGAGCATTGTTTGGAAATAATTGATATCAATGAAATAGGCTATCGGATTTGCTATATTTTTCATAAAAAACTATGGCAAAAAATTGAGATTATTGACAACTAATAGAGCTTTGAATATATATAGGACAAAAAAGTATATGGTGATCTGCTATACATCAAAGATTATATTTCAGTGCAATACATTACTGAATTGATAACATAAGATGAATATATGTAAAATTTATATCAGAAATTTACATGAACCAGTATACCATCTTAGCACACCCATTTAAATTCTTTACGTATTGTTTACGGAATTTTCAGAACCACAATTGAAAAAATACCTTACAGCAGTTCTCAATTTACTTTTAATCTGATTCACAGTTCTTCACCAAGCAATAATTTTTTGAACGACATTTTGAGGTTTTGAGCAATAAAATAGACAAAATATTTAAGCATCACCAACTAAAAGGAGCTAGATAAACAAAAGCGGTACGAGAATCAAAACCTTTTTGATCAAATTGGACATCTAAAATCTCACAAAATATCATGTATTTCTGTAAATGGCCCTCAAATTAAAATTTCAACCAGTTTTAAGGCCTCAATTACAAAGTTGAAACATGAGATAGCGCTCACATTATTTTAGTCACTGCATTTCCCACCTTTCTAGCTCTATAATCTTTGCAAGTTACTGAAAGAGAGTTTTGAACTAAATATCATAGAATTTCAAAGTTGATGCTCACTACGATGTTACAATATAAGTATTTTGAAGACCCCGTGTTAGTACGAGCATAATTGAGATAAGGTTACAATCATACAACTAAATTTTACCCTTGGTTGGGCGTTACATCATCTCCAGGCTCTCGTTGGTTGAATTAAAAATGACGATAATAATTCGATCATGTTCTGGAATCAATTTATGTAATATCCATAGAAAGAGATAATTAAATCTGAAACCAGCAATACGAAGAACGTAGGTACGTCATGAGAATTTTGCATTAATTCCAGATTTCCTCATGCAAGATATATGGACACCTAAGAAGTAATAAACGTTCAGAACATCGATTAAATGAGTGAAAAACGTAATTAGAATTAATGCATTCAGACAATCCAGTTTTCTCACTCCGTGTTTTTCTGCATATTAACTCGTTACAACCTCTGCTGGAGGGCCGTGGCCACAATGGGTGGTAACTAACTTTCTAATAAATTACTGAAGTACAAAATTGAGTTTCGTCTTCATCTTGCATTATATCATTTTCTGACACGTTGGGATGTACTTATTAACTATAAGATCAGAAATCTTCTAAGCTTGCTCGCAGCTTGATAAATCGGATAGAGATGTCCACCGTGATAAAAATTGTATCGGTGGGTGTTAATAGCTGGGTGAGTATTTATTTTTCTTACACCGAACCTGATTTATTCTTCTGTACCCCAATAGTTAACATCGGATTCAGATATGTCTTGATTTAAATGATGGCCGAAGTCTTCCAGACTTTTTCATTCTTCATATGAATAATTTTGTTCTTCTAACTTTGTATCATCTGAAGGTTGTCAGTAGGTTCTTATCTTACTCAAACTGAACATTAAAACTATCGCGAAATTAATGTGAAAAATTCAATAGTACCTATATTCTACAACTACAACTTGATTCGACAATTACTACACATTTCTTGTTATTTTAGCTCTATTTCAGGAGTACTGGTTTAGAATTTTGTTTCACCTTGCTAGGGTTACACTCTTCTTCTAATGGTGGCCTCTACTTGATAGAAATCCATGGTAAATCTTTTGAAAATACACATATATAAGGGTTGTATTCTATTTAATTCTAATGAAACATGACGTGTTTCGCTTCTTCGGATGTAGGTATTTGAAGGTTTTTTTTTAATATTCTGATACCAGTTGTTCAAACACATCCGAAGAAGATACAATAAAGTGGAGCGCTTCATGTTTCATTTGAATTAGATTATACTCCATTCACTTTTATTTTAGCCCTCGGTTGGCCATGGAAATTTGACAAATTCCACTCTGTATAGAACGAAAATGTGGGGTTATGACTCTTGTCAAAACATTTTTGTGTTTTGAATCAGCGCTATGTTGCCCATTCCACGTAAAAGTCTCAGTAATTACGTATTTTATCAAAATGTCAAATCACTTCGGAAAATATGAAGTCAAAAATATGTGATAAATATAATTGACGTTTATACAAATTGATAGAAGGCATACCAAATCTAGTTATTTGTATGGAAAATACAAGAGGAAACAAGAAGAAAATTGAATGATTGACACATAATATGCAGTACTTTAAGAGTTAATGTTGGTTATATTCTAAAGAATATAACCTTTAGCTGAAGCTTAAGGTTGAAGATGTTAAATCAGTTGTAGATTTCAAAAAATCAACCCCAAGATGAAATGCATAGATATGATGCAGTCGTTGGGAATGGGTATCTCTCGAATGAATTAACAGATAATTACAACAATGTTAAATTTTTCAACAAAAATCGTCTTGCATCAATGGAAGTCAAAATAATTAAAGGAAGCTTCTCTAGAGGAACTTCACCTTTAAATAAAAATTTCACATGAATTAACAATTAACAGGACAACTGGCTCGTATTCATGGCTATTTATTTTTAATACTTTGATATAATGTATAATAATATATTATAATAATATATAATTGATCCTTTAAGACATTTACAATCTATAGGACAAGTCAAATGAAAAATAGATAAATTCATTTTCTGCAACTTATTCTACGATGCCATTCATCGAAAATCCTGTAGTAACTTTTCGCATTCGTTCACCGCAAAATAAAATTCTCAAATATCATCACTCTTTTGGTTTTTCAATAGAATGAAATTCTTTGTCATCGTCTTCATTAACACTTTTTCTGATTGTGGAAATATTCAGCTCAAAGATTATAGACTTAGGTTATAACTCTCTAATCTTTGATTCAGCTAAAATATAAGTCGTTCAGATTCAGATGTAAAATTTTATGAATTCACTTGAATTGAATATGTTCGCTACCGTCTGATATATTGTGGATATTAGAATATCAGGGTTTTTTTTTAATGAATTCTAAATAGCACTTCCTGAAACCTTGTCTTCTCTCCTTTTCAATCCCTTTCGGCATTTTTGTAATATTAATTGATATTAGTTGTGGCAACGGCGTTATGACATTAACGACATTTCATGAGCGCCAGCCTTACTCCGTTCTAGTTACAAAAACTTGAGAAAATGATTTCATGGCCAACTAAAATAAATGTGAATGGAGTATAGATATCAAGACTCATACAGGGTTTGTTTAAAGGTGGGTTTTTTTTTGACAGAAAGTAAAAGTAATCAAAGTACCTAATATTGTCTATATATTCAAGAAGGTTGAGCTACAACCCCTAGAATATCGACAAAATTTCATAACATTTTGAGTACGGAACTGTGGAAGGTGACGCCGGCACCAGAAGTGCGATTATTGTTGTCCTATTTCACCCCATTTTTACGACGATTGTTATAACAATTGTGAAGAATGTGTAAATAATTCAGAAGAATTTTAATGCCTAGATTTTAAACTAATATTATATTTTTTTTAACTTGGTTCTGAGTATTTTTCTGTCATTTGGTGTTGAAATGAGCCATTTCATAAAATCATTCAAGTTACTGAATAATGAGAGAAATTCGGCCATCAAAAGTTACATTTTCATTCCAACGTAAAAATCGAAAGGGCCAATATCCTAAACGAAACCATATATTTGAGATAAGATTTTTCCCATTACTTTGCGTTAATCCAGATAGCCGAATGATGTAGAGTCCTATTAGGATCTATTTCAGTAATAATTTTTTATGTTTTTTTTTTACTTTATCATTCTGGCATTTCACCAAAAATCACCAATACAAAATGCTTTATTTCCTACCAGTTCTACCTTCTGCTGGAAAAAAACTTCACCTTTGAATACAGCTTGTATATGTGTATTATTTGAAAGATTAAACTCTTGAACAGATTGAGATATTTTGATTCAGAATTTGAGGTACCTGATTTCCACAGAATTTTCCTTCTCTTCACTCTTCAGTAAACTGAAAATTTTTTTCCATGTAGAGAGGGATGTTTCGAATGCCTCAAAGACACTAACCTTGAAAAATATCATGAAGTTTGGTAATTATAGACTTCTAAGGACGTTGACTCGTCAGATTTATCAATACCATTAGGGGTCCCCTGTTCAGTATTAAAAAAAAAATTTTTTGCTCGAACAAATCGCAATATTTTAATATTCCGATTCACAATTTTCAGATCATTAACCCTCTAATGCCCAAGTTTTTTTCTTTTTTAAAATTCTTTCCGTAGAGTTTCAAGTTAGCTTATGTATAATCTACATCTTTTTTTCGCAAATAGTTAACTGACTTACATTAACACCTGTTCTCACAAAATGAACCTATATGAAGCGGACAGGGACGGGGAATAATTTTGTATCCACTTATATGCAACCAGTCTCAAGGCGGAGTTGGGTATTAGAGGGTTTATTTCCACGGCAGTTTTCTACTCTTCATTAAATTGAGAATTCTCGTTCCATATAGAGAGAGATGTTTTGAATTTCTCCAAGACCATAGGCTAGCAAAATATCATAAACTTTGACAATTATGGACCATTTGTCAGTACCAACCATATTTGGGTGTGTCCTGCTCAAGATTGAAAAAGTAGGTTAGTATGTATGTATTCTTTTGAATGTCAGCAATACATTTTTAGTTATCAAACAATTTAGCATATGTATGAGTTTTAGCAAACTTTAGTGTAACGGGGTACCATACAATTTGGAGTATGATGCAAGTGCTTGGGGAAAAACCTCAGTAAAAAAACCCTGTCTCCCCGTGAGTAGTGTAGTGATGTCAAATTTGTTTACAGAATAAGCTTTTAATACTGAAGGGCTTCTTTTCCATCGATATAAAAATTTCTTTATCCTCTTCCCATTTCGAAATAATATCTGAAACAAAAAAACAGAGCAGAAAACGAGAAAAAAAGTGAATAATAAAGCTTCCATCAAAACTTATTAGTATAAAAAAGGGACATATTTATCTGAAAGACTGAACCAAGCCTGATAAATGAAATTGGAGTGTTGCCAGAAATTTTAGAATGTCCGAATTTATTTGAGCTTTTTCTGGTTATCTACGCGTTATCTAGGAATAATCAACTCTTCCTGAAATTTTTGTCCTTTCATTCAATTATACTGGTGGCCACAAGCTGAATTCTGGAATATTCATTTCCTTTGTAGTTATAACTGATTCCACATGGTGCAGAACAAGAGCGTAATTAAATTATTTTCAGTTTCATTTTTATTCTTTCCGCAACAAGCACGGAAGATTTGGAAAAAATCTTCATTGTGTCCAGGCAGCACAGAAAACATGCAGGATTATTTATGGCTTTAAGGCACCCATGGCAAAGATAGGCTAAAAAGGAGATGGGTAAATATGGTTAACAAGGGGCACTCCTCCTATTCGCTCGCTTATGGTAATAGAAACGTGCCTGGACGACTAAGCAGATGTGGCAAAGCTGTTTTCTATTAATGTTCTCCGCAGGATCTTAATTATGACACAAATCTTATTACTTTAATGCTTTGTCAATAGGTTCTAATTACTCTGTGTCAGCATGAGGGTGGGAAGTAGAAGTGCTGAAGAAGATGTCGAACAGAATTTGTCAAGAATTCCGGTACTTAAGGAGTTTCATTGAAAATAAACCTCTCCACATGAGTTAGGGATATTGACTTAAATTGCAAAAAATATAGTTAAAATAAGATTTTTGTGATGAAAATTCATATAAATATGATTTCAAGTTTCAAATTAATTTTAGCCTATAGGTCTACAGCGTATACAGGGTGGTTAAGAAAAATCGAGTAAAATAACGAAATTTTATTCCCAGAGAATTCAAGCATTTTAAGACTTTCAATACAATGTATGGCCTCCACGGGCATCAATAACAGCTTGACATCTTCTTTGCATACTGCACACGAGGTTGTTGAACATTTCTTGAGGAATTTGGTTCCATAAACGGGGCAAAAGCTCTCTCAGATCATTTAAGGATTCTGGGGTAGGTTGATGATTATCTTATCTTCTGTGGATCATATCCCATGCATGTTCTATGCAATTCAAATCTGATGAGTGCGGAGGTATTGGTAAATGTGGAATACCAAGCTCCTCGCGCGCATTCTCAACTATGGCTGCACGGTGCGCTCTAGCGTTATCGTCTAGAAATTGAAAAGTTTCACCAATAGCGGAGTGAAAATTTGGCACAACATTGTCAATGACATGCTCCCTATAGTGTAAGGCGGTCGTATTCCCAGGACAAATGTATAGATCTTTGCGCCCGTTGAAACATATCCCGGCCCATACCATAACAGTACCCCCTCGGAATGGATGGACTCCTTGGACATAGCGACGATTACGGGGTATGCGTGGGATTGTCCATACCCTTATTCTTCGAGAATCTGAAAATCGGCCATATCTGGACTCATCAGTGAAAAGGACACTACGCCCTTGATCGTTTCAATTGATATGTTGTCTTCCCATTCCAGTCTTTGCTTTGACGCTTATGGTCACGTGTTAATGGAACTCCTTTTAATGGACGTTTAGGACCTAGATTCATCTCTCAAACGTCGTCTGAAGGTTTCGATGGAAACTTGGACCTCATCTGCATTTTGAAGAGTATTCCGTAGCATTCTACACGTAGAGGGGGTTTCTTCTCGCCGAAACGGTGATGAAACGATCCTGAGCAGGTGTTGTTTTTCGTTGCCCACCAATCCTTGGTCTTTCCAACACGAAACTTGTCTCCCTGAATCAATTCCAAAGCCGACATATCACACTTTAGCTGATTTGGAGCCTTTCCGCTACAACAACCTGAGTTAGGCCACCCTGTAGCATTCCGATAGCCCTATTAGCGTCAGCGTTTGTTAATTTACGTCTTGGCATTTTCAGAAAACTCGTTTCAAATCGAAGCCGTGGATAAACTGACTTCATTTCAAAATAAGACCATTCATGAAGCATATGCAAAGAACCAAACTTCAGAAAAAAGGCGACCAGATTGACGAAATGTCTCAGACTGATTTTTATTGGATCGATTCAAGTTGTTATTGAGTTTTAAATGATTTTACAGCGATTTTCTCGAAGATTACACACTTTTAAAAACGATTGAATACGATATCCCTAACTCTTGTGGAGCAGTTCATTTTCCAATGCTGGCGATAGGAAAATTTTCATCTAAGAACTGACGCACCGGTTGAACGAAATGACGTGGTGCTCCATCTTGTTGGAATATGATCGTTTGATTGTTCTCTTCATTCTCCAATACTGGATAAATAAATTTGGTCAGTGAGATTACCCCTTACCAGGTATAAAGAAGGACCGATTATGTGATTTCCATAAATACTTGCCCAAACATTTTATTTTTGGGGAAGCTGAGTATGCATCTTACTAAATAATCGTGGATTTTCATCTGACCAATACCACCGACAGTTATTATTATTATTATTATAAATCGGTACAGAGTTGAGGCTTTGCCTATTAACTCAAAAATGTATCTAAATAAGAAATGCTGTCACAAAGAAACAAAAATTGAAAAAAAAAAAAAATTAACACACTATCACACACCCACAGCATTTTCTGAGGCCCACAATTCAAATCTGTTTTTAAAACTGTTCACACTAGGCGCACAAACAATCTCGGTCGGCAGTCTATTTCAAACTTCGAACACTCTGTTGGAAATGAAGTACTGCCTAGCGTTGGAGAAAAACCTCTCACGTGAGAGTTTGAACAAATGTCCTCTCAGGTTATTCTGGTTGAGCACAAAAATATGACTGAGGTCACAACCGAATAGACCACGTAACGATCTATAAGTTATTATAAGATCGCCTCTCAACCTCCTTAATGAGAACCTGCTGATATCCATGAGAGCCAACCTACTTTCATAGTCTGGACGCACAAAGCCGTATGGTATTCGGGTGGCCCTTCGCTGAACTGATTCCAAAAGATTTGCGTCTTTGATGAGCCAGGGATACCAGACAGGACCGGCGAACTCCAGGACTGGACGAATGTACGTTTTGTACAACTGCGCTGCAGTCATAGGATCGCAACCAGCGAAGGACTTCCCGAAAAGATAAAGAAACTTTCTTGCTCTGCTCGTGCAATGAGCTATATGCTGACTCCATGACAGATCCTCTGTCATAATCACGCCTAGTTCGCTGTGAGCGGATACCTTCTCAATCTGCTGCCCCTCAATAAAGTAGGAAAGTCCTGGATTATTCTTTCCTAGATGTAATACCTTACACTTTTCAATATTTAGTGGAAGCAGCCAATCATTACACCACCTTGCCAGGGAGTCGAGATCTTCTTGTAAAACAGAATGGTGGGAAGTTGGACAGTTGAATAGCTTTGTGTCGTCCGCGTATGAACAACACTGCGATCTAACAGACGCCGGCAGATCCGAAATATAAATAAGAAACAGAATGGGCCCCAGAACTGAACCTTGAGGTACTCCACTTAAAACATCTCTCATGGTAGAACGAGTTGGGCCCACCCTGACCTAAAATTTCCTGTTGGAAAGGAAGCTCTCAATCCAAGCAACCACGTCGCCCCGAACACCTACATGTCTTAGTTTATGCAACAATCTCTTCAGAGGAACACGATCGAAGGCACGGGCGAAATCGAGGTAGATTACATCTACCGATTCACCAGCATCAACAGCCCTTGTCCACTCGTTGAGACACTCCAACAAATTAGTGATGATAGACCTACCCGGAATGAATCCGTGCTGACCCTGGGGTATGATATTATTGGACATCAAAAAGGACAGCATGGCATTAGAAATGATCTTCTCCATTATTTTAACAGCTATTGAGGTAATGGAGATAGGTCTATAATTTTCAGAAGACAGTCGATCCCCTCTCTCATATATAGGTGTTACGGATGCAATTGTCCAACAACTTGGTAAACGGTTAGTTCTGAGAGAGGTTTTCATTATCTTGGAAAGTGGACAAGCAAGAGATCTCACACAGCTCTTAAATAACTTCATAGTCAAGCCATCCATACCAGGTGCAGTGCCAGTCTTGAATGACCCAATGACTTGTTTTACCGCCTCAGGAGTTATGTCAACAAAGTCAAAAGATTGCTGGGCACTTGGAATTGCAATCCGTGGAAGGGGGCCGTCAGGTTCTCTCGAAAAAGCATGAGCAAAAGCATCAGCAAACGTGTTAGCAGTACTCATAGGGTCGTCACAAAGGTTCCCAGATTTATCACGAATTACGGGAACAGAAACAGTGGTGTTAAATGTCTGACGGATATATTAAAAAAAGCTCTTCTTGTCACTACTTGAAACTAACTTCGACTCGAATGTTCTTTTAGCTGATTTTATGTTGAGAGAAAGATTATTTGAGTATTTTCTATGGATATCGAAGTCAGACTCACGCCTACTCCTAATATAGCGTTGCCATAAGGATTTTTTGAATCTTATTTGACGTATAATCTTTTCGTCTATCCAAGGTTTAATTGTATTCCGCCGCACTGTGATCGAGCGTGTGTGTCTCTCAACAGTATCAACAATAACATTCTCTAATTTTTTCCACATATCCTCGACATCATCGGCATCCCAGAGACTATCCCAACTAACCAGCATAAGTTCCTCATCAACTTTGTCAAAATCAGTACACCTTATTTTCTTCCTGGACATGAAAGACCTATTTTCCACAGAGAATTGTAATTTTGAGCACAAAACAACGTGATCTGATTTGCCCACTGGTGGTTCATAATCCAAAGAGGAGACCAAATTTTTGTCATTAACAAGAATTAAATCCAGTGTTGACGGACGTTGACCTATACGAAATCTCGTCGGCTGGCTGACGAGCTGCTGGAGATGACAGTTATTGACCATGTCAAGGAACTTAGCTGAGGGTGAAGCATTAGATGGAGAGGTCATGATAGGCCACCTCAAGTAATTCAAGTTGAAATCGCCTGCAATAAAAATATTCTTTCTTGAGTTCGATAAATCTTCAATCGCGTCGAACAAGAAAGAATCATATGGACATGGTCTGGGTCGATAAACACAGCCTAATGTGATGGAAAAACTTGACGTAGATAAGTCAAGGAAAATATTGTCTATACCAGGCGAAAGAACCGAATGTGAACGAATGGAGTATTTATTGACAATATCAACACAAACATAGATGCAGCAGCCCCCATAACCTGGCGTTGTAACACTGTCACACCTGTAAACGACATATCTTGGAATATTACACGAAGCATCAGGGATGTTTGGATTTAGCCATGTCTCTGTGATCATAACAAAGTCTGGTTTAGAAATATCAACAAGAGCCATCAGGTCATTTTTCTTCGCCGACAGAGAAGCTAAGTTTGTATAAAGTATCTTCCATTCTTCAGGTGATGTTAGTTTTTTGGGGGAGGATTATCAGGAGCCGTAGAGGAAACAATTGCAGGCTCGCCCTTTATATACTTGATTGTTAAATTTATCTCACCCCCGGAAATTCTGTTCTTCAGTTCCTCCCGCATGCGATTGAGACGTTCAAGCTGTTCGTGTGTTTTATCGTCAGAAACGCTGAAATCCCTCAGCACAGGATTGACGGCGATTACCTTCTTATTTTTCAGAATGTTGAGAGGGGTATTCAAATTGTTGAAGCAAACTTTCACTGGGCGGGGAACATCAGATTTCCTCACCTTACCAACTCTAGATATAGCTGTGATGTGATCAAAGGCAGATCTTTCAACCTCATTAACGATTTTTTTGATGATCACGGCGTCCTCAGCATCATTTACCTCCGGTATGTTCCTTACAATAATATTGTGTGACCTCTTTATCCTCTCTATCATCTCCTGTGCACTACATGGTTCAGGACCGCCTCTAGCCACACCGCTGGCATCGACAGCGGAAGTCACCCGACCTCCAATGTCAGAGACTCTCGAACGAAGCTCCATCACATCATGAACTACGGATTCATGAGCAGTTTGTAAATTCGTTATGTTATGCTGGCACTCCGCAAGAGCAACCCCCTGGGCATGGAGCAGCTCAGAGTGGTGTTCGATTTTTTCAGAGCAATTCTTCAGCTGCTCACATAAGTCTGTCTGGGTATTTTTGATCATTTCAATATCCTGAGCAATTTTGTCAAGTTTAGACAGCTTTTCCAGAATGAGTGCTAAGGGACCAGTTGATTTCTCGATCTCAGTAGTCTGAGAACTGCCATCACTACCTGAGTTGCTACGCAGTTTTCTCAAGTTTCCCCGACATGAGGGACATGCAAATTTTTCATTCTGCTCTGACATAAATGCTATATCTTCAGGTCTCAAGTTGACGCAGAGCCCATGACAGGTTCGGCAGCAGACAGTACACGCTATTTTACTATCTTTTGCTCCCACACTCTTTGAGCAAACCAAGCAATAAGTAGGCATTCTGAACGATGAGGCTATATCAATATAAAATTAGGAAAAATTAGAACAAAGGATTAACACTCTTCACTTCCTGAGGCCGACCAGGAAGACTTCGAAATAAACGCACACAGGTAGGCCTAGGAAAAAGCAAGGAATTCCCCACAGAGGATAATTACAGAGGACGATATCTTAAGTCTACAGATATTTCAAAATGCAAAATTAGATCTTAACGTGTATACTTCCCTTTATGAAATAGTATGAAATCTCAACATGTGTGCTCCTCTTCAGTGAATACAAAATTAAATATGCTTATCAGAACATGCGAAAGTAACGTATGTTCATCGATATACAATTGATGCGAAAAGAGATCTTATAGTCACTCGAAAGTAAATACAGAAAAGCGGAAAAATCGGCTATTCAAACCCAATTTTTGGTAAATTTCACCCTAACTCACGTGAAGACACTTATGATCAGCTTGCCAACACAAAATGCCAGAAAACCTCCGTTTCACTTCAAAAACTCTCGAAAATCACGCACAAATGTTTCCCTGTTGACAACACAACTCGCAGTGCAATTTGCATCAGTTATGCCGGTTTACAGTACCGTTAAGGTAATATGAACACTCGTCCGAAAAACAAATATCGAACATGTAGTTTTGATTACCGTTAATCCTCTCCCTAACCACTTCACAGAACTGGAGTCTGTGATCGGGATCATCCCCATTCGGTTCCTGAACCAATCGTATAAGGATGGGTTTTTGTTTTTGAAGGATTTTCATGATTGTTGTAAGTGAAACAACAGATACATCGGACAATTTCCTAGTACTAAATGTCGGATCCATTGCTACATGACCTAAGACAGCCACGTCCCCAGCTTCGTCTCTTTCATGCATCCTCTTTTCGTTTCCGACTGAACCAGTAGCATCCAATTTGCAACTAGTTGCACAACGTAAGCAGCCGGTACATTATTTCAAGGATGTCGTTCGTTAAATAAATCCTATGTTGTTCGCGCAGAGTAGTTTTTTCTAAAAAATAACTCTTATATTTCCCACCCTTCCTTCTACGAAATACACCATTTTAATTCTACTTCAAATCTAAAACCGCTTCGACGTAACGTTCCTAAAAATTCACGATAGACTAAAGTTAATCAAAAACATGGTCCGTCTACATTTTTGAACAAAAATTAATACTTTTTTGGATAGAAAGCTAACAACATAACTTCTTAATACCTTTAAAATGTGTTGGATACGAGTAATATTCTCGAACAACTGAAGAACAGAAGAATCATCACTTGGAAGACTGGACCTGGTCGAAAGATCCTCCCAGTCAAGAGCAAGATTTAACTCTTATTAATTTGCGTACTGAAGGCACTTCTAACGACGAGGGTGATATTCCACCAAGATCAGCAGAAGATTTTTGACGTAGAGATGATATTCCACCCAGTGCAATTGAAGGACAAGTTATGTACCTATGATTTTTTTTTCTTCAGTCATCATCAAGTCTTCGAATAAGTTTTGATGAAAGCTTTATTATTCACTTTTTTTCTCGTTTTCTGCTCTGTTTCTTTGTTTCAGATATTATTTCGAAATGGGAAAGAGGATAAAGAAATTTTTATATAAATGGAAGAAAAGCCCTTCAGTATTAAAACCTTATTCTGTAAACAAATTTGACAGATCACAAGCTGTCAAAATTGGAGATGAAGTGGGAACATTTAGGGAGGTAAAGTATGGAGTGCCTCAAGGCACGGTGCTTGGACCTTTATTTTTTATCATTTACTTAAATGATCTCTTTGACTTACCATCAGTCGGTGATATCGTAAGTTTTGCTGACGACACTGCCATACTTTACCAAGATACAACCTGGAGCGACCTGAAAAAGAAAATTGAAGTTGACTTTGCACAAATTATTGACTTTTTCAACTATAAATTACTCAGATATCGATTGAAATTTATTTTGGGAGGATTTTGCATCTCTTCATAAACTTTTTAGGGTTTTCACTCCCAATCTCTGAAACAAAATCAATTAAAAATGAAATCAACGATTTGCTCCTGCGTAAATTCTTGCACTAATTTGTCAGGAGCAAATTAACTAGAAAAAAATTGTTGCCTGACAATGAACTCAAAATAAATTACGTTGAAATTATAATTCTTCGTAACGTTTCGGAGTCTATATCAGACTCCTTCATCAGACGGAAAAATCTACTTTTGAAAATCTTCTGAATTGTCGCTTTTTGTCTGACATTAATTGTCAACACACAGAAACAGAGACTGCACAGAAACGTTGATTCATTTAATTTTGAAATTACCGGATGACAGTTCCTTCTTTAGTAAATTGATCCAAATATGATCTATTCCTATCGAACAATTTGCCAAATTATTATCTTGATCTAATAGAATACACGTAGACTCTTTAATTTTTCGTTTAAAATGGTCTGGTTCTGTCATCAAAATTTTAGTGTATTCTATTAGATCAAGATAATAATTTGGCAAATTGTTCGATAGGAATAGATCATATTTGGATCAATTTACTAAAGAAGGAACTGTCATCCGGTAATTTCAAAATTAAATGAATCAACGTTTCTGTGCAGTCTCTGTTTCTGTGTGTTGACAATTAATGTCAGACAAAAAGCGACAATTCAGAAGATTTTCAAAAGTAGATTTTTCCGTCTGATGAAGGAGTCTGATATAGACTCCGAAACGTTACGAAGAATTATAATTTCAACGTTATTTATTTTGAGTTCATTGTCAGGCAACAATTTTTTCTAGTTAATTTGCTCCTGACAAATTAGTGCAAGAATTTACGCAGGAGCAAATCGTTGATTTCATTTTTAATTGATTTTGTTTCAGAGATTGGGAGTGAAAACCCTAAAAAGTTTATGAAGAGATATAAATTACTCACCATAAATGTCGAGAAAACTAAATTTGTTGCTTTCACCAGCCTTACCCGGTACTTACCCCAGATGACCAAATTACATATCATACCCACCCACAGTACACCTATAGAAATAACATCCACAGATTCTGTGAAATATTTGGGAGTATATATCGATAATAAACTTCAGTGGAAAGGGCAAGCCGATAAAATAGTGAAAAAGTTGAGGTCTCTAATTCCTAAATTCAAATTATTTAGAACTTTTTGTACTACTGAACAAATGAAAATTTTGTATTATGCTCTTGTTCAGTCTCACTTGACATACGGCAATCTAGCATGGGGAGGATTGATGAATGTGCATTCAAATAAAATCGAGACAACACAGAAATGGATACTGAAAATAATATTCTCCAAACCATTCAGATATCCTTCCGATTTGCTATATAAAGAAAGTGGGATATATGACTTAAGACAATTATATTATCAGTCACTCCTAATTAATCATCACAGTCAAATATATAAACATAAACAGATAAATCATGAACATAGCACCAGATATAAACTGTATTCTACGGTAGTACCTAGAATAAATAAAACAATTGGACAGCGGAGTCATATATTTCTGGGGCCGCTTGTTTTTAATAGTTTGCCAGTAAATATGAAAAAAATTATTATGCCAACAATATTCAAGAAGCAATTACGAAAATATATTGATTCAACCTCTAGGCTTCTTGTGCATTCTCGGATAGATTTAAAAAATAACAATATTCATTGATAAATGCTTAGTAGACCCGATTTTGTGCAAAATTACTGTCGTAGTTCTTTTATAATATGATGTATGTATGATCTCGAAATTTTTGTAAAGATTAGAATTGAATTTATGTTGTCCATATATTGCAAAATCCACGAGCGGATATCCATGTGGATTAACATTGTTTGGTCAGAATTTGAGCAAAAAATTTATATTGACTTGTTTTTTGTATTTTGTTGCATTTCTCTGAATAAATTATTATATTATATATATATTATATCACTACACTACTCACGAGGAGACAGGGTTTTTTTACTGAGGTTTTTCCCTGAGCTCTTGTATCATACTCTAAATTGTATGGTACCCCGTTGCACTAACCTTTGCTAAAACTCACACACACATATGCTTTATTGTTTGATACCTAAAAATGTATTGCTGACATTCAAAAGAATATATATATATATATATATTCCATTATCGATGGATATTTGGAAAATTCTGGGTAAGTTAGTACTCAGAATAAGTTATCGCAACACTCATCCATATTCAAAATCAAGGGGTTGTGCTCACCTCTGTTAGGGGGTTAAAGTTACGGAGATGAAAAAAGCAGAAAAGTTGTTTCCCCTCGAATCAGAAATTCAAGGGTCCAAGCGATTTTCCACATTTTCATTTCAAAGTCGGAAAATCGACATGTTAAATTTTCGTTGAACCTGTATAATGACAGACTTCATTCTGCATGCCATTACGATTACCTCGTTGGCGTTCGGTGCATAGACATGACAGAATTTAATTTACTCTATAATATTCGATTGCGGGAAAAACCGCTGCTCGCACTTGAAATGCGTGCGGGAAAACAGTTGAACGCGCACGCTTATAGATAAAAGCGTTTATCTATATGGATATAAAGGGTGAGACTTTGACTCGTACAAATATTTTAACAGTAGATATTTGAGGTCGAAAGAAACAATTTTTTCCTATACCATTTTTTCCGATTCGGCGCTGATAAAAAGATGTAGCCATTTTAAATATTTATAATGAGCTGTGCCACCCTTGGAAAAACAAAATGCGAATATACTGTGTTTAATAAAATACTATTCGGAATTTGAATATGACTCAACTCCGAAAAAACAAATTACCTTCAGAATAACTAGCTAAATCTGTGATACTACTCATCTGTGGATCATTTAAACTGAAAAACTGAAAGACGTGGAAGACATCTTGTATTCAAAAAAGATTCCTCGAAATAAATGAAAAACTATATTGTTAAATTCATTTCATTCGAATAAACCGTTTGTGAGATAGAACTGAAAATAACATTCGTTTTTGGTTTTTCAACAGCATGTATCTTTTGAACCGAGCCGATTCGGAAAAATATGATGAAAAAAAAAGGGTTTCTTTTGACCTCAAAAATCTACTGTTGAAATATTTGTACGGGTCCTAGACCCTGTTTAAGTCAAAGTCCCGAATCGGCCTGAGAAGATTGATATCCTGGCCTACTACCTACTAGTTTACAGTATGAATCTGGTTATGGATAAGAAGAACCTAGAAGAGAAAGGTGTTGAAACATGAACATATTATCGAATATTTGAACAAATTTTCATTTTTTGGCTTGCTACAGCAGTTTCAAATCAACTTAATTCTGAAGTTAAATGACACAAGATCAGTTCTCCGTTTATGTTTATCAATTCGTAGAGAAATTTAGCTGCAGATTTCATTTGGTTTTAGTCCTGGTATTGATCAATTGATTTTATTTTTGTGTTATCCTTGTTCCTGAAAGTGAAAGTCTGAAAGGGTATTTTTGTGTTAATTTCTGTTTATAATAATATCATAGCCTGAGGAAGGTGTAAAAGCCAGAATTGATGTATTCACATTCGTTATTTCGACGGAAATTTCCCTGTCGTCATGAAATTAATTGGTTCATACATTGCATCATACGCTGCATCAGTTAAGGTTCATTTAATGCCATCCGGATTTGCGGAGAGAAACGAGATGAAATTCCATTTCTGATCCTTCGGCGTGATTCGTTCAAGAGGAATTTTTCGTGTCTATATACATCATCTTTTCAATTATTAGTAATTTATGCAATATTGAGAGCAGAGACGTGATAAGAATCAATGGAAAATCAAATAAATCATGGCGAAAAAAGTCATTTCACTGATAAATTGACCAGTGCCAATGCTGTGGTTGATTGCTGGAGACTCGACATGGGGCAAAACCGGATACATAGTAAGTCAACATATTACATAGCAGGACGTTATTTATTGCCTCATATTTCTTTTCACGTTTTAGAACTAGAATCATGTCATTACTACTGTCTATATAGTAATGTGTATATTCTGAAACACATTAATATCTTAGCACCAGTCAAATAAAAAGCAGTTACTGCATTCCACGAATTCAATAAGAAGATACTCATCATAATTCGATGACGTTACTCTCATGAATTCTCTGGAAATATATTATTGATAATGAGTTCATATAATTGAGACTCAATCTGAGTCAATTCTTTTCAGTAACGAGTTCCTTAATTTCATTAATTATAATGATAATATTATGATTCGGTTTTCATTGATCTGTGCATAAATTTTAAGAATAACCAGAAACGGTTTTTATTCATTCACTTATTCGGTGGAAAAATCTTCATTCTCCTAAGGGTCAGCCCCTCTCAAACAAGTATTCACACCAATCAATTTCGAATAAAACAGAATGCATACGGGGTGAGTCTTTGACTCGTACAAATATTTTAATAGTAGATTCTTGAGATGAGAAGAAACACTTTTTTCCTATTCCATTTTTCCGAATCGGCTCGGTTTAGGAGGTACGGACTGTTGAGAAACCGTAAAGAAATCTCACAAACGGTTTTATCGAATGAAATGAATTTCGGAATATAGTTTCTCATTTATTTCATGAATCATTTTCGAACACAAAATATATCACCCACATCTTGCAGTTTTCTCATCATGATCATTATGTAGGTACCATAAGAATATCAAATATTCAAAGAACCCAACTCTTGAAACTAAGTTGGACGCTACCCAGGTGACCATTAACATATCTGTCATGTGAATGAGAAGGTTGTCGGGAATGTGGACCTTGCTAATTACAAAAAAGTTGCCAACGTTTCGAGGACTTTTCTCCTCTTTTTCAAGGCTGTGAAAAGAAAAAGCACGTTCAAGGCAAACAGTATACAAGGAAGCTACTTTCATTACCAATATTTTGTACTTTTTAAAAACTGTTAAGATCTAAAATCATCTATCTAAATTCTTCACAATGTACATGCAGGCTGGAACCATAAACCTAAACTAACACAGTCATAAACTTATGGTGCATTTGACTGTACCACTGAACTCTGTGAAACACATTAACACTGAATAACATAACAGAATAAAACATGGGGCACATTACTGTCAAACCCTTACATTAAGAACTATGAAATTTGATCATTAAATGTGGAATTTATGATCTTATCTTTAAAATTAAGTTATGTCATATCTAACAAAAAATCGTAGACTAAGCTAAGGTTCTTGACATCATCTCTAAAGTTTACTGAGTTATTTAATTTTATATGTAATATTTCACTAATATTCCGTTTGTGTGTAAACTTTTCTGTGTCGAGAATAATGGTATTGTTAAAGTCGAAGTGATGTTTTTTTTTTACCGCATGGTTTATGAGAGCAGTTTTGTCTACGTTACGTGCATTCCTCAGATCAGATTCATGTTGTTTAATTCTTTCCTTCACAAATTGTTTTGTCTGTTCTATATAGCACTTTCTGTTTGTACTTCCGGAGGGGTTGGATGTTGGATCCTTGAGACGAGTGAAAAACTTTTTTGTCGTACTTAAGTTATAAAAAAGCACAACGACAATTGTATTCTTTGAAATTTTTTTTTACCTTATAAGAAAGGCCAGGTATAAAGGGGAACTTACAGTATCTACTGGCACTCACCTCAACATCCAAACTAACATTCGAATCATCTTTTACATTCGTCAGCTGATCCAAAACTCTTTTTATGATTTTATTAATAAAGTATACTGGATAGTTATTGTCTGATAGGATTCTTTTTGTATGTGGATGATACCATCACATTAATCCCCAGAGATAATTGTGATTTTGTACTACAATTACTCTATTCATACCACACTTCCATAAAGTTCACCATGAAAGTAGACAATCAAAGCTGTTTGTCCTTCCTTGACAGCAATATCGTCAACAGTAATGGTAGTTTTGTGTCCAATTGGTACTATAAACCAACAAACTCCAACCACATACTAAACTATCATAGCAACCATAGTGTATCGCAGAAAACAAATGTGGCCCATAATTTAGTTAGAAAATCTTTGACTCTAAGGCCCAGTTGCAGGAAAGTCCATTAAGATTTGATGCCCTATCAAAATTTAAAACTGTCATTTTTGAAGGGGAAAATGGAGTATTAAGATTTTAATGAAGTATTAAATTTTAATGGACTTTCCTGCAACTGGACGTTAGTGACCCTTGTTTTCATGCTGGAAATTTGAAAGTAGTAAAAAGAATCCTATCAGACAATAGCTATCCAGTATACTTTATTAATAAAATCATAAAAAGAGTTTTGGATCAGTTGACGAATGAAAAAGATGATTCGAATGTTAGTTTGGATGTTGAGGTGAGTGCCAGTAGATACTGTAAGTTCCCCTTGAACCATGGCCTTTCTTATGAGGTACGAAAAATTTTCAAAGAATACAATTGTCGTTGTGCTTTTTATAATTTAAGTACGACAAAAAAGTTTTTCACTCGTCTCAAGGATCCAATCCCTCCGGAATTACAAACAGAAGTAGTATATAAGATTCCACGCCGTGATTGTGAAAAGTGCTATATAGGACAAACCAAACAATATGTAAAGGAAAGAATTAAACAACATGAATCTGATCTAAGGAATGCACGTAACGTAGACAAAACTGCTCTCACAAACCATGCAGGTAAAAAAAAAACATCACTTCGACTTTAACAATACCATTATTCTCGACACAGAAAAGTTTACACACAAACGGAATATTGGTGAAATGTTACATATAAAATTAAATAACTCAGTAAACTTTAGAGATGATGTCAAGAACCTTAGTTTAGTCTACGATTTTTGTTAGATATGACATAAATTAATTTTAAAGATAAGATCATAAATTCCACATTTAATAATCAAATTTCATAGTTCTTAATGTAAGGGTTTGACAGTAATTTGCCCCATGTTTTATTCTGTTATGTTATTCAGTGTTAATGTATTTGACAGAATTCAGTGCTACAGTCCACTGCACCATAAGTTTATGACTGTATTAGGTTAGGTTTATGGCTCCGGCCTGCACGTACATTGTGAACAATTTAGGTAGATGATTTTAGTTCTAAACAGTTTTTAAAAAGTACAAAATATTGGTAATGAAAGTAGCTTCCTTGTATACTGTTTGCCTTGAACTTGCCTTTTCTTTTCGCAGCCTTGAAAAAGAGGAGAAAAGTCCTCGAAACGTTGGCAACTTTTTTGTAATTAGCAGCAAATGAAGCTCCACATTCCCGACAACCTTTTCATTTATATCATGGATGAAAATCTTGAATCAAATCAAATATCTGTCATGTTTTCTTGGGAGATCTAATGGGGAACTTTGTTATGTGATATTTTTCTGTAACCATGATGATGAATGCTATGTTATATGTATGTTATAGGTCTTCTCATTTTAAGAGAGTCATGTATTTTTCTCATAGACAATTTTAATAAATTCATAATAAACAAAGCCTACCTACGAACTAGGAGATTCCTGAATATTTTCGCTAAAGAACTGTGTTAACTCATTGGACTATAATGATTGATAACATGTATATTTCCTTTCTTATGCATGGGTTTGATATTTTCTATTCTGAGGGCAGATGGAAACATTCCTTGTAAATGAATGTATAGTAATTTCAATGACATTGTACCGTATGAACCAAAACTATTTTAGGAAGATAATTCGAAATTTTCCACTCTCTGTAGTCTGTAGGGTTGTCTTCTGTTGGACGGAATATTCGCAATCCGAATAGCTGTGAGACCGCAGGCGTAATCTCACTTTCAACGTGGAATCTGAGTGTTCTAATTACACGTATGTAACATGCGGGAAATCAGACGGACACAAATTAACGTCATAACTTATCTTCGACTCTGATCTCTGTGTAATGTTGGACGTTTCCGCCGGGAATGAAGTCGGAAAAATATGCACACTTTCATATACACTGCTAAAACAAATATTGAAGGTTTGATAAAGCAAGATGTTGGTCATTTCAAGCAGCACTCATATTGTTAGGGATTTTCCAGAATTTTCTAATAAGCAAGCCAGAAAATATTCGGAAATGCAAATATTCAATTTGCTAATTTTCAAAAAACTCATTTTGTGGTCTTGTGGAAAGAACATGAAACCCACAATGTGAATATTGCTGCAAATAGAACTTGCATATCTGCTCAAAGCTAGGAAATATTTTTGTAACATCATATTCTTTTATTTTGCAAGGCCCAGATGCGACCAGGCCTTGGATACAGCGGCCTTTCATACACTAGCAGGGCACCTCAAAGAATTTTTACGATTTTTATGTCCTCGTTTTGCTCTTTTTTGCTCCATTTTGCTCACCACTCAGTTTATTTTAGTCACCTATATACAATGAGCTACAGACAATTCAAAGTGCCCTGCTGGTGTAATATTACACCAGCAGGACACCTCAACGGATCTTTCCAATATTGGTATCATTCGAAAGCTCTCGTTTTGCTCCGTTTTGCTCACCAGTCCGTTCGTTTTGTTCATTTATAGTTCACGAGTTTTCAGAGAAAAAAATTTTTTTTTTTAACCTAGCTGTGGGATATCTGCGGTTTGCTCTTTCCAAATCTGCAATTCTTTTTTCTCTACCACTTACCGTTACTGAGATATAGATAATTAAAATTGCCCTTTTTATGTAATGACACACTATAGGGGGTCTAAGGAAGTACCCAACAAAGTATCCAATGGCTGTTGAGTACTCTCCTTGATATGCAACAACACCTCTTAAAAAGAGGATTTGTCCTGTCGAGTCACATGGACTGACAGGAGACTGGTCTATATCAAATGTCGGTTCTTTGAAGAAAAAGTCATTAAATCCAAATTAATTTACAGATTTAAATATGTAGTATGGATTTGTTTTTAAGGAGCAATCTGAATTCCCTTGTTTTCACTTCTGATTTATTTTGTTATCCGTTGAGGTAATATTACACTAGCAGGGCACTTTTATTTATCTATAGCTCAATAGGTGAAAAAAAAACTGAATGGTGAGCTTCTGATCGGGATCAATATCGAAAAGATCCGTTGAGGTGCCTTTCTAATGTGATATTACACTAGCAGCGCACTTTGAATTACCTATATCCCGGTAACGGTAACTGGTAGAGACAAACGAATTGCATATTTGGAAAGAGCAAAACGCAGATATCCCACAAGCTAGAGTGAGAAAAATTTTTTTTTTCTCCTCCAAAAACTCGTGAAGTATAAATGAGCAAAACGAACGGACTGATGAGCAAAACGGAGCAAAACGAGAGCTTTCGATTGAAACCAATATCGGAAAGATCCGTTAAGGTGCCCTGCTAGTGTAGATAATATTACACCAGCAGGTCACTTTTGATTATCTTTATCTCGGTAACGGTTGTAGTTGTAGAGTTGTAGAGAAAAACTAATTGCAGATTTGAAAAGAGCAAAACGAGAGCAAAACGCAGATATCACACAAGCTAGGTTGGGAAAAACATTTTTTTTCTTCTCTGAAAACTCGTAAAGTATAAATGAACAAAACGAACGGACTGGTGAGCAAAACGAGTGCTTTCGAATGATACCAATATTGGAAAGATCCGTTGAAGTGCCCTGCTGGTGTAATATTACACATTGAATTGTCTATAGCTCATTTTATATAGGTGAGCAAAATAAACTGAGTGGTGAGCAAAATGGAGCAAAATGAGAGCAAAATGAGGGCATAAAAATCGTAAAAATTCTTTGAGGTGCCCTGCTAGTGTAATGCCGCTCTTGGATACTGCTTACATATTTCGATCTTATATAGCACCCACTCAGTCAGGCAGTCTACTGCCACTAGAGTGCTTCACCGATGTCTCGTCTCGTCTCGCCAATAAAACATGCAGTCTCGTCTCTAGTGGGTTTTAGTCTCGTCGCGTCTCATCTCGAGTCTCGTGGTTTATAAAGTTTTATGAGAGGAATATTCAAATCTAATAATAATTATAACGCAAACTCTAGTACTCTAATTAATCTACCTAGTGATGCCCACGAGACTATCATTTTTGAGTGTATCCTTACTCTCATCACAATGCTTTGCCTGATATCATAAAAGTCCTTAGCTTGCTCGGGTTATAAAATATTTTCTTACACTTTGATTCGTTCTTGCTAAAATCAGGTTAGGTACATATATTTCACTACCAATCTTGCAACGTATTTTTTCCATGTACCAAAGTCGAAGAAGAAAATGTGGCAAATATCTGGAGACTCAGTGAACTCGATAAGAAATATCTAGTTGTTAACTGAATCCAGAGTCTTATTGATTGAGAGAGAAATAAAATCAATAAAACCAATTCACTGACCTGGCGAATATCATCATCACAAAAAATCTTCATGTCTTCAGTTTAATCTCAATCATTTCCGAGACCATTAGATCGAGAGAATTCGCTTAGTCATTATGTGAACTCGTGAGTTTGGAATGAATATCCAGAATAGTTGGTCAGTTTATCTTAATGTTCTTTGTCGGACTGCAGAATGCGACAAACATTTTGATGGCTCACGAGAACTTCAGTTCCATATCTCTATGAGTCCGAGCTATGCTATGTCTAATAGCTGGATGTCGGAGTTCTTGGGTAAATAAATGATCATAATTGGTTTGCAGTGGCGGAGATATTCGGTTCATTATTTCTGCTATTTTCTGCATTATCTTTCGATCGTATACACAAATACATATACCAGGCATCTTCGAGAAACTGATTCATGTACACGCGTTTTCAAGGCTGAAGACTTTCTTGAGGAGATATTAATCTCATTGAAACAGAATAATTATGGATACTGAATGTACCCATTTCGATTTTTGTTACTGGAGGGTAACAGCCAGATGCTCAATGGGGAAATTTCTGTTTATTCAAATTGAGATTTTGAATGTGGCCTACATTATGCTGATTGAATACTGATTGTATTCGTTAGCACAACATATCGCGAGCGAGAAGGTACTGTGGATCATAGAGGGTGTTTTGAAAAGTGAGTTTTTATGACAGAAACTGAAACTGATCGAACTGAAGCGTTTCAGGAAAATTTACCTCAACAAAATCTTATACATTATGTGGAAGTTGGAAAAACTATTGATAAACTAGAATCCAATACGAACACATTTTTTGTGATATGAATATAATCGGAAAGCAAAGAGAAAGAATCTTGATCGCATGATGTTTGAATCAACCAATAATGGTTTCGTTTGGAATATTGACTTAAGTGTGCGTATTGTAATGATATTGGTAATACGGTCGATATTTTTTCTGTCGACAGTTGCCTTGCACTCAGAAGAAAGTTGAAGGCGATTTTTGGACTGGCTGTTCCCTGATCTCAAAAAGGGGAAAAGAAAGAAAAAGAATTTGTTTCTTGTTTTTTTTTTGTTTGCTTTTTCTAAGAAAATATAGGTATTAATGATAATATTGATGAGATACTGTTAATATTGTTGAACGGTAGATATTTCTTGTGAACTTTTTTTTTTATTTTTCATCTGCTTTTTCTGGGTACAATGTTTGTTATTTGTTGTGAATACTGTAGTGGGCGTATGCCTGTTTGTATTTTTATGTATAAATAAATAAATTTTTCTCATAATCTTATTAGTTAGACCTCCTTTCAGAAATTTATTCATTTCATTAAGCCCTACAATGTCACCAGCACTTTTCCTTACAATGTCACAATTTTTATATAGGTACTAAATTCGCAAGATACAGCAATTCTTCATCTTGAGTATTTCATATATTTCTGTGGAATGGTCTATTTTGATGAGTTTCATCTTGGGTCGAGAAAGATTTATTTGAAAACACTTTGTATAAATGCAAGTTAAATAGGTATTATAATTTTTTTAAAGCAATTAAAAATTGCTGTTGTATATTGATTTTAGGATATTTTTTTGGGAGGTTCCATCTTTCTTGAAAACTTTTATGGGTTTGGCCTTTCACCATCGGGAACGACTAAGTATTTTCTGTTGTATTGACTCATTGTTTCTCAGGATATTGCTATTCCTTTATTTTGGAATATATCTGAAATAGTACATTTTAGGGGTAGGCAACAACTCTAAATTGAACCTTTCACCTATAATAAAGGTATATGATTAAATTGTTACTATGGCCACCCATGAGAAATGTTTCTACCTAATCCTGGTTTCAAAACGGATATACAATAATCCAATAAGAAATAAGAAACATTATATTAACGTTGAAAAAAAAATTGTTTGACAAATTATCTGTTCGACTTATTTTCTCGTGAAATAGTTAAGTCGAATACCAGTCGGGATGGAATTTGAGCAAGCAAAATTTATCTCTTGTAATATTCAAGTTGATTGCTTTTCGGCAATTTCGCTCATGACATTTTTTCACCTACAAAATAAACGTCGTTCGCGAAGTTGCTATGGAACAAAGTTTCATATTACAATCGAGAAATTTGGCCGACAAAATTGAATTTCTAGTGATATTACATATGATAATTTCTTAGGGAAAAAACACAAACATTTTTGCAGACAACTGACAAACGATCTCCGAAAAGGTCTAGAGAATAACAAATAATTATTGAAAGGGCGAAACAATACATCCCTGGTCATCAAATGTAGGTGATGTCAGGAATCTCAGAAATATTTCGACAATATGCATTTCAAATCAAAATTGAAAGAGAAGTTATCCGATATATGGTACCTATAGTCCATTCAAGAATGATTGACATCTCGGGTGGCTATGCAAAATCGAATTTAAGTTGGTAATAATCCATAAGTTAAGATTTTGTGTTGCGGAATTAAGGTCCTATCATATGTAAATCTATGTACTGAGCCACTGACCGTCGATAATTTGAATTGTGTGCTGCTGTTTATATCCTTAATTTATTCGTTCAAATTGGAAACATCATTGTATCAATTCTGAATACTGATTAATATGCTCTGAATTTGAATATTTCTTGTTTTCAAATGCTTTTCTAGGTTATATTTATATATTCCAGTTCTGTGATTGAAACTACAGAAATTATTGAAGCTTTTTGTGACCAAATTTTAAGCTACGTCTGGACTTTCAAGACCTACTGGGATGTCAATCATTCTTGAATGGACTATATGTCTTTATTTTCAGAAGTAAAGATCAAACTTGATGTGAAAATATAAGAGATCTCACCGAGCCTCAGGTTTGAAACTACGCCGAGCTGTTGCAGCAGATTGAAACGTATTCATAATAATCTCTCAAGAAAAATTATTCCACTATCTAAATTTTTTTCAAATTAGCTGATCAATCGATTCAGCTTCTCTCAACATGACGTTTTGATCCAAGAGCCGAAGATAAAATTCAGATCGGTATTCTAACTGTTCTCTGTAATAGCCATTCGCAAATCCCATAGTCATGAATGTTGCTCGTAATTTAAACTCGATAGTTCTGAATTATAGCACCTTACAGGTTAACGCAAGTGTATTGTCATGATATCGACCCAGTTCACAAAGTTGAGTACTTTTAGTGACGGTATCAAGGTCACCATCTAGGTCAAAGTTTCTTCCATAATAATACCTCTGCTTGATTCGACTCGATTGATAGGATCTGAAGAGAACTCTTTGAAAAACTAATTCTAATGCGGATACACTCACTCAATAATTTCGTACAGACTTTTTGGTGGAATGTTCAACTATTGCCTACTCACACAGCGTCGTAGGTTCACCATTAGTAACAATTGCTAGTTTTTCCTTGGAACAGAAATAAATGAAATGGGCATTGAAGTGCTATGAATGTACCTATTTGTTGTGGTACACACATTCGATGCTTCCCTGTCTGGCGCGACCATAGATAATATAGAGAATGGACTGAGCAATACTGCGCAGAAAGAGACAAAGCGTTGAAACGGCCAATACTTGTTTCTTTTTTTGTTCACATACACGTGAGTGTGAACCAATCAAAATTCTAAATAAAGACAACTACTGAAGGCATGTTCGGTTTTCTCTTTTACATGTTTCTGCCATATTTACTCTACAACTGAATAGATAATTATCAGTCCATTCTCTATGTATGTCTATGAGCGCGATACAAAGGCAGTGGCTTAAATTATATGAATTTATATACGTCTCACCTCTTCTCATTGAAAATTGAAGTGACAATGATGTCAGAGTCAACTCAATCACTCAATTGTGATTGGCGACACTAAGCAATTATCTCACTCCAGTCTTTGGACAACAACAAATTTTCATTTTCCATTCTTTGTATCTATGTTCCAAGAGTTTTTCAGTATTTTTGTATAATGATGTCCACAATAATTGATGAATTTTGAGAACAACTTCGATCGAGAATTGGATGAACATCAGGAGTAACGGCATCAGTCAAACTTTCGCCTTTTCAGTATTCAGGTAGAACGTATTTTTATTCATAAAACTCAGATCTCAACCTCTCACTGAACTATCCTTTAATAGTTATATGTTCATATCGGAATGTTGATATTTATGCGACCGATCGAACAATTCGAGAAGTCCATAGGGGGTATATTCGAGTTGTGACATTTTGAGTAAATCACATTGATATCGTTCCCTATAATATCTATTAAAGAATGTGTGGAGCTGTTGGAAGCTGGAGTTGTAGTATATATGTTACGGGCAATGTAAATAATTGGGCATTGTTTATAATGCCCGGGCAATTTAAAAAGTGCCCAAAAGGATATGACAAAATGATAAATTATGTTGCAAATATTACATTGCCCGGTTATTATGTATAATGCTGAAAATCAGGTGGGCAATTTGAAAATTATATATTATTCATATTTCTTATAAAAAATAACAAATTTTTGCATACCTGACTGACAAAGTAACAAACAAAACATAACAAATAAAATTTCACATGCTGACAAACAAACCGGTGGGATGAAATAAGTACAAACAAAGCGTAAGTCCAAATAAAACTACAGTATTAGATATGTACGTACTTTCAAATTTATATTCACACAACATGTCAATACGTAGCAATACAGGCCAATACAGGCTCTATTCATTTGAGCAGCTTCCACTTTGGTGACATTTCGAGTTACATAGCTTTTTTTCTTTACGACACTTGCGCTCGTTGGATTTACAGCTACCTTTACAGCCACTTCGACTATAGCCTGTCTTGGATTACAATCTTGCACATTCTCTTAGTTAAATCTCTACTCTATCTGTGGAATATCTTCGCCATTCTTTTCATATAGGTTGTCCCATTGGTGTCAATTAATCAAAGTGCCCAAAGAAATACTAGCGGTATTTATAATGACCGGGCAATGTGAGAAATTATTGTAAAATAATTCAAATTTATCAAATTTCCCGATTTTAATGGTCATTATTCATAATAACCAAGCATTATGAATACTGACCTAAATATTTACATTGCCCGTAACCTATACATAGATATATTGATTACTCTCTAACCATCATAGTTTTTCTGCAACCTCCATAATTAATCTCTTCTCAATTCACTAGGAACTACGAAAATCAATAAGACATACAAATAAAATAATTATTTGGGAAGCTGCTGAATACTTCTATGTTCGATTACCCATGACAATAATGCATTAATAGGAAATTAACCAATAAAAGAGTTCATTAACAGCTAATTTCGTGTACGTTAAACAGTGCTATTATTAAGAGGTCGGCGGAAAATAGTATTTAACGAGTACAAAATGAAAAAATTGTATATTAATCCATGAACATATTGAGATAGGAGTCGAGTTGGGTGAATCATGTTGTTAAAATATAGCCATAATATCTCACTACAATACTATATTTTGAACTCGAATATTGAGATTTTCACATTAAAAAATAATCTGTAATCATTTGAAAATTTCAACAATCGCTGACATTTCAAAAAATGTAGCAATATTATGTTCAATGCAAACTTTTGATCGGCTCCTAGCTGTGTTTCCTATGTTTGCAACCGTAGGCGTCTTTATGTCTCTGGTTGTGACCATGAAGTTTGATTGTCCAGTGAATAATGATCCATGAATCACGTGTAATTCATAACTGTAATAATTATGCTCGAGGAAACAGATGCATTCGTATCACTTCAATTCAATTGTTGTGGACAAAAAAAATTTCACTACATATATGGGAATATTGGAATATATACAATATGTATAGTAATTTATTTAATAATAATATTTTATCAATATAATGAGTGCTTTAGGGTCCGTGAGTGAAAATATATGAGAATTGAACACATTGACGTATTGAAGAATTGTGATGAAATACAATTACAAAAGTGTCGTATGAATTGGGAGAGATATAACAATCACCTCTCCCTATTATACGTCACTGATGGTAGCCAGAAACGGTTATTTGACATAATTTTGTAGGATCTCTTGATAGTACCTACACTTTCTACATTTGTCATTAACAGAAATTGGTGAATGGTTTTGAAGTAGGTACTGCAAAAATAATTTAGAAACACTCTGCTACCTGTTATTCAAACAAGGAGACATATTTTATTTAGGTGATTCAAGTAAAATCTTCATATTTTGAGCTCTTGGATTTTATAGTTGAAATATGCAAATATTTGCGAATTCTTATTGGACGGACAGGTCGTACACAATGTTTCGAAGGTAAAATTTCCTCATTTCTGACAAGTTGAGAATGGCCAGGTGAATATCATCCATGTCATTAGTGTATTGAGGCGGCATTCCGGCAAAATTATATATTTTCATGAAAGGGGCGCAAAAAGATGCGAAAAAGATCTTAGATCTCCTAATAATAAAGTCCGAGAGCCTACGTCATGATGAATTAAGAAGTAGAATTTGAAGGCGGTGTGCCTTTATTTCTCGCCAGTCCCTTCTAATTTCGTTGCGAAATCCCCATACTCAGGACTAATAATAAGCACATCAATTTTAAAGATGAAAGAAGGGGTTGATTTTTTTTTTTGGGTTGCAATAGTTGAACTTGATTGTTATTCTTCGCTATTCCAAGAGTGTCTCATGATCATTCACACATACCGTGAAAGTGTTTGACGAAACAGTTTTCTCACTCCCCTGTATTTACAGGAAATCTAGGCATAAAAACATCAGAATTTTCTTCGTACCAAATTTTCAATTTCAAATGTTAAAAATACCGTCGTCAAGTAGTCAATTGAATCTTGAAGGTGCATAATCTTTGTCTGAATGTAGGTACCGAATTCTTTGCTTCTGCTGTATCTACCATTTTTCCAGTTAAGAGCAGTTTATACCACGGGACTTTCTCGTCATCCGTATAAGGCGTAAAGGGGAAAAGACTACCAGACTGTGGAGTGTTGCCAGAACACTTGAACGATAAGCAGAAGTGGAAAGATGGCAGCATTTAATAAACGTCTTTTTTCAATTTCACCAGGATAAGAAATGAAGCAAAAGGCGAGATTTTTCGAGGCATTTTTTCATGTGGAAATTCATGGCAGAGATAATTGCACCTCGAAAAATTATAGCAAGAGAATTCAAAAGGTGTAAAATTGTAATAAACGACGAAATAATTGAGCAAGTGTCTAAGTTCGAATACCTGGGGGTGGAGGTTTCTGATTGCGGAGACCTAAAAGCAACCGTACGCAAGCTAGCCAACAAAGCAGCGTATGTTTCGGGGTGCTTACGAGATGTCATTTGGAGGAATAAGGATTTGAGGTTGGACGGAAAAGTACGCATATATAAACTCGTATATAAAGCATGCGTTAGGCCTATCATGACGTATTCTATCGAGACAAGAGCCGATACAGCGGAGACCAAGAGGATTTTGAGGACAACAGAAATGAAAGCGTTGAGATCGATAGCAGGAAAAACACTGCTTGACAAAACACCCAATAATCAGATAAGAGAACTCTGTCCAGGATGTTGTGCGGTGGGGAACACAGAGAAGAAGGGAGTGGAACGAGCATGTTAGCAGAATGGGCCCTCAAAGATTAGCCCGAATAGCGAGGGATTTGAAGCCACTAGGAAAGAGACCTCCAGGACGTCCCTTCAAAAGAAGGGACTTCTGCAGAACTGAGCATTAGACTTAAAAGATCGTCAAGACCAGGCCTAAGGCCTAAAATAAGAGGAAAAAGAAGAAGAAAGGTAATAACACTTGACCACTAAAACGTTGTAGACCCCTCTTAAACTGTTGTTGCATAGAAATTATCAGCAAACTATAAAGATGGCTTTATCCGACGCGCAAAGAATATTTATTTTTCAAGCCAACTTCATCAATAGAATAGAATTCGAGTGGAAATATTATATTGATAAATAAGTACCTACCAGCAATTTCTGTGGTAGTGTTCAAAGAAAAACAGGAAACGATCGATCAAAAAAGGAACCCAGAGTTCATCATTAATGTTGAAAATATGATGACAGAAGCTCTACGAACCTCTAGGTTCGGGTTTTATCTCAACTGGAACTCCCTTGGCACAAATCATACGATTTGGAAAGACGTTGGCGTTATCAGGAAGCTTATGATATTGATTACCTGGATCAATTTTTTTATGAAGCCAAGTTTCAAGTGTCCACTCTCGAAATATGAGGATATGAAGAAGCCAAAAACTTTTTTTGATGGTATTTTCAAGCGAAACGTTCTGTAGAAGAAATTATCATGCATATCATAGCTGAATTGAATTTCGGGTACAAAAGTTAATTCGAACAATTGGAATCTAGAGCCCACACAGTCGCAGAAACCTTAGCTACTCTAAGAAATGCTTTACAGGATCAGTAAACTAGTCACAATATCTACTTGAATCACCTACAAGATTGTCAAATCTCTCACCATGGGATTTTTCAATAGTCTATTTTGAAGAATTCTATTATTCAAATATCTATTTCTGATTTGGAGTAACTGAAAATCAGAATAATTGATAATATTCCTCAGATTAACGATGATCCTCCCATTTCAAATAGGTACCTAACGCATTTGAATCTGTCAGAAGGAGATGTAAGAAGTGTTTGGAGCAAATAAGAGAACATTTCCAGAAATTATTTCAATTATAAAGAACATATGAATTCCATATTAATACAGTATTTCCGATCTCCACTTGCTTTGCTATATCTTCTTGGTTAAAATGAAACTCGTTTGTTTCGGAGACTTATAGTGGGAGAACAAGAACATTAGATTCCACGTAGTTATCGGAAGTTACTTATGATTCGACTTTATACAACACATGTATATGGATGGACAGGTCTCTCGTTAGCGATTTCATCCTGTCATCCCAAATCAGAAGATTTTAGGCACGTGTGTCTTGATTGTTGTTTTTCAATCGAGTTTTTAATCAACTGATTGAAGCGAAACTATTTTTCACGGATATTGACCTTGGAATTGACAATCGTTCTCTCATCCTCAACAGATTCTCTTTGAACTTGATTGAGCAACTCGATGCCGTAAAGTCGAACATTGTTAGGTACTTTCGTTGTAGGGTTCTGCGACTTGGCTAGCTGATTCTTTAGGAGAGGACTTTGGATTGAAGCAGTTGTGCCGATAGTTGATATGAATGAAAGATATATCGTTGTCATCTCGATAATGATATAATATGATTAGGGTCTTTCGTATCGATTATTATGGACTTCATTGTTAATTTCAGTGGATCATTTTCTTAGCGGTATAATGCACAGGGGAAGAGAGAATGAATAACTTCATTCGCAGCCTTATCAATCTGTATTTCATTTAATTTCCTAGTGAAGAATGAAAATAATGAAATTGAATTCTTACTAACTATGGGTCCATCATTGTTATAGAGAGGAAGAATTTGCAGAGGATTGATATTGAGGGGGAATACAGTATACATCAGAGTGAGCAAAGAGTAACGCATACAGTATTTTGTACACAATACACAATATTTTGTAGAAAAAACATGTGAATTCTCATTTTTAATAACGCAACATTCATGCATAGTTAAGGAGTTTGTCATAATATCTTAACGAGGAGTGAATGGTGGGTAGTTGGGTTTTATATGGGAACTCTAAACTAAATGGATACACCCTTGCTGACGGTGACTTGGTCATTGATGGGTTCTTTAATCCACACTATTTCATTATAGGTTGAAATGGTCAAACTCATTGAATTTGAGTTTTCACTTTTTCCATAGTGTATTATTCTTTGAAATTCAAACTGAAAATTTTTAGTTCACATGTTCATTAATTTTTGTGATTGTTATTTTTATTGAAATAGATTAATAAATTTGAGTACGCTTTCGATTACCTACATTTCAAAAGCAACAATCTATCCTAAAGTCCTAGACTGTACGTCATTGAACTCAAAATATACAGGGTGAGTCTTTGATCGTCCATAAACGATTTTACGGGACTAAGGCTCGTCTTGGAAAGTTCCTACTCCCATAAAATCACTTTTGGTACGTGTGATATACAATTTTTTTGCAACCTTACTTTCGCTGATCGTTTCTATTTGTTTGATTTGAAAAGAGAAGAAATACAAATCAATTATACATCTTGTCATAATCGAATATAAAGCTTATGTTACATTTAAATTCGTTCTCAAAGATAAGAAAAATCACCCCGAAAGAGAAAAACGTCCCGAAAAGGCTACTTTCAGAAGCAGGTTAGTTTCGATTCAATAAATCATACCGAAAGTTTCACTTTCGGGACTGCTGCAGTGAAAAGTGTTTTTTTTTTACCACTGTTTGAATACATGTAAAAGCCAAAGACTCACTCTGTAAGATAACATATTTTCTTTCATACAGTTTGAGTTCTCGAAAAACTAAGAAGTATGTTCTTGGATGTTTATAATAATATTTGCGCAAATTATTAGAATCTGAAGAAATGACATGCGAGTACGCTGATGTTGTAGGTAGAATATACGAGTGGAAATGGATATTTTTTTGTGTTGATTATTACCTTCACCTTCTTTTCCTACGAAAAAATACAAAGAAGAAGAAGTTCATTGTGATATCTGCACTCCAGATCATAGCAGGTCAAATGATGTGGCCGATACTAGATGAAAATCCATAATTGAACTTAAAAAAGATTATACGATTTTCACAAAATGAGCTTTTAAACCCCGACACGTGTTTCGCTATCACAATAGCATCTTCAGGTGGGTGAAGGTAAACATTTTGTGAAAATCGTACCTATAATCTAATATAAGTTCAGGTCAAATAAGACAGATAAAGTCTAAAAGAATAAGTCATATAAGATAAAATTGCTGATTTACATTTTTTTTCGTCACATGTGACAACTAGCCCCTGTAAATCTGGAACAACTTGCCCCAAAGTACTTTTAGAAAACTAACTTTTTAAAATGTATTTCAAACAATGGTTTTTCAAGAATTAATATACCGATATTAACAAATACTTATTTATCATCAATATATAACGACAAACTATATTCTATGTTAATATGTTGAATTTCAATATAGTTACGAGATTCGAAACAGATGCACCAAAAATTACTTGAACTGTGCGAAATAAAGAAGCGTACGTGTCTCCTTGAGGGCGTTTCTGAGCGGACTCAGATGAAGTAGGGAGGAAGGTGCTACTCTTTCGGTCATAGGACGCTGATCAATGTATTCAATCCTTCGTTCAGTTTTTTCTTATGACCGTTATGACAACCAACCCGTGAGACAACCATATCCGGTTTCCTCTAGATATATATCTTTTACTTTTCCACAGTTTTCGTTATTCCGAAAGGTTATACCTACGAAGAGGTGAAAATATCAACACCTTCAATATTTTGTATCAGAACTAAGAATTGAAAGATTGATCTTTCTTTCATCTTTTTGTGTATTGAATGTCCCAAAATTGCCAAATTGATCACAGAAAAAAAATCTGTTACCTACTCAGACTATTTCTCCATAAAAGCGTAGAGAAGTGAGAAGTTATATTTTCATGAGAAAAGCACAAGAACATTTTTTCTTGAGTGACCTTTATTAACGACGCGTTTTTTATATGATTATAGAGTAAACAGTGGGCGATATTTCACCGCTACACCAAAGGGCCGTTGAAAATTTTGTGGCTATATGATTTTTTTCAACTCTATTCAACTAAATAAGTAAGCTGAGGATTTCAGAAAGTTCGGGTTTTGAAAGAAAGGGCTCAAACCAATGAATTTTTTCTTTTTCAGTTCTAGATTAAAATAATTTTTGCCTTCTAATTTCTCCAGGTGGATAATTTCAAGCTATAGTGTACCCATTTGAAAAAACAGTCTCATCAACCGTCGGCGTCGTTTCAAACATTCACACTTTGTTTGATTGTTGGTTCAATAATGAGTCATTATGTTGAAAGAAGATAATATACCAGGAATCCCAAACTGCCTCCGCATTACGTCAACACATTCGGAAATCAACAAAACAACCGTTCGACGCTCTGTTGTTTGGTTCGTTTTGGTGAAAGTGACCCTTTATTATGAAATGAATGCAGTCGAGTTGAGCAGATGATAGCCTGCATAAATAAGATTTATGACGGGCGCCACTTTCTCAGTTCCGGCTGAGATTGTAAGGTTTTTCCTCTCTTTTCCTCCCTTTTTATTCTGATTGTTTAAGTTTCATTGGAATTTGCCTAGTTCTAAGAAAAGAGTTTTTAAATCATTACTCGAATTTATTTCATTGGTGAAATTGATGGTATCGGTCAAGGAACAACAACAAAGAATACTATTCCTTCAGCGAAGTTTCGGCTCCTTTATTGGGCCTTCTTCAGGCTAAAATCGAGAAAAGTCATAAATAACAAAACAATATAGGTACAAATAAAAAATATATGATAATATATGAACAGGAAACAAGGAAACATTAAAATAAAAAGATACAATCATGAAAAATACTAAAAATGGCAATTACAGAATTCATCGGAATACAAGAAAATTAAAAATTGAATCATTCCGTTACAGGAAATCGTCGTTTTACGTTAACGTAAAAATAGGTGTACATAACATGGAGTAAAACTATCGATGTACATGGAATCAACGCGGTCAACACAAGAATTAAGGCATCCAAGTGCAACAACTGAATACAGAAAACTCAAAAACAACACCCACACATGACACACAAAACACGAAATCAACGTTCGAATGTACAGTGGCGGATCAGGCGAGCATTAACGATTACGTTTCAACAAAATTTTTTGGATTAAGTTCGAATGAACAATACTCAAGGTGCCAACATCAGACCGGAAATTAACAGTATTAGGATTTCTATTAATAAAGATCATCTCATTGAACACTCGCCTAAACCAATTAGACTCCCGATTTAAAACGTGGACATTCACAAAATCAAAACTATGCCCAGATGATAGGGTATGACAAGCCAGGGCAATTGATTCTATTTTGGCTGTATTCGGGTTCGAATTTCGGACAGTCCAAGAATTGTTCTAGAATTGCGCACAACTGTTGCGCCCCAGTATCGAATCCTCTGCGCAGTTCTAGAACCATTCTCGGACTGTCCGAAATTCGAACCCGAATACAGCTTTTGTTTTTTGATTATGTTTATTTGAACATTAAGAATTTTATTAGTCAAATTGAGAATATGATATCGGCATTTTTCATCACTTCAGTGAGAAAGAAAATAAATAAATAAAACGAGACTGTAATGGAATCAATTGTGACGGCGCCCATTTGGCCGATATCATCTTCTCGATTTGACCAGTAAAATTCTAAAGGTTCAAATAAACATAATCAAAAAACAGAAAAGAAGTTTTTCATTCAGAAAAAAAAATGAGAGCCAAACAACATCGGATAACCTCTTTTGGCCCACCTTGTATTAAAAAATCACATTCAAACCCTCCGTCTATCAAAGTACAATAAGTGCTTTAATACCTTTAATACATAACTTTTACTGAAAGCGTTGCTAACTATTTCAGAGTTCGTTGAAGTATGTATTTTTGCTGAAAAGGAGTTCTTGGAGTTTGTTCTTTATTCAACAGCATAGGGATATGCACGCTGTGCAGCCCTAGCTATAGCCCTGCGTGAGGCATCAGAAATTTTATTGAACAGGTACAAGTCTGAAACAAATCTCCTTCAGTGTTTCAGAAGCAGTACATTGGTGGATAAAGTTGGGTTGTAACTCAGTCGTACAGCTCTTCCAGAGTTGATAGGTGTTTGGTGGGACTTGCGTTGTACTGCCTTAACATCTACAATTCGCTCTAACAGAGCGGTCTTAGCCACTTCATTGTCTGCAGCTCGCCGTCCAGCTCCAGTTCTAATGAACTCCAGCATCTGGGATGGCTTTGAGGAGGTTACCTTCTCGCTCCCACCAGCTTCTCGTTCAAATATTTTTCTGGTTTGCCTGCAATGGCGAGGCTTTCTGTACCCAGGTGATCCTGAGTTTCTTACTCCTTTCTACAGAATCTGCACTCGTCAGTTTCCGCTGTACCCATTCTCATAAGGTGATTCCTGAGGTGGCAATGCCACTGGATGTAATGATGCACCTTATAATTTTATGATCTTTAAGTGCTCAAGATCCAAAGAAACGAATCAGCCTCAGGAAATTCCTTTTTCCTGCAGGATCATTTTCCTTCACCTCCGAAAAGTTCCGTGTCAATGAAAAGAGTTCATGCTCATCTCGTAGAAATGTGTGATGGCCGGCCCCCTTATTACCTTTGATTCATCAGGAACCCAGACTAGTTATTCTTTCGTTGAGTTTTCTTCGGCACTCCCATACCATCTTGGAATTATGACATGATACTTACTCTTAGATTGCATCGCAACATTTCTGATGATAGTGGCGAGCATTTGGTGCCATACTATATACAATTTAATGGTATTTCTTTTGGGTTTGTGGGATTTTCCTTTACCAATCTTACTTTTTTCCCAGCATCGTATTGAATGTTTCCTCGATGACCATCCTAGGAAGTGATGGTGGTTGGCTAGTTTGATCTATTTAATAACATTTGTTGATTTTTATATCGAAGAATGTTATGGATATAGGTATATTGATAATTCAAAATAATATTCGATACTTTCAGCTTCTAAGAAACCATATTGAGAAATGAGTCTATCAATGAACTGGCGTCTTCGGAAATAAAATCTAACCTGAAAATTTCAAGTCCCAAGATTTATTTTTACGTTAGTTATTTTATACTGAGTTAGGAGTTCCAGACCTTGCACGCTTATTTAGTACTAATTTCAGTTCTCAATATTTAAGATTCACACCACAGAAGCGCGCGCAGATTGGGTTCAAGTTCAAGGTTAAGGGCCGGATCCTCTCTGTAAAGTGTTCGAAAACTTTCGTTTGCTGAATTTAATGACCACCCTATTTTGGGTATATTCATAGCCATTCATTGTTTTGCTACTAACTGAAGAAATATCGATTATTATATGTTTCTGAACGATCAGGGTTGGATAGTTCAATAGAACTATCTTCAAACTGTCCAATAGCCGTAGCGATAGGTGAATAAACCGGCCCTCAGAGTATAAAATGTTCGCAATTTGTATACAAGATCTAGAGGTATATAAAATCTTGTTTTATGTTTTCATATTCCGCTTTCGGATTAATAAATAAGCTATTTAGCATGGTGACAAACGGCTCTCAAGAATGGCCGGATGAAAATAATTGATTTTTAACACTACATAGATGAGAGACTGGACGTCATAGGGTCTCGTTCCTAATGTAACATTTTCTTCACTTGATTGAAACGTCCGACTGATAAAGACTATTTTATTACACATAGGTACTAACTATGCCACTACTATTTCCACTGGCTCTAAAATCTGTACTGTCTTGTCCTGCTCCTCCGCTGGTCTTATCTAGGCCCTGGAAACTTTCCCGCGTCTTCTCGCACTTTCCAGAAGGAACTGGGCCGGACTGGTTGTACTATGAATATAAGCGATCAAAAAGACTAGTAATGGTTTATTGGTCAGCTAAGGGAATTGGTGCAAATTGGTCCAGTTTCATCGTATGCTTCAAGAGACGATATTTTCTTTCTGGCTGAAGTTGGGATCCAGTAATTAAGAAAATAGAAAGGATTGATGATTTCACCTGGAATAAAACTGGAAAAATGCCATTTTGCAGAGGCAATTAATTTGTTTTTTCAATTATCTGCCACCTCATTAACGAATCATCTAGATTTGAATCAGTTTGAAAATTGAAAAACTTGTATGCGGAAAAACCAACAATATTCAGTTAAACTCATTTTTTTTCGGTCTTTCCAAATTTGTAAAAAAATTTTTGAAATATTAACATACAGAATATTGTTTCGACTTAAAACCTACTAATTAACTTTTTTCAGTCCGGACCTGGAAAAAAGACCCCTCAGAGGACGGAGAATGTATAAGCCAAATATTACAAAAATATGTTGGGTGGTTCATAAGTTACGATTAACTGAAAAGATGGGGAAAATCATAAAATTATCCATAATACAGAAAGATAGACCCATAAAATACAAGAAATAATCGGTCACATCTACCCTTATTATATGCGCGTTATAGAGAATCAACGCACGTTATTTCTGGATATGCAGCTTCAATTTTCCAGAAGCTTCAATATTCAAGAAGGTATTCAGATTAATATTTCGAGCTTCGGCCTATCATGTTAAATTCATTATTATAATTAGATACGAGATAGACACATAGAGTATATTTGTCCACTTTGAGAATAGAAAACTTTTCTTTCACGAAGAAGCAGATAAAAAATTCTGCCGAACATTGCTGAATATAATCAGCACATAAGTTATGATCCTTTTGTCATTTGCGTTTTCATCAAATGAAGGTCAGTAACTTGTAGAGCCAATATTTTGCTCAGTAGGGTATATGCAATCCGACTACTGAACTTTTATAAATGAAGAAAATTGATTCAATTTAATGCTCAATTTCATTTTTTCGTGACCTCGTGAAGCATTTCGAATTACACTCGGTGAAAGATCTGTAATGAAGTCGCATTCACAGTTCCGGCTTGGTGTTACGTTTTTCCGATCGACTGGTACCCGAGTGATGGTGACCTTCAATAATTACATGGTTGGAGATGCATTCAGCACTCCACGGTTTATCATAACATGAGTATCAGTTACGTCGACGAAAGATGGAGGAGACCTTGCCTCAGGTTATATGCGTGTACGTGCATAGGTAAAATTGAACTTGACAATCGAGTCATTGAATGGAGAAGATCAGTTTCTGTATAATTTTGTTTTAATTTAGATTTTATCTTAGAAGACGAGGTCGCCAATAGTTCAGGTGCGACCTGAACTTTCTATGGAAGACTGCCTTGTTGGGTCCAGTTGAAATTTTGAAGAATAAGTTTTGCAATTGGCAAATTTGTACAGGCATTTCAGTTTGGCCTTTCAATAGAATATTATACTTAGGACGAGTTTATACCACGGGACTTTCTCGCCATACGTAGAAACCGTAAGGGGGGAAAGACTACCAGAATATGGGGTTTTGCCGGAACACATGAACGATTGGTATAAGTTACGGATATTGCAATAGTTTCCACTTTCGTAAAAAAGATGGCAGCACTTAACGAACATCTTTTTTCAATTTCACCAGGATACGAATTCTAGCCAATGGTGGGACTTTTCGAAAGATTTTTCATGTAGAAACCCCTAGAAGAGATAATTGCACCTTACAAAGTTGATAACATGAATGAATATTTATTCTTCAATGAATTTTTTTTTCCTTTTGACGAATATGGTTTTTTTCCTATCAAGTGCGGAAAGTGATACTTGCCCGCACGAAACTGCCGTTGCCCGAACGATGCGAAGCAGAGTTCGGGTAAGCAGTTGAGTGCGGGCAAGACACTTTCCGCAAGAGTTAGGAACAATATTTTTTCTACAAGCGCTTGAAATATATAAATATATCAATTGCACGATACAGATCATATCTCATTTGATTAATTCATATAAAATGACAGACGTAATTCTGCATGTCGTTACCATGGGTTACTCATCGTTGACGTTCGGTGCATAGAGACATGATAGAATTTAATTTATTCTATAAGATTTGCGTGCGGGAAAAACCCCTGCTAATCCATTTCCGCACGCAAATGCGTGCGGGAAAGAAATAGCAGGCGTTTTTCCCGCACGTTTTGGAAAAGTGACTCTTTGCAACTTGAAATGCGTGCGGGAAAAAGGTTGAACGCGCACGCTTGTAGAAAAAAAATATTTCTGACTTTCCGAGTTGACGAACTGATTGAATTGAATTATAATGAAAACCCCATATAAATAAGTGGTTTATGACGTAAGATATTCATTTTCTATTTTTGAACTGACCACTGTAACGGTGTAGACCCCTCTCAAGTCTTTTGCTTGAGCAAGTAATGCTTAGTAACCAACTTCGGGCGAGACCAACACTTTACTCTTATTGAAGATCTTTTACTGAAAAAAACAAACAAAAAATAATACTCACATAATTCAACGTTGTGTTCACAATGAGCTTCATCTTCGGATGTGAATAAATAAAAGAAATAGGGAAGATTTATCTATCTCTCTATGAAAGAGCATATTTTACTTCATCCATCATTAGGAAAAGATAATTTCAATAATATCTCACCCTTTTTTCAATAAAATATGTATCTATACATTTCAATAACCCAATACTGGCATTACTGGCTGTGGCAACTTTCACCATTTCACTATTGCTATCTGTGTTGAGTACTTCTGTCTGTGATTCTGAGTATAAACTGTGATTAATTAATGATCAGTAGAAAATCGGTGAATAATGATTCATTAATCACAAGTGATTTATGAATATCATAAGGCTCAAGAAAACACATATATTATGTGAAAATGATGAGAACTACCCCTAAAATCCCGAATCGGAAGTAGGACTAGTTACAATAGTTTTGAAAAGTGTATTGGAAAGCCTATTCTCACTTTCAATTCTACATCTCGAGCTGTATTTTATACACAACCTACTTCAAATGACCCCAGAGGGAAAAATCTAAAGGTGTCAATTTTGGGGAGCGTGGTGACCATTCAATTATCCTTCTTTTACCAATCCATTTCTTTTGGAAACGATAAGTGAGTCATTGCCTCATTGGATGAAAGTAATAAGGGTGAGTTCCTTCTAGTTGGAAGTGAATATGAGTTTGTATATTAATTGAAGAATACTTTACTCATGATACTTACTCAAATCTGCTTGAAGAAATAATAGATGCGATAATAGTAATAAGTTAATAATGGGTAATCAACCAATATTAAGTTAAGGAAATCAACTTGTAAGGATGGATATATGCATTCAAATTTATTGAGGAAATGGCTCACATATCATTTCCTGGAGAGGGCCAATTGACTGGCCACCACATTTCTCAGACTTGACAGCGTTAGATTTTTTCCTCTGGAGAGCTCTTGCTGTTTTGACTATTCTACTCTACTACTAATAGAAAAGGTCAAGCATTTTCAAAAAGATATTGCTCAACTCCATCATATAGAATGTTCCCCTACGAACGATAATTTACCTCTTCTTGAATTTTTTCTGATTTTACATGGGGGCCGAGATGTTGAGGATGGTACCTTTTTTGACACTCCGTTTTTGGCCGTTGTATTTTTGAATTCATTCTTTTTTGTTTTTTTTTAGGCGAATCGGTCTATTAAAATGGATCTCGTAGACATACCATTATCTATACAGGGTAAGACATAAGTCTGAAATAAAATTAGAATTCCTTACCAATAACTCAAAATGAAGACGCTGAAACACGTCAATTAATTTTTAATTGCCCTCGTTTTCTGGAAATGAAATTCAGCGTTTTTCTTCAACCCATACAACTATATACAAATATATACCTACCATGCGTGTGCTCCTTGAATAGCTCACCGAAAATGGAATCCCACAATTTTTTTCTTCTTGTTTTTTAATTTCGTGGTTATCGGAAGAAACATAAAAGAGTCCTGAAAAAATAAAATTTTATTGCACAAACGATATGATTATTAATTAATTGTTATATGAAATAGGAAAACAATTTATTTCTTCGGAATAGATATGTGAAATTGAAATAGAATGGCTTCCCAAGTATTTCACACCTCCCTGTTAAACCAACATTTTGAATTAGGATTCGAAAACTGAAACTAAAAATCATTTCTGTAATATCATAGAAGGCGTCCCAAAAAACGAACAACGGTGGGTGACGTTCATCAAAGGGGAACCAGCCAACTTGAGGAACTTTAATTTAAATAACCCGTAAAAAAGGAAAGTGGCCGTTGCACTGGATGAATACCCAGGCTGACTGGGATATCAAAAGTAACATTGATGATTTCATCTAACGATCTTCCCCTTGTTCCTGACTGAATTGATTTTTTATTCGAACTTTGAATTGCTAAATATGTAAAATTTTAGTTTGTTCATGCTCAAATTGTCGCCTCAAAAGCTTGGCGTCCTACACTGAGAAAAAAGTTACAAGTAACTTTTTTTACTTGACTACTTTTTACTCAAGCTAAATAAATTTTCATACGCGATAAGTGAACCTTCATGTGCTGCAGATAATCATATATTTATCGTTAACAAACACGTTCATCTAAAAATTTTTAATAGTTAGAAGTAACTTTTTGTCTCAGTTCAACATCAAAATTTATTGAATCCAAATAGCACTGATATTTAAATTCTGTTTGTTGTTGATAAATACGCTGCGTATAGATGCCAAATAATGGCTCAACTTATAGCAAGCTACTTTTTCAGTTACGTATTTTTATCAGCCCTAAATAACAAAGTTATTTGCTACATTGAAACCTTGACTTGGGGTAGACTGTAATAAGTGTAAAAAATATTCGGATGTTAACCGACTTGAGCCGATACGAACCCGAAGCAGTTATTCCCTTTGAAGATCGGTACATCCAAAGATTAACGCATCTGTGCAGTGTGCATCATTCAGCGGTCAGAAGCCAACGCGTCTGCGGGTTAAACGAATTATCGTGGAATCGTGGATCTCGAAAAGTAGTGCGCCGCCGCCGGGTCGTGTGGGTAGGTTATATTATATCATATTATATCTCGGCATACTTAGATTTGGCTACAAAGTAGGGATTCGAAATTCAACGAATATAGTAACCAAGTCTAAGTATGCCGCGATATATGATATAACTTCAATAGTTATGATCCGATTTATAATAAATTCTTTCACCCTTTACAGACTTTACAGAATATTTTGTGCTTGTTTTATGTGCTAAAATGGATTACGAAGAAATCCTCAAACGATGGGGATTCAAAGAGTATGTGGAAAAATTGAGAAGTAAGTCAATATTTTTAGTTTTTGAATATAATTTATTGTGTATTATTGTGTATATACTCAATAATGCACAATGCACTCGACAATGCATAAGGTATTCACGCAAAAAAAGATGATTCACTCAAGTGGTCTTCCGCACCAAAACCTCGGATTAGTCTCTCAAGCTATTATCTTCATAGTGTTTTGAATTCTCAAGCTTTTTTCATTAGGAAGAGCCATTTAATTTTTATTCCTATTATATATTGTATTGCATGTGCATCAGTTACATAAGGTACATAGAAGTTACGATCCAACTAATAGTGAGAAATATATTTTTTAATGATCAAGAAAAGTGTGACAGGAGCAGCTTAGTCCAAATTTAATATATGTACCTATCTATATATGCAAGAATTATTTCTTATATATAATTTTTCAGATCAAGAAATAAATGATTTGAGTTTCAAGCTCCTCGACGAGGACACAATTAAGGAGATATTCACTAAAAAAGGGCCATACCTTGTATTCAAAGCGAAATATAAAGAGTTTTGCGAAAGGTAAAACGAAATTATTATTTATGTAAGTTTGAACTTGACTTGACATATTTTCCTCAAATTAGTCGGTGCTAACAAACATTAGAGAAATTTATATATTTACTCGTAGGACATAGGTTGATTGTTATTTATGTTTTATTATAACATTATATAAACTACAATTCCTACTTGAGATGTTAACGTATATTTTTCATTACAATCTTCAGCAGTGAAATTTACTTTTCTGTATAAAAATGTATACAAAAATATAAGAGTTGAATCGTTATTTTTATTTCTTATTATATACTTTCCAATATATTTATATGCGTCATGAAGTTTGCTTTGTATACGAAAATAAACAGGCAAACATCAATATTCACTCAAAGAGCTATAGCATTCAAAATAATATATAATGTTAAAAAAGTATAGTATTTAATTGATGAGGTTCTAGTACTTCCTTAATTGGTTTTTACTCCAAAAGTGATCGCTGTATTAATATTCCTCCCATTTATAATTTTCTTTTTCATTAACTCAGATGGTATACAGAGATACACCTTTCTCGACTGATTTTATTTAATATATGTTGCAATAATATGATAGCGATTTCAAATATATAACTTTTAAGAATGAGTTAATAAAAAAAAATTAGGGAGTGAAATTTATACCGCTTTCACCCCTTAAGCACAAAAAAAATACTGGAAGTATGTAGCAATTTGTACTTAAGGTGAGTAACAGTGTCTCTTATAATAGATGATGTTGAGTACTTATAACTGTGTACTCACGATAGTGACCGTATGTACCTACGGTAAGTAATAGTGACTCTTATCGTGAACAAAAAAGTTAATTACCAACACAAACTATTTATGAGATCTGAGTGAAAAAGTGACGTGTTACAGACATAGGTTCTCACTAACTGCAAGTGACAAATATACTTGAACTATAAAAAAATTATGTTTAGTGTACATTCAACTGTTACTTGCGCCGAACAACTTTTTTAGTTGCAGTAAATGAGCTCAATATCCTATCAAGTAACACATGATACTTGGATCATGTCAATAAAGTCATTTATTCTGAATAAAAATGAAATACGAACTGCAAGTACCTTTGCTTAGTTATGATAAGTTACTTTGTGTCAGGAAACACGTATACTTGTAGCAAATAAAAAAAGTTCTTTGTGCCTATAGCAAGTCACAATTTCTATTTGTCATATTCAAATTTTTTTCTCGGTGTATGTAACACCCCACACTGCCTATCCCCTGGCAACGGCCCTGTTTCGAATTACTTTGTGCTCCTCCTGAATATCATACTAGAATATAATGCTTAAGGATATGAACAAACTACAGGGCTTTTATGAATGAGTATTACATCGCAGTGGGCGTCGATTTCTTATTGTGATCAATTGCTAGCCATCAAATTTTTGATGTTGTTATTTTATTTGGAAAATATTCGAAAATAACTTTCTCGAACCTAGATGGAATGAATAAGGATCCCCATTTGTAACGCCTCTGAAGTAGGTCGAAACGAAATCCAATTTGAGGAACTCTTAAACGAGCAAAAATGGGCGCTTTCTATTCCTCTAATTATCGGTCGTGGCTCGCGGTGCATCTAACTCGACTCGATCCCTAAGCAGATTGTTCAGGTGAGCGAACATCATGAGAGTTTGTGAGAGAATTTTTCAAGGGTGGAATTTTTGCGAGTATCATGAGTGATTCCTTGTGGGTGAAACGTTAGTATTTCGAGATAAGTAGCTGAAACGCCTCAAATAACTGTAAACTTCTTCATTCAAGCGTCGTTTTTTTGCAGATATCAGTAGTTCATTTGCTCGTAACCTCCTATATGCGCAAACAATACATTTGTACTTTCATTTCTGTAAGGAAACAGTCGTTTGATTGACTGTTATTTGTGGATATCGTCGGAAGAAATGGATAATCTCAATAACTATTCCGTTTAGGTTAGGAGTACGATAGTTCATTCAATTGGGACTAGGGAACGTCGTGGTCGTCTTGTCGTCGTACATGGTTAATACTAGCGTGGATTTAATAATGTCTCTTATGTTAATTATTATTGTTTTTTTCAAGCTAAAATGACTGAAAACTTAAGCAATGACAGCATTATAAAGTTTCTTAATTATTATGAAAAGTACCCCATTCTTTGGGATCCACAAAACGTCCATCATAAAAATCACAGTCCATTTCTTTGCACGCTTGTTCAACGTTCGTCCTCTCACTTGTCTCGAAAAGACTTGCCAAATTAACACATCGTGTGTATGGTCATCGGTGCACGAATATCGAGAATATACCATAAACCAAAGATTATAGAGTAGAAAGATAGGAAACGCCCTCATATCGCTAGTACTAAAAACCGACTACATTTTGGCCAGTGAAAACACATTTGACAATGAGATGGCGCTGAAAACGTATTATCAATACAGAAAAACTGTTTAATAACAGTTTTCTGTTTTATAATTGAGGGGCGCGAAATTCGAATTCTATTCCTTGTATTGAATTTCAATACTAACCTTGTCAAGACCAGAAAACAAACATCCTGAGCGACAAAACAAAAGGATGGTTTTGTTTTGTGACCAGGATGTTAGTTTTCATCTGAACATTGTTTGGAATCGATTGGTGTCAATGAAATACGCTGTTGGATGTGATAAATTTTTATCTAAAATCTATAAAAAATTTACAAAAATTTGAAATTATGGACAACGAATAGAGCTTTGACTAGGATACAAGATGGTACATGGTTATCTGCTGTAGGTACGTCAAAGGATTATACTTCAGTATAATCACTTCATGCTTTTTTATGATTTCTTCATGGTATGGTCTCTTTATGATACAATATACAAATTGATTGACGAATGAACAAAACACTCACAGAAGGTTTCATAAAACTTTGAGTTTCCAAACAACAATTTGACAGTCACCCGATTCCCAAATCGAAAACCATAAAATTTTTGCATTTCTGAATATATTGGCATTTGAGAATCTTTGAATGGACGTATAAAAGTAATAATTTCCCCTAAATGAGCCCTTCATGTGAGGGATGCTTCCTGCATACAACAATTTACGTGGATGAACAGTTCTCAATTGAATTGCAGTCAAATGTTCATTGCACATGGTGTAGTTTGCAGGACATTAGGCCCTGAAAATTTTATCCACTTCGTAGCACTGAAAATAAAAATCAATGAATGACCGAGTCAAATGTTAACAGTTTTAATACTTACATTCCCATTTTCCTTAGTAAAATTCGTTTTATTTGATCCACAGTTCTTCACCATGCAATAATTTTCGAATGATATTCTGAGGTTTTCGCCAAGAAATTAGACAAAACTTTCAATAATCAGCAACTAGAACGGGCTTGAAAAACAAAAGGCGATACGAGGTTGTCTATGGATACGAGAATCAAAACATTCAAAACCTGTTGGATAAAAATGGCCATATGACTCTGACATCTCGCGAAATTTCATATGTCCCTTATAACGCCCAAAAAAAAAAGTTCAACTATCTTAACTTTTGAAAGAACAAACAAAAAAAAACAGAAGGAAACGCTAGGAACACCTCGGTTTACTTACAGTGGAGATGGGGTGAGTTCAGTTTGATGGTATAGGGCGCCAACGTATTTATTTTCCTAGCGATCCAAAACAAAAAAAAGAAATAGTTCGAAGGTGAACGGACTACTCTAAAATCATAAATTCACAAAAAAAAACTGATGAATACTGCTTCAGCCAAATACGTAAACTCCGAAACAGATGAAATAGAACGTAAATGTCTATTAAAGAAAAGGTAAGCAAGTCCAATATCTCATGAAAGGTGTAATTTCAAAAATTATAGAAATAATAAAGCGATATTCCGATGTGAGATTCTATTATCTAATCCCTAAAATTATTGTTTTCTGAACGATTATGAACCTAATGTACAAACACTTTTCCCTATGCTTGATCAAGCGTAGTTCCCAAAATATTTTCGAACAAATTATGGTACACACTATATAACAATTAGGTAACAGTTCTACTAGAATTTCACTTCAGTTCATAAGTTTATTAAAGATGGAAAATAATGTATTATGTACTTATAAATACTTATGTATTTATGTATTATATATTATTACGTATTATTTACTTACAAATACACACTATTAAATGTACTTGCCTTGTGAAAATGCTTATACATAGATGAAATAAATATATATATTGAGATATTGTCTTTTCAAATTCACTCTAACTGTGAAACAGTAAACAGTCTATGTATGGAATAAAACTAAATCTGAAATTTCCTGAATGAATGTGAGGACAAATAACTAAACTCCCTATTATTATTTCAAAAAGTGACCATAATTGATTGACTTGATCAAATTAATATGAGAAAGACGTAAATTCAGATGTCACATGAACAATATGTCCACTTTTCACAAATGGCTTCCTTGACGTCAATGTCATAAAAATTCTCTGTACATACCAGGAATTTCCAATCGAATGATGAAATTACCAATTCGAAGATCCCAACGATGAAATTACCAATTCAAAGATCTCAACCAATCCACGATATCGAAAATCCTCCTCAAGTTGTTTTCCTCCTTTTTCTTTCAGATTGAAACTACGATATTTCCGATGTTCCGTTCAAACGGGACGATCCAAAATCCACAAAACTCTGATACTCGCAGAAGGAAATTAGAGGATGAAAATGTACGTAGACAGGAAAATAAAAAGGGCCTCAAGTTGTTAGGCGGCCTTTAAAATTGAATGCTCCTCGTCGTAGCAGAAGTACGTGTTTAATCCCCACAAGGGTAATATTGCTATTCCAACAAACAAACTAGCAATATTGAAACAATAGACGATCTAACTTTATCCCAAAACTTGGATTTTCACAAGAAAATTCAGTGAAGAACCTCTAATTACGCACAAGCTAGCTATCCGAAGTAACAAACGATGATTTTCTCTCAAAGAAACGCCGTGAATGAATATTTTAGAACGGGTCCGAACACATGTTGGATGTTTGATAAAAACTTAATTAGGCAAAAATATTGAGGAAATATGGTTTATAGGCAACTCATGAAACACAGTGAAAATTTTTGGAGTTGCTGAAATATTCAAGGAGAAATTCGACACGTTATACCCTGGAATTAAAATTTTAACCAGTCTTAGGGCCTTAAAAACACATTTGAAACATAGATGGCGCTCACATCACTTTAGTCGCTTCGTTTCCTATCTTTCTACTCTATAATCTTTGCCATAAACGTTCGTTCGAACGCTGCCAGAGGCTTAAGCCCGGGTGTCCACTGGAAGCGTATTCGAGCGGCTACACGCTCACGCGAAACGAGCGTTTGTAGCCGCTACAAAACAGGCGGCGCGGCGCTACAGAGGTTGTCCACTGGAGGCGGCTTCGTGCTTTCAATTCAGTGTTGGAGCCGAAGGATCGTTCTCAATCCAGTACCTATTGCTTGTTGTTTGCGATGGCTGCAATTTTTATAGCCAAAATCAAATCGAGAATTCAACCATTTCTACTGTCAACCGAAGAACGGACCTTATATATTTCCCAACCACTACTGAATGAATCGAATATTATTTTACTGACAATGCGATGAAAACAACGTGAAACAATTCTTCCAATAAGTATTCAATTGTTTGAACGACTCATCCAGAAAAACTATCCTAGGTTTCTTCCTCAGCTAATTTTTTGATGATCAAAAATGCGTGTTTTCGTTTTTTTTTTCGATTTTATCTCCCCTAGAAAACTGAATATAAACAAAGCTCAATTTTTTTTCACTAAATTCTCGATTGAGGCGGCGTTCCTTAACCCGTTTCCATATTAGAGTATATCAATGTATTCAGAGATATTGTCGTTGACTGTCCATGACCACCAAATGGTCTATGATGTTTTAAATCTGAAATCTTAACGAAAAAATTGTATTTGTGTAATGAACGCGTGTTTTCAATCGATGTGAAATTTAATGCTTTACAACTTTTTTATACGTTTTTATACTTCTCTCATATTTAACCCTCTAATGCCCAAGTTTTTTTTCCTTTTTTATAATTATTTCCGTATAGTTTCAAATTAGCTTATGTAATCTACATCTTTTTTTCGCAAATAGTTAACTGATTTACATTAACACCTGTTCTCACAAAATGACAGGCCCGGATCTAGGGGGGGGCAAGCGGGGCGCTTGCCCCGGGCGCCAGCCTAAGGGGGCGCCAAAATCAACCAGAGGTTGAAATTTTTTTACTTTTGATTTTCTCGGAAAAAATTAATTTCCTAGTGCTAAAATGGAAACTGTAGAATGGAAACATGATAAACCATCACTATGCCTAAAATATTTAAAATCAATGAGAGATCAATTAACTGCATTTTATTCAGTCATCTACGAATGACCGCCACACTTGTATTGGGTGAAATAGGTTGAAAGATCTGATATGTTTACACTGCGTCGCAAGCAGTAATTTTTTTGCCTGGGGAATTGCCGACTCATCGCCTTCTCATCTGGAACTAAGGCCCAAAATTTCCGATTTTCTATAGACCATAACATAAAAACTAATCCTTTCAGCATAATTCTGTTTGCATATTCGTAATCTATGCCTTAGTAAAAACACCAATTTTGGTGGAAATCGGTAAGATCGAAATTTTTTCAAATTTTCCATAGATATACCGAGTTTTTCACCATAATTTGAGCCCCCCTTTAACTTTGTTACTAAGAGAGGTACAAAAAAATGTTTTTTACAAAAGTTTCACGAAATTGAGTTTTTTTTAAATGTTTTCACAAAATGAAATATATAGGTACAAAGTGGGCGGTTTTCTGAAGAATATTTTTGGTCTCCGATCAAAACCGAATTCATTCTGTACACTAATTCGAGGGCGTAGAACACGAATATGCAAACAGATATTTAAAAAAAAATTGCTTTTCAAGTTATGGTCGATGGAAAATCGGAAATTTTGGACCTTCGCAGAAAAATTCATAAAATCTGAACCGCTCGAGATAGATGAATGAAGTGTGGATTTTTATATTTGCAAAGAACCAATTCATCACCAAAAAAGCAGCATATGACTAGTGCCTTTTTTCTAGCTGCTACAGCTCCTCAAAGTTGACCAATATTTCCGAAATTTTGCACTAAAAGTGATTTATTCCTCAAAATACTGATCCTCCAAAAATCTAATTGCATATTCGTGATCTGCCTTGAATCAATATGTAAAATGATCCGGGTCGATATATGTAGTTACAAAAATAAATTTTTGTTCGGAATAATTTCGTTCATGAAGCGCGGGTAAAAACGATAGACGATGGCGGGTTGCAAACGACATTCTTGTAAATACAAACTTTTCAATTTTTTTCTATTTATGCAATTTTTGGGAGTATTTTGGGAAAAGAATAACTTTTAATGGAACAATGAGAAAAAATATCTTTTGATGGAACAATGGGAAAAAAATATGAGTGATTTTTTCCCAAAGTACTCATCTTAGGAAAAATCTAATTGCATATTCGTAATCTATACGACCTCGAACTAGTGAAAAAAATAACTCGGGTTGAAAGTGATGACGAATATGCAATTAGATTTTTCTTCCTACGAACCTTAGAAGAGGGGGGGGGCGCCATCATGAATATTTGCCCCGGTCAGAAAAAATCGTAGATCCGGGCCTGCAAAATGAACCTATACTGAAGGCGGACATGGGCAGAATAATTTTGTATCCACTTATATGTAACCAGTCTCAAGGCGGACTTGGGTATTAGAGGGATAAGCTGCTTTCAAAGATTTTTCCGAGAAATCAATATGAAATATAACATTTTAAAATGTTTCAGGAAATTGTCCTGAAACTTGAACTTTGGGATCAATTAGTGAGAAAAAGTACACACTTGATCTCATTCGACGTAGAATTCAGTTCTCTATAGCTTTTCTCGCGAGTAATCAGTCGATATCCGTATTTCTTGAAGACATAATATGATTGAAAAACTACAAAAAACCCCATTTCTTGGCCGCCAAAAGTTATGCTCAATTCTTTTGAAGGAAAAAAGCCAAGATGATTTAATTCGGTCACTGATGAAGCCGTTTAAGCAATAGAAATCTTTTATAGGCACAAAATCCTTACTGAATCTCAATTTAACCGGACTGAAATGAATGAGCCAACGGGCGTGCACGCGCTACACTCGCTACAGATCCCATTTCAGGCGGATCGCGCGTACGAGCTCGTAGCCGCTTGAAACCGCCCGCTCGAAGTCGCTTGCAGTGGACAACGCTGTATTGAAATACGTTACTTGGGATCTGTAGCGGCTTGCCGCACGTTCACGCTCGTTTCGCGTGAGCGCGTAGCCGCTCGAGTACGCTTCCAGTGGACACCCGGGCTTATCATGCCGTCTATAGCCGCTTTTAGACTGGGCACCAATGTTTGTGTATTTTGTTTTTTCAATCGGCTATATCTACTAATTGTGGCCTTTTTTCCCGTTCAATGAGTTGCATTTTGGCAAAAAAAGACTACCAGTAAAAAATATCTAGCTACTGGCAAACTAGTTTTTTCTAATTTATTAGTATTAATCTCGATACTACAGTGACAAATTACTTACAAAAAGTGCTATCATAGCAATGAATATGAATGATTTAGTGACTTTATATTATAACAGATCAACTTGTACGAAATGTCGTTTCTGTTTGCATGGGACTGAAGATCACACCCTACTCTGTATGTTTTTCAATTTCCCCCGAAAATAAATCGGAATTGTGCAAGTGCACATGCATGCTCGACGCGATTCACGACATCTTTGTTAGCAAACAATACCATATTTGTTCATCTAAATGGTGATTTTTTGCCATCTTGAACTTTCGATGAACAATATCTCTTTAAAGTTGCTCAAAAATTATATAAACACTCTTTACCACCCACAAAATGATGCAACAATTGATTATTCGCATTATCATTATAACATTATGTCGTACCTACATGACCATAAAGTCGCTATAGCAGAAGAAATGAGGTTTATGATAATTTTTCGGACGTGTTTCTCCTTTTAGAGGAGACAACTTCAATTCGTTCATAATATATGGTATAGTGTTCAATATGAAGGTCGAATACCAACTGTCCTGTCATATTTTGGCAAGAATGTATTATAACGAGTGTGACATGACAATTCAATGTTTCATTTATAAATGATTGTTATTTTTCAACTTCCTTTTTGGTAAGTACTTAATATTTGCAAGCGTGAATCACATTTCGAATTTATTTATTTTTTTCAGAGCTATAACATTAACCTGATATCGAGTATGACACCGTAGTTTTGAGACTAGTTTCTCCAACAGCCTTGACTGCCTGTTTATCTATCGGAGAAATTCAATAAATTTGTTTACAATAATGAAGGTATATCAGGTGGCCCACAAAAGATTTCTGATGTATATACCAGCTGAATAAGGGAAACAGTTCTATTTTTATTCGTAGAATTAAAAAACACCTAAAACTCTAGCTACCACGTCCTTCACCCATAACTTCTAATGAGTTTTTTTACTACGAATGGAACGCGAAACGAACAATTTTCAGAATTTTCATGAATATAAATGAAAATCCTGAAAATGATATAGGTATAAACCAAAAATTACTTATAAAAAATACTAGGTCACCTCAATATTCAAATTGCATGTTGTACATCCTAAGCATAAATTTAAATATACAGGGAGCTTCACGAAATTCCAGCACAGTCCGTCGTTATTATTTTTTTTAAATGCAATTAACGGAGCGCCGTAAGGTTTATACCTCGGAACCCAGATAACATCTTTGAAAAAAATAAATTTTTGCGGCAAATTATTTTTTGTACTTTTTTTGACAAAGTGTACCCAAAAATAATTGTTGCTTCTTTTTATTTATTTATTTATGAACAAACTAAATTATCGAAGCAGTAGAGTTGAAATAACCCTCAGAAGTAGTAAAAAAGATTCAATTTGAGCAAAAATGTATCGAAAAGTTTTTCTGTAAAATCAATAGTTTTCGAGTTATTTGCGATTCAAACCTAAGATTTTTCACCTGAAAAAGCCACGTTTTTAAACGGATTCTCACGAATAACTGAAAAACTATGAGCTTTATCGAAAAACTTGTTATAAACGAAATTGTAGCCTAATAAAAAACAAAGCAAAATAGCTGTTAACGAACTATCTGAATGCAATATGAACCGAGATATGACTTATCTATGTTGAGTATGAATTCGCAAACTACTGAATGTTAAACGTTCAACATCAAATAGTATAAAAGCAAAGACAAGTTCGGGAAAACTTTATAGGTCCTTTTTTGAAGTACTTGAGAATAGCTTTCAAATTAACTATATCAAAAATGCATTGTGCAAATATTGACGGAGCTATGACATTCAAAACTTCAATATCGTTATTTTTCAGCATAACTTTTTTTTAACAATTCTCTCATCATTACCACCATAATAGAGAATAGACGTAATCCTTTTACACTTCCTAGCACTTGAGTACTCTCAAGGTTATCCAATAGTTTGGACCGTTTTGTATGTCCGGTTTGGAAAAAAAACGAAATCAAGTGAGAAGGCATTTTTAGAATTGAACAAAAAATTTAATTATTTCTCAAATTACTCAAAAACTAAAGCATATACGAGAACATAGCAAGAATGCAGAAATGAAATATTTTCCATTTACTATAAAACGGTTGTCGTTTGTTTTATGTAGCATCAAAAATTACTGAGTTATGAACCTTTGAAGTTTGCATCTTACAGTAAAAGTTCGCTTTTCCTATGCATTTGAAGATAATAATTTTGAAAGTGTAGTTATTTGAAACATTTTTTTACGGAGATCATAGCTTTGAAAATTTTCTACAAAATGGTCCAAAGACCGATTCCATACCTCGAAAATTGACCGTCAAAAAACCAAAAAAAAATTTGGAGTACTTTTCGGAATATAGTTTTTCATTGATGTGACGAATCTTCCCCGAACACAAAATTTCACCAACTTCTTCCAGTTTCTTCATTGACAAAAGAATACCAAAAATTCGAAGAAACCAACCTTAAAAGTAAGTTGACGAGGTTGATGATGATTGATTAAAACTAATTAAGCATCAATATAATGTTTATTCATATACTTTGACAGGAAAATAAACTATTATTTTTACTAACCTTCGTTTCAAACAATTACGAATGTACGATAAATACTTCTGAAACTTTCAGGGATGGGCCATGATAGTAACATAAATGACGATCGTTATATCCGTCTGACACTTTTATGTTTCAAATGTGCTAAAGAGGCAGAATAACCTGCCAGGAAGGCATTTCAGAACTCCAGAAGTGTATGTCAGTTTCATGTTGGCTATCCTATATTATCTTTAACTCATTCCGCGATCATCAAGTTCAAAAGCGCTCTTATAAAAGGGACATATTTCTTCTGACCCCAAAAATAAAAGCAACGAATATTCAATTTCCAAAATCATAGGATTTCATTGAATAAAAGGCTTTCAAGGTTAGCTCCAAGGCCGAATTCATCATGGCATAGTAGAGAAAAAACCTTGAAAACATTTTTGGGCAATATTTTCCTCAGAAATGTTCTGTATTCTTGTTCGGATCCATTACTTTTGCTTGTTTCAAGTTGCGGGGGCTTCAAGGTCAGAAGGAAGGCATAAATTAAGATCATGTTTCGAAATTTCTCGCTATTTTCATTTTGGGCGTCCAAAGTACGAGGTTTCCCAGGAAAAAAAAGCAATTGACCTTGAATTGACCTCGAATATCAAGGTCATGGTCGAAACTATAGTTACCATCTGATAGCCAGAGAAAAACCCTGCAACTTTTGTTCGAAAACTTTTTCTCTAAAACGCTCTCCCACCAAGTTATTCTAACAATTCCGATACTTTTGTGATACCCTGTATATTTTTGAAAAAATTGACGTATTTCGAGAGAAGCAACGATTTCTGATGTGTAAACATTTTCATAGGGAATATGAAGAATCTGATAAAAAAGTTTTTTTCGAAATCGATGCATGTTCCGTGGGTTCCTACATTTTATCATTTTACAGTCTAACGTTACTCCACTAAATACATTTTTTTAAGCTCCTAAACAACCCTTCAACAAACTTTTAGTGCATGGTCAGATGAAATAATTAAATGCGGAATGTTTCAACCGAGTCTTCGAACACTGTTAGAAACCGGTTTTATAGAAGACGTGGCGAAGAATATTTTGAGCATATATTTTAATGCATTGAAATCAATTAAATGTAATTGAGTATTCACTTTGGATAGAACAGCCTGTATATTTGTTGGTGTCAAGAAACTGAATACTCAAATTACATTAATAGATTAATTTTAATGTATTACACTCGGTATTACACTACATGCTCAAAATATTCTCCACCTGGATGAAGGTAAACCTTCACCCACCTGAAGATGATATTGCGACAGCGAAACAGGTGTAGTGGTTTAAAAACTCATTTTGTGGAAATCGTATAATCTTTACAAGTTCAATTATGGATTTTCATCAAGTGTCAGCGACATCAATTCCACACAAGAGGTCTATTTGGTGTAGAACATATATCTCTATCAGGAACAATCACCATGTAGGGTTGGCATTGGCATCCTCCACCATCTTGAGGGCCCATCGTCTACTATCACGTCATTGTCCCTATTCCCAGACTCTTAGAGCTGTCTTCATGGCTACATCTGTAACTGTGAGGCAAAATTCGATGGCAGCTCTGTAACCGTAAGAGCTAGGAAACAAAATGGTTGGCACTACGCCAATACGCCACTGCACTCTACATGAAAAAGTGTCTGTAGTATGTAACATTTGTTTTTCGATATCACTGAAACTTCCCGAAATAGAGGCACCAATTCAAAGCAGAAAAATGAGTTTTCACTCATAACTTGAAAACAAAAGAAGATAGAGAGATACGGTTTTGGTCATTTTCCATCTTTTGAAATTGGGGCCGCAAACGTGCCATCCATTTTTCCTTTGCTCTTATGGTTACAAAGCTGCCATTCAATCCCGTCGAATTTTGCCCACCTTCTACAGGTAAGTTAAACTATCAGACACTACATTGTTGCCGTAGGAGTAGATCCCAGAGCGCCCATAATGGTTGGGTAGGCTTTCCTGCATTTAGTCATAATTGTGCTATTAGAGTCCTTCTCAGGTTACCACCACTACAAGATGAAGATGACAGATTTGAATTTATGCTATGTTGTAAAAATCGTGAAGAGTTACTAGACATACATTCACAACAGAAGATAACTGAACCATACTCTACCGAAACTTTTTGTTGCAAATTGCCAGTAGTCACCTCTGTGAAATTTGGACAGAGATAAAACCCTGTTTATTGATGCAGGAGTCACAACCAGTAACTACCAATTGGGAAATAACCATTAACTATAAGTACCAACAAGAGCATTATTGTGATCGTCGACGGTGTCAGTAAGTTTCAATGTGATTACTGCCATAACCCCTCCTTGATCCATATAAATTATATTTTCACCTCAAAGAAGATCCTCACGCTGATAACTTCATTCAGCAGTGTCATCTCACCTCCAGCAATTCGATTTTTTCACGAAGATCACGTGAAGTTAAACGAATGCTGCCAAAAAAATATGGTGCCATCGAATCCTTCGTAGACACAGAGGATTCCAACAGTAGAACACTCAGCTACTTTTTTCCCAAGGCACCAACAAAGCAATATTAATTGTTGTTCTATTAGCAGGTCGAACATATAACTGATGAAGATATATCATCAATGTTCGTCATTCGAAACAAGTTCGACGTTCAATTTTAAAAATATCCCATGGACATTTTCGCGTTCATCAAGAACGGAAAGCTGAGTATCAGTTCAGTATAGCTTTCACAAGATCATAAACGAAAGCATCATAAAGTACGATCCAATGCCTTCCATAAGTCAAAAAGTGGAGGAGAAATTGGAGTAAATAACGTGAAATTATTGAACATGCCGGCTGGAGACCAATCGCAAATTCAGGAGCGGAGACAATAAAATAATAAAACATTGTCATAGTTCAGAGTTCAATGCAGAATTTTCAGGTGAAATTATTCCACGAGCGGGCGCGATATCGGTCATATGTTTGCGAGAATGTCTTTATATTACAGTGGAAGGTACGAAAGTCAGACGGGAATTATGGAACTCTCTCTGCCTTATTCAAATCTTGAGATGTACGACTCTTGCCTTCCTTTTCGTTATTGGAATACATGCAAGGAATTTGTGTTTGATCCTGCAGAAAAAAGAACAGAAATAGGGTAGCAAATAGCAAAACATCATTTCAATTTGAATATTGAATGAATATTATTATGGTATTCCCGTGAAAGGGCCTGTATGATACAAGGATATATTGAAAAATTCTTAGCCTACTCTAGAACCAAACAAAATTTTAATGTCAAAATATTTTATTACACAACATATTCTCCATTCCAATAAATGGATACATTCATTAGAGCGAAACTACAACGTCTCTAGACCTTTAAAAGAAATGTTTCTTCTTTCTCTGCAAACCAAAGCTCCACAGCTTCCATTACCTCCTCGTTGGAAGAAAATTTACGGTCTTTTAAACTTTTTTTCAGTTGAGGAAAGAGATGACAGTCGGATGGAGCCAAATCTGGTGAATAAAGGGGGTGTTCTAGTAATTCAAACCTTAAATCACGAATTTTTGCATGGCAATCAGAGATTTGTGTGAAGGGGCGTTGTCCTGCAAAAACAAAACACCTTTGAATAGCTTTCCACGTCTTTTCTCTTTAATTTTCTCCCGTAGAGTGGTCAGTAATGTCGAATATCAATTTCCGGATATTGTTCTACCCTTATCCAAAAAATCAATCATGATTACTCCATGGTAATCTCAAAAAACTGAAGCAAGAAATTTTCCAGAAGATTTTTGGACATGTAAATTCTTAGGTCTTGGAGAACCAGAGTGTCGCCATTCCATCGATTGTTGCTTTTTTTCTGGATAGTAGAAATGTACCCAAATGTTATCCATAGTAACAATTCGGTTTAAGAAGTCTACATCGTTTTCAAATCGAGCACAGATCGAACGCAATACTTTCTACCCTTACACGCTTTTGGTAAACATTCAAACATTTGGGGATCCAGTTTTCAGCAATTTTTCTCATGTCCAAATTGACATGAACTATATGATGAAAGCGTTCGTATGAAATATTCAGTGCTTCAGATATCCGTTTTAGCCCAAGTCGACTGATAAAATCATGTAATGAACTGCATCGATATTTTCGGGGATTGACACAGAAACTAGCCTTCCCGATCGGTCATCATCTTCAATGGAAAATTTACCTCTTTTGAAGCTTGCAGTCCAACTTTTCAGAGTCGCATACGAAGGACATTGATCACTAAGGGTAGCATATCTTCAAAAATCTGCTTACCTCTAAACCCTTTTGAATACAGGTACTTGATGATGGCTCGATACTCCAATATTTCGATTTTCACAATTTCGGTGGACATCTTCTTTCTGTTGATTTATGGCGTAACTCTGATTTACTTTTTTGACCTCGAACTTCATACTGACACTTCTAATGAGTTATTGTTCGTTGCTATGGTAACGCAGTATTTTTTTTATGCATCGAACTGGTCTAGTCTAACTAGATATACATCCTCGTATAACGCGACTCGACGATACAGTCAGTACAGATAGCGGTGAGCGACCGAGTAGTGAAAGTAATTAACTGAACATTGTCTTCAAAATTTAATATTAGTGTATTCGACAAATGTAAATAAATTATAAAAAAAAAACTCTAACCAGTTTAATAACCATAACGAAATTTTACTTCCAGGAGATCTTTTTTCGGACCTTCCCGAAATATGGGATATGGGGACTGCTATCAACTTTTGTATAATTATGAATAATTGTATTATTCCTTATAGCACAAAAATATATAAAAAAACCGGTAATCCTGAATGTACTGGGCCGATGTTCGAAGTGGTGATGCTGTTCTTAAGCCCAAATATGACTATCATCAGTTTCTCTCAAATGTCCTGAATTAATTTTTTGTTTCTTCGGAATTCTCCTGACGCTGGAACAACATAATCTTTGATCTTTGTTGGGTCATTTAGAGATCTTTTTCCTGATAGTTTTGTTATGAAGGGACCAAAATTTCTGATTTGTTCTATTAATAGTGTCTGAGTATAGTCAAGAAATCTCTTAATGAAAAGTCCAACTATTGTATCCACAACACGATTACACTTGTATGAATACTGAATAATAAGATTCAGGTAATCTTGGTTAAATCAGGAGACTATTTTTATTATCATCATTTTTTTGAAAACAATATAAGTTCCCATCCGAAAAAATTTTGAATGACGTAATGAATCAGAATTGGCCAATTTTTTCATCAAGACTACAGTGAAAACGTAAAACATCGATAAAAGTTACTGCAAATTTCATCTACCTTTTCATTCTATGGTTTAAATGCAAGTGGCTGCATTTTTCTGATCACCTTGAATAGGACAGATTTATCTAAAAGTACAGATGATATCTCTGGGGAAATACGGACGGAGTAGATAGTGTCGATTCTGATTATTTACTTCTGATGAAATTAGATGAGTAAATTGGCTTTTAAAAAAATCCATTACTCCCAGTTAGTAATTGACAGAAATCATTTCGCATTTTTGAAGGTTTTGCTCCTCTATGTTCTATATATCTTCATTATATGTCATCCAAAGATTATAGAGTAGAAAGATGGGAAACGAGGCGACTAAAGCAATTTGAGCGCTATCTGTGTGTCACGCGTGTTTTTAAGACGCTAGGACTGGTTAAAATATTAATTTGAGTGCCATTTGCAGAAATATATGAAATTTTTTAAGATTTCAGACGTCAATTTTGATCAAAGAGGTTTTGAATGTTTTGATTCTCATTCCGCTTTTTGTTTATCTGGCTCGTTCTAGTTGCTGATTTTTGAATTTTTTTGTCTTATTTCTTGGTGAAAACATCAAAATTTTTTTCGAAAATTATTGAATGGTGAAGAACGGTGGATCAAATAATAAAATGTATTTTATGTGATTAAGTTTTTCACTCAACTAAGGAAAATGGAAGCGTAAGTATTAAAAGTCGTAACATGTGAATCGGTCATTCATTGATTCTAATTTTCAGTGCTCCGAAGTGGATAAAATTCTCAGAGCTTGAAGACAATTAATTCAGCAAACACTACTAACTACACCATGTGCAATGAACATTTCACTGCAGGTCAATTGAGAACTGTTCATCGACGTAAATTGTTGTATGCAGAAAGCATCCCTTGCATGAACGGCCTATTAAGGGGAAATGATGATCTTTATAGGTCCATTCAGTGATTCTCAATTGCTACTCTTTCAATATATTCAGAAATGCAGAGGTTTTATTGATTTCCATTTGGGAACCGAGTGACTGTCAAATTATTGTTTAGAAAGTCAAAGTTTTATGAAACCTACTGTGAGCGTTTTGTTCATTCATTAATCAATTTGTATATTGTGTCATGAAGAGACCATATCATAAGGAAATCATAAAAAAGCACCAAGAAACTATACTGACATACAGGTCTTGCATATGTCTGTAAGGTTTTTTTTAGTGTGGTTCTGAAAATTCTTTAAATAATACCTATACTTCATTCAATTTTATTTTAGCAGTCGGTTGGCCATGGAAATTTGACACATTTCACTCTGTATAGTACGAAAATGTGGGGTTATGAAGCTTGTCAAAACATTTTTGGGTTTTAAATCAACGCTATGTTGCCCGTTCTACGTAAAAGTTTCTGTTATTACGTATTATATCACAATGTCGAATCTCTTCGGAAAATATGTGACGAACATAATTGAAGTTTATACAAAATGTTTGAAGACATATCAAATCCAGTTATTTGCATGGAAAATACAAGAGATCAGTATAATATCATAATATGCACTAGCTTGAGGAGAGTTAATGTTCGATATCTTCTTTGGCTTACATCATTTGTAGATTTCAAAAATATTAACCCGAAGATGAAATGCATATGATGCAGTGGTTGGGAATGGGTATCTCCCGAAGGAATTAACAGATAATTACAAGAATGTTAAATTCTTCAACGAAAATCATCTTGCATCAATATAAGTAAAAGGAATTAAAGGAAGTTTCAAGTTAAGGTGCAACTTTACCGTTGAACAAAAATTTCACATGAATAAACAAGTAACAGGGCAACTTGCGCGTATTTGTGGCTATTCATCTTAATACATTGATGTAATAATAGGTAATAATTAGGTATTTATTAGTACCTTAAGACATTTACATTATATAGGACAAGTCAAATGAAAAATAGAAAAATCCATTTGAGGGAACTTATTCTCCGATGACATTTATCGAAAATCCTATAGTAAACTTTTGGCATTAATTCACTCAAACATAAAATTCTCAAATGCCACCACTTTTTTGGGTCTCCCAATAGAAGGAAATTCTTTGTCATCCTCTTCATTCACAAACTTTTTTATTGTGAAAATATTTAGCTGAAATAAGTCGTTTAGATTCACATGAAACATTATATAAATTCTCTTACATTGAATATGTTCGCTACCGTCTGACGTATTGTGGATTTTAGAATATCAGGGTATAACTATTTGAATGAGCGGACCTGAATTCTAAATAGCACTTCCTGAAACCCTGTCTCTTTTTTCAATTACTTTCGACATTTTCGAATTTTCGTAATAAAAATTGATATTAGTTGTGGCAACGGCGTTATGACATTAACGACATTTCATGAGTGCCAACCTTACTCCGTTCTAGTTACAAAAACTTGAGAAAATTATTTCATGGCCAACCGACTGCTAAAATAAATTTGAATGAAGTATACATATGTAAGTAACTGGAATATGTATGCTATGATGGTATATTGAATATTGGGTCATATTAATTTCTGATATATGTATATTTTACAAATTCAACTAAGTTCATTAATTCAGAACAACCTTTTGTACAGAAACAACACCTTCGACGTATAGCAGATCATACCATATACTTTAGTGTCCTAGTTAAAACTTCATTTATTGCCCACTATTTCAATTTTTGTAAATTTTTTATGAATTGCAAATAAACATATAGCACATCCAACAGCGTTTTTCGTTGATATCAATTGATTCCAAACAATGTTTAGATGAAAACTAACATCCTGATCACAGAACAAAACCATACTTTTGTTTTGTCGCTCAGGATGTTTGTTTTCTGATAGAAACAAAGTCAATATTGGAATGCAATACGAGAAATAGAATTCGAATTTCGCGCCCCACAATTAAAAAACAGAAAACTGTTATCAAAAAATTTTCCTGTATTGACAGTGCGTTTTTAGCGCCATCTCATTGTCACGCGTGTTTTCACTGGCCAAAATGTAGTCGGTTTTTAGTACTAGCGATATGAGGGCGTTTCCTATCTTTCTACTCTATAATCTTTGATGTCATCATTATCAATTTCTGCACGCTATCTTAAGTGTCAGTGAAAGCATACGATGTAGGAAAATTATAACGTCGGTTATTTGGAGATGAACAAATAACCTAGTCTTGATGAGCACGCATTCACCGGTATATAAAACATTGAGGAGCATCATCTCTTGAGAAGCAGCTCTGAGTATTTTGAAAGAATGCAAATCGGCATGTTATTGGGAACAATAAAAGTGACTGGTGGAATATTGAACAATTTGAAACCCCCTAGATGTAACGAATATATCTTCTCTAATTGATTTCCTAGCTTCTCACGAAGATATTTGTAATAACAACAATATACAATTCAATTTGCAATTGAATATGGGAATCTCCCTTTCTTGATTGCAAATTAGTACTGCAACGAGAGTTAATCACTGGAACTCATTGATCGTACTTGCTCTGTGAGTTCAAATCAATATACCGAATATATATAATCTAGTTCAGCAGATTTTTGACGAACTACGACGATCACTGTCCAACCAATTACTGGTAAACCATTCGAATGGTTTATTACTCGAAAGGATGAACCAAGATATGCAATTCAATTCCAACAGCGTTATACTCTTTGAAAGTTGCAATAAGTGAATAGGTTTCGTCAATCCAGCTATTACACCAGTTACATAGTCATTTCTGAAAAAATCAATCGGTAAAAAGCGATAGATTCCTATATACCACATATTTTTTCACAATCACCCTCTAGGGTACATACACAATTCAATAAAACTGGAATTTTCTTGCAGAATAATTCAGTGTGTAAATACTGAACAACCTTCCTTAGATGAGAGTAATACCTACCCTAGGAACTATCATTATCCTTTTGTCGTTTGCAAAATTGTTATTTAATATATTGGTGCGAGGTGACAGTTAATATAAACAGATCATTTTTGTAGGCTGCCCATAATAAAGTATTATGTAAATGTTCTATCTGATCCTGAGGCAATATTTCAGGTGACTCCCACACTGCTCTTTACCACCTATTGATCATTTTGTTTAGTGCATGAAGTGTTGCAAGGAATGCGTTCTTGCAAAAAATTCATTGTTGAATTTCATTTATTATGCTATTTGCACTTTCGAAGTGATTCGAATCAATTGATGCGAATGATTTGAAATTGTTAACGTGGATTTATTACTGATATTTATTCCAGTGATTGTCCTTCAGGAGCCTACGGTACAGCTGCATGCAATTCCTACGTGTGTTGAGTACCTAGTATTGCAATTACTTTTTTTTTTAATAGGAGCACATTATTGATTTCAGAATTCAATAAAATTAGATTGAGGGGGGCGTAAGCTTAATCTCCACGCTTTAAAGACAATTCGCAGTCGAAGACAAATCATCTTAGCGAAGCGCTCATGCCTAGCCTTAGCGGTTCATCGTTTTTTGAACCCTCATAATTTGTGTTATGAGGGTTCAAAACACACAAAATTTTCGGGAAATGATCTCATTGAAAATATAAAATTTCAATTGCTTCATGGTCATACTTCAGATCTGGATATATCTTCGATAAGTCTGAAGGAGCTTCTCTTTCTTCATTAAATCGATATCCGTGTAGACCAGTGAAAATATGCAAGTCCTCAGAAAAATATCCTTGGAGTGATCTGGAAGTCGTTATCAATTTCTTTCGAGAACCCGACCATATTTAGGATGGAAGGTCTGGATTACTAATAAAGTGAATAACGCTCCAAACTGGCCCTGCGAATCACATCAGTATTATTGAACAATGATGATTGCTATCGGATATCGCAGTTTTTTTACTGACTTCACTCGAGTGGTTATCGAGTAAAAGCGCAGTTGGGAGCGGTCTCAAATCCAGAACTGCGAGAAATTCTGGGGATTACGAGTAATGCGTTTCTGTTATGCTTGATTTCAAGAGTTATTGATGAATATAAACCTGTGAATTAGTTCAGAATATAAATAAATCCATCTTCTCGCTGATCCCATATACCTGTTACTTCCACGGGGTACACGCAGGAATGCTATAAGCATAAGCCAAAGTTATACGTCCATAATTATTATTGTAAATCATTGTAGTAAGTACTGGAACGTAGAAGAGTGGGTAGTTTTTATAATTGCATCTGCCTATGTCGAGCCAATAGGTATTGTATTTAATTATCCACTCTATAAATAACTAGTTCAGGTAGCTTCTGTGCGGAGTTTATAAAAGTGATTCTGTCATTTCATTTACATACCCGAGCAATGACATCTGTATACTGGCTGCGAAGAAAGCAGTCGTAACTCAGTGAATTTTTATTGTATTCTGCCATTCTTTCGTCGCTTTATTTACGAGTTTGTTGCCGAAGGCTTGCACCCACACTGAACCAGTTCGATCAATTGACTGATATACCTCATCTGAATTTATCAACTGAATCAACTGATCGAAAAAAAGTCAGCTTAACTCGAGATAAAATCTATTGCAGGAAGGATATTTTTGACTTCCCCACTTCAACTGAATAGCATATGGGATCGATTGTAGTGGTTCTTCTTAACAATTTAATTCATTGAAATTAATATTCTACTGAGAATTTCTTAATCCTATTGAATTTTGTGCGACTTTTCTGAAAAAGTGTTCAACCCCAAAACAATAGTTAATAGTTTATTTAAAATAACCCACAGACAAGTCTACCAAAGGGATTGATCAATAAATGAAAATATAAATACCAAAATGACAAACAATATGAACTGTTCACCTAGAGTTTGACTGAAAATATTGTCTTATCCACTGAGGCAGTTTCTTCCTTGAGTTCTCATTATTTTTATATATTATATTTTTCCATCGATGCACGATTATAGAACTCATAGAAAGCATCGGAAACGAGGGTTGATGCCATCTTCATGTGGGCTTGGTTTTTCAGAACAAATTCGTACCCCTAAAAACAGAAGTTAACCTGTAGATCTTTTGTTCTCGACACCCTGTATAATGATGATACCGTTAATTTAGGAAAGATGTACAACATCCTAGCATAATGTATAATAGTTACACCCCCACAAGTCTATTTTTGTAACAATATTTTTTTTACTCTAAAACTTAAGTAGACATGTAAGGGTGTATTAAACCATTATATAATACGCTGAGATTTTGTTCATCTTCCCTAAAATTAACAATAGAATAGAATAGAATAGAATTTATTGATCCTCTAAGACATACAAAAATGTATAGGACAAGTCAACAATGAAAAAATGAAACAAATAGTAAATTATTTTACACAAAAATTTACACCCCCTAAGAATTCCCCAACAGAATAATAGCCTTTACTAGCAAGATTGATTTTTAACACTTTCTTAAACTTGTTTATGTTTAACATCCTAATACTAGGTGGAAGGTGATTATACAATACGATTGCCTGATAGACAGGGCTTGCTTCATATTTCGGTGTTTTATGAAAAGGAATGCCAAGTGTGTTATCATTCCTTGTAGAGTATGTGCGGAAGCTAGAGAGCTTTACCATCAAATGATCATTTTCACGTTAGTATACCAAGCACCTAAGTATGAACAGAGACGGCAAAGTGAGTATATCATTCACCTTGAATATATTTCTGCAGGTATCCATTGGTTTTAAATTGAAAATTAATCGTAAAACTCTTTTTTGCATAATAAACACCCTATGAGAATCAATAGAGTTACCCCACAGTATAACATTGTAATTCAGTAAACTGTAAACTAAACCATAATAAATATTCATCACAGCCTGAAAAGGTAATGAATTCTTGATCCTGCTTATAGCATGGAAAGAGCTTGCTAATTTCCCACAAACATAATCACAGTGATCGCTCCATCTTGTGAGCTATCCAAGTAAACACCTAAAAATTTAACTTTGTCTACCGATACAATAAGATGGTCCATGCATTTGACAACTATAGGTTCACAATCATTAATTCTATTCTTAAATCTAATGCACTCAGTCTTTCCCAAGTTCAGAATTAAATTATTAGATTTGCACCAATTTAGAAACTTACATACTAGTGAACTACAAATATCTGATAGATCGCTCAGGTCTCTGGCCGAGACCGCCACTGATGTATCGTCAACGAAAATAATTATGATTTCAGGATCTATGGACCCAGGTAGGTCATTTATGAAAAGGAGAAACAGCAGCGGTCCCAACACTGAACCCTGAGGTACTCCATGATGAAGATCATATTTCTCAGACCAGCAATTCTCTGTCTAACATATAAGGATCGATTCTTCAAAAATGACATCAGCCATTGGAGAAAAATACCACGAAAACCGATATTGTACAGTTTGATCTCCAAAAACTCGAAATTTATAACATCGAATGCTCGGGACAAATAAAAAAATATGCCAGCCACAAACATTCCCTCATCAAATTTTTTATAGATAAAATCAACCAGCGAAAATGCTGCTGTTTGTGTAGATCTTTTTTCCCTAAAAACATTTTGGCAGTCGGTAATAATTCGGAAGCGAGTATCGCTCATCTTTATATTAAGTGTACGTGATCCTTATGTTGATGAATCATCCCCCACAGATATATCAGTAGTTATTCATCAGAAAATATGAGAAAACGAGAAAGAAATTCAAAAATCTTGTGATACTTCTATGATTCTATGATCCAGTGCAGCACCAGGTTTACCAATAGAAAATTAGAATATAAGTGGAAATTTTAGTTTTTTGGGGGGTAAAATAAGGAATTTCGGTTTCTATCATGCTAGTGTAAAGTAATTGAAATTTTCTAGTGGAGTAAGCAGTTTTTACCGCATTTTCAAAGCAGTATCGTCATTTCCAGGAAACCAACTCAATAATCATCTTCTAATCCAAGTTCATATTCACAAATGACAAATGAATTCTTCCTGATAGGCATATGTTATCTTCAAGAATAATCGTTCACTTGTTCGAAACAACCCATACTATTTCTCATATTGTGATTGCTGACAGCGAAAAGAGCCAAATCATTCAAATATCGAGAGTTCCCTGTAGATGAGGTTGAAATACCTTGGTCTTTTCAATGTTATCTATCAGAAAATTTGACATGTACCCGGCCTCTTCGACTATAAGTACACCTTTGTTGAGAGTCTTCGGTTGATGCCTCAACGTGGAATACATGACGAATTATTGGTTGTGTTTCTGAGAAGACGTGTCCCATAAAATCAGTATATTCCACTGTAAAATCGATGACTTCTGTCTAAGTGCCAATAAACTTCCCATATCATGGCCTTGGATGTATTCACTCTGAAGAAAAACTTGCCCTTAGTTTTTCTAATACGCCTACGTCAATGAAATTGCAGGCAAGTGGAATTCGGCCCCTTGGCCCATTGAGCAAATTTTTTTGGATAGCATCAGCAAAGCAATATTATTTTTCTCCTCCATCTCAAACAACGCATTTTGACACTGTTTTGAAGGAGGTAAGTAACAATAATTACCAAAAAGTTATCGATTGCCCTTGACGACGCCGGCATGTTGTAGGTAATAATTTATGCCATATGAAACGTTTATTTCATTTATTTATATGAACAACCGTTATAATTATGAACATTATTTACAAAATATTTTCTCATTTTTTTTTCCATTTTTATTAAATGATCTGACTCCATAATTTCTCCAACTCTAACCAAGTTTTCCATTACTCTTGAAGTACTTACTAGAGGGGACTTTTGGCTTCGTCATATTCTATAAAATTTCAACTGAAACTTTCTTTTTATTACGATGATAGTTTAGTGTATGAAAATTAAATATAATGGAAGTTTTTAACGGCATGCAGACAAGAATTGAATTCTGAAGTTAAAAACTTCCATTCCTTTTTATTGTTGATCGACATCAAGTCCAGTATTCGATAATATAATGTTGTTTTTGACTCGCCAATTTTAATTTGAGTTAGACAATTTTGACCAAACGTAGTTGTTCATGAGCGAAGAACATACTGTTTACTGGATAAAACACGTCAGGTTTTGTATAGTATATTTTTGTTCATTTCATTTCTTATACTGATTTTGTTACCAAATCTAGTATCTATGGGCACTGTTCAGTTACACATTGATAATTCCAAGGAATTATGATTTCACGAAAATTATTTTCTTCTTGATGCGATCTGAATCCGACAGCAATCCGTTTCGACAGTATGTACTTGAATTAATGGCCTTTGTATGCTAACTGGTACGAGATGTTCCATTTTTCATGACCATATACGTCATATGCAAATTGCCATTGACCACCGCAAGAATTCTCCTTACCGGATAGTCAATAAGGCGTGGGTGCTCGCAGACCAGCTGTCCGACGAGATGTTGCATTCCGGCGCGGCCTCATGTCCTGAGGGCCAAAATTCTGTCCCCGCACATCTAACTATTCATTACGCAACTCTATTACCAACATAATGATGCCAATCATTCGGGTCGTTATGTTGTCGAACCTGGTGAGATGCAGGGATATTCTGTGCAGATAGGCTGATGCAACTTTAAGCGAAAATTCCGGTTCTGATTTGAATATGAGACATTCTATATAAGATATGGTGTTTAAAAATTGGTCGAAAAGAACCTCGAAACATTGAAAATTTTGTGTTTGTATCCAACATAAATTTAATTCTTGAAATTGCCTTACTGAATCAGATGAAATTTTCAATGTTTCGATGTCTTCCAGCCTGCGGTTCTTTTTTGTGCAATTGAAAGCCAAGTTCGGTTTTGGTAAGTGGGTTTCTGGTTAAATCGTGCCTCTGCAATAGACCATTTTGTCTAGACGGAAATATGTTTGTTTTTCTTGTTGTATATTTTAATTGTCTAACACCCAGTTGCAAGAAGGAGTCCATTAAATCAGCATTAATTAATAGTGCCTTAAATTTGATATTTTCATTATTTGAATGCCTGTTGCAAGAACTTAATTTTTCAATAATTTTCTTTCCATTAGTTAATGTTTCGGTAATGAATTCATTAAAAGAATTATGACATTTCTCCCGAAAAATGGCATTTCTAGTGTACAAACCATAGTGTAACTAATAAAATCTTGGAAAATGCAAAAATCATATCTATGCTATGAACCTAATGAATTTGTTGTGTCAGTTCTGTTGACGGTGTGGTATTGTAGAATTTACATAATATGATTGCTACGAAAAGAAAAAGAGGTTGCAACTACACCGCCGAAGAAAAGAGTAAATTATTAGATCTCTTTCAACAGTAAGTATCCTATCATATTGATATGATTTGATTCATTAATTCCATTCATTGATGTTATCATGTTTCAAAGTAGATTCAGGAAAGATATAATTCTTATTTATTAGATACTTATTATGGCTTATTTAACCTTTAGTTTACAGTATATTTTACTTCGCAGGGATCAGTCTAATATAGAAGATAAGAGGACAGGCACTATATTTTTAGCCCGCAAAAAAAGAAGCATGGAAGAAAATATGTACTGTATATAATGCTGTCGCCACAAGTGGGATTAGAACAGTGAAAGATTTAAAAACCTTCTATGATAATAAAAAGCAAAAGGCTAGAAAATCCTTGTCAGAATATAATGTAATTTATTTAATTATTAAACAATATGAGTTGACCTTTCTCTGAATAAATAATCTCACTCCACAACATGAAAATATTTATAATGTTGATGTTTTCAGAATTCATGAAACACCATGATGAGCACATGGGTGCAATCTATAGCTCCTAACACCCTTGGAAAACCAGCAATTTCATAAAATTCTTGAGCAACTTGCTGGTACTCTTGGGAAGTTGGCATTTTAATCTGCTGCTAAGCTAGGCTTGCAATAGCTTTCGTTACCCTTTGTATAATGCGGCACACTGTAGATTTATAACAGTCCACCAGATCCCCAAGTTGCATAATATCTTAGAGCTATAAGAAGTTGAGTTCTCGCATCAATTGCTTTGGAACGCCTAGTTTCAGGTTCAATCAGGTGTTCAATTTAATTCAGCAAATGCAAAATACATGCTTTATTGGGCCTCGTTCTCATCATAATCAAAGAGTTCCTCTTTGACATAATTGTTCCATAAGTCCTTTCTGTCCGGTATATTTCTGGAAGTATTCGTTTCTCCATCGGACAGAGACGAGAGGCTAGACATACTCGACAAACATTTTTACTTCAGCGGCGATGGGAAGAAATGAATCATACAGCTTCGATTCACAGCTTTTCTACATTCCTTACTCTGTGAAGAGAAATAGAAGATTGGCAAGCTCATACTTGTCCCTCAATCTCCCTCAGTCCCTTAGGTCAGCCTCGAATTGTTTTGTGCTGCATAATTCTTGGAAAAGAGGTCAGCTAATTTAATGAGATCTGTTTGTATTAATTTGATCTTTCGAGAACAGCAGAGAAGCAAATTTTCTCTGACATCTATCGGCTGTAACTAGGTTCATATTGTATTAAGGAGAAGTTCGTTTATATGTATATACTAAATTGTAGCGTTAGCCATAACCGAAGTTATAAGTAAAAAACCGAAAAATGTCCCAAAAATTTTTGGGTTATTCAGCCCTACCCAAGTTAGAACAGGGATCTCGAGGTCTGTCATCCCCTGAACAACCTGTAAATGCTTTATTAACTAACGATAAATCCATATTTACGTACTGAATCACCTAAAAAATATACATATAGTAAGACTTAAACCCGAATGCACCGACTTATTTAAGACAGTATTAACGTTATTTTGGTGATTGCTATGGTAACTGCTATAGATATCAGAGAAATAATCGAGTATTAACCTTAATCTCGCCTTAAATAAGTCGGTGCACACGGCCCCTAATAAAATTAATTTCACAGATACCCTAGGCTAATAGAAGAGTTAATCTACTAGTAACCCCATAGATTCGCCTTTTCGGGCTGATTCGCATTTTCGGAATGATTCGCCTCTTCGGGCCGATTCGCCTTTTCGGGGTGATACGCATCGGCCGTGACTTGGGCCTGCAGCCATCGTAGTTCGCCTCGGCCGTGACTTGGGCCTGCGGCCCTCGTAGTTCGCCTCGGCCGTGGCTCGGGCCTGCGGCCCCCGTTTTTCACTTCGGCGCTCACGGTAGGGGCTGCGGACGCGTTTGAAATCAGTCAAAATAAGAATTGTTATTAATATTATTTTATTAGGTATAATAAAATAGCGAAAGAACCTAACATTTTCAGTATTTAGTTGGCGGATGAAAAGGTATTCGTTTGCAATCGATAATTCAGTTATGAACATTCATAATATCCTGGTTTCATCAAACGCCCCTCCTGAAGATTGCAGTGCTATGTGAGCCATGCGAGTAGTGGCACAAGTTTGGTCCATATCACCAGGAATCACAAAAAACTGGAAAACAACTCGATCGATTCTGAGCAAATTCAATAAGCTTCGTCAGGCTTCAGAGGAGCACTAATGTGCAGATTTTTACGTCGATATATACGAAATTGCGAAGTCTAGCTAGGCGAAAATATTTTTTTTGAATAACATTGATACCTCCACATGATTGAATCTGCTGGCATTCATATGAGTACAATAAAACAACTATATTCAAGTAAGAAGTAAATTTACATCGTGCTGAGCGAATATAAAATGGACCTCTTAAAAATCCTTCCACAATATCATAAAACAATTACCTTCATTTGACACAAAATTTGAATTCGTAAAAGAAATAATTCACGACTATCACAAAAAGTATAAGAGCGGAATAATTCGATGGATGGAACTGACAAAGAATTAACGGTACAATCAAAATGGATAAGTAAAATGACTAGAGTAAAAATGAGAAACGGAGTCGCTAAATTATTTATAGACAAATTGCGTGAGAAGACAATTACATGCTTTTTAATATTTGTCTTTAATGAAGCCGACAAGTCCCGATGGTCCAAAGAAACGGTTTCTTAGTCGGTACAGATTTATAGATCACGTTCGACAAATTCCGATTGTTTTGTTTCATCATGAAGTATCGATTTGGAAAAAAAATCGTGCAATGAGAATAAGAGTGATGGAAAAAAAACACACAAATAATTTTTTGTTGAAGAAAACGACGCCCCAAAATCTTTGTATTATTTCGAATGAAATTCCGGGAATATTATGGCACAAAAAATCTTGGAAAATAAAAGTTTTTCCTCAAACAAGCATAGAAACTGCCTGGATTTTGTTATTCATTATTTTCACCTGATACATAATATGTTAGTTTACAGGTTGAGTCTTTGACTCGTACAAATATTTCAACATTAGATTTTTGAGGTCAAAAGAAAAACTGTTTTTCGAATTGGCTCGTTTTAAACATACAGGCTATTGAAAAACCATAAAAAATGTTATTTTTAGTTCCATCTCACAAACGGCTTCATCGAATGAACTGAATATGTGCATTATTTGATCTAAAACCACTATCGAATGGAATAAATTTCGTAATATAGTTTTTCATTTATTTTATGAATCTTTTTCGAACACAAGATATTACCTACGTCTTCCAATTTTCTCATTATAATCCTTACCTACCATAAAAATAGCAAAAATGCAAAGAACCCAACTCTTGCAACCAAGTAAGACGCTTCTCAATGAATATTTGAACGTTTTGTAAAATAAAAGTATTCTTCATATTTTCTCGTATAATGCGCTGTTTTCGACCAATTTGATGTTCAAAATTTAAAAGTATCTGTGAAATTTGAAACATTAGTTACTTTGGATGAAAACAACTCTGTTTGAAAGATCCACCGATGTGTAGTGTCACAGATTTAGCTAGTTATTCTGAAGGTAATTTAGTTTTTCCAGGGGTGGCACAGCTCATCATGAAAACTTAAATTGGCAGTATCTTTTTATCGAGGCAGAATCGGAAAAAAGGTGTTTCTTTCGACCTCACTAATCTACTGTTAAAATATTCTTAGAAGTTAAAGATTCACCCTATAGAATATTTAGATATGAACATTGTACATCGCGAAAATAAACTCGCTTGTACAAAATTCAAATCCTAAAGCATATTCAGTTAAAAAAAATCGAAAAAACCTTCTAACTACGTAATTATAAAAAAAATTTCATTTTCTACTCCTTTCTTCATACCTTCTTATCTTTTGTCAATCAAATAGAGTGCAAATTTTTGTTTACTGTGTTTTCAATGTGATGTTGTTATTATTTTTGAAGTTTAATTTAGGTAATACCCAGAAATATCAATGAAAGCTGACCCACAGTTTCATTCATTTTTGAATAAAACAGAACAATCTCTATTTCTAGTACGAGTATCTGTGTTATAATTTATGACTCTTAGCAATTGGTTTTGTGGTTGAATGGATGCATGCAAAAAGATTCTTCATCGGGAAAAGTATTTTAATCTCTACAAAGGTCACAATAATAATTAAAAATTCAATGGATAATACAAAGTGTTTTTTTTTTTGGTAAAGAAACATAAAATTAGTAGGCCTGCTAGGTATTCTGTTTTCCACAGCAGAATGAAAATCATTTTGATATGGTAGATAAAAAATGCTTATTGGATCGATAATTAAAAAAAAAGAAATGATCTCATGATCATTTCTTCACTGGAAAGATTCTTGGTTTAATAGAAGCAGGTTCTCTGATTTTTAACTATCTAATCAGCTCTTCCTTTTGCATGAGAATAACGTGACATACCTTTCATAGTCTCAGTCGTGGAAAACCCTCGAAGGTTAACTTGAAATCATATAAAATATGAAGCATATCAAGACAATGCCAATATACTTGTAATAGTCTATATAAGTGAGTCTCGAAAATTTTCCTGAAATACCGTTTTTTCAATATACATCTCTGTATTCATTTATAATTGTTACTATGCCAAGTATTTCTGCAGTTATTTTTTCACTCGGTAGTATGCCTGCACTAAGTGCAGAAATGTCAAACGCTGTCCAATGGAGAATAAAACAATAATGGGAAGAAGTCTAACAAAAATAAAAAGAATACGAGAAAATGGTTAGTCGACCACCCGCGGCTTGGCAAGATTCAACATTCCATCCTATTCTCGTGTATTCAATCACATCAAAAAATCGACACTCGAGTACCTACCATGATCACGTGATATATGTCTCATGAGTACACGGCTTTGCTGGCTAGGATCATTCCATATGCGCATAAATTTAGGGTAACCTCAGTGGCAGAGCAGAATTTCTCATTGTTATAAGACACAGAATGTATCATCTGATGGTGATGCTAGCAGTTTTATGGTCTTAGATTTTAATTTTCATACGGGTCTCGAATCAAATAACGTTACAAAAATTGCTAGTACTGAACCATTCATTCATGAAAAATTAGCAAAGAACTGACGCAAGACGTGAAGTCAGGAGCTCAGGAGATCAGGGGGCAAGGAGTTTTTGATTGGCTGCTTTGTTTCTTTTGTGGTTGGGTCATTTTTTGTTTGAGTTAATTTAAGTTCTTACCACTTGTTGCATTTTTTTCTGCTATTGAGCTTTCACTTATCCTATATTTTATAAAACAATCTTTGGATGAATAAATTTATTTTACTTTACTTTACTTTATCTAGTTTTTGATTAAAAATTAATTAAAAGTCAAACTGACAACTTTGAAAATGTCTCGAAGATTTGGTAATGCATCTGACGATGTAATTATTGATATTACGGCCGGTTTCATAATCAAACCTGAAGTCGATTTAATTTTAAAGCTTCCCTTAACCCTACTAAAAATGACAGTAAAGGAAGCTTTAAGCTTAAAGTGACTTTAAATTTGATTATGAAACCGGACGTTATATCTATACTCTCTTCACTTTTATTTTAGAACTCGGTTGGCCATGGAAATTTGACACATTTCACTCTGTATAGTACGAAAATGTGGGGTTATGAAACTTGTCAAAACATTTTTGGGTTTTAAATCATCATTGTTGCCCGTTCTACGTATTTCATCACAATGTCGATTCTCTTCGGAAAATATGTGACGAATATAATTTAAATTTATTCAAACTGATTGAAGGCATACCAAATCCAGTTACTTGCATGGAAAATACAAGAGATCAGTATAATATCATAATATGCACTAGCTTGAAGAGAGTTAATGTTCGTTATCTTCTTTGGCTAAAGTTTGAATACGTTACAACTGCTGTAGATTTCAAAAATATTAACCCGAAGATGAAATGCATATGATGCAGTGATTGGGAATGGGTAGTATATATATATTCTTTTGATATAGAGCATTACAATCTTGAACAGCAAACAATAATTATAGCATTTGTATGAGATACAGTTTTAGCAGAGGTTAGCGTAACGGGGTACCATACAAATTGGTGTATGATACAAGAGCTTAGGAAAAAAACCTCAGTAAAAAAACCCTTTCTCCCCGTGAGTGTAGTGGATTGTAATTGTTCACGAAATAAGCTGAAATATTCCATATTGAAAGGCATCTCGCACTGCAAAAATTGATTCTTTCTCCAACAAAAAGGAAAATCCAGAAAGTCTTCTCCAAGATACCAGAAACTTTTATCTGAAATAAAGAGAAAACAAAAGCAGAAAAACGTAAAATAATAAAATTAGATTCAATATGTCAGATTGACCTAAAATTGAGAACCCAATTCAAAAAAGATTCGGAAACTGCATGTATAGCTCTAAAACCATCCTGAAATTTATAAATTGGACAATGATTAACTAGATGATTTATGGTTTCTTCTGGTTCCCCGCATTCACAACTAGGGCTTTCAACTGAATTCCACCTGAAAAGCATGCTATTGCAACGTCCGTGACCTGTTCTTATACGATTCAGAATACACCATATTTTCCTGGAAAGATCAAAACCAGGAACTCTATTCGAAGGATCAGTTACTAATTCTTTGAAAATAGTGCACCTATTCCATTCAGACTTGAACTTCACCTTTGAAAAAAAGTTCCACATGAATAAACAATTAACAGGACAACTGGCGCGTATTTGTGGCTGTTCATCTTAATGCATTTATATAATAATAATAATAATTAGGTATTTATTGGTACCTTAGGACATTTACAATGTATAGGACAAGTCAAATGAAAAATAGAAGAATCAATTTTCGGGAACTCATTCTACGATGACATTCATCGAAAATCCTGTAGTAAACTTTTCGTATTAATTCACTCAAACATAAAATTCTCGAATGCCACCACTTTTTGGGTCTCCCAATGGAAGGAAATTTTTTGTCATCCTCTTCATTCACAATCTTTCTGATTGTGGAAATATTCAGCTGAAATATAAGTCGTTCAGATTCAGATGAAACATTATATAAATTCTCTTACCTTGAATATATTGGCTACTGTCTGACGTATTGTGGATTTTAGAATATCAGGGTATAACTATTTGCATGAGCGGACCTGAATTCTGCACTTCCTGAAACCCTGTCTCTTTTTTCAATCACTTTCGGCATTCTCGTAATAAAAATTGATATTAGTTGTGGCAACGGTGTTATAACATTAACGACATTTCATGAGTGCCAACCTTACTCCTTTAAAATTATTTCATAGCCAACCGACTGCTAAAATAAATGTGAATGGAGTATAGTAATATACCAAAAAATAAAACCAAATCAAAAATATACGTATGGAAAATATTTCTCGAGTTTCGTGCTACCGGAGAATTTGAACTGAATTCTCAAACGAGTTTGCATAATTTGGCTAATATATTGATAGATTATGCAGTAAATATGAGAAAAGCTGACGGAAGTGAATATAAAGAAGCGACTGTAAAAACAATTTGGAATACAACGAGTAAGCCACTCCAGGAAAAATACTTCAAGGACTTCAAAATTGTATTCGACCCGTTTACCAGTGTATTAAAAAATGCGCGATATGCAAGAAATGCGAAACGTAAAAGATTACAGCAGGATCCAAACAAACGAAAATGCAGTTAAGCAAATTTGAGTTCAAATGATTTGACTAAAATCATTGAATTATGGTAAGAAAGTACACCAGAAGGTTGACAGAAAATTGTTTACCATATAGTAGCTGTTGAGTTAGCTTGGCGAGGTGGTGAACCAGCTGATTGCCTTATAGATTATATTATATGTATATCCTCGAAACTCATGTCTGAATCGTCACCAAGCAGGTCAGCCAGATAATAGAATACGTCAAATATTTGTGAGACTATAATGTACCCCTGGAAACTGAAAATTTACATTCTGAAGTTATTAAACTTAGAACTAGCGCTTTCGCCAATTTGTAGCATAATCTATATTAATAAAAGAGGATCTATGGTTTACTTCAAAATGCTTTATTGTTCAAACGAACGCACCAAATTGGACAATTCTTTTTTGTAATGAGGATAAATTCTGATGCATACCACTCGACGATATGAATATCGACAAGTGTTACGATCTGAATTGAGCTAGCCAATTTGTCATCGTCAAGGCCCCCAAATGGAGTACGCTCCACCGGAGAAAAGCAGATGCTGACCATGGTTTCGGCCTCATTTGGCCTCATCAGAGCAACATAGCATTTTTCCACGGTGGAGAACGTTTGGAATTGATGGAACTTTATTCAATGTTGTCATGTTCTAGTGGGTATTATTTACCCACAGCGCCATCCAACATGAAACGGTATCCGATTCAATCTCCCCCAGATAGAAACCAAGACGAAGACAATAGCATATGTCCCATACTTTCCCTAATTCAGTACGCCGGTTCGCCTTTGCGAACGTCGGACGTATGATGAGAAGTCTGAGACGCGCTCGGTTCGTGACAGAGTACGATGCCGGCGGTACAATAATAAAGAATGATCACGCCTAAACAGGGAGGCAATGAATAAAATAATGAGGATAAATTCAGATGCATACCACCCGACGATATGAATATCGACAAGTGTTACGATCTTGTACCGCCGGCATCGTACTCTGCCACGAACCGAGCGCGTCTCAGACTTCTCATCATACGTCCGACGTTCGCAAAGGCGAACCGGCGTACTGAATTAGGGAAAGTATGGGACATATGCTATTGTCTTCGTCTTGGTTTCTATCTGGGGGAGATTGAATCGGATACCGTTTCATGTTGGATGGCGCTGTGGGTAAATAATACCCACTAGAACATGACAACATTGAATAAAGTTCCATCAATTCCAAACGTTCTCCACCGTGGAAAAATGCTATGTTGCTCTGATGAGGCCAAATGAGGCCGAAACCATGGTCAGCATCTGCTTTTCTTCGGTGGAGCGTACTCCATTTGGGGGCCTTGACGATGACAAATTGGCTAGCACAATTCAGATCGTAACACTTGTCGATATTCATATCGTCGGGTGGTATGCATCTGAATTTATCCTCATTATTTTATTCATTGCCTCCCTGTTTAGGCGTGATCATTCTTTATTCTTTTTTGTTGTGTTTATTATTATTAGGGCAAGGTTTATATAACAAAATATTACAAATTGTACAGAACAGAAAAAAAGGCATTCCTTTTTCTTACGACCAATCGAGCAATCACGATGAGTTAGTTATTATTATCTACCCTAGAAATAATTTAAATGGCAAAACTAGGTTTGCCGGGTCAGCTAGTGATAATATATTATATTATATGGGGATGTCAAAGATTACGGAACCTAACTCCCTAATCTTTGACGGTATGTGTTATATGTTATGTATAAAATGGACTTTTTGTTTATGTTCACGGTGATGGTGGTTTACAAGTTCATTCAAGATTGTAATATTTGTTGATTTTCTTATTGAGGGATGTTTTATATAAGAATTAACTTCGATTATCCATATGGTAATTCTTTCTCAAAATTAATGATCTGTTGAATTATAAATCCTTCAAGTAATGTTCTAATTGGCAATCATAACAAGAAAATCATTTTTGCCTAACAACTTTTTCATTACTATATATGAAAATATAAAATAAACTGATCAAACAAAACTAAAATGTTATCTTATATTCCAATCGATCTTTTAAGGGTCATTTGTGTCTGTAATCAATTTAATTGAAATATGATCATTTTCAGTTTTTTTTCAATGGTTTTGGTGATTTTGATTTTTCGTAAAATTTTCATTTTCCTCTGATAAAACAACAATGAATATTCATTCAAGTGAATGATTTGGAATACTGAAAAATCTATTTGATTACTCACTTTTACTTAGTGTCTATATTTCCTTTATTTATTCATTCGCAGAAAGTTTTGTTTTCTCTATTCAAAAATTTATTCTATATTGTCGTGGTTTCATTTAATGAACTATTCCTGATATATTGATGTCCAGTTTTCGACATGAAGTTTTCACTCTGATCCTCCGAAGATTTGAAATTCTTTCCGACTATAATTTATTTTGCAGACTTTCAACCAAAAGCTATTTCTGTTAGGTATACTGACCATATGCAATCAAAAGAGTTTAGAATCCCTGAAAACAACTCCAATATGTATAACGTTGATTACGATAATCAAATCTAAGCCCTTTCCGTTAATTGTTCAACGCATTTTTTTTCCAAAAACGGAACAAGTAATACTCACTTGAGAATAAAAATTTCAAGTCTTATAGCCCAGGCTGACAGAATTTGCAATCGATATTACCAAGACGGACCTGGCACTTTCAGTTGAGAGGCACCTCTTGTTGAATTCAAGTGTGAGACGTTTCGGACGATAAAAACTCGAGGACCACATTCTTGAATTGAGAACTGTCAACCTCCTTAAGGACGTACTCGAGTTGAATTCGGAATAAAGTAGCTCCAATAATTTTTTTTCGTTCCCTCAAGAAACATTGAATTCGTGTTTCCAATGGTAATGAAATTTAATTTGGAGTTCTTCAGGAGAACTCGTTTCGGAAAATATGTTATATAATTTTCATAAGTTGAACCACATATATGGTCACACTTAATATCTGAATTGATATAACAATTCAACAGAATCGGAGGTTGTTGCCTGTCAACAGAATTGCCTCCGTGAATTTAATGAAACTAAATGGATTGATTGATTTTGAATAGTCTTCTCAATCTTACTGTTTTCATTAACGAATAATCACTCTCCATTTGAGACAACCTCCTACTCATTCCAATATCTTGAAGGATCACCTCTGCATAATATTCTTTCACTCATTATGATTGGTATAGCAAATGAATTTTTTTCTTGGAAATTTATTTACACAATACACAACACTCATATTGGTGATTCCTATTGCTTGCTCGATTTGTAATCCTTGTGTCATATGTTTTTTTTTACCCCGAGTATTTGTAGTTTTGCCGATCGTTCTTTTCTGAAATCAAATGGCTCTGCGAGGTATGAGATTTACCACTTATACTCTGCCTCACCCTGTCTCTTTACCAGATCAGAATCAGAAGGATAAAAAGGTTGTAATCGAGGTAATCCTACCTGATTCCATATACTTCGAACGCATAACGTCAAAATAATAGTTAGGTACTTATACAACAATCCTCCGTAAAGAACGAAACCTATTCTGCTTTCAATTACTTCATGGCCTGAAACGCACTTGATCAATATATGTAGGTAAAGGAATTTGCAACAAAAATAATGAAATATTGGATTTCGTATCAGCATCCATATGTTCTTCATTACTACTGTGATTATTGTATCACAATTACCTAGAATTGGGAATTCCAAACAAGCGATACCCCCTGGTGTCAATTTTTCTAAATAAAAAGTTAATGCACTTTTGATTGCTTACATCGAGGAATGGAGAATATTTTGGTGTTTCAATAAGAGTTTTCATAAATGTATTTGAATCTGTTGAAAATATCTTAATCTATCTCGTGACAATGGGGAAAGCTTAGTGAAGTTTTCATAATTTCCATCTTAGGAGCAAATCTTCGATTACGACTTTCTTGTAAAGATATAGAAGTTTTTACTATTTTCTAAGATGAAATGTTTAGTCAATGTTGAAAAGGACCTATGTATCTCGTCTTTATCGCACGGTGAAGTTTTTGTACATTTCGAATTGGATACGAAGAATAGAAGTTGAATTTACTAAACTGCATATATATCCTAAAAATGACAGAATTTATACAAAAAAACAAATTTGTTTCCCTTAGAGAGGACTTTATCCACCTAGTAAATTGATATACATATGAATTTCGATCAAATTCACACAAAATTCAATTGGAAAATTATTACTAATTTCCAGTTCAACTTGAAGAAGTTTTCTTAGCCATGTTATATAATGGAGAAGGCAAGAGATCATAGTTGTCGCTCTAGTGGCTTTCCATATAATCAATTTCCTTCTTTTATGATAGTGTAAAGAGCCATAAAGTTCGGATTCAAAAAATATTACTCTCTTTTATCAGCTGATTCAAAGCAAAGTCGGAATTATTTTCATAAATACCAATACTTCATGACATTCATTGACCTAATGGGGTATTTTCCTAAATTTCAAAATATATGTCATTGAAATCCTTATAACTCAAATATATCGAAATATATTTTTTTAGAATTTTAACATATTGCGTTTTATCTGTATTCACTTACGAAAATTCTGATTTTAGAAGTGCTCTCTTATGAACATTCTACGTCATTTTCACAATCCGGCAACGCCCGTCGAATCAATAAAGGTCAGTTCATATTATCCGTCCGTCTCAGTTCAGTTCAGCTCAGTCAAAATATCTTTCAATGTCTTTTATATGGACTAAAGGTCGATTCATATTATACGTTCCGCTCAGTTCAGGCCGGCGGAAGGATCATTAGCCGTTGACGGAGGTTGCGTTCATATTATCAGTCACGATCGTCTCAGTCACCTTCCGCTTCGTGTGTCGTGAATCTTCGGTTGCATTCGAATCGACCAGCACTTGACACATGAAGCCTTTCATTTTGATCAAAAGAGTACAAGAAGGACCCTAAAAATATTGTTAAAAATTTGGGCAGATTGTTTGGACCAAAATATGGCGATAGGACCAAATATACCTCAATGAAATATTGCTGTGGAAAAAGATAGAGGGAGTTAAGGTTGAATTTTTTATAAGGGAAAAGAATAATATTTTCTTCAAAAGTCCTTTATTGAAAGAATTAGAAAAGGCATAGAAGTAGAGGGAAGACACGATTTGAGTTTATTCTTTTCATGTTACATTGTTTTTAATTATGCTTTATCGTCGAAATAAATAAATAAAATAAATAAGTCGTTAATTCAAATCACCTTCCGATGCTTTGAACAGTTCAATTGTGTTTTTCTTGAAAACGGATGAAAAAATATACAGTGAAATTATTTGCAAAAAACGAAGAAAAAAAATCAACTTTAACGCCCTCTATCTTTTTTGCACAGCAATATTTCATTAAGGTATATTTGGTCCTATCGCCATATTTTGGTCCAAACAATCTGCCCTTAGCCTATGTCCCAATAGTTATGAATCATTCTATATACTGTGAAAAATTTCGCAATTAATACAAAAAAAAAGTTCAAAGAAGCTTTCACAACAAAGGAAAACCCTCGATTGACTGAGCTGAACTGAGCGGTTGCTTATTCATATTATACGTTCAGTCTCATTCAGTCCAACCACGCCCTTCAGCCCATCCGCAAAATATTCTCTGGAAGAATACCGGCGGACGGTCGTAAGCGTGCCGATAGGTGCTGAAGGGTCGGAGACGGATAGTATGAATTAGTCCATATAAAACACATTGAAAGATATTTTGGCTGAGCTGAACTGAACCGAGACGGACGGATAATATGAACTGACCTTAATTCATACTATCCGTCTCCGACCCTTCAGCACCTATCGGCACGCTTACGACCGTCCGACGGTATTCTTCCAGAGAATATTGTGCGGATGGGCTGAAGGGCGTGGTTGGACTGAATGAGACTGAACGTATAATATGAATAAGCAACAGCTCAGTTCAGCTCAGTCAATCAAGGGTTTTCCTTTGTTGTGAAAGCTTCTTTGAACTTTTTTTTTGTATTAATTGCGAAATTTTTCACAGTATACAGGATGATTCATAACTTTTGGGACATAGGCTAAGGGCAGATTGTTTGGACCGAAATATGGCGATAGGACCAAATATACTACCTCAATGAAATATTGCTGTGCAAAAAAGATAGAGGGCGTTAAAGTTGATTTTTTTTTTCGTTTTTTACTAATAATTTAACTGTATATTTTTTCATCCGTTTTTAAGAAAAACACAATTGAACAGTTCAGAGCATCGGAAGGGGATTTGAAGTAACGACTTTATTTTATTTATTTATTTCGACGATAAAGCATAATTAAAAACAATGTAACATAAAAAGAATAAACTTTAATTAAATTTTCTACTTGTCCTCCCCCTACTTCTATGCCTTTTCTAATTCTTTCAATAAAGGACTTTCGAACTTTGAAGAAAATATTATTCTCTCCCCTTATGAAAAATTCAACTTTAATGCCCTCTATCTTTTTCCACAGCAATATTTTATTGAGGTATATTTGGTCCTATCGCCATATTTTGGTCCAAACAATCTGCCCTTAGCCCATGTCCCAATATGAATGACCCTGTATAATCGAAATGATATCTTGTTCATTCTAAAATAGCCATGATGTTTGGACCAATTTTTTTTATAATGTCCAATATTCACCTTCAACTTTCCTCTTTTCAAATATTGGTTAGACACCCAATCTTTTTACCGACTTTTTGTTCCTCTTCATCTTCGTCTAACAATTATGCAAAAGCACATCATTCATTCAGGCGTAATTGCAGCAATTTTATTTTCAGCAGAAGAAACAACGAAAATAATAATACTGATAATTTAACAATATTTTTAGGGTCCTCCTTTTACTGTTTTGATCAAAATGAAAGGCTTCATGTGTCAAGTGCTGGTCGATTCGAATGCAACCGAAGATTCACGACACACAAAGCGGAAGGTGACTGAGACGATCGTGACTGATAATATGAACGCAACCTCCGTCAACGGCTAATGATCCTTCCGCCGGCCTGAACTGAGCGGAACGTATAATATGAATCGACCTTAAAGGTCATGAAAGTTTTAAGGTCGATTCATATTATACGTTCCGCTCAGTTCAGGCCGGCGGAAGGATCATTAGCCGTTGACGGAGGTTGCGTTCATATTATCAGTCACGATCGTCTCAGTCACCTTCCGCTTCGTGTGTCGTGAATCTTCGGTTGCATTCGAATCGACCAGCACTTGACACATGAAGCCTATCATTTTGATCAAAACAGTACAAAAAGGACCCTAAAAATATTGTTAAACTATCAGTATTATTATTTTCGTTTTTTCTCTTACGTGCCCTATCTCATAGGACGTAAACCCTTCTGCTGAAAATAAAATTGCTGCAATTACGCCTGAATGAATGATGTGCTTTTGCATTATTGTTAGTCGAAGATGAAGAGGAACAAAAAGTCGGTAAAAAGATTGGGTGTCTAACCAATATTTGAAAAGAGGAAAGTTGAAGGTGAATATTGGACATTATAAAAAAAATTGGTCCACACATCATGGCTATTTTAGAATGAACAGGAAATAATTCCGATTATACAGGGTGATTCATATTGGGACATAGGCTAAGGGTTGTTTGGAACAAAACATGGCGATAGGACCAAATATACCTCCATAAAATATTGCTGTGGAAAAAGATAGAGGGCGTTAAAGTTGAATTTTTTATAAGGGGAGAGAATATTTTCTTCAAAGTTCGAAAGTCCTTTATTGAAAGAATCAGAAAAGGCATAGAAGTAGGGGGAGGACACGTAGAACATTTAATTTAAGTTTATTCTTTTTATGTTACATTGTTTACAATTATGCTTTATCGTCGAAATAAATAAATAAAATAAATAAGTCATTACTTCAAATCCCCTTTCGATGCTCTGAACTGTTCAATTGTGTTTTTCTTAAAAACGGATGAAAAAATATACAGTGGAATTATTAGCAAGAAACGAAAAAAAATCAACTTTAACGCCCTCTATCTTTTTTGCACAGCAATATTTTATTGAGGTATAATTGGTTCTATCGCCATATTTTGGTCCAAACAATCTGCCCTTACCCTATGTCCCAATAGCTAAGAATCATCCTGTATACTGTGAAAAATTTCGGAATTAATACGAAAGAGAAGTTCAAGAAGCTTTCACAACAAAGGAAAACCCTCGATTGACTGAGCTGAACTGAGCGGTTGCTTATTCATATTATACGTTCAGTCTCATTCAGTCCAACCACGCCCTTCAGTCCATCCGCACAATATTCTCTGGAAGAATACCGTCGGACGGTCGTAAGCGTGCCGATAGGTGCTGAAGGGTCGGAGACGGATAGTATGAATTAGTCCATATAAAACACATTGAAAGATATTTTGGCTGAGCTGAACTGAACCGAGACGGACGGATAATATGAACTGACCTTTATGATCATCATAGACTTAATAAATATCAAGTTTGGTGATCACATTTGACAAGGAACACAAACAGTGCATAGATATATCTGAGATGTCTAAAACTCTGGTGTTTTCACTGATTCGATTTTGTTTTAAATTTCGTGGGGATATGGGACCAGTTTCGTTTTTCCCACTGTAGGTAGCGCTGTTTAGAATTTGACAGAGCATTGTCAATTGCTATTTGAAAATAATTTGAATACTTTCCTACGACTTACGAATATGTTGTATTTATAAACGATTATTATTGTGTGAAATTGTATTAGTTTCGAGAAAGGGTGTAAAACATTCATTTATTCAACATGTCCTTCAGTAAGTTCAGTTTCCGTATGGACAATCAAGAACTACAGCTAAGAATTCGGTGTTGTTGGAATTTGAGGCAGAACCAAATCAGATGAACGAACATTCAGGACAGATATATCTAAGTTTTATGGCAACTTCAGCAATATTTCAAAGAAACTGTATTGGAAATACGTTATGTTAATTGTGAGCATGTATTGAGAATCAGAAATACATAAATCTATTCGAGTCTGTTCTTCAAATATTCGTCCTGAGTATAGATATAGTGATAATTCCCTTTCCGTCAACTGAATCTATTGGATATTTGACCAATCAACTGTGTTTTATTGAAATCATATTGAATTAACACCCTCACGAATTCAATTTGTCAAACGGAAATTATCTTGACGAAGAATTGTAAATATTCCTTCGAACCCTTATTCCATAGTGTTGAAATATTGACAGATTTGTTTTTACAACGAAAATTAAACTGTAAATCACAAATATTCCTGAACAGCTGACAAAATGGGTTAGTTCATATTTTGAATTCGTTGATCGATATTCGATATCAACGCAAAACAAAATAAAGCGACGGAGTATCATTGAACTTCCTTTGGTAGAACAAGGATAGAACGAAGCAAATGACATGGTGGCGCCGCCACGAAACTGATCCCATATCCCCGATTTTCTGAAATGTTGATGCTTGCAAAAAGTGAGAAGTGCACACACCAGTGTTTTAGACATCTTAGATATATCAAACAATGACACAAAATGTCATCGTTTTTAAGAATATATAGACACAGATTACAGAAACAATTTTTTGAAATGTGTGGATATAGAATTCTATATCTTCTTGATCAGTTCCACTGTTGTCTAATTAACAAAAATTACTAGACTTTAGTGAAGGCATTCTACGTCACAAGCCTTTACATACTCGAAGTTTCGAAGGGTATATTTCTGAAATATCTTAATTTTGAAGCGAATCTTTTACGTGTTGGATAACTAATGGAAAAGGGTTTCCATAAATAATTTCAAATTCGATTTTGGAGTTTTAGGAAACTTGCCCATTGTTGATGATTAACCCAATTGAATACAGTTTCGAAAACAAACCTTGAAAATTGAGAAGAAGAACGATAAACTGGGAAAAAAGGATTTATTCAACGAAAATCTCAAACTACCCTTCAAAAATAACAATGACTGCATTAACTTTTTACTTTGAACTGTCATCACCATGTCGCTGCAATCGACATTTGAATTCCCAATATGGAGATGGTCACAAATGCGAAAAGATTTCGAGGTATTTATTCATGGACTCTAGAAAGTTACTGTCACAGATTATAAAGTTGGTAAGATAGGAAACAAAGCGACCAAAAGTATGTGAGCGCCATCTTGATTTCCGAATGTGTTACTAAGACCCTCAGACTGTTTAAAATACTCATTTGAGGGCCATTTTCAGAAACAGGAAATTTTGTAAGATTTCAGATGGCCATTTTGATCCTCGTACCGCTTTTTATTCATTTCGCTTATTTTAGTTACAGGTTACAGATTATTTAAATTTTTTGTATATTTTCTTGATGAAACACTCGAAGTAAAGAACTGTGGACCTAATAAAAAGGATTTTCCTCAATTAAATTCTTTACTGTACTCAAGAAAATGGAAATGTTAGTATTGAAATTCGTACCGTGTGATTTTATAATTTTCAGTGCTACGAAGTGAATATAATTTTCAGGGCGTAAAGACAATGACATAAGCAAACACACAGTGAACATTTTACTGCAAGTCAAGTGAGAACTAACTCTTCATACACGTAAATTGTTGTATGCATGAAGCATCCCTCTCATGAGGGGTCTATTTATGAAAAAAAATAATCTATACGAATAAGTACGTCCATTCTTTTTCAATATATTCTGAAATGAAAAGGTTTAATTAATTTCGTTTTGGGAATTGAGTGCCTGTCAAATCATTGATCGGGTAGACAAGTTTTGTGAAATCTGCAGTCTTTCATTAGACAATTTGTAAATTGTGTCACGAAGAAACCATATCATGAAGGAATCATAAAAAAGCATAAGGAAATTGAAATTATACTTATTCCCGGCTGACATAGGTATTTTATTTTATTTTTTATTTTATTTTATTTTTTTTTTATTTTACAAAGAAGAATATTGTGTACCTCTGTAAGGTTTTTTCAATTGTGGTTCTGAAAATTCTGTAACTAACATGTAAAGAACTTAAATTTGCATGATACGATGATATTATGATTTCTGATATGAATTGTACAAATGCTTTTGTATCCTGTATTCAAAGCTCTATTTGTTGTCCATAATTTTGAATTTTTGTCATAGTTGTTATTAATTGCAAATTAAAAATATAGCAAATCCGTCAGCCTATTCCAAAGATTCCAAACAATGTTCAGATCAGAAATAAAATTCCTATCGAAAAACAAAACCAAACTTCTGTTTTGTCGCTCAGGATGTTTGTTTTCTGGTCTCAACAAAGTTGATATTGGAATCCAATACAAGAAATCCAAGTCGAATTTCGCGTCCCGCAATTATAAAACAGAAAACTGTTATTAAACAGTTTTCAGCACCATCTCATTGTCAAATGTGTCAATCACAGACCAAAATATGGATATATGAGGACGTTTCCCATCTTTCTCCTTTTATATAATCTTTGTTTGCTGTGAAACGAAGCTTATTGATCTGGCAGAAATTCTGAACAATTTTATTCTTTTGACATATCGGACTCTCTTATCTCCAAGAAATGGTTTTAGGTAGGCACACTTTCAGAGACATAATTGATGTAGGCGCTTATCCCTGTGCATAACTTTGTAAATTTGTCTTGTATTGAACATTGAATTTAAGAATCGATTTTTGTGTTCACTTCACACTCAATAGAAAAATGTAAATAAATTTCAACTCTTTTATATCGTTTCAAATGAAAAGATATAACATTCAAAGTAAGGGAGTATCTCGTGAACCTCAGTACGCAGTTCACGTATCTGACCTGGGTTGCTTCGTAGCAGTTACTTTCCACTTTCAGTCATATACATTCAGTTTAATTACAATATCACTATTGAAACAACTAGGATGTCCTAAGGAATCTGAAACTTTGAGTCGTTACCATTTTACGATCCTCCAAGAGCGCACTAATAAAATAGCGATCTGAATCAAGTGTAGTAAGCTCCACAAACTGATTTTATACTTTGGAATTCACGCCATTAATGTTAGTCGGCTGAAGAGAGAAACTTATATTGGGAATAAAATTGTTAACTTTTAATTTTCTATTCAGGGTGATTTCGAATATGACGCTCCTTGACACAAGGAAGATCACCTCAAAATACCTGAATCATTTCATAAAAATTACCCACATAAAATATTCAGGCCGGTGACACTTTTATCCAGAGTCCAATGCAAATCCATGAAATTGCCAGTACGGGCCTGATTTTTTCTATGGTAAACGCTGGCTCCGTGAAAACAGATAGATCATTATAAAAGCGAGACTTGTCCACATATACAGGGTCTTTCACGAGGAACCTCACCCATATTTATACGGGAAACTACTGAACGTATTTTCATGAAATTCAGCACTTATAAGTATTTCACGATGCTGATGAAATCTAAAATATTTTCAAGGCATGAGCACCTCCGATTTTTCCGGAAATGACGTCAACTTCCGTTTTTCAAATTAGAACACCATTTTTTTATTGCAGAAATAGATTCCTTAAAAAATTTCAAGTTATTTTGATGTAACATTTTTCAGTTTTGGTTGGAAAATTTTCTCTGAGCGGGAAAATTCGAAAAAAAATCGAAAATAGAGCTCCGCTGAAACAAGAATAACTTTGAGGTTTTTGGATGGAAAATTTTCATTTTTGGGATTTTTCAAGATGTAAGATTGATGTATTCACTTTAAGAATCGAAATCGCGATTCATGATACAGGGGGTGAAAAAATCGCTTTCAAAGTTAGGGATGACAAAATCGTGAAAAATCAATTTTTTCAAATTAGAACCCAATTTTTTTATGGCAGATATTGAATCTTCGTTAAAAAATAATGTGAGTGTATGCATCACACCCTTGCCCTAAAGTGGATATTTTCTGAGTTATTCACAAAAAACTGTTTTTCGTCTTGAATTTTCAGCTATTTCTTGTCCCTTCACGCCAAAAAGATGAAATTTTCAGGAACTGTTACTTAAACCATGTTTAAGATTTTACTACCCTAATATGCAAGAGAAAAAAGTCACAGGTTGTTCCTAAATAGATGGCGAATTTTGATTCGAATTTGTATCGGAAACCTCTTTATTTCAACTAATCGGCCATCGGTTTTCTCTCCAGTGATAAATAAATAATTCCTTATGAACCATATGCAAAAACTTACCATGTTTTACATTATTTTTTTTAATGATAGATATCATTAATTACATCTGCCAAATTCCTCTTTATTCAGTAGCATTTTGTGTTTACTATTAATTTGGTGATAATTCGTATTAAGTTATAAAATCGATCACTTTGCCTAATTTTACCAATGAAGAATATTTAAATCTCATTCTACTTCATGGAGAATGTAATAAAGTTGTAGATAGAACGATTCGACTGTTCATTGAGAGGTTTCCTGACCGACCCAGACCTGTTATTTGAACCATGCTAGATTTTTCACCCCTTCTTGAAATCGACTTCAAGTTACTATTAGGAGAACCATGGCAAACTCTCGCAGTTATAACTAGAGAAGATGCTCAAAGTTTTGACCGTTAATTTCTAGACATTTATTTATACGTCTCAGGAATGCTTCGTGCGTTGCTCTTCTTATTTCATCGGGAGGAAGAGATCTGCAAAAGTGTTTAAAAACCAAATTGAGTTTCAAAACTATGAATCTAAAAATCTAAACAAACCTGAACGCATTTCTGACTCGTTCTATGCAGTCCTCTTTATCAGTCAGGGGAGTTGAGTAGACAATATTTTTTATCCTACCCCAAACATAATAGTCTAAAGGAGTGAAATCGGGAGAACGTGGTGGCCAAAGATGTGGACCATTGTTCGCCAACCATCGATCTTCAAATAGCCTGTAGAGGATATTTGACACATTGAGTGAATTGTGTGGAGGCGCTCCATCTTGTTGATACCATAAGTCATTATGGTTCTGTACTAGCTGCTCAATTATTTGAGTCAATATGTCAGAATATCTATCTCCTAAGGGAGAACATTCTTTAAATAATGCAAACATGTGTAGTGTTCTATCTTACCAGTTAAAGTCCCATCATAAATGTGAACATCGAGAATTGCATTATTTTTGATGGCGCAAAAAACATTGAAACTCCAGGTCTCTTGAAAGTTCCATTGTCTGAAGTGGTGGTTGTTCTCTTCATCCCAATAATGACTGTTATGCCTATTGAAAGAACCATTCTTTGTGAATTTAGATTCATCTGTCCAAATTATACAGTCCAAAAAGTTTTCATTCTCTTGAAATCGAATCATCATAGCTTCGCAAAACTCTGTTCTCCTGACGAAATCAGTTTCCTTTAAATGCTGTACCCTATTGAATTTATATGGGTGCATTTTATGTTTTTTTAATATTCTCCAAACACTCGATTGAGATAATCCCAGATCAATCTCGGCATCTTTGAGAGAATTTTGAGGATTCACACGAAAATATGCAGGAACTGTAATTTCGTTGTTCTCATCTTCTACTACACTTTTTTCTCTGTGTATTGTTTTCTTAACGAAAGATCCGACATTTCTCAAGTTTGTCATGGTTCTGTTAATAGTATCTCTCGTTGGTCTGGGTCTGGGTCTGGTCAGGAAACCTCTCAATGAACAGTCGAATCGTTCTATCTACAACTTTATTACATTCTCCATGAAGTAGAATGAGATTTAAATAATCTTCATTGGTAAATTTAGGCATAGTGATCGATTTTATAACTTAATACGAATTATCACCAAATTAATAGTAAACACAAAATGCTACTGAATAAAGTGGAATTTGGCAGATGTAATTAATGATATCTATCATTAAAAAAAAAAGAATGTAAAACATGGTAAGTTTTTGCATATGGTTCATAAGGAATTATTTATTTATCACTGGAGAGAAAACCGATGGCCGATTAGTTGAAATAAAAAGGTTTCCGATACAAATTCGAATCAAAATTCGCCATCTATTTAGGAACAACCTGTAACTTTTTTCTCTTGCATATTAGGGTAGTAAAATCTAAAACATGGTTTAAGTAACAGTTCCTGAAAATTTCATCTTTTTGGCGTGAAGGGAAAAGAAATAGCTGAAAATTCAAGACAAAAAACAGTTTTTTGTGAATAACTCAGAAAATATCCACTTTAGGGCAAGGGTGTGATGCATACACTCACATTATTTTTTAACGTAGATTCAATATCTGCCATAAAAAAATGGGGTTCTAATTTGAAAAAATTGATTTTTCACGATTTTGTCATCCCTAACTTTGAGAGCGATTTTTCCACCCCCTGTATCATGAATCGCGATTTCGATTTTTAAAGTGGATACATCAATCTTACATCTTGAAAAATCCCAAAAATGAAAATTTTCCATCCAAAAACCTCGAAGTTATTCTTATTTCAGCGGAGCTCTTTTTTCGATTTTTTTTTCGAATTTTCCCACTCAGAGAGAATTTTCCAACCAAAACTGAAAAATGTTACATCAAAATAACTTAAAATTTTCTAAGTAATCTATTTCTACAATGAAAAAATGGTGTTCTAATTTGAAAAACGGAAGTTGACGTCATTTCCGGAAAACCGGAGGTGCTCATGCCTTGAAAATATTTTAGATTTCATCAGCATCGTGAAATACTTATAAGTGCTGAATTTCATGAAAATACGTTCAGTAGTTTCCCGTATAAATATGGGTGAGATTCCTCGTGAAAGACCCTGTATTGGTGTTTACTTTGACTTTCCTGAATTTGTATGCCTGTAATTTAATGAGTTTTTCTTGTGAATAAAAAAACAACGGCTTGGACTTTCGCTTTCCTGAGGATTCCTCTAGAAGTCTTCAAAAGGTTTTTCTCTCATCCAGAAGCAAAAAATACTAATAATCTCTACATCATCGAGGCAAGGATGAGGTATTTGGGTAAACTATAGTTTAAAAAATGTCTCTGCTGATACAGTAGAAAAAAAAAGAATTTCACAAAAGCTAGAGACATAGTCCCTGAATCACAATCAGTAGTCGAAAAATATTCCAAGCTTTTTTCAGAGGTTGGAGGCGAATCTGGGTGTCATTGCAACCACTCCATAAAGATCACACGATTTCCGTTTGTTGAAACAATTTTGGGAAGGAATCGAAATTCAGATTTGACACTTCGCAGTCAACTTTGACTATAGAGATGACTTCTCGTATATTCTTTGAGATTCGTTGGACTTTCGGTTTTACCGTGAGTGACACCAACTTTTTTCTAACGGGTATCCCTATATTTTACTTTATTGATAGCAATAAAACCACGATGATGGAACGAATAAGACTACAAGAAAACATCCCACACAGACTCTTTCGAAAATGTTAAATACCAACTAAATAATTATTGTACGATATGGGTAGGGGGAGTCCGGGAGTCTTGCTCAGGTACGAGACTTGAACCACCTCAAATATTTCAATTCAAATTTCGCGCTACCGGTATCATAAATAGCTTGCGACATACTCGTAACAAGGCATAACTAGTGGCGGCTCCATATTGGCCGTCATCACAACAGTTGTGAGAGTGAGAGGGTTGAACGTGATTTTGTTGTTGTTGGTCATTGAAAATTGATTTTTTTTTCAATGTTTTTCCTGATAAACAAACTTGTGGTCAAGTCTCTCTCGCCTCCTGTTCAACTCTCCCATGGGTTAGGGAGACATGAGCCAATTTTCGGTTCGTAAAAAAAAATGCTGTACTCAAAATGTTCATCTCACCGTCACTCTACTATAATCTATCGTTACCTATTTGGGCATGATATCTTCACGCAAAAAAACGAGTTGCTACCATTTACAGATACAACAAGAGGCTTCAGAGTGGAAATGTTTATAACTGAAGCCTAGTTCGAAGCTAAAGACAAATAAACTATAAAAATGGCATCGAAAATTTGTATAACCGCTATAAACTTTGTATCGCCCTCGTAACAACTATATTGAATAATAAATCAAAAAAAAGAATTTTTTTGCTAGTCCAACTGTTATCTGAGCAGAAAGAAAAATTCATAAAAAAGGCACGCACTATTCTTGACGAGGAATCATCCCTAAAATTTAGCTATTCATTCCAAGAAGAAAACCTTATATGGGCCCATTAGATTGTTCAACTCACTAAATACTCCTTGGCTCGAGCTTCGAAAGCAGATAAAACAATTTCAGTTGTTATTTCAAATAACTCATAAACACCCGACCTATACAGCGATATACCTACATATATTCCTGGGAATAATTTCCCTGGCGCTCTCTGTAGTATTATTGCCACTGATTTTTATACAACAACCAGCTGAAATTATCCAGCGTGTTCACTCCAAGTATAAATTTTCTTTATAGCTTAACTTAACAGCGAGCCTTAGACCAGGAATATTACGAAACGTGCGAAAGTAAAAGTAATGATTAGCAAGATGGGCATTTTCTAATTCGAACGGCCGTAAATATAACAATGGCAGCTTTGAGATCGTTAAAAGCAAGTGAAGCACTTCTATCTTTAATCTCGATTTGGATGTTGAACCTGAGAGGTACGAGAAATTTTTGTGCGATGCAGATGCCACGACTTTGCGTTCAATTTGATTCACGGGCGTAGAATTCTCCTTCCAGGATATGATCCCACGACTGTTCGAATCGAATCGATTTAATTGAATAACCCACCTACTCTCATCTTAAACGCGCACAGACGAAGAGATTTCCCAGAAATTGCTCGAAATTTTTTTTAGGGGAGATTATACTTATTCGCATGAAAATATATTAATTATTATCATTATTATTATAATCTGACACGCTTGAGTAAATCCCGAATTTCCCTCTTGGGCTCCCCAACTATCAGCCTCGTCCTAAGCTCCCAGTATTTAAGGGATGACCGATAGAAAAATCTAACCTCGTTGTTGCAACGATATTGTTTGTCTGGTGAATAAATCTTAGCAGATTTTTAGGAAAATCTTTTAATTCTTCGTTGCCCAATGATCTGTCGAATTGTGTCGTTTAGTTGACGGATCTTTGCTTACAGCAGAGTTTTCACGCTTGAGAACGATTTGTATGTTCAAGGACAGAGTCTGAGCATGAGAAATTGCTTGTCACCATTGTCCGCTGAGATGTTTCTGGCATTTTTTGAGAAGGAGCTGGTATTTAACTCGACCAACCCATTTAGGCAGAAAATAGTATTTTGGCACAAGTACTTTGATTATATTTTTCTCTGTTGGAATAAATGTGAGGGAGAGCTGGATGGATTTTTCTCTTGCCTTAATGGTTTGCACTTTAATATCAAGTTTACTTTAGAGGTGAAATCACATGTAGGATCAACTTCTTTGACCTAACTGTAATAAGAGACAACATGTTGCACAATTTTAGGTCCACGCAAACGGACTCTACAAGTCGTCTTGTCATCATTGATTGACAATAAAAGTAGGGATGATAAGTTGGACAAGCTGACAGTCTACGTTTTGGCTTGTGGTGAGCCTGGTTGTAAGGTAGTTTATGTTGGCAGGAGTGGTAGGTCGTTAAAGACTAGATCGAAGGAACACTTGGCCAGAGTAAGGAAACTCAACAATGATAGATCAATATTTGGGTGCCACCTTAGAGAAAAAGAGAAGATTGATGAGAATACGAGATTGCTGCATCACTGCGAATATGGTTATTGGCAGGAAATTTTTGAAGAAATTTAGATTTCTTAAAACATTGAGGACACCTGATTAAATATTTTAAACGCGATGCTTACTAATAACTGTAAAGACACTTACATTACAATTGGTGAGATTCAAATCTAGCATTCCACATTTTGTATTCTTGAAAACTCTGTAGCAATCATTTTTGGAGAACTATTTTATTTGAAATTGTCAGCAGCGAAAGTATCTTCTGAATTAGTATCAATTTGTACACAAAGTATATATTTATTCGATTTAGAATGAGGATTTTCTAGAAATTTGGAAAATACCCACTATCTCGAAAACGGCTGTTTTTATTTTGGTGAAATTCTAATACTTTCAACGGTCATGACTGTCTTACCACCAAACCTGTACCAAATTGTACGAGGTTTACCGAAGGCCCTATATATTTTCTTCAATCCTTTATACCCTTCAAGTCATCAATTCAGTATTCTTTATGCTCAGAAAGGCTTCTGTAGTACTCATACTCGGTGCTTCTAATCAGTGTATGAATTGCCCTCCTATTTTTGGAGTTAATTCTGAATTTTATACAATATTGCGGTTACACGCCCTGATGAAGTGTATGCACAATAAATGAAACGTTGGCTAAAGGTTAGGCACCAATCACTGTCCTCATCCGACAGTCCCTCTCTTCAAGATTAATTAAAGGACGCAATTGCTGATCAGATATAATAATTTGTCTTGTCAACGAAAAGATACTTGGTTATGTAGAAGAGAGGCTAAGCGCCTGACCTTCTAATCAAGTTCAATTGGACAATTTGAACGTATAAGCTCATCCGAAAATCAAAATCAATCATCTATCGATTTACTAGAATCTTTCAGGTTATCGCCCTACCGAAAACAATCAATCTATTGTGTGCCGTGATACCTTTCAGCTCCAATATCAAGATCGGAATTTCGATATTGAATATTTCACATCTTCACATCTAACTGCCTCGATCTGATACCAATATAAACGGTCCGATAAAAGAAATAACGGAAATCCAATGATATGAGACTTCCACGTCTCTCAAGTAACGATGCTGAAAAATTTCATAACGGCAAATGGTTGCTAACAGTTCATTCTGCTATTTGCTTTTCGAGAGCCGTCTGAACAGCAGGCAAAAATGGCTGGAAATTAATTATCTCATGCCAATCAACATTCAACCATTGGTTTGTTTCAAGCTGAATTGTATTGTTTTGTGTTAATGCGGGCTGAAAACATTGACAGTGGCTCTACCATTATTACTCAATAAATAATATTTCTTGATTGTTTTAACTAATTGCATCTTTTCAAATCATTTAACAAAGAGTAATTGGTGTTCGTTAGTTTCTTTTCACTCGATAGATACTTACTGATTTTTATGAAGGAGATCTTTATTTCATTTTACGGTTGTATTTGTGGCAATTTGAAAAGCATTCCGAACATTTCTTGGGATATCCAAATACAAAAATGAAAATCTGAATTAAGGATGAATAGACGGATCGTTTTTTAATCGCAAAAAAAATTCTTGAGGCAGTTCAATAGCTCAGGAACCATTCTCAGTAAAATAAGCCGAAACTATAACGGCCTATACAGGTAATGATTGTAAGACGTTCACAATACAAACGTAAATTTAACGTATGTAACGTGAGTGAATTCAAAAAAATTCATCGTCAAGTTGGCTGTGGAAATCTGAACTTTGATGTTCTGAGACTAAACATATTTCCTACCTTGAATAATGTGTCTCCAGAATGAAAACATTAACCTATAAAAAAAAAGCAATATTGCAATTCGTAGAAAAAGTTACTAACACATAAGGGCTGTTTCAGTGGAGGGGGGGGGGCGGGGGGGCATAGCATCCCCTTTGAGAATAATATTTTTTCAAATATCGAAAAATAATTTAATTTACCTCTTCAAATAAGAATAAATTTCGAAGTAGTTTTCTTTCATACACATAGCTTATATTACAATTATAAAAATATATACATCACATTTAGATCTACGATGATTTTCTTTGGAGAAGCAGGTGTCGAAATTTGACCTTCGAAAAATTCCCAAAAAGCTGGGATAGCTTAAAAATTCGTCAAGACCGAACGGTTGCAGCGAGCTCGATGAAATTTATAGATTCATTACTAGAAAATATACTTTTTTAGAATTTCAATCACATTTAGATCTACGATGATTTTTCTGGGAGACACACGTGACGAAAAATTCCGACAAACATGAGATTGCTTGAAAATTCCTCAAGACCGAACGATTGCAGCGAGCTCCGTCAGTTCCAAGCGTTTTTTCATCGGAGAAGGAGCTGTGTTGCTCTGACGAGGTCAAGTGCGACCGAAACCATGGTCGGCGTCTGGACTTTTTCTGTGGAACGTTCTCCATTTAGTTTTCCCGACGATAGCAAATTAGCTAGTTCAATGCAGATCGTAACACTTGTTGATATTCATATCGGCTTATGGTATGCATCTGAATTAATTCTTATATTGTATTCATTGCCTTCCTATTAAGGCGTAATCTTCTTTCATTATCTCCAAATTATCTGAGGAATTCATCCCTTTTCCTCAGTTTATAAATAATGAGGAGAGTTTCAACAATAGGATCCCTAGCTCAAAATACCAGGATAATGTTGATGTAAATGATCACGATTTGTTTTTGTTGTTTTTGTGAATTTCTGAATTTCTAACGTCAGACATCATTGTATGAAGAAATTCACTATTTCCCGCAAAATTTTGAAACGAAGAAAAGACTAATTCTGACCTTGACCTCAAATTGTCTCACTGAAACTGCAACAAAAATTCCATGTTTTAGTGTCATTTAGATCTCTATAGAATCTTTAAAGTATCGGTAGAGTGAATCATCTTGTAGATCAATCCGTATTTCAAGAAATCAAAAATAAAAGCTTCCAATATCTGAGATGTTGAAGATGAATTGATAGATAGAGGGTAAACCAACTAATCGTATACCATTTGAATGTAGAAATATGTCAATTGGCTGAATAATAAGACACAGTGGTAATTTTTCATCGAAGAAATAACCGTTAATAAAGATAACAAGCTATTATACCCACCAAACAATCTGAGATATGATCATTGTCATTTTCGGATAGGGTCATAGTTCGCATATAGAAATTTTATGGTACACTCCATCTCGGATATGTAATTTTCCGGATAAACAGGCGTAGTGTTTTTTTTCATGCGTCTATTAACACAAATTCCCAACTGCGAAAAATGGGCACGTCCACGAGATAAACAGAGTCAAGCGTTAAATTGATCGAACGATCATTATACAGATGAAATTGAAGTGATGCCGTGACTGCTTTGAATTACGAAGGAGAGAACAACGTCGAATTTTCACATACCGAAAATTAATAACGTGTGTTGGATAGAAACGTAATAATGTGCTTGACGCCTTAACCTGGCGCATATGAAGCGCCTCGGGACCAGAAAACTGTTTTGAAATTCTCCCCAAGAGAAGAATATCATCAAATTATGTGCGGTACACAAATCACTAGCTCGAGGTTGCGCAAATGCAGAGTTTTGTGAAAACCAAATTTTTTGATTACAATACCAACTCAATCGGCTCCGAATCCGAAAAATGAAAATTAATAGTTTTTGAAAAGACGATGATGATACTCGAGTATTTCGAGATCAACGAAAATACAGGGTGAGTTTAAGCCAAAAATCACCGTGCATAAAACTTATGAAGAGGAGAAGTCACTTTTAAATGGTCATTTGATGTTCACCTAAGTAGCCTTAATACTTGGTAAGAATATCCACAGATTATCCCAAATTGCCTGATTTTGTCTGTTTCTGGTAGGTAGGTACTTCTATATGAAAAAATTTTGTTATTTTGTCCATTTGGGGAAAATGTGATATAACCTTTTTATTTTAAAAATATCTGAAAACGACAAAAACTTTTTATTGGCACTTTTTCTCTGGGAGTAACAAGCATAAAAGCGTCAAATCGAAAAATAAATGTTGGAGGGAAGAAAGAAATGAAAAAATTTATGTTTATGGAAGACATCTTAAATAATCAAGACTACATAAGCGTAAGCACAGGCGTAGCCAGGGGGGGGGTTTCAAACCCCCCCTGAAATAATATAGGTACATAATATTAGTTTCAAAGAACCTCACTTTATATGTCAAAATCAAAAAATTTCATTTCAAGCCCCCCCGAAACGGAACCCTGGCTACGCCTATGAGCGTAAGGAAAGTTATATTAGAAGAATTGAGTATCAACATATCGAGAAGTAGCTACTGATTTAGCACGTTTAAAAAGAGAATTTCATAAAATTTTCAAATTGTCAGTCAGAATACAGAAATAATTTCACCAGAACGGAGTGCACAGAAACAAGACAGTATATTCAAAATCAAACCGTGGGTGAAATTGAAAAGACAATAAGAATTCTAGTAATTAAGGTTAGTTGAATTTTTGTTGTTTAGTTTTGATCAATTATAAAATTAAATTTTTTTATCTTGAAATTCTCTGTTGTATATATAATATATACCAGTTGAGAATCTTCTATGGGAGTATCGCAAAATTCTGAATTGACACTCATATTAATATTTAGTTTTTTCAAGTTGTGGATTCGTTTCTCTTATTATATTTATATAAAAAAAAATTCATTGAAATAAAGAAAGCCAAGCATAAAAGTACGTACTGGTCATAATGAGAAAACGGGAGGACGTGGGTGATAACCTGAAAAAGATTCTTCAAATAAATGAAAAACTATATTCCAAGATTCATTTCATTCGATAAAACTAAAAATATAATTCTTTTAAGGTTTTTCAACATCCTGTATCTTTTAAACAAAGCCGATTCGGAAAAAATGAGATGTGTTCCTTTTGACCTCAATAATCAACTGTTAAAATATTTGTACGAGTCAAAGACTCACCCTGTATATGTAGATATATTGCTTCCTTACTCAAGACGAAATCAATTCAATTTCAATTTTTAATAGAATTCTATGAAGCCCTTGAGCACAAAATTTTTCACTCTCAATAACTCTCCATCTCTTTGATACGAATCGAAAATTTCCGTTCATAGAATTATAAATGTTAGCTGAAACATTTCTATAACTTCAATGAAATTATGTAATTCATCTTATTCATTTTGAATAAATATCTAGCAGAATTTCTCAAATTTAGTATCTATATTCTGTAAACAGATTCGACATCTGTTTCTTTATGCTGTATTCAAGAGCATAACGCGGGAAATGTCTGTGATGGCGTTCCTGACTCTCTGCTCTAAATCAGCCCTATTTATGACTTATCTTGAGAATTTCATTTTCCACATATTTCCATACGAAAAATTCAAAGGATTGAGGTCTGGTGATCTCGCTGGCCAGGCACCATCCACTGATTCCCGTATAAATTATCCAATTTAAAAAGTGATGTGTATATTTTTGCGATTCCATATCGTTCTGACATAAAAGTTGTTTATACCTCTGGTAATACTTCTTTTTGGAAATATTCCAGAGCAAAAAATTAATCTCTTTCACCTCTACTATTATTACTATTTCTATGCATTTAGATATTCTATGCCCACTTAATTCACAAAATAATGTATGAGAGACTCGACAATTAGTAATTACTTATGTCACTTTTATGTTAATTTTGACTCGAGGATGTAAGTAATATATCGACATACCTATACTTATATATTTATATTTTTGAAAAGCAAATTTTGTTGGTTTTTTTTCCACCTGTAGTACAAGAGAAAAAAACTTGCCATGTTCCAGACCAACATTGAGGTTACCCCAAAAGATCGCCTCAATGATATACTGAAAAATTCATCTGAGCGAACCTTGGCAATATAAAGAGTATGCCGTGATGAATATATTATATGGTATGGTATAATATGGCATGGTATGGTATGGTAGGGGATATTATGGTGGTTTAGAAAAATGTTTTATAGTAAAAGTCCCTAGGTATTCGAGATACTGGAGATTTTCGAAAATTCCCTCTTTTTGGAGGCAAGACTCCAAATGATGGATGTTTTTCAATTTTTTTTTTTTTTGAATAGTATGTTTCCTGGATTTCCATGGTTTTCCTGGATATGTTTCCTGGTTAGATGCGCTGTCGAATGTAATTTATGATATTTTGGGCGTATGCATAGTTTTTTCTCCAAACAAAGATTTAACTCAAAGTTTTTGTTTCGCTTATTTTTTTCATGAGATCGACCTAACTTGGTGTAAACAAATTATGGTTACCTGAGTGCCAAAATAAGAAAAAACATGGCTTTCTTATTGAGATTACGAAATGGTATAACTCTCCTCATTTCGTGCATTTAATGAAAAATTAATTCCTATAACTATCAGTTGACACCTAATGTGAACCCTGTTGTTAAATGTTTCAGCAACTCAAATGAGATATGGAAGCAGAATAAAGAAATCATTCATCATAAGGTGTAAAGCATATACTCGTATTAGAGCTCATGTTGGCCACTTTAAACATCTTTTGACAAACTCAATTCCATAAAACAATATTTCAAATATTATTTTGTCTCGTTTTCTTCTATTGTTATACCCCACAGTTGTAAAATCAATAATTTTAAGTTTATTTCAAGTAAAAAAGTAAATTCCTTTCGAAAAAAAGTTGTTGACTCAAAGTAATAGGAAGTTATTCGAAGCTGTTTTTCTTAAATATACAAATCCTGAAATGTACCTCATTACTTGAAATTCACTTGAAAATATTAATTTCATAACTATGGGGCTTAATAATAAAAGAAAATGGGAAAAAGTAATAATTTCGATATATCGTTTCATTGAATTGAGTTGCTATCAGGAGCTCTATTAGATGCTCTACAGTCTACACCTTCTAATGAATGATAGATTCATTCTGCTTGCATGTCTCATTTCAGTTGCTAACAATTTTAAAAAAAGGCTTCACATTCAACTAGGCCTTTACTCATTGTAATAGAAATTTGTTTTGTATTTAATGCTGGAAATACAGTGAATTATACCATCTCATTTCAGAATCTCAGTGAAATAGGCATGTTGTTTTTCAGTTTGTCACTCGAGTAATCATATTATTTTTTACACCACGTTAGATTTAACTTCGGAAAACAAATATGCAAAACAAACTTGTTAGAGCTTTGTTTGAAAAAAAAAACTATGTATGGGACCCAAAAATCGTAAACTTCATTCGATAGCGCATCTATCCAGGAATACTATCGAAAAACAGATTGCCGAAAAACCTTTTGCTGTCTTGCCACCTTAAAAGTGGCTTTTTAATTTTCTAAAATGTCGAATATCTCGAAAACCAAGGAACTTTCACTAGATAAAAACACATTTTCCTGAATCGCCCGAATTTCCTCTACACGCAGGTAGTATATTATCCATTCATTACGCCACAACTTGTATAAGGGATAATGTGTAAAAATTTGAAAGCATTTAGATAAAGGAACTCTAAGTTGATTTACAAGAAATTTCATCACAATTTTCACTGAGTTTTTAATTTTTTTTTCTATTGGACGTAACGACCCGCAATTTGAAGGAAAATTCGGAGCATATGTTGGCTCAGTGCCCCTTACTACCGAAGATATAAATTGTTTACTTTACTTTTTACTTATTTTGTATGGAATAAAATATTGCATAGGTATATTACGTTAATCTTTTCGAAATTTTCATATTTTGTTTCGTTTCAGTAATATCCTTCTTGTTGTTGCTATTATCATTCCATTGAGTACCTATATATATGAACTATGCTCTCATGATTTCATCATGAAAAAACTGAAGAACTGGCAGTAAATTGAACTATTTCTCGCCATTATCGTTGGAAATCAATTATAAACAGACCAATGGATGTTTCCTCGAACGGATTGTCTCCCGATGTTTCAACTTGAGCATCGTAACCAGTTTAATTTAGTGCCGATAAATACCTGAATCAATTATTCCTGGAAGCATCGATCACGACGCCACATAACCGGAGGTTTTTGTTTTTGAGTACAGTGTGCCGCCGTTGGCGCCGGACGTGAATAATGATACAATAAAAGGCATAATGTTTGCGAGATTCCGCACGCGGACATGGAAGGGTCAGGAAACTTTCACTATGTCCGTTGCGATTTTAACAGACGCTCATCATTTACAGTAAAGCACGAGAACTCTTCAGGATATAGCGTTGTGATTATAGAACAAAAATTGAGTTGAAATAATAATAATAATACCATCAGGTGAAATGTTACTACCATAATGCAAATAATGGAGTTTTGTTCACGATAATTTGTGAGCTTACACGAAAACAGAGTGTTTTTCTAATCAAAGAAAATAAGGATTAAAAAATTTTATAATAGGAATATAAAAAATTTACACTAAAAAGACATAGAATTCTCGAGCTGGATACATATCAATTATTATTATCTGAGGGTTTTTATGGCTCAGCATAACATTTCAGAACTGCAACAACTTATACAGGGTGTTTCATCAGTCGTTGGCCATAGCCCAATGGTGAATGCAGGTCATCCAGGACTTTCAGAAATCTTGCTTGTTTTGTATCTTAAGGCTATTAGTTTCGGAGATACGGGGTGACATGAATATTGACCTCAATTCGCCATAGCCATAACTCTTGAATGCAAGGTCCGATTTCGATGTAATTTTATGGGTTTGTTCACTTCAGAAAGCTCTTCCAAAAGGTTCATGAGATATCAATATTTTCAGGGCAGTATTCAGAATATCGCGATTTTTCATTCAAGCTCAAAAATCTACATTTTTCATACCCCTTACAGAAATTTCGTTGCTGCCATGAAAAACTACATAACCCATTCTAAGGAATTCAGTTTTCACTTTGCATGGCACACTTGTCACAAGAGAATAGGAACCGGACGAATTCATATTTTATGTCATTTTTTCGAAATGCGTTCTTGTTTTTATTCCTTCGATGACAATATTTATTGTCTTTTGCCGAGATTCTGAATTTTTTTGAATTCTGTTCAATTCTTCTTCATTATAAACCCTCAGAACATACTGAGTGTTCAGAAAAAAGTGTTTAATAGTATGCAAAGTCGAGCTGTGAATTTTTTTGAAATTACATATTGAATTTAAATACAAATGATGTAAACCCTCTTGATCTTGATCTTGATGATGTAATCCGTAAGTGTATTTGCTTCATAACACACATAACTATTAAAATTTATTCTTCCGAAAAACCTTAACCTTTTTATTTCCTTCCATAAAACAACAATCAAGCAACCGAACGAATTCATGTTTTATGTCATTTATTCGAAATGCGGTCCTGTTTTATTCCTTTGGTGATATTATTCATTGTCTTCGGTGGAGAATTTAAATTTTTTAAATTCTGTTCAACTTTTTTTCATTTTAAACCATCAGTTCCCACTGAGTGTGCGTGAAAAATTGACAGACACTTCTGACTTCACGAGAGCATTTGCGGCAGAGGATAGAAGAAGCCTGTGCAGAAGTTAAACAAAATCCCCATATGATAAGGAGGCAATAAATTATCTGATTTCAAGTGCTAGGAAATGTGTCGAGATGGAAGAACTCCATTTCGAACATCTCTGATGATAGTACATTTTCATTGTTGAAGAATAAATTTTAATACTTATGTGTGCTATGAAGCAAATACACTTACGGGTTTTATTTTCCAAGATGGTTAACATCATTTGTATCTAAATTCTAAATTCAATATGTAATTTCAAAAGAATTCATACTCGACTTTGCATACTTTCAAACACTCTTTTACGAACACTCAGTACGTGCTGAGAGTTTGAAATGAAGAAGAATTGAACAGAATTTGAAATAACTCAGAATCGCTGTAATGGATAGTAAATATTATCACCGAAGGATTAAAAACAGGACCGCATTCCGAAAAAAATGACATAAAATATGAATTCGTTCGGTTCCTATTCCCTTGTGACAAGTGTGGCATGCAAAGTGAAATTGAATTTCTTAGAATGAATTTTGTAGTTTTTCATGGCAATAACAAAATTTCTGTGAGGGATGTGAAAAAAATAGATTTGGGGCTTGAATAAAAAATCACGATATTCTGAGTACTGCCCTGAAAATATTGATATTTCATGAACCGTTTGAAAGAGCATTCTGAACTGAACAAACCCATAAAATTTTATCGAAATCGGACTTTGCATTCAAGAGTTAAGGCTATCGAAAATTTAGGCCAATATTCATGAATCACCCAGTATCTCCGAAACTAATAGCCTTAGGATACAAAACAAGCAAGTTTTCTGAAAGGCCTGGATGACTTGCATTCACCATTAGGCTATGGCCAACGACTCATGAAACACCCTGTATATTCTGCTGTACAGCACTGCTCATTCAATCCTAAGGTGACCGTGAATATTATTGAGGAATCGTATGATGTCCAAAGAAACCTTGGCTATAACAGCTTAGGGAACCGGACTGAAGTGTTCTATACGTTTCGTCCCGTCAGCCAGCCAGTTCTAGGCAACAGCATAGTTTGTTTTCCGAGATCTTTTCACCTGTTCGGTAAAAAGATAGTTGTACCTACAGTGCCACGTCAGCAGTCTCAACATTACCCATTGCTCAGCTCAGGATCATTTTGCCTATCCAGGAGTGTTGCTCAAGAGGGTATTCCTATTGTTCTTCACCAATTGTTGGACCGGTGCCTTATACAGGGTCTTTCACGAGGAACCTCACCCATATTTATACGGGAAACTACTGAACGTATTTTCATGAAATTCAGCACTTATAAGTATTTCACGATGCTGATGAAATCTAAAATATTTTCAAGGCATGAGCACCTCCGGTTTTTCCAGAAATGACGTCAACTTCCGTTTTTCAAATTAGAACACCATTTTTTTATTGCAGAAATAGATTCCTTAGAAAATTTCAAGTTATTCAGATGTAATATTTTTCAGTTTTGGTTGGAAAATTCTCTCTGAGCGGGAAAATTCGAAAGAAAAATCGAAAATAGAGCTCCGCTGAAACAAGAATAACTTCGAGGTTTTTGGATGGAAAATTTTCATTTTTGGGATTTTTCAAGATGTAAGAATGATGTATCCACTTTAAAAATCGAAATCGCGATTCATGATACAGGGGGTGAAAAAATCGCTTTCAAAGTTAGGGATGACAAAATCGTGAAAAATAAATTTTTTCAAATTAGAACCCCATTTTTTTATGGCAGATATTGAATCTACGTTGGAAAATAATGTGAGTGTATGCATCACACCCTTGCCCTAAAGTGGATATTTTCTGAGTTATTCACAAAAAACTGTTTTTCGTCTTGAATTTTCAGCTATTTCTTTTCCCTTCACGCCAAAAAGATGAAATTTTCAGGAACTGTTACTTAAACCATGTTTTAGATTTTACTACCCTAATATGCAAGAGAAAAAAGTTACAGGTTGTTCCTAAATAGATGGCGAATTTTGATTCGAATTTGTATGGGAAACCTCTTTATTTCAACTGATCGGCCATCGGTTTTCTCTCCAGTGATAAATAAATAATTCCTTATGAACCATATGCAAAAACTTACCTTGTTTTACATTCTTTTTTTTTAATGATAGATATCATTAATTACATCTGCCAAATTCCTCTTTATTCAGTAGCATTTTGTGTTTACTATTAATTTGGTGATAATTCGTATTAAGTTATAAAATCGATCACTATGCCTAATTTTACCAATGAAGATTATTTAAATCTCATTCTACTTCATGGAGAATGTAATAAATTTGTAGATAGAACGATTCGACTGTTCATTGAGAGATTTCCTGACCGACCCAGACCAACGAGAGATACCATTAACAGAACCATGACAAACTTAACACGTTGAGCGCCACAGCGGTCCGTAGGGACCGCTGATAGTCTTACTTGTAGGACCACGGCGGTCCGTAGGGACCGCTGTTTTGGAATTTACGACTACTCTTCAGTAGTATTTTTTTTCGAATTTTTATTCGAAAAAAATTAAACAGGTGTTGTTATGGTTATAATAAGGAGATTGGACTCGACAAATTTCACCTGTACCGCATTTGCTGTGCGTTTCTATTTTTCTGGGGACCAGAGCGGTCCCGTGGGCCCGCTCATCAATATTCTTGATATCAGGCGATATTGCACTTTTAGCGAGAATCTGAGCAAAGGGATTATCTATATGATATAAGAGCAAATCAAAATATCGACACAGAAAATTTGGCCCCACAAGAAAATATATCGATATTTGGATGGCGCTCAACGTGTTAAGAAATGTCGGATCTTTCGTTAAGAAAACTATACACAGAGAAAAAAGTGTAGTAGAAGATGAGAACAACGAAATTACAGTTCTTGCATATTTTCGTGTGAATCCTCAAAATTCTCTCAAAGATGCCGAGATTGATCTGGGATTATCTCAATCGAGTGTTTGGAGAATATTAAAAAAACATAAAATGCACCCATATAAATTCAATAGGGTACAGCATTTGAAGGAAACTGATTTCGTCAGGAGAACAGAGTTTTGCGAAGCTATGATGATTCGATTTCAAGAAAATGAAAACTATTTGGACTGTATAATTTGGACAGATGAATCGAAATTCACAAAGAATGGTTCTTTCAATAGGCATAACAGTCCTTATTGGGATGAAGAGAACAACCACCACTTCAGACAATGGAACTTTCAAGAGACCTGGAGTTTCAATGTTTTTTGCGCCATCAAAAATAATGCAATTCTCGATGTTCACATTTATGATGGGAGTTTAACTGGTAAGATAGAACACTACACATGTTTGCATTATTTAAAGAATGTTCTCCCTTAGGAGATAGATATTCTGACATATTGACTCAAATAATTGAGCCGCTAGTACAGAACCATAATGACTTATGGTATCAACAAGATGGCGCGCCTCCACACAATTCACTCAATGTGTCAAATATCCTCTACAGGCTATTTGAAGATCGATGGTTGGCGAACAATGGTTCACATCTTTGGCCACCACGTTTAACTCCTTTAGACTATTATGTTTGGGGTAGGATAAAAAATATTGTCTACTCAACTCCCCTGACTGATAAAGAGGACTGCATAGAAAGAGTCAGAAATGCGTTCAGGTTTGTTTAGATTTTTAGATTCATAGTTTTGAAACTCAATTTGGTTTTTAAACACTTTTGCAGATCTCTTCCTCCCGATGAAATAAGAAGAGCAACGCACGAAGCATTCCTGAGACGTATAAATAAATGTCTATAAATTAACGGTCAGAACTTTGAGCATCTTCTCTAGTTATAACTGCGAGAGTTTGCCATGGTTCTCCTAATAGTAACTTGAAGTCGGTTTCAAGAAGGGGTGAAAAATCTACAGCATGGTTCAAATAACAGTTACTGAAAATTTCATCTTTTTGGCGTGAAGGGAAAAGAAATAGCTGAAAATTCAAGACGAAAAACAGTTTTTTGTGAATAACTCAGAAAATATCCGTTTTAGGGCAAGGGTGTGATGCATACACTCACATTATTTTTTAACGTATATTCAATATCTGCCATAAAAAAATGGGGTTCTAATTTGAAAAAATTGATTTTTCACGATTTTGTCATCCCCAAATTTGAAAGCGATTTTTTCACCCCCTGTATCATGAATCGCGATTTCGATGTTTAAAGTGGATACATCAATCTTACATCTTGAAAAATCCCAAAAATGAAAATTTTCCATCCAAAAACCTCGAAGTTATTCTTGTTTCAGCGAAGCTCTATTTTCGATTTTTTTTTCGAATTTTCCCGCTCAGAGAGAATTTTCCAACCAAAACTGAAAAATGTTACATCAAAATAACTTGAAATTTTCTAAGGAATCTATTTCTGCAATAAAAAAATGGTGTTCTAATTTGAAAAACGGAAGTTGACGTCATTTCCGGAAAAACCGGAGGTGCTGATGCCTTGAAAATATTTTAGATTTCATCAGCATCGTGAAATACTTATAAGTGCTGAATTTCATGAAAATACGTTCAGTAGTTTCCCGTATAAATATGGGTGAGGTTCCTCGTGAAAGACCCTGTATAATAATAATAATAAAGGTCTTTATTCAATCAATTTCATGGGAACTAAATACAAACTCTTACAAAATTGAAAAGGCGATATCCAGAACACTGTTCAAGTGTACTGTTCAATCTAACACCATGATTCATTGACAAGAAAAAAAAATGGTAATTACTCATGCTCATGACAATGACAGTATAAATATAGAAGATGTATGACCACCCAAAAAAGAAACAATAGTTATAAGAAGTTATGCTCTATATCAGAGTTTGAATAAGAAAAGAAAAATATTTTCACCTGTATATCACACACGCAGAGTTGCCACTTGCTCATTCATAAGTTTGCTGAAGATCATAGCTCTTAAAAGTTTTATGTTTCTTACCGCCCTGATCTCGACAGATAAATTATTTGTACAAAGCGTAACATAATATGAAAATGATCGTCGGAATAGCTCAGATGTAAATACAGGAGTAGTAAGGGTTCCTTTGAATCGAATATTCAAATTATGGACATCAGAGCGGAAGGTTATTTTGTTGTAGAGGTATGGAGGAGTTTGGTTAATTAGTATTTTCATAAATAGTAAAGAAGCATGAAGAGATCTTCATGCTTTGTTTTTTTTTTCGATGCCGAAGGGCCTTTCACAGTTCTGTACTTGAAATTTTGTCAAAATTCTAGGGGTTGCAGCTTAGCCATTTTTGGTGAAATGACTTATTTTGATAACTTCTATCTTGTCAAAAAAAATGATTCACTTTTTAAAACACACTGTATAAGTTTTTACTTTGGGTTATCGATATACAGGGGTCAGCATAAGTCAGGCAACCAATTTGCATTAAGATAAATTAATGCAGCGTCAAAATATATTTATTGAAAAATAATACAAAAGGTATTCGAAAACGGGTTACTGTAAGTGTTCAAATTGATGCCCATCCTGATCGATACATTTACGGCAACGTTCCTCAACGGAGAGGCAGGTCCGGCGAAGCATTTCAAGCTGTCTGCGAAGAGTTTCAAATTCTTCTTCAATTGCGGTTCGGAGGTCGGAAAGGGTGCGTGGTCCTGTTGTGAAAACGTGGTCCTTGAGAAGGCCCCACAGAAAAAAATCACAGGGTGTTAGGTCACATGATCGTGCGGACCACTCAATGAATCCTCGTCTGCCCATCCATTCTCCAAAATGAACATTAAGGTACTCTCGCACACATAACGCGTAGTGCGGCGGAGCTCCATCCTGCATGAAATGGCGGATGTCGAAATTTCGAGAGCGTTGCCTGACTTATGCCGACCCCTGTACTATGAAGTGGCTTGAAGCTACACCCGCCAAGTCGATCTGCTAAAATCGGAGAGATTAGTTACATTTTTATTACAATTGATCATACGAGGTTCAGCGTTTCGAAAACATTAGGATCATCAAGGATTAACCGGCGCATCCATACCATCAGTAACCTTTCAAGTCCCTGTAGCTTTCCTCCTTCGGAAATCAGAATATTCACTACCGTGCGGACATACTGAATTGATTTTGATCACGAACCCTTATCTATGAGTCGAACACAAACAGTTCAGACCATTTTTAGCTCGAAATTCGAATATTTTCACGTGAGAACAAAATGTATCTATAGGAATAAACGAACAAAAATTATAACTATTTCACATCAAAACATGTTAATCAACTTAGCAATAATTTCGAAATATCTTCAACTTAGCAACTTCAAAACATGAAAAATTGAGAAGCTGGATGCGACCGATTGTAGGTACTCGATACTCATTCGTGAAAATTCGCAATCCATGGTAATTCGTATTCTTCTCAACCCGCGGCTCTGTTAGAAGAAACCACATTCTCGAGCTTGTTTATCCACGTGCCACCGTATGTTTTCTTATATGGGGGGCAAGGGAAGCAACCGCTGGATCTTGCCGTGCAGTCTTTATCATAACTCCTGCCTTCATATAGTAGCAATTAATAAGCCATAACGAACGTTGAGTCATGAATACGTTTGTTCAAAGGTATAAATATACCTCCAATCAACGTAGTTCGTATGGAATACCGCATAACCATTTTTACTTTTTAAACGATCAATAAATTGTCTATAAATTAAATTGATATTATTAGACTACAGTATGGCCGGCAGTTAAGATGGGATTAATTCAGATAGGTTTTAGATTCCTTCCCAGTTGGATCTCACATTTGACCTCAACGTAATCTCTGAACAAGAATTGTATGGCGAATAAGTCTGGGAAACTATTACCCCTTTCATGATTGTAAAATGTTAGTTCTATTAACTTTAAGCGGAGATTAGATAGAGAAGATGTTTCACTTCGATTTCCCACCGTTTTCATTCTTGACAGAATTACTACTCCTTCGTTAAACACTGTAGAGGTTGAAAACATATTCTTTTTCCGAAAATCGTCTATGAAATACTTAGAATACAAAGTAACAGGAAGGAGACATATTGCCATATTGGTCTCTCAACTTTTGATTGGTTGAACCCACAACTGGGCACCGGTAATGAAATAATTGAATTCGTTAATCGCTCGTCCGTTACCAAAAAAGTTGACTTGATCAAACGTTAAAGCGTTACTTTTGGGACGATTTAACGCAAGTCGTTAACCGTTAACACCATATCAGAAATGCTTTTCTATATTGTTGCGTTCAAGATCTTTTTATGAGAATTAATGACTAGGGTTATAGAAATCAGCAGTTTAGGAACAAAATAAAAGAAGTGTATAATCAGAATATGTAATTTAAATCGTTAAATCTAGGTATCTGGTTCTGCAATATCAACATCCTTCAACATATCGATTTATAATAAGATTATTTATGAAAATCTGAACATTGAAAACTACAATACTTGGTGAAATATGCAGACTCAACAGAAATTGTGCTATACTAACCAAACCCCTCTATTCTGATTGCTCTGAAATGAGGAATATGCCGTGTCCTGTTATTCTATTCTGTCTATTCTGAGACGAAATATTGCGAAATGAAGTTGTTACCTCTCTGATCAAATTGAGAACATCCTTCCATATTTTCTCAATGGTTCGTGAATTGAGTTCTATCTATCGATTAAACGGAAAGTTCCTGATGCAGAAAACACGTTATTAAAATAAACTAAGCATCAGTGATGGAAATAGTATAGACAAAGAATTGGCCAAATTTGACTAGCATAACTTTTGTTATATCTATATTGGATTCTGATCCAGAGATGAAAAGCATTACGAGTATCCTTGCTCTGAATGAATCTTGTTTGCTTCTATTTTTCCAATAATCACGAAATAATTCACTCGTTCTATCTTATTCGGTAATATTGGATATCTCCTCAATAAGTGCATAAATCTTTTCAATGAAGACAAATAAAAACTTTTCCTTTGGTTCTTTCATCCGAAGGTATGAGTAAGACTTTTTTTTAAACTCCTCACACCCTTCTGGCGTAGATAAAAATGATAGAAAATCAATTCCGACGAAAGTTAATGATTTGAAACGGGACTGATTGTCATGCTCCAGCAAGTAGCATTTCGTTATATGCGGGTGGTTCGACCATACATAAATAGTCCAGCAACCGTGCAATTTTCCTTTCAGATTGTATATACCGACGGGGTCACTCAGTTGCTACCAGCAAATTGTTTCGATAAATCGATTATGAACTTTCGATTTTATTGCATTCGTGGAAACAGAAGCAATTGCCATGAAATGTTATCGATACCGGGGAACACCCATTGATATATTTAAGGCAGTTCCATGGGAATCGATTACAAATGAACCTTTCCTTACTCCTTGATCGTATTTATTTCAGATCGGAAAGTGACCTCAAATCGTCAGTAATATACACTGCTCAAAAATTGAATTGAATATTCGAGAGTAAACATACTTTTCGCCCTTGAATTTTCAGTATTGCTGTTCAAACCATGTGTACAGGCTGTCAGAAGCTACACTTAGTTGAAGAAGCAGGTTTTCGACAAGGAAGATTTAAATTCAATATATGGTTTGCTTCATATAAATACAAAAATTTGGCCTATCATATCTTATCTACGATCACACTCTTGGTGCAGATGCATATGTCAACATATTAAAGCGATTTATTGAGCCTAAAAAACATACCTTTGAAATACTTTTCATATTATGTGACTTTATGTGTTTTATGATAAGTATTATTATACTTACCCACTATGAAATATTGTTATTGAATTTCCTCATGAAATAATACTTGATTCACTTGTTCCTTTCATTTATTAAACGTATAGGAGTTGGAAGGGGAACGTTGGGAGCTTGGGGGATCCCACGAAGTCTATGTTTTATCACGAATCAACTACAGTTGACACTGTTGCCACTCGAACGACCCCCAAATATCCGAAAAATTCCTAAGAAATAGGTGGAATTGTTGGCATTTCTCGAATTCATTTTTTTTATGTGCCATTGAAGGAAAACCATCGAAAGTGAGTTCAAGTACAATTGTCACCTGTGAGAAGGGGCACAAGTGTCATCTGTGTGCGAGGCATAAGTTTCAAGTGACGATCGATGATCAGAGAAAATAGCCAAAACATAAAGGGGCGGATTTCAATTTTCGACATGTGACCGCTTTTAACCTGATTACTCTATTTCGAAGTTGACATAAACAAAAGATCTAAATTGGGGCGTCGGTAAGCCACCATTCATACATGTCCGTATTGCTTCTCGTTTCATTAGAGACATTTTGGGTGGAAGGAGGTGATACGCCTACCCCCAACTGGACGAAGAAGGCTATTTCTCGGCCCGGGTAAAAGCTATAGGTACCGTTCTTTCGAATTTAGGGGTTACTAGTAAATGCTGAAAGGGTTATCAAATTTTCTTCTGATGATATCAGATGAAAGATTTTAACTCCGAATTAAATAGATGCATGAAAAAATGGTTCAAAAATCGGTTATTTCGATGGCAGAGCATTGAGTCCACAGAAAATAAATGCATATTTAACAGTCGCTATGGAAACGCTTACCTACTTATTGTTGTATTATTCAATAGTGAAACGGGGCGCAGAAAAAAAATTTTTTTTTATGAATTATCCTGGAAATTAATTACCTATGAAAAATTTTTGAAATCAACAAGTTTCAAGAACCTTCAACTATAATTTACATTTGAAAAATCAAAAATCCTAGTCATAACTTGATAATCGCTGGATCGAAAAGTTCAATGAAATCATATATATAAGGTCAAATATTTTCGAGTACGAGTTGTAACAATCGAATAATTCATCATTTTGGAAAATGGCAATGTCTCAAGATTTCTGTTTTCAGATTTGGATTAATCAGGAAAAACGAGACAAAAATATGCATTAGGATTTTTGAACATTTCATGACGCCATCTTTTCGAAATTAAATCTTCATTTCGAGGTATTTGTATAAAAAGCAATCTTTTTGAAGCCTGCAGACACAAGCAGGTACAATCTTTATTTTGTTCAATTCTCATGTTTTCGCTATAAAGCAGTCTCGCTTACAATTTCCATTTCAGGAAGGTTAATCTTACCTTATTACTCAATTCATGTACAACCTCTATTTACCATTATATGTTATTACATGCACGTAAATTATCGCCGCCTTCTACGTCATCACCCTTCCACTCGGTTTTGCTGAATTGCATCCCCTTTGCTATATCTTCTTGGGTTTTCGCAACAAAAACATGAATGGATTTGCCTACATATTATTCTGAAAGTGTGAAGGTTGACAGCAAGAATAGCTAAAGAAGCAAAAGTGACCTAGTGCAGACTCGTCCTTTTTTTTAAGGTGTTTTATAGCCTTATAATAATATCGTTTATTTCATAATCTGAATTAAATTCTGAAGATGAAATACGTCATAATTCATGGGAAACAAAAGCAACAAGGCAAAATAAAAAGAAATGAGAAATTAACAATAAAATACATGAGAACAGCTTAAAAAATATATTAAGAGTTCATATATTCATCTATAGAGTATGGCTCTAAATCTATTAAAACATTTAGGATAGCTTCCTTGAATTTTTTGAATGTCCGTTAAAACGCGATACTGCTTTGGTACCCTACTGAACAATTTGAGGCACATATATTCGACATTTTTCTGTGCTAATGTGAGGGAATACATCGGTAATTGATACTTTTGGATACGTCTGGTGTTGTTTAGATTCAAGTGTTTCTCAAACAAATGTTCGTTCTTTTGTAGGAAAACAAGACATCTGTATATGTACAAACCGGTAAGTGTTAATATTCTTTCTCTCCTGAAATATCCACGGCAAGATTCTCCGGACGGCAAACGAAGAATAGTTCTCAAAGCTCTTTTTTGGATCACGAATATCCTAGTGATATCGGAGCTATTTCCCCACGCAATGATTCCATACGCCATTAAACTTTATTGATAGTGTCTCGTGTCAACTTTTTCGACCAAAATAATCCCAAGATAGATCATCATGAGGATTGTGCCAAGCATACTGGTTTAGCTAGGCATCATTATGAAATGTCTTCGATTTTGAGTATCCAGTAAACTGAAGAAAATATCCTGATGGAAGACAATCTAATGAAATGATCGTATTGAAAAAAAACTCATTATGACGTTTATACAGAGTAAGTCTTTGACTCGTACAAATATTTTAATAGAATAATAGTATTCAGGTCAAAGAAAAACACTTTTCCTATGCCATATTTAAAAGATACAGGCTGTTGAAAAACCAAAAAAAAAGTTATTCTTGCTTCTATCTCAAAAACGGTTTTATCGAATGAAATGAATTTCGGAGTATAGTTTTTCATTTAGTAGATTAATCTTTTTCAAACACAATATATCACCCACGTCTTCCAGTTTGACCATTACGTACAATATTAATACCAAAACTTCGAAGAACCCAACTCTTGAAACTAAGTTGGACGCTATCTAATTAATATTTGAACGTTCTGTGAAAAAAAAGTCTTCATCATATTTTCTCGTATAATGCGCCGTTTCCGAGTATTTTGGTTTTCAAAAATTAATAAGTATCTGTGAAAGTTGAAAAATTGGATACTTTGGCTGAATACAACTATTTTTAAAAGATTCACAGATTTGTAGTGTCGCAGATTTAACTAGTTATTCTGAAGGTAATTTTGTTTTTTCTTAGACGGCACAGCTCATTATGAAAACTCAAAATAGCTCTATATCTTTTTATCAGGGCCGAATCTAAAAAAAATGGTATAGGAAAAAAGTGTTTCTTTTGACCTCAAGTATCTACTGTTAGAATATTTGTTAGTGTCACAGACTCACACTGTATATGTATCCTGGCTATTCTATTTTTTGCACCTGTGACATTGATGGGCTGTATCGCGTTTCTGTCATCAATAAATAATTGATGTACGAAATCTGCGAAGATATATGGAGTGAAAATAATGCATAGCAAGTGGAGTCCCTTCCCTTTCAAGTGTGTACCAATCGAAGTGTAGAGCATAACTTAGTTGGTGACGCTTGAATAACAGCTAATTTAATTATTGACCATCAGCATTTAGATTTTAATGGACGGCTCTAAATCGCAGACCTGGAAGCAACACATTATTTTTCGATCTGCATAATTCTATTCTCATGAACTGGAATACGATTTCTGTTTACCACGATGCATTCTTCCTTATATATTTCGTAACGGACCCTGTTAGGACAATGCATGTCCTATTGCGTAGAGAATGCTGATGCAACGATAGACTCTTATAGGTTACAGGTGACATAGAACTTGATATAGTGCGTGACGTAAATAGGAATAATTGATATTAATATAGTTCAGTGGTTGGTATTTATCAGATGATAATAATATATTGTCTCCACAAATATACCTTCTAACGGGGTTCCGCATCCCAGAGATGTACTTCATTCTAACGAGATAAAATTTATAGGTCGCATTTACCTTAATTTATGGCAGATCGTATTTGGAAACGGTGGATTACCAGCCATTCTACATGGATACATCGGAAGATTCTCGAGAACGACTTGTGCGGAATTGGTAATGAAAGAAAGTCGTCCGAGATCATTTCTGGGAAAATTATTCCATGTCCTAGACGAGATATTCATGATTGAGACACGAGCGCATATTTATCATATGGACTTGGACTGTGGCAATGACACTATCTATCAAAATTCGCGATTTGAAATTAAAATCATGCTCTCGATATGTCCATCCGATATTGGATGTGAATACTGGTTCGGGAAGAGCCTTGACATCGAAACATAACTCAATAATGAGTTATTATGTAGGAATTGAAGCGAATATTTGCTACACATAGTTGGAAAGCAGGATCGAATGTGAGGCAAGAGTTAGGCTACCCACGATGATATATCACCTATGTAGATATAGGTTGCTAACATTATTGCCTGTACAAGAACTGTATCACCTTTATGTCTAATTCGCCGAGGGTTTTGAAGAACTTAAGTATAGTAGTTTATTTACTATTGCTGGTAATTCAGGACTGAAAAAATTAAAAATTGTTAGTGCTTATTTAAATTGTATCAAAATAACTGTGTTTCCCATCTCTCTCTTGGCCTTGTGCCATATCCTTTTTTTTTTGATCTTCATTAATGACCTGATCTGGAATATAAGTTTTTATGGAGCTGTACTGTTTGCTGATGATACCTCTGTTATGCTGAGAGGTAGAAGTGTGGACGAGATACGAACTAAAGCGAGGAAACTGCTTCAAGACATCGGAAATTTGGAATCTGGACTAGGCTGCAGGACCAACATTGATGCACTGGTAGCAAAACTGTCAGTAGCTGTATATTCCATTCGACGGGTAAAAATGTGCACAACATATGAAATGGCGAGGCTAACTTATATTGCCAACTTCCATAGTGTGGCCTCTTACGCCATTCTTTTTTGGGGTAGTTCATCGGAAGCGCAAAGAGTGCTTTTACTCCAGAAGAGGGCTATAAGGGCTCTTTTCGGCCTTGGACCCAGAGACAGTTGTAGAGAGGCATTCAGGGCTTGGGGCATCTTGACTGTCCCAAGTATTTTCATATCGTTCACACTGAAGTATGTGCATGCTAATATCAGAAATTTCCCGAGGAATATGCAGAGACCGTATGGAACAAGAAATAGAACAGCCTTAGAAATACCCTTTCATCGTCTAACATCATCACAGCTGTTTGTTGATTACTGGGGAGCCGTTTTGTACAATTCGATACCGGATACTATAAAACGGTTAAATGCTACGAGATTCGACAGGGAGATAAAGAGGGCTCTGTTGAAGACTACTGTATATAGCTTGAAAGAATTTTTGGACCGGCCTTCATTCTTTTTTACATGAATAAATGGATCAACAATATTTTGTTAGTTTTATGTGTAATTGTGGTACTAGTCCTTCACAAATTAATTTACATATTTTTGAATACCTACTATTGTATTTGATTTTTTTCTTTGACGTTTCCTGTATCTTGATACTGAGAATTATTAAAATTATTATTATGACTTTAGCCTCGCGGCTTTCACACTCCTCCCCAGAGGAAAATTCACTTATCCCAGATATCTCAGATATCAAAAGGATTAAGCTCTGTTGGAGCCCTTTCCCGGTTTTCGGGCTCGTGGTGGTGGTCGGGTCCGGGTCGCTCCTCGGCTCCCTGCTGTAGGTTGGATTCCTGCTCCACCCGCACTTCCTGTCGGAGCAGACGGTGTTCCTCTGCATTCCCCATGTACATGCGTACAGTTCTCGCCGTTCCCAGCAGTACCGCCTTCTGCATGACTTTATAAATATTTTCGTCCAAATGAAGTTTCCTCAAGTTCTCTAGTAGTTTCTTCGGTATAAGGCCTGTAGATGAAATGACAATAGGGATGGTCTTGATATCTTTCAGCTTCCACTGTCTTCTGGTTTGTTCCTCGAGATCTCTGTATTTTGAAATTTTTTCAGTGTGCCTATCTAGAAGCATATACAGAGTCCTGCAATAGTGCGTTAGGCATCCATAGCTGCCAAATCAGACGTTTTAGGAATTTAGTTGAGGAGCATTCCCTTTGTACTTTCGATTCTGCATCTCAGGAAATTATTTTCTGAAATACAGGGTGTTTTCAAATGAAATTATTCAACAAATGAATGATTTTTTCAATGGATCACCCCTTATATTTTTGCATGTTTTCAATGCTCTTCATTATTTCTACCATGATGCAAAATATTAGGGATATTTTTCCAACGGTACGGTTCTTATTCAGAAAAACCTGCAAAATTTCGACGAAACAGTAGTTCGGTAAAAGCCCTTTACCGATTTCCAGAAGCGATAGAAACATGTATTTGATCAGGATTTCTTTTAACTTAAGAATTTGCCTAGTCATCGTTCCTAAATGATCAACCTCTCTTATACAGGGTGTACGTTATCAATGTCCATATATGAAGAACTTCAAATTGTTTTTTCTCGATTTTTTCAAACGTAACACCGTTTTTTTTCCATGATGATGTACATAGTATCCTTAGGATTATTTTCACTCCCGTGTCCAGCAGACACAATTACAATTTATCGCAACCAAACTTATGTCCTTCTAATGATATTGGGAACCATTGTGGGTAGAGTATAAGTAGTGAAATGGTCTTATCCGAAAAACTTTTTTTTCGGAGGATTAAAGATTGAACTATTAGAAACTTAGTTCCCGGAAGATTGAGCTGCTATGACCCTCCAATTGCATTGTTGTTTCAAACTAAACTAACGAGATAGGTTAAGGTAGTATCCAGGTGAGAAACGGGCGTTTCAGCAGTTTGAATAATAAATTATCTGCATCACTAGGTAGTTAATTCACGTAAGCTTCAAATAAATGGGTTTTTAATTACTTCTTATTGATGTCACGCCTCTCGTCTGTTATTTGAGTTCTGACTACATGGTTCATGGTTCATATTGAAATGAAATATGGTTACAGGAAATGATGTAATATTTTTTCATTTTGTTCGATTGAAGGCGAATGATCTGGGTTTACATACTACAAATGGAAAAAGAACTTCTACGGCTCGTCTAATGAAGTTTCTTATATTTTATACTATCTCTTCAGTTTTGGGCGCCTACATATCCTTAGGTCAACTCCTCAGGAAAATTCAAGGTTGTAAACAATGATATATGAGATTTTTTTAACCTGCCTCAACTTTTGGGGCCTTAAAATGCCGCCATTTCTAGACAAAATATTTAAGCTTTTTGTTTAGTAAAGTCTGAATAGTTCTAGTAGCTCAGGCTCAATCAATCATCAAAGGCATGCTCTTGAACATAGTAGTATACAAATGCAATTTCTATACTACGGATTCAGAATATATACAATACTTCATCATTTATTCACAGCAGACCACTTATGTATTTTAAAAAACTAGGTACTAGTTTTTCTCGTCTATTTCCTCTCTGTTGAATAGTTATTCGATGCACTCACTCTAAAAGCAATTGAAATATGAAAAACATACATGAATACATTATTATAGGTATCAAGGACTAATTTATCAGGAAAAAGTTTGAAATGAACGCTGTATCTTGGGGAACGATTTATATTTTGAGATTCTTGGTGCCATGGACGTATTTCATCTTATACAAAATAGTAATTTACGTAACAATCCCGGAAAATAGGGTTGTTTTGGACGAATAGACAAAATTCTGTGAAATCCGTGAGTCTAAAAATGGTTATTTATATATGTACCAAGGACGAAAAACTGTCTATACAGTCGAGCCTCCAAATTGATAGCCGAGGCGTAGCCGAGGATAGTAATCAGGCGAGACAATATAGACAGTTTTCTGACGAGGTGCATATTATATTTTTCCGTCGACCTCACATACCTTTATGAAAGTAAGAAGTTATCCGATTTAGGGCCTCATGTAGGTGTCCGTAATAGCCGATTCCCTGATCTCTGGTGAAGTGGTACTGTTTTCCATATCGCTATCTCTATCCACTCTTGATCTTACTGAACACTAACATTCAGACCACGTACCTCATTCACTGGTAAAATCTATCCGATTTCGTAAAGAATTAGTTTTTCGTCAAAGCCACTTATGTTTTCATTAAATTCTGCAAGAAATTTTTTCAACTCTTTTCAAAAGACATGAACAAATTTTTTAAATTGTTATTCGGGATTAGCTCACTAATGCTCAGATGTTGTTCTAGAGGGAAATTCCGCAAATTTCATGAAAGAAGTAAATAACGCTGGTACATTCATATCGTTAATGATCTATGCGAACATAATCGTCTTTCGTAGACGAACAATACTGAAACTGCTTTTCAAGCTAGATGAAGAGGAATATCAGTATAATGAAGAGTATAAACCAGTCAAAATCTATATTGAGAAGTTGAGCAAGTTGTACTTTTATCCAACCAGATACGGTCTCTTATTTTGGTTTCTGGATAGAGTAATTTGGAATTTACGTTGCATCGCTGAGAAGAACGAATCACACAAACGAATAATTACATGTGCGAATAGCCTTTCCAACTGGATGCCCTCTTCAATAGATTCTGCATTACTGGATTGGTCCATATTGGCTTCTTCAATATATGCCGTTTACTATATGCCTTATGTGATCACAGTTTCCTCAATTCACATAGGATGCACTTATGTTTCTGTAGCTAGACTACAACGCTTGATAAGAATGCTGGGAGGTATTGATTTTAGCGGGAATAATGTCGTGTTGACCAGAAGGAAACTTCTACAGTGTATCGATTTCTACAACGAAACCAATGAGTAAGTAAATTTAAAACTGCATGATACATCATCTCTCAAATATGGTTATGCCGAACAGCATAATTCAACATAATATCATCTATATGTTCATCGTCACGTCAATTTCGAGCATCAGTATTCAACTGCTAGTTTTTCAGAAGTCCAAATTGTAGTTACTCATGGTTTTTGAAAAACAGATAAGTGAAGGCGGTGATTTCTTCTGTTGAATCCAGAATCCAGGTGTTATTAACTACAAGTTGCTGCTTAAGTGATGATCAAAATAAGTAGAGGTTTGATTCCTTGCATGTAGACGATATATATCTGCTCTGTCTATAAATTCAAGAAATTCATCTGTACTGTAGTACGATGCTGAGACTTTTAGGAAAGAGAACCCAAATCTCAAAAGTTGGTTCTAAAACGACAATAAAATAAACCATAAATTTGACACAACGATACATTCTGAGCTGCGATCAAAGCACCTAGGTTGAACATAATATCGCCTTGCTGGAATCAACTTTCGAACCTCTTCATTAATAATTTGAAGAAGAAGTTATGGTAATCATTATGTTGTGTCAAATTTCTATCCAGCTGTCCGTAAAATGGTTTATCTCTTATATTAAAAGTTTAGCTCGAAATTGACTGCTTTAAATTAATTTCAACTACTGAAGAAACTGAAATAAATTGGCCACATGTAATATTGGGATACCGAACTCGAAAAGCGTCGAAGTTTACTTCTTTTGCTACCTATCTTCACTTAAATTATTGAATTAATTTTTTCAGAATAACCAATCTTGTCACTAACTATGTGAAAGAAAAATTAAACCCTCTATTGAGTTATTCTGTGATGGTTCTGGTCGCTGTGCTGATTCATCAAATCACTGTGGTAAGCTACTATTGACATATTACTAAAAAATTGTATCATTATGCATATGTAACGAGGGATATTGAAGATCAAACAAAAATTAACTGCTGGAGATTGGTGCGATTGCTCCACGGAGAAATTTTCTTCATTAATAGGTATTTTTCAGCTTGATAATAATATGTATATGAGTACATCTATGTATATATAACACAATATAGTCTCACAATGTCTTGGAAATACTTTCAGGATTTCAATATAATCCTATTCCTCGAACTATGGGTTTGGATTCTTAGTCATAGTTTGATATCCTTCCACGCCCAGGATCTGGAGAACATGGTAAGTTCAACTTTCTGTTTCGAACATTTTTTATTGGTTTCAATGGTTCCTGCATAATAAGATGGTAATTGTTCCGATAAAAATTGTTAGTTATCAAGGGGGAAAGAAAATGAACATATTTTATTTTAACCTTGACTTCCAGGTTATTTCACGGTCAACTTAATTGCTTTAAATAGAAAGGTATATTTTCCAGTGCAGATACTCATTCGTCATAATAAAGTGGTAACTTTTCTTGAAACTTCTTTCATTGGATATCGAAATATTGAATGAAATCATTTGACAGTTGGGAAACAATTAAAATAAATTTTAATAATGATCACGTTTTTATTAATTTCATACAATTTCAGAAAATGTTCAAAATAATGACCTTGGATATTAATTAATTTTTTCAATGCATAATTTATTACATCGCGTCAAAGTTTCTTCCGATATTCCTGCAAGCATTTTCTATGCGTTCCATCATATCTTCTGGAGTCGTCCGCATGGTATACTCGCTCTTTGAGTGTACCCCAAAAAGAGAAATCAGGAGTATCACATCTTATTGTAATCACTCATCAGTCACAACAATAGAACAGAATCACATCAAATGCTGTCAATACCCTCCTCAAATCTTAGTAAAATCTTGATCTCCTCCTCATACAACATGGATTATTTCAAACGCGTGTATCATACGATTTCTAGGGTCGTCTACTGTTTTCACTAGTGATTTCAGATTCCTGCTTGAAAACAAAACAATACTATTTAAATTTATCAATCTGACAGGCCACGATGAGGTCCACCGCATCCAATACATCTATTTGGAGAGAAGGATCTACAATGAAGGAATTAGCCGAATGACCCCTATAACTTTTTCCTTGATATTCAAAAATAATTTTTCATATGGAACTGGGTTTTATCATAAACATATTTCAGCAAGATATTTTTTATTGCAATGCCATCTATATAATATTCGCCTACAAACCTCTATAGATATGGATGGATAGATATTCATTATTTTTGCACACTGATTTTTCAGTGTTTCTCAAGCTTGGATATAGCATAAACAAGCTCTCGACAAAATATTCTCCATCATATTCTCAGGGGTCGACTCGGAATTCATGAAAAATATATTTTCCACAATTTTCGCAAAGTTCTTCTTCCTTTTATTTTGCTTGTAACACAAACCTAAATTTCGAAAATCAATATTATGGAAAACAAAGGTCTATCTCAGTTTCTGGTAGGAGTGGCAACAAAAATGAAATCTCGTTCAATATCTTGCTCTTACTCTTTTGGCGCATTTACAGTTTTTAGTTCGAGAGTAACCAAACAAAAACCAAAAACAGGTTTAAAATTAGGAACATTAATTCTTTTTTTTCAGAGTGAAACATTGAATACCTTCATTTATGGCTTACCTTGGTACCAAATGCACACTTCTGTGATAAAGGATTTCGAATTATTCTTTGCTCGTACTCAGAAACCATTTCGATTGTCCATTCCAATGAACATCAATATAAATATGACCTACTTACAAAAAGTAAGTAGCTTTCGATAAGTATGAGAGATAGATGAATGAATAATATTTTGCATATACTTTTGTGTGAACTCATTCGGAAAACGATATACCTATTGAAAAAACACAGATATATAAAAAAATAATTCCTAGTAGGTTGATGGGGAAATTGAAGTATAATTTTCGAAGAATGAAACTGAATTCCAAATACTGATTATGAATTTCTCGTTATCCTTGCAATTGTTAAGGGGAAGAATATATTAATCATATAAAATAAACTTATGACCAATTTTAAATGGGTGCATAATCCTACACAGATTTAATATTTGCTATAACACATACAACACATACCAAATTCCGCATTCAAAAACTCGGGGCGACCGACCACAAATATAGAAATCGTTTTAAGATGAAGTTTAGAAGTACAAATAATATGTCCCTCCTAGACTGAAAAATTGATAAATTCAATGAGTAATGCAAAAATTATAAATGTAATGATAGTAATATATATATATATATATATATGTGGGTGCTCTAACGAAATTTGTTGCCTTTTCGTATTTATTTATTAATTTTTTTTCTCAAATTTATATCGCAAACACTCTCTCTGATGAAAGTTCCAACTCAGGCTAGTATAAAAACATCTGAAGAACACATATAATAAAAACCTACATAATTACTTCAGCAGTATCCTATCAGTATACGATGGATTTCCATAAAGTTGAAGCAACTGAAATTCCAATGCCATTAGTTAAAATACATAGTTTTTTCTATCATTAAGATACAACAATTTTTATTTCAGTTTATGAAATTTGCCTATACAACATTCATGTACTTATCAAGGATGAAATAATGGATTGTAGTGATGAAAATTCGAAAAAACTCTGCAGACAGATCATTTGGACACTTGAGGAGCTTTTTTAAATAATAATCTAGATTTAATGCTTCGTTATATTACCATGTTCTATTCCATTGCATTCCTTAATAGAATAGAATGAAGTTTATATTGTTTAATAGAATAACAGCTGTGGTGTATTCAAACGGATGTAGAAACTGTGAACAGCTAAAATTAATACTTATGTATTGAGTCCGAATATAGGAATTGAGATGAAGTGATTTTTTTTTTATGACAGTTAGTGGCTCCTGAAACGCATGACAAATTGTCTTTAGGCCCGGTACTTTCACTTTCGAATAAATTTTATTCAATGTGAATAAGTATCTGTCAAATAATTTCCTATCTGAAGGATACCTTATTTCAGTGCTTTCAGATTTAATTATTTGACCAATAACAATTCTATGAAAACACATTATACTTCTTTTCACTGATTAATGTAAAATAAGACACCGCATTGTAAAAACTGTCATAATTGCAACTAGAAAGCAAATATTTCGTTAAAATCACAAAAAGAATATCCATACATCAAGAATCTAAAAAATTCAACCAATAATGACGTACCGACATTCGATCTATGTCAAATAATCTCTTATTATTAAGCTTCAATGACAGATTTATTCGATTTTTACTTACAGCATTTTTACTTATCCTAAGAATATGTGGTGTATTTAACTACACTTCTATAATTTTGTATTATATTTCGTATTGGAATATTGAGAAACTATAACCAGTTACGACAACAGCTCGGAAAGAAGTGTTTTATTAAAATTCATATGTACAGTAACTAAGATGTCTAAAACACTGGTGTGTGCACTTGTCACTTTTTGCAAGCATCAACAATTCGGAAAATCGGGGATATGGGATCAGTTTCGTGGCGGCGCCACCATGTCATTTGCTTCGTTCTGTCCTTGTTCTACCAAAGGAAGTCCAATGATACTCTCTCGTTTTATTTTGTTCTGCGTTTTGCGAATGTCGATCAACAAGTTCAAAATATGAACTCGCCCATTTTGTCAGCTGTTAAGGAATATTTGTGCTTTACAGTTCAATTTTCGTTGTAAAAACAAATCTGTCAATATTTCAACACTATGGAATAAGGGTTCGAAAAAGGATTTACTGTTCTTCTTCAAGATAATTTCCGTTTGACAACTTGAATTTGTGAGGGGGGTAATTCAATAGGGGCACAATAGATCTTAAGGTCGCAGTGAACTGTAACCCCTTCTCATTATACTAATTCAATATGATTTTAATAAAACACAATTGATTGGTCAAATATCCAATATATTCAGTTGATAGAAAGGTAATTTTCACTATATATATTCAGGAAGAATATTTGAAGTACAAACTCGAATAGATTTATCACTTTCTGATTCTCAATACATGCTCACAATTCACATTACGTATTTCCAATACAGTTTCTTTGAAATATTGCTGAAGTTGCCATAAAACTTAGCTATATCCTTCCCGAATGTTCGTTCATCTGATTTTTTCTGCCTCAAATTCCAACAACACCGAATTATTAGCTGTAGTTCTTGATTGTCCATACAGAAACCTGAACTTACTGAACGACATGTTGAATAAATGAATGTTCTACACCCCTTTCTCGAAACTAATACATTTTCACACACCAATAATCGCTTATAAATACAACATATTCGTTAGTCGTAGGAAAGTATTCAAATTATTTTCAAATATCAATTGACAATGCTCTGTCAAATTCTAAACAGCGCTACCTACAGTGGGAAAAACGAAACTGGTCCGATATCCCCATGAAATTAAAAACAATATCGAATCAGTGAATACACCAGAGTTTTAGACATCTTAACAGTAACAAATGATGCGATTCTGCGCATAAACTTAAAATTAAATACATTACATATCTCCCTTTCCAAATTTCTGAAACAACAAAAAATATTCAAAAAATGATTGGATCACTTACAATCAAAAATGAAAACGTTCTACAGGCTTCACTTTCCTTTTTGGATAACGAGCCATTTCTACTTGGTGATTTTCATTAACAGTTATCAATGGTTTAATATTAACATTATTCGAATTAGATTCAGTAGAACAACTAGCTTCAGTTTCCAATTGATCATATCCATCATTACAAGATATATTATTTTCACCTATACCTACTATAGAAGATTCAGAATTGAAACTGACTTCTGGTTGAATTGTTTTCCTCAACTGATTAACATGTCTTTTCCATATCAGTTGCAACTCTGGAACTTCGATGATATATGTACAATGTCCAATTCTTCTATGTACTTTTATCCAAGTCTTTTTATTTACAATTCTAAAATCTCTAGCTAAAACTACTTCACCTTTCCCAAATACAACATCCCGCCTTCCTTTGTAGTAATTTTTCTGCTTTGTTTGTTGTTTTTGAACATGCGATCTTAAATTATTTGTAGGTTTTAATTCGCTTTCATATTGTCTACTTTTGGGTAAAATCAAATTGAATCTACTTCGCAAATCTCGATTGAACATTAACTTTGCTGGAGAGACACCAGTGGTACAATGTGGAGTGATTCGATAATCAAAACAAAATCTACTTATGGCTCTTCTTGGGGAAAGCGTAGGGTTTGAAAATAAAATCTTCTTTAAGGCTTGCTTGACTGTTTTCACACTGTTCTCTGCAGTCCCATTAGATTCTGGGTTATATGGAGGCGAAGTAATATGTTTAATACCATTTTGCAATACAAAATTCTGAAATTCTTTTGATGTGAATCCGCTATCATTATCTGAGACTATTGTCATAGCTAAACCAAATCTTGCGAAGGTTTCTCTTAAAGCATTTATAGTATTCTCAGAACTAGTTGATGGTGTTTCGAAAACTTCCACCCACTTAGTGTAAGCATCTAATATTACCAAGTAATATTTATTTTTCAAAGGTCCCAAATAATCAATATGTATCCTCTAAAATGGCTGACTAGGATACTTCCATTGATTCAATTCATTTTTAGGAGGACTATGGAAAAAATTTATACATGATTCGCACTGTTTCGTCAATTTATAAATGTCCTTGTCCATACCTGGCCACCAAAAATATGAACGCGCTAAGCTTTTCATTTTAACTGTCCCTAAATGAGTACTATGTAGCTCTTTCATAACAATAGGTCGTAACCTAACCGGTATCAAAATGCGATGGTTCCAGTAAATGCAATGTTCATCAAATTCATATTCTAATCGCTTATTCAAATAAGGTCTCAACTCGTCATATGTTACATATTTTGGCCAACCATTTTTTATATAATCTCTTAATTTCATAAAAATACTATCACATTTAGATTCGTCTGCAATATTCTTGTAATTAACATTTATCTCTGAGTCAGCGAAAAAATTACAGTAATCAATTTCAACATCTTCCTCCTCTCTAACTAAACTCTTCAGTGGTAACCGGGATAACCAATCTGCTTTATTATCTTCAGATTTGACATATTCGATTTCATACGAATAATTTGATAAAATTACTGCCCAACGTCTCAACCTATTTGCCGAAAATTCGGGAATACCCTTCTTAGGGCTGAAAATAGTTAATAACGGACGGTGATCTGTGCATAAAATGAAATGTTTATTGTATAAGTATTGATTGAATTTAGTTACTCCAAAAATTATTGAAAGAGCCTCCTTTTCCAATTGAGAGTATGCTTGTTGAGCCTTACTCAGTGTCTTTGAAGCAAAAACAACGGGTTTTTCATCCCCTGAAGGAAATAAATGACTAAGAACTGCTCCAATACCGTAACTACTAGAATCCACTGTCAATTTCAAAGGCAAATTTGGATCAAAATGTACCAAAACATCAGCGGATTTCAGTAACTGTTTGATTTTCGAAAATGCTCTGTCACATTCATTAGTCCATTCGAAAGACTTATTCTTATTTAACAACTGATAAAGAGGATATAGAATTGTAGACATATTTCTTATGAATTTTCCGTAATAATTTATACTTCCTAAAAAACTCTTCAACTGTTTGACATTGGTAGGCCTAGGCGCTTTATCTATAGCTTCCGTCTTATTTGTACATGGATGTAAGCCAATTTTATCGATCGTGTACCCCAAATATTCTATTTCATTTTGAAAAAAACTACATTTATCTTTACGTAATTTTAAACCGGCATCATTTAAAACTTTGAAAACTTGGCGCAATCTAGTCAAATGTTCTTGCAAATCTTTCCCCGTGATGAGAATATCGTCAAGAAAAACTTCTACTCCCTCAATTCTTCCTAGTAGAGATTCCATGATTTTTTGAAACTTTGCAGGAGCAGAGGCGATTCCATAAGCTAAACGATTATATCTATATAACCCTCTATGTGTGGAAACAGTCAGCAAGTGTTTAGATTCTTCACTTACACATATTTGTTGGTAAGCCTGTGATAGGTCCAATTTAGTAAATTTTGTTCCCCCTTGCAACCTACTAAATAAATCTTCGATGCGTGGAACCGGATACTTGTCCACTTCAATATAAGGATTGATTGTGACTTTGAAATCTCCACACAAACGTAAATTTCCATCTTTCTTGAACACAGGTACCACCGGTGCCGCCCAATTGCTATAGTCCACTGGAAACCATATACCTAAAGAAGTTAAACGATCAATTTCAAAATCCACTTTTGATTTTATAGCGAAGGGCAAAGGTCTTGGTTTATAAAATTTTGGCGATATATTTTCATCTTTTAAAATAATATGTGCTACACCTTTATTGAATCGACCTAATTCATCAGAAAATAAATCTTTGAATTCAGACAACAATTCATTGATTAAATTTTTATGATGTGAATCATTTTTATTTTCTTCTACAAAATGAAATCCTCCAAAATCTAGATTGAATGACTGCAAAAAATTTCGACCTAATATCGGAGGTCCACCCCCTTCTATAACATATATTTCAAAAACATTAGTGCAATTTTTGTAGGTGAGCATCGTTTTGAATAACCCTTTTGGTTTGACTCTGGATCCATCATAGAAGGAAAACATTTTATTTGTTTCATGAAATATTTCATTATTAAATTCTTTGTAAAACAGATCAGCAGATATGGCACTTATTCCAGATCCAGTATCTAATTGAAATCTGATCAATTTTTGATTAATATGTGCATCGATATAATAAGGTGACGAACGACCTGCATCTAACTTGAACAAATTGAGTTCATCGTTGAATTTATCAGTAATCTCAGTTTCTTTAGCTTCAGAAATGAAATGACTGGAAAATTTAGGTTTACGAGATCTCTTTTTGAAACAAGCTTTTTCCAAATGTCCCTTAATGTGACAAAAATTACAAACATAATTAGCAAATTTGCACTTATCTTTTAGATGTCCGATACCCCCGCAAACTGAGCAAGATGCCTTTCCATCTGCATGCATCCTATTGGTCCCTTTGCTCCTTTCCTGTGCAGTGTTTCCATATTCTGCGTACTGCGCACGTCTTGATTGAGATGCTGATCCCTGATTGGTTCTCATAGACGGCGTAGGGTTCCGCGCCTTTTTCGAGTTGCGCAGGAACATGACTTCTTCCTTCATCTGTCTGTCGAATTTTTCCTTGTAGCCATTTTCCCCTTTGAATGATGAAATTGCCGCCATCTTGTGATTCGCAATTTTGACTGCTTCTTCAAAAGTAATCGTTACCTTTTCTTCTAATAATCGATCCAATACAGGCCCTTCTCCAAATCCACATACGAATTTATCTCGCAATGCATTTTCTAAATGAACTCCAAATTCGCCCTGTACTGCTAATTTCCGGACTCGAGCTGCCCAATCATTTGTAGTTTCCGTGGGACTCCTTGTTGCATTATAAAATTTTATTCTCTCGGCAAACGGTGTTCGAATCGGTGCGAAATGTTTATCAAATATTTCTTCCAATTCTGCCATAGTTTTTTCTTCGGGTTTTTGTGGATTTCACTGATCGAACATCAATCGATAAGAATCTTCATCCAACATATTCAGAAATATGGAACGGCGCTTATTTTCGCTGATATTATTGGCATCGAAATAATTGTGTAAACGTGCCTTGTATATTGCCCAGTCAGAGATTCTGAAGTTGAATTCTTGAAGACGTCCGATGATTCCCACATTTGTACATGTGTTGATTTCTTCGTTAGTATCCATCATGAAGAAAAATGTAACATCCGATAATTATCAATCGTTGATGCACTATTTTATTCACTTTTACCTCGTCGCCAATGTGGTGTATTTAACTACACTTCTATAATTTTGTATTATATTTCGTATTGGAATATTGAGAAACTATAACCAGTTACGACAACAGCTCGGAAAGAAGTGTTTTATTAAAATTCATATGTACAGTAACAAATGATGCGATTCTGCGCATAAACTTAAAATTCAATACATTACAGAATAAGACTTATCTATGGAATAAATTAAGTTTTTCGCACGTGAAAGTACCGGGCCTTAGTCAACTTTTTTATTGCATTCTACTCCACTCCACTCCAAGATCAAACGAATAATGTAGATGAATGCGGAGAACTAGAGAAGAAACGATGAACAATCACTACAAGTAAGTTTGTAAATTCCACATTCATCTACCTTATTCGTTTGAAGTTTGAAGAGTAGGTTATGAAAATATATAAAACTTTGAATTCGGAAAGTATCGAATTAGCTCTTATGACAGAAAATACTCTAGGTAAAATCATATAAAGAATAATGAAGATCAAACGAATAAGATAGATAAATGTGGAGTTTATAAAATTACTTGTAGTGACCCTTAATCATTTATTCAGAGGGAAGTACCTGAATTACCTATCAAGTTGCAAAGTACAATAAGGTAGATTGAAAATCCGTTTTGGAAAAATGGTCATTCAAGAAAAATAAATAATCATCGTCAGAGTGCCCTCACATCACGTCAAAATGAATGTACCTATGTACTCCTTTCGGTTCAATAAAATCTTCATGTTCCTACTAGACAGAAAGCTAGGGAACTGAAAATTATCCTGTTTCAAGAGACTCCAATTTCGACAACAAATGATGCATCTCCTAAATGTAGTCATTTCGGATTATATTATATGAAGTGTAGCTTGTAAGTTGATGAATAAACTACATATATCAAGTGAACCACCAACAACAGAAAGTCTTTTAGATTAGATTGCAAATGATTTCCATGAATATTTTATAAAAGCTGTCCAAAATACACAAGGATACTATACAACAACAAAATCTATACCCTCAAGAAAAAAATAACAAATCCATTGCCATTCAATAACCCCAACAGAACTTAAAAATCTGACAAAAAAGTGGCAATAGTAGTGGTGATGATGACAATCTAACAAGTCTAGTAGAGGCCTCAATCGATGAGAGAACAGAGACTATAACACATATACTGAACAACTCGATTAAAGATGGTGTATTCCTTGAAAGCGTTGAAGTTGCATTGATAAAACCAATATTCAAGAAAGGAGATACAGGGGCTCTTGAAAACTATAGACCAATAAGTCTCCTGTCATCCTCCCCAAAGATCTTTGTAATAATGATGACAGAAAGACTAATACAATTTCTAGAAAAGTGCAACATACTAATTAAGAACCAACATGGATTTATCAAAGGCAAATCGATAAATACTGCCGTTCTTCAGTTCCTCACAAGAATAGTGGAATCTCTTGAAGCGAAAGTTAATATATTTGGACTATTTCTGGATCTCTCAAAGGCATATGATAGCGTCGATCATGCTGAAAATACTTTAACAATATGGACAGCTATAATATACTGGAATGATGGTTCAGATCATATTTGACGCAACGTGATCAAGGAATGATACAAATGTATTGATCTCTGATGCAAATCTTCAAAATCTATTAACCAAGACAACAAACATTTATATAAAAATAGAAGGATGGCTGAAATCTCACAAGCTAACACTAAACACTGTAAAAACAAGAATCATGTGCTTCAGAACATAACAGTCAACACAAATTATACCTGAAGAATTTAAAATTGTTGAAAAAACTTTCGAAGAAAATTTCTTGGAATAACATAAAATGAACCCCTCACATGAAAAGAACACATATAAATAACAAACAACAACTTGAACTCAGTGTGCTACACAATCAAAGTATTATCAAAATACTGGAATTATTGAGAACTGTTTATTTTGTGGAATCTGAAATGAGATATGGTATAATCTTTTATGGGTCGAATACAAATATGAAAAACATCTATAAAACTCAGGAAGAAGTCCTAAGAATCATACTTGGACTCAGACACCAGGAGTTTTGTAGCGGTCAAGGAAAATAAAATTCTCACATCATATGCTATGTACAGGGTGGGCAAATTTCGATGTTTTAGCACTACAGTTTTTAAACCATAGGAGATACACAAAATCTGATACCCCATTCTCGTTCTCTTTTTCTGAGAAACTAAATATAGTAGTAGACATTTTTGGCCACTTTCTTTTGTTTTCGAGTTATAAGCAAAAAGTGGAAAAATGGCGATATCGAAATAAATTTATAACTCCGCTAATATTGATGATAGTGCTCTGAAATTGGAACATTATACAGGCACTTTTTTACAGTGGCGTGCTTGCCTTTTTAGCAGGATTTTTAATTACGAAGCTATGACTCAAAGTTATGTTTTTTTAAATGGGAAAACTAGTTTTCTGTGCAATTTTTTGAAAGCTTAATTTTCACTGATTTCAAAAATATATAATATCAAATGGTTTGTATCAATATAAATAATAGACAATGGTCAAAAACCTTTTTTCTCAATATTTCTATGGTTTCAACTTCTGATTAGCATAGAAAAATGTAGCATCGTATGATTACCAGTGTCTGTTTCTATAAGTCCTTTCATTCTTATGAAAATTTATGAAATATTTCTTGATTCGAATATTGTAAAAATTGGTAAAAAGCATAGAAAGAATGACATTGCCGGAAGGAAACTCTATTTTTCTGTGCTCGTCAAAAGTTGAAACCATAGAAATATTGGGAAAAAGTGTTTTTGACCATTTTCTATTATTTATATTGATACGAACCATATGATGTTATATATTTTTGAAATCAGTAATAATTAAGCTTTCAAAAAATTGCACAGAAAACTAGTGTTCCCATTTAAAAAAACATAACTTCGAGTCATAGCTTCGTAATTAAAAATCCTGCTAAAAAGGCGAGCACGCCACTGGATTCTACGTAAAGAAGTGCCTGTATATTGTTTCAATTTCAGAGCTCTATCATCAGTTTTAGCGGAGATATAAATTTATTTCGATGTCGCCATTTTTTCAATTTTTGCTTTTAACTCGAAAACAAAAGAAAGTGGCCAAAAATCACTACTACTATTGTAAGTTTCTCAAAAAAAGAGAACGAGAATGGGGTATCAGATTTTGTCTATCTTCTCTGGTTTAAAAGCTGTAGTGCTAAAACATCGAAATTTGCCCACCCTGTACATTCAAGAATGCTCGAATTTTTCCTTTCGGAATAAACGCCTTTTTGAAAACGAATTAAGTCAAACCAAATATGGAACTAGATATCCACGATACATCCCAAACAACATCTCACAGTAACAGAAAAAAATTGCCACTATTTTTGTCTGAAGATGAATTAGGTTCTCCCAGTAGTTTCTGAGCGAACATACATCCACACAGCAATACAAACTTTTGCGTTTATAATAGCTATTAGATTCAAGGCAACAATACTATACATTATAGAACCAAGTTTTTCAAGTCAAATTGGAAACACCCTGTATATATACCTATATATCTCAATATTCAAGATATTCTCAAGAACACAAAAGAATATCTTTCTTTGTATTGGTTTTTAACATAGGTCGAAATATATGCCTAATTGATTTTTATTGAATGATTCCAAACCACCTAACTATTACAACTCCTTCACGTAGAATAATGTCCAAGTGCCATAGATCTTGAAACTATCAACGAATGAATAATCAACAAGTGGCGTCACAACTCACAGTCACATCAGCGATCGGTAATGAGCTATAAACTAACATAATCAAAGAACTACCCAACAGAAGTACAAACCGGTAACCGCCCATAATTTAAAAAAATGCCAGTTATTCTATTGTTTCGCTAAATTGATAGCGATACGTTTTCATTAGCGTAGAGCGTAATTATGCGACGCTAAGAAACGAAGAAAAACTTGTACATTTTATTCTCCATTCTGTACGGTTCTTGCGTAAGTTTCAAGCTCGGATACGGCGAAAAAAATTGCCAGGATCGTGTTGTCATAAGGTTGTCCGCGCCGTTTAGACGACTCACCCAGAGGCGTAGATGTAGTTTTGTTCCATTCGAACATCATAAAATACAGTATCGAGGATTTGAAACGAAAAATGACAATAATGGAAGATCCAATAATAAACGTTGGTAAATTAGTCGAACACTTTTTTTGTACTGTTAAGGGACAGTTATATAAGGTTGGGATGAAGTATCGAACTATTTAACTAACTTTAAAACAAAAGAGACATTATTTATGAAACAATACAAGGACGCATGAAGTCTGTGATACCATATGTATTGTAACAACTGTATTTTCAATTTGAACAGGACATCATACTGATTTTCGAAATGTTTTGTCTAATACCTTTGTGCATCATTAAATATATTACACACTTCTACATGACTAATAATTTGATCATCATAACCATAAATGAACCATTTTTTATCCTTCAATTTATTTTGGTCAATTGACAACAGTTACCTACAAGATAGTTTATTTCTTATATTACCTTTTGCTGATACGAAGAATAATATAATAGTACCCGATTACATCAATATACTGTATGACAAAGTGAGAATGCTGAAAAAAGCCTTCGAAATAAACAGACCAAAATTTACAGAGAATAAGAAGTATTGTGGGGTGGAGCGTTTAATAATATAATAAATCATAAATGGATGGTCCCTTCTGTCACATGAATTTGTAATACGTCAATAAAAATAAAAAAAGGAGCAGACTATTTAGAAGAACTCTACATGGAGTCTAAAATTTTCAATTTCAAAGTACTTTTCGCTTATTATTGTCTAATTTGTATTATCTTCGATACAAATATATTTTCTTATGAAGCATCTGACACTGCAAGATGGTCAACGGATCAGTTCATTCATCGTTTTTAGGAAACATGTATCACAATCTCATTTTTGCCTTATATTATCAACATGCAAAAAAAAAAGTTTTCGCAAGTAAAAATTTAAAAGGTAAAAAATTTCTCTTCACAGAATCAAATCATTCGAGGCTGTCTTGATCTTTGGTTTTTATGAATTTTTGTTTGTGGTACATCGTGTTGTTTTTCTGCAAACCCAGAAATAATTATTAAATGTTTTAAGACGAGTTCCGATGTTGCTGGTGCTACTGGCCGCATTTGAATCACAATAGAACTGAAACGATCGAGACAATAATACTTGCAATACTTGCAGTTCTGTTTGAGAATATCGGAAATACCCCATATACATTTTGTAGATCTTTGGCAAGACACAGGCATATCTGCCTGGAGTCTGGACTCCAGGTGCGGCTGCATTCCCGTGGGGATAATATTGTATATGGGGATATGAAGTGTGATTAAACAGTGATCAATCAGTCGATGACTGAAATTTTGTACCAGAAAAATCACTCAAACACTTGCGGCATAGAAAGTAATGATCGCATAAACTGAAATAATTATTATTGACGTTCGAACGTGGTGAAACTCGATACCACCCTGCATTTCAAATGATAATACCCAATTTTTGTATCGTGAATATTCTGAATCTTCATGAAATTCGGAATACTCCACTTGTCTTGTCATAATTCATCTCAGTACCTTTTTGATATATACTCGTAAAGAATATATCTTAAATACCGTTTAGATGAATGGATTATTTTTTTATTGAATTCCGGAAGAGTTTCTCCTCAAAATCGAGGGTGTTGGAACTTTGTAAAATTAATGTAGTAGACTTTTAAGAGATAATTGAGTTGGAGATGGTAGTGTAAAAACATGTAACGTGGTTACCTCGGAGAAAACTTATCTCGAGCGCCAGCTTCCACTAGGAAGAATAGCAAACCTATCAGAGTAGCTGCTAGTCGGAGACAGAGTTCGCTGTTATCTAGGGTGGTAGCGATAACGAAGTAGTCAAAATCAAATTATGTACTAGTTTATTCACACCTTCGGAAACTGATTATATGTACAACGGAGATATGTGTAGGTATGAAATATGAGCGAATCTATCAGCAAACATACATTCGGGAAATTCTATCCGGTCACGAGCACTTTGTAAAGTTTATACCGGATACAGTGAAAAATCAAAGGTTGTTCAATAAAATGCGCCAACCAGAACTGACGAAATGAATACTAAGGATGACCTCGCGAAGTGAAATGACTTGCTATACGGTATCGGGATGTAATTAATTGTATTTCTCCAATGAAAAGAACCACAACCAGGGCGGATCTACTCGAGACTTTTACTCGCTACCCCAAGGGCTAACGCTCCATGACTGATAGCGAAGAAAAGGTCTATTTTTAGCGCAACTACGGGATTCCACTGAAGACGAGCGGTACCTCTTATTCTCTACCCCAAGGGCTTACGCGCCATGACTGATAGAAAAGAAGAGATTTCGGATTCAACACTTATGACGCGGAACGCGGACAAGGGGGGTTGACGGGACTTTCCCTTCAGTACCCCAAGGGCTTACGCGCCATGACTGATAGCGAAGGGAAAAGTCAGACTCGCGAAACAGGGTAAAGTACGATAAAATATAACAGAAAGCGATACAGTACAGCAGTGTCAAAGAAGTAACCGGTGTAGGTCTAATAAAGAAACTGAACGGTAAAGACGGGGACCTACCTCCTTTATTTCAGGCACTCGCGGAAAACAAATGAAAACTAAAAATTAATTCCTAATAGCACTAATACTCGCAACACAAAATTATTTTTAAAATTGTTGAGCGGCTTGTCGTGCACACAATTAACGTCGAATCGCAGAAAAGTACGGAGCGTAAAAGAGTCAAAGTGAAAGAGCAGAAATCAAAAAGTAAAAGAGACCGTCGCGGGGGAAAATCTGCTTTTATAGGCAAATCCCCCACACGTTGAAAATCTGAAAATTCCAGAATGCGACAAGAATGAAAAACGTCGTCAGCTCCGGTTTATCGCATATCAACATCAGAAAAACGTCGAAATCTTCAACGGCATGCAAGAAAAACAACGTTAAACACAGATAAACGGTTTTTTACATTTACTTTGCCTATCGGAATGAATGTACTGAATATTTGAGAATTAAATATTTCCAAAGGCGGAATTATGAAATGAAAGGAATGCACTAAAATGAACTCCAATTTTCCTCAGAAAACTGGGATTCATTACAATCATTCATGGCAAATCTTTCACAGTAATAAACTGAATAAGTCACCCGCATAAAATTAATACAGTATTGAATACAAATACCAACATCTTCAAACTCAGAGCGACATTATCCAACTAAAAAACGGAGGTGATCTAGATTAGTTCACATGAGAAGTCATATTAAGTCAGACTTAGATACTGAGAAAGTTCAACAAATTCAATTTTAACACAGCATTTACTGCGACAGAGCCATCAATGAAAATTGATTGCGAGAGTCTCTTTATTCCGCCAGAAGGAAAAATAATGAATTTTAATGAGAAGGCTGAGTTGCAATTCTGATGCAGGCTAAGAGTTGAAAGCTAAATTGTCTAAGTCTGGTCATCAATGAGAACAATACATTGAATATGAGTAGAGCAATAATATTATAATTAATATAAGCAACGTTGAAAATACAAACGGGGTAACCTGGTTGATGACCTTTCAATTTAGAACGTGACAGAAGATGACTGGAGAGGTCAGAAAAAACACCTTCAATTCGGCCGACGTTTCGACATATTTAATGTATTCATCAGGGCACTGTAATTAGATAAAATCTCATGCAGTCTTACACAAATACAGTAGAAAATATATACGTGATCGTTACAATAAGAATAAATAACACTTACAATATGGATTGGTTTCTTTTAAATCAACAGTAAAATCAACATCCGACAACAATACACATAATGGAAATCTTCGCAAGGAAAGAAAAACAATATGCGATGGATTGAACATTGAAAGGAAAACAAACTGGCGTTCTTCAATCGGGTGCGCACATGCTAGAGGTGTTTGATCTACTGTGGTCATGGTTTTCTTTTAATATATTATAGTAGCCTTGGTTGAAATTTTGAATATCGCTTCTAAAATTTACAGTTTCCTCTGTCATTATGTGGAACATTTCGTGAAGGAGTCGTTTATATAGACGTGGTTGTCGATAATGGACGTATTTGCAAAATCAAACTTGTGGTTTTCGATTTTGCAGTGCTCACCTAAAGAAAAAATTGGATGAACACATAAGTTTGGTTTTGCAAATACGTCCATTATAGATCGACAACCATATCTATATAAAAGACTCCTTCACGAAATATTCCACATAATGACAGAGGAAACTGTAAATTGTAGAAGCGATATTCAACCAAGGCTACTATAATATATTAAAAGAAAACCATGACCACAGTAGATCAAACACCTCTAGCATGCGCGCACCCTATTGAAGAACGCCAGTTTGTTTTCCTTTCAATGATCAATCCATCGCATGTTTTTTTTCTTTCCTTGCAGAGATTTCCATTCTGTGTATTGTTGTCGGATGTTGATTTTACTGTTGATTTAAAAGAAACCAATCCAAATTGTAAGTGTTATTTATTCTTATAATATATCTTATTGTAACAATCACGTATATGAAATGAAAGAATATTGGGATTCTTGGACTAATTTTATTTATTGTTCCTCAATACAACGCCGACGTTTCGAAACGACTTGTTTCTTTTTCAAGGCTAGTATTCTGAACAATATCGTCGATATAGATTTAAGTTCGGTTTCATATTTCAAAGAGATCTAATTTTTGAAAAACTTTTAATGTTGTTTCAGGAAGACGCGGAATATTGGCCGCGTCTTCCTGAAACAACATTAAAAGTTTTTCAAAAATTAGATCTCTTTGAAATATGAAACCGAACTTAAATCTATATCGACGATATTGTTCAGAATACTAGCCTTGAAAAAGAAACAAGTCGTTTCGAAACGTCGGCGTTGTATTGAGGAACAATAAATAAAATTAGTCCAAGAATCCCAATATTCTTTCATTTCATCTAACTAAATGGACGATAACCTAAGAACAATTAATCACGTATATATTTTCTACTGTATACTGCATGAGATTTTATCTAATTGAAGGGCCCTGATGAAGACATTGAATATGTCGAAACGTCGGCCGAATTGAAGGTGTTTTTTTGCAATTCTGACCTCTCCAGTCATCCCCTGTCACGTTGAAAATACAATTAATAAATTATATGAGATACAAAATGAGAGTACTAAATGAGTAAAACCAAAATCGTTGTTTTCGAATAGAGCAGAAGGGTTAAGAGTACCTACACGATTACCAGAGCAGATCTTCCAAGGTAGAACCAGGACGAGACTGTCATGGCTTACTAACTACTGACTGTTGAACCATATTAGAGAAGATCACATCGTGTTCTGAAGAAAATCAACTAAATCCAGGGTCCACTCTCGACCCTGGACTCTGGAGAACATGAGTATTCATTATCATCTAAAACTCGATAATAGTAATTAGTCATATGTAAGCGGGAGGTTAATAATAAAGTTGACTTGAGAAACAAAAGAAACTGATTGAAATGAGTGAGATGAGTATGAGAGGACAATAAATCAGCATTTAGTATCAAAGAGAAGGGAATGAGAAGTTCAATCCTGGTGCAACACACCCACTTCTATGTGAGAAAATCTAGAGAGATCTGAAAATCTGTGTAAATTGTAAAATATATCAAAAAATATATACATGGGGAGGCACATTAATGAATTGACCCAAGTGAACATAGTACTACTAGTGCAGTACTAATGAACGCATTGAAAGAACATGAAAATAGAAAAATTAATAATTTTGAGCAGAAGTTTTACAATATTTGAGTTTAACACAAGAGAAATTTATTCATCAACGTGAACAAAAATAATTTGAGAAGAGAGTGAATAGTTTTCTGCTTCGGAAAACTCTGAGAGTTCTAACAGTTCCAGAGTTGGGCTTCCGCGTCGGCCAATCAGTTTTCGAAGTACCATAGAATTTGCGTATAGTAATACGTTGACATTTGGAGCTAGTCAAGAGAGTAGACAAGAGCAAGGTCGAAAAGGGCATCGCTCAATTTTCAAAAATAGAACTCCAAATGTGTGAGATTTGGCCAACGAGGAGGCCTGGCTCTAACCTATCCGACTATCCAGCAATACAAAATTCTTATATTCCACTATACCACAATAAAATATGGCGGTGACTTATCATGACGATATATCACCTATTCGTGTTAACTTGGTTCAAAAGATTTAAACGAACATTCTACAGGATGTCAAGATAATTAGCATCTATCCGACATTACCTACCTGATGTAGCCTGAAGTTATTAAGTTAGCTTTCATAATGGTTAATCAATCAAAGGTCATTGCGAATTTGTGGCTATCTAAGCATGAAAGCAAAGATTCCTCTCTGAAGATAGTAGGGGGAGCTCTTGAGAGAAGTTTGGGATTTACTCTAACGTATCAGATTAATATCAAGAGGGATACTTTTGACCTTGTGAAGTACTTATACCAAAAATTAGCCTAGGGTCTACCTTGAATAGTGCAGCAGAAAAAAATTTTTCACGAGACATACCTACTCTCGTTCATTTTCATGGCTATAGAAACAAGCCGTAGACAGAATACTGCAAAGCTACGAGCATTCTATATACAATAGAGTGTCTGCCATATAAAATTTCTTGCCTTCTTCTGTGATTAGAGTTTGTTCAGTTACTGCATTCAAGAACAGATTCGATGCAAGTTTTTTATGATACCGTATGCCACACTGGCACCACCCAGTCAGTCAGAAATGTAACAGTAAGTTGCAGGGAGAACTGAAAAATATCGCATTGAAGAGCTTTTCGGAAAATGATCAAGGATGTTCTTAAAATTTCACATTGTGGACATTAAAATCCATTCCAGTTTGAGAATTCCTCAACTTCACCTCCTTAGTCGTTGTATGTTACATTATATAAATGTTCCGTTGAAGTGAACGTAGCTAGCACTATGCGATCCATCTCTGTCGTAATTTTTTAAATATTGAATCTGTAATCTTTTCAGAACATGGAATGATGTATCATGAATGAACTTCCATGAATTCCAGAAATACTTTCAGTAACAAAAATATTCTATTTATCAACACTTGGTCTCGAGGTTAACTCATAACCTAAATTACGTTCTGCAAATTGCTGAAATTATGTTCAACTTTTTTATTACCCCTGGAACAGGAACTCGAGGACAACACACCTAGGAAAATAAACACCAACTATTCTCATGGGACACCTTTCCGTGAATTTGTGAAATTTTTGTCGGCGTGTCTCAGGGTTTGAGTCTCTTCAACTACAAGCGCATGAATAATAGTCAACAAAGCCTCAGTTCAGCACGATAAAGCTAGCGCACGCAATAAAATGTATGTATTATACTTTTATTTTTCTTAATTTCTCTCTTTTATGGAGTAATTCCAACGCTCATCTATCAAATGATGAAATAATAGTAGTATTACTGAGGACAAGAGATATGACGCTGTTGATAAGTTTATGCATCAGATGTTCGAAATAAAATACCAACTACTAAAATTAACTAAAGTAGATACCCTTTTATAGTGCAATTTCAATTCTGTGCTATGAAATGATGGCTAATAGCTCTTTTTGGATCGCACTGTTCCTACATATTGAAGAATAACACACAACAGATTAGTTACCACTTTACTATAAAAAGAAAATAAGCAACACCTTCCAAGAATTCCCTTTGTTCACAATCGCCAGGTTTCAGTTGTACATTTTGCATATGAAATGCAATATTTCTTCTTTCAAAGTTTTTCACACTGACTCACAGCTTGCATAGCTTGTATCCCCAAATGAAAATTTTGGAAAAAAAGTCTCAAGGTCGTTTGTCCATCGTTGATTCATGTTTGTCCATCTTTTTTTTTCACTTGTCCAGGCACCATTTGAGCGATATGAAAGCGGAAGTTTTTTTGGTGCCATTTATGATCAGCACCCGCAAATTGCGAAAATCTATTTTGAATGGTATATATCATTTGCCAAACGTTAACCCACTTTTGTCCACCCAATTATTTCATTTGTCCACCCACAAAACTATAGAAATAGATCTCTGAAAATTTTGGGAAGTGTGAAGTTAGACCTTCAATTGCAAATTTTTATTTGTCCATGCAACATTTGAGAGGTATGCAAATAGAATTTTTTCGGTGCATTTTCCGAACATCACACACAAATTGGAAAAACGTATTTTTGCTGGTATGGACCGTTTGTCCAACGTAAGTCCACATCTGTCCATCCAATTATTTCATTTCTCCACCCACAAAACCGTAGAAATCAATCTTTGAGAATTTTGGAAAGTTGTGAAGTTGACACCCCCAAATGCGAATTCTTGAACCAAAATTTCAAGGTCGTTTGTCCATTGTAGGTCCATATTTGTCCACCCCTTTTCTATTTCTCCATGCACCGTTTGAGAGATAAGGAAAAACATGTTTTTTTTGTTGCATTTTCTGAACAGCACACACAAATTGCGAGAACGTATTTTCAAATCAATGGTATGGATCGTTTGTTTAACGTAAGTCCACTTTTATTCACCCAATTATTTCATTTGTCCACCCACAAAACCCTAGAAATCAATCTTTAAAAACTTTGAAAAGTGTGAAGTTGGCACCCTCAAATGCGAATTTTGATTTCTAAATTTAAGGGTTGTTTGTCCATCGTAGGTTCATGTTTGTCCACCATTCTTTTGTATTTTTCCAGGCGCCCCTTGAGAGATATGGGAGAAGAAGTTTTTTCCGTGCAGTTTCTGAGCAGCCCCCGCAAAATTGCGAAAACGTATTTTGAATGGAAAATATCGTTTGTCTTACGTAAGTCCACTTTTGTCCACCCAATTATTTCATTTGTTCGTCCACAAAACCGTAGAAATCATTTTTTGAAAATTTTGAAAATTCCGATTTCTACGGTTTTGTGGACGAACAAATGAAATAATTGGGTGGACAAAAGTGGATTTTTTTTTTTTTTGAAAATTTTGAAAATTCCACCTATTCGCTTGACAAGAGAAGACGTGCTACAGTGCTCCTAGTGCTATAAAAGAGAAAGCGGACGAGACAGTCGAAGTGTCATAAAAGAGAAAGCGGACGAGAAAGTCGAAGTGTCACAGTGCCGTAAAAGTGAAAGCGGAGGTGAAAGTGTACACTGGCGAAGCTGCGGAATTTATGATTCCGTCTACGAAACTTCCGAAGTTTTTTTTTTGTAAGATCTATAAGTGTATGTGTTATAGAGCGGAAATTCGTTCAAATTCAGTGTATTCAGTGTCGAGTCCAGATCCCAAGATCGCTGGTTCCACGGATATCACTGGTGAGTCGATTTATTTTTCTGATAGTATAGAAAATATTTAATTTAGCCACATAGCTTAATAGTAACATAGTAGTAAGGATTTCCAATATTCATTATTATTCCGAAATACCTCATATAGTTCAATACGGACATAAAGCCATGTCGGAGGTCTCAGACAATGAGAGCTCCTACATGGAAGCTACGGACACCGAAGAATTCAGCGATGGAGATGCAGAGGAGCTTGTAAGGCTCAAAGAAGAGAATGGGCAGTTGAAGGCTCAAATAAATAAACTGACTGAAACCGTGTCTCAGTTGGTCGGGGAGGTACGCCTCTTGAGAGAGGAAGTTAACAAGAATAAAGCTCCTCAATCCCCTAGTTTTGCTGAAATTGCAAAACAGAATACGGCACAGAAATCCCCCACATTTGCAGAAATTGCAAAGCCGGTAGCGGTCCCCAAAAATTCCTCCAAACAGGAAGTAGCTCCAGAACCGGAGAAGAAGAGAAATTTTGCGCGTAAAGAAAGTTCATCTTCAGACGAAGAGACCGCAAAAAAAGCAACGGAGTTACCTAAAAAAGATAAAATTCCACCCATCACGACGATGAGTACAGCCGATTGGGTAGAGATCTCAAAAGCTCTCTACTTGAAGAAATTCAGCTACAACAGAGCAACCGTCGTAAAAGACGGGATCAGGATCGTAGCCTCGACTGTGGACGACTACAGGAACATAACAAAATATTTTGACCAGATTGGTAAGGAGTACTTCACGTACCAGATGGAGGAAGAGAAAAAGATATATGCAGTTATAAGACATCTCCCAATAGATGCTGACCTAGATTTAATAAAAAATGATCTAAAGGTCCAAGGAATCCATGACGCCGAGGTGTCCAGAATGACATCCAATAAAACCAAAAAGTTGATACCCTTATACCTGGTAAAAACTCAGAGAAAGGAGATTTTCGAAATAAGACGCCTCTACAATCTCTGCATTGTAGTGGAATCAAAAAGAAGGGCAGAAAATCCAAGCCAATGCTTCAGATGTCAGAGGTACGGACATGCCCAAAACAAGTGCTCTTTTCCATACAGATGCGTCAAATGTTTGGGCAATCATTGCACAAACGATTGCGAACTTACCAGAAAAGGTGAGGAGAGAAATGCCACATGCGTTCTGTGCGGTGAAGAAGGCCATCCAGCAAGCTACAAAGGATGTAGCGAATTCAAATTAGTTACAAGGAAGAGGAAAACAGGCCAGAAATCGGCTCAGCAGAGCACGATTCCTCTAAAAGTCCAGGAGAAAAAGAAGCCCACCCCCTCCAAAGTAGACGACAAGAAAAAAGAAGTACCCAAACCAGTACAGAAGAAGGAGACACCGAAAATGCCCCAAGCTAAACCTACGATCAACAAAACAAAAGAAAACAGAAAAGTCTCTGAATCCGCCGACGATTTAGACACTTTTACTGAAAAAATTTTCAACAAAATCATGTTGAAAATTGAAAGAGAGATGGAGAAAAAACTCCAAGGAATGTTCAGTAAACTGAAATAATGGAACATACAACTAGGAAAAAATCCCTTAAAATAGTCTCCTGGAACATAAACGGGGTCAGAACTCGAAAACCCGAGATAGAAGAAATAATATCAGAGAGAAAACCTGATATTATAGCCTTACAGGAAACAAGAATACAACCAAATACGCGATTGAATATCATGAATTATGAGATATATAGATGTGACAGAATCGCAAACACTGGGGGAGGTGTTGCCTTACTCGTTAGACGAGATCTGAAACACTATTTTAAAGGAAGATCTGACGAGTCACAAATAGAAACAGTGACGATTGTAGCTGAAATAAATCGACAAAGAGTCGAAGTCACATCGGCATATAAAAGACCCCCAAATAACCTATTGGAAGAAGAAATCAACAACTTACTAGATGGAACAAACCCGAAAATCTGCATCGGAGATTTTAATTGCAAATCTCCAGAAGGGAACAGCAGGATGGAAAACAGAAATGGCAGAAAACTGAAAGATCTCGCTGAAAAACATGAAGCTATCGTCATTGGACCTGAAGAACCAACGTACCTAGCATTCGGAAATGGATTACCAGATATAATTGATATCGCAATTATGAAAAATATCACTAGAGAATTCTCGATAGAGACCTTGTGGGACGGAACCTCTAACCACAACCCCATCGAATTAACAATAGGAGATGGGCCAAGAAGAGAACTAATGCAAACAAGAGAATACACCGATTGGACGAAATATAGCCATCTGATACAATCGGAGCTAACAGAAATACCGACAATCAACACACCGGAAGACCTAGAAAGAGCAGTTGATAAACTAGAAAAGAATATAATAGATGCCTACAAAAAGAGCACAAAGAAAATAACGAGACCAGCACCGATACATCCACACGGTGATACACCCAGAGAAATCAAAGATCTCATCAGGGAAAATCGGAGACTAAGAAAAACATACAGGCTCAACAAAACAGATATAAATAAGAGAAATCTAAACCGACACAGCCAAGTTCTAAAAAATGCCCTGAAGGACATGAGAACAAATAGATGGAACAAAAGAGTTCAAGAACTAAATACTATCGATCATTCTGCATGGAAAATGCAAAAATGTCTGAGAAGAGAAAATACTAAAATACCACCTCTCCACGGAGAAAGAGGAATGGCATATACGAATATCGATAAAGCAGAAGCACTGGCGGACTCGATAGAAAGAGAATCGAGAATAAATTACAGACCTGATGACGATAATGACGAGCTGGAAGATCTTGTAGAGAACAACGAAGAAGAAATGGACGAACCACCAGTAGACGACAAAAAAGAAAAACCAACTTCTCCATTTGAAATAAAAGAGATAATCAGAAGCTTGAAAAATAGAAAAGCACCCGGAAGTGATAAAATAACGAATGCTATGTTGAAGAAATTACCTAGAAAAGGTATAGCTGCTCTCACAAATATTGCAAACGGTATAATGAGGACTGAACACTATCCGGAAAAGTGGAAAACTGCAGAAGTCATAGTGTTCAACAAACCAGGCAAAGATAAAAAATTCCCCCAAAACTACAGGCCGATAAGTGTACTGTCCGCCCTAGGAAAAGTAGTAGAAAGGGTAATCGCTAGGAGGCTTACAGAAGAAACTGAAAATCTGAATCTCATTCCAGCAGAGCAATTTGGATTCAGAAGAGACCACTCAACTGAACATCAATTACTGAGACTCACAGAATATATAACAGAAGGATTCCAAAATAAACAAGCAACCGGTCTTGTACTACTAGATGTCGCCAGAGCATTCGACAGAGTATGGCATGAAGGATTGATTTACAAAATGAGATATGCTGGATATTCAATGAAACTGTGCAAGTTGATAAGGAATTATTTGAGGAACAGAAGATTCTACGTGAAAGTGGAAGGAGAAAACTCCACAACCAGATATATGGAAGCAGGGGTGCCTCAAGGGTCAGTACTTGGGCCGTTACTGTATAACATATATATTCACGATATACCAAAATCTCCAAGGACTATGCTGACACTATATGCCGACGACACAGGAATCGCAATGCGACATCGCAAGCCAGAAATTATAGAAGGAATATTACAAGAAGCTATAGATGAAATAAATGACTGGTGTATTAAATGGAAAATAAAACTCAACGGACAAAAGAGCCAAGCGATATTACTGCAGAAGAGGAGACTAAGAACTACAACAAATCTAGAGGTAGATGGAGAAGAAATCGAATGGAAAAACGAAGCAAAATATTTAGGTATCACCCTAGACAAAGGTCTAACATGGAGAAGCCATATCAAACAAGCCGTTGACAAAACCAAGGCAGCGATGAATATGCTCTACCCACTGATAGGTAGAAAGAGCCACATGTCAAATGAGACAAAATTGAAAATAATCAAAGCCGTTGCTAGACCGCAACTGACTTATGGATCAGGTGCTTGGGGATTCGCGGCAAAGAGCCATATACAAAGAATTCAGGCAACAGAAAACAAGCTACTACGATGTGCCATAGATGCGCCTTGGTTTGTCAGGAACAAACAGATATATCGAGATTTGAAGTGGGAAACCATCACCGAATTTATGAAGAGGAAAGCTGAAAAGTTATTCGAAACAGCGAAGGAACATCCAAACGAAGAACTCAGGAGACTAGTGGACTACGATCCGGAGGAAGACAGAAGAAGAATGAGAATTTACAAAAGGAGACCGAGAGATCAATTGAGGAGAGATTAAAATGAGTACGACAACTTATTAAAACTATACTAAGAAGAGATATCCGAAATGGACGAACATGAAAACCCTAGCACGACAATATGCAAGAAGAAATCAACCGGGATCAACAAAGGGATAAATGGTTTATAGGCAAATGCCCGGAACCAACAAAAAGCAGGTTAGGTTTAGTGGGTCGCGAACTCAGGAGAGTGAGTAAAGTAACCCCACAGTGTTCCCTAGAAATGGGTTCCTCTGGGCGAGAGATAGAGCCCCGTGTTTTCACGGCAGATTCCCCCTGCTAAAAAAAAAAAAAAAAAAAAAAAAAAAATGAAAATTCCACCCTCGAATGCGAATTTTAAAACCAAAATTCCAGGTTCGTTTTTTTCTGAACATCATACCTATATAATATTACACATCATTTTGAAGGGAAAAAAATAACGAATTCAACGAAGTAATAAAATACAGGGTAACACCTGTATTTTGAAAAATATATAGGTTTGTGCCGTATCTTCAAAGTCATACCCCGAAAATAAATATTGAGTACGCCCATGGATTCTACGCTGAATTCTGTATCAGACGCAGTTTTTAGCCCCGCATTATTTCTAATAACTTCGGAGATGAAGGGAGGGTCCAAAAAGTATCAATTTCCAAAATCACCCTGTATCTCACAAACGAAAACATTTTTGCAAAATTTGATTAGACCAACTAGGGTTTTACAAAAAAGTAGGAAAGGAACGTGAAAACCGAAAGTCTCTATCTTGAATAACAAGCGAGAAACCTGGCTGTCTCACCCAAAATGGGATGCACTGTACAGTGCGAATGGTTGGTGTGCATACAATTGCAAAGATACCTAGCTTGATCGCAAAATATTTAAAATTACCAAACGAACCCGAGTTCACTGGGCATTGTTATCGCCGCACATCTGTCACACTGTTGGTTAATGCCGGCGCAAATATTCTGTCATGAAGGATGGAAATCCTCAACAGACAAGAGATATAGAGGCTGGAGTACCCCAAGGGTCAGTACTTGGGCCACTTTCGTACAACATATACATTCACGATATTCCGAAGAGTCCAAGAACCATGCTAACGTTATATGCTGACGACACAGGCATAGCAACTCGACACCGCAACCCAAAAGTAATAGAACGAGTTCTACAAGAAACGATTGACGAAACAAATGACTGTTGCATAAAGTGAAAAATCAAGCTCAATGGACAAAAGAGCCAAGCAATATTTCTACAGAAGAGAAGACTGCGACCCACAACGAATCTAGAAGTTGACGGCGAAGAAACCGACTGGAAAAATTAAGCCAAATATTTAGGAATTACTGTAAAGTATAAATGTGAACGTGCACTGTTGAACAGAAGAATACTAGATATGATTCTATGATTGTTGTTAAGGACATTGTGACAATGACAGTTATGCTGTACTCAAGTCAGTCAATAAAAAATTGCATTTACCGCTCACTTATTTTCTACGCTAGTTTTATTATAATCAATATATATAATTACGAACCCAACATTACATGGTGTCAGAAGAGGGATAAGTGAGAAAGTTGTAAAATGGCCACAAACGACGCAGTATCCGGTATAAAGCCGCCATCCAACCTACAAATCGATTCGGACAAACCAACGTGCTGGAAAAAATGGTTGCAACAATTTGAATGGTATGCAACTGCGATTCAATTGAACACAAAACCAGCCATTGTCCAAGCAGCAACATTCATGGCTGTGATAGGCCCAGACGCCATCGAAATCTATAATAGTTTCAACTTGAATGATGCAGAAAAAAATAATCTACAAATAATTAAAGATAGGTTCAAAGATTACTTTGCTCCAAAAACAAACATATCGTTTGAAAGATACATATTTTTCAAGATAGAACAAAACGAAGACGAGCAATTCAACGAGTTCCTGACAAGGATCAAAACACAAGCAAGTAAATGTGAATTTGACAATTTACAGGATGAAATGCTAAAAGATAAAATTGTATTCGGAATCAGATCTAATCAAGTTAGAGAGAAACTATTAACAGAAGATAAATTAGATCTGAATAAAGCAATATCGATCTGTAAAACAAGCGAACAAGCTTCAAAACAACTAGACGAGTTTGAAGGTAAAAGCAAAACAGATAAAGTACTTGTTGTGAAAAATTCAAAAGTCAAGAAGGAACAAAACAAAAAATTCGACTGTACAAGATGTGGTACGAATCATAAACGCAGAGAATGCCCAGCTTTCAACAAACCATGCACAAAGTGCAATAAAAATGGACATTTCGCTAAAATGTGCAGAACGAAGAAGAAAAACGAAGCCAAAGAGAAAGATAGAGTGAATATATTGGAAGAAAGCACAAATTCTGAAGATGAAGTGTATATTTCTGCAATAAGTGCTGGAGAAAAAAAGAACTGGACCGAAAAGATACAAGTGGGTAAAGTGAAGTTCACAGTTAAATTAGATACGGGAGCAGAATGCAATGTGTTACCAAGGCACTTGTTAAACAAAACAAAGGCAAATCTGAAATCAAGTCGTACAAGGAAATTAATAAGTTACACAAATGACAAAATGGCAGTTCTTGGAGAAGCAGAATTACCATGTCAACTGAAAAATGAAAAAACCAACATCGTATTCAAAGTAGTTCAAGAAAATGTTACACCGACTTGATACCTGTGAGAAATTAGGACTTATCGCCAGAGTCAAGACTGTGAAAGAAAATCGTGGAGAAGATATATTTGAGGGATTAGGCTGTTATAAAGACTATGAATATGATATCGACCTGATCGACAACCCAAAACTGGAGATCAAACCGTCAAGAAAAATTCCACATGCTATAAGAGACGAAGTGAAGCAAGAACTCGACAGAATGGTTAAGTTAGATGTCATAAAACCTGAAACAGAGCCTACTCCAGCTGTCAGCCCGATGGTAATCGTCAGACAAAAAGGTAAGATAAGGATTTGCATTGACCCATCAGATGTGAATAGAAACATATTAAGACGACATTTTCCACTCACTACCATAGAAGAGATCTCAGCTGATATCAAAAAGTCTAAATTCTTTGCATTGTTAGATTGCACGAAAGGATTCTGGCAAATTAAACTGTCAGAAAGAACACAAAAGATATTAACATTTGCTACCCCATGGGGAAGATATTCTTTCAAAAGACTTCCTTTTGGAGTATCATCAGCACCAGAAATATTCCAAGAGATTCTGACAAACCTCCTCAAAAATTTCAGAAACGTAAGAGTATCAATAGACGACATTTTTATACATGCAGAGACTGTAGAAGAACTCCGCAAAACCGTTGGTGAAGTCATTGAATTACTAAAAAAATCAGGCTTCAAACTTAATAAAGATAAATGCATTCTAGAAGCTAAAAGAATTAAATTTTTAGGACACATTATTTCAGCTAACGGATTAGAAGCAGATCCCGACAAAGTGGAGGCAATTCAAGCCATGAAAACGCCAACAAATAAAACAGAACTACAGAGACTGCTAGGTATGATCACCTATCTGAATAAATTCATTCCAAACATGTCGGACCTAACCAATCCTCTAAGAGATTTGTTACATAAAAATGCAAGCTGGGAAAGTTATCACGAGGAAGCACTCGACAAAATAAAACAAATACTTCAGAGTCCACCAGTGTTGAGACTATATGATGTGAACAAACCTGTAACCCTATCTGTAGATGCAAGCTCAAAAAATTTGGGAGCAGCACTTCTTCAAGAAGGACAACCAGTCGCATATGGAGCAAGAGCATTGACCAAATCTGAACAGAATTATCCACAAATAGAAAAAGAAGCACTCGCTATACTGTTTGGATGTAAGAAGTTCCACGAATATGTATATGGTAAAGAACTGACAGTGGAATCCGACCATAAACCACTTGAGACAATTTTCAAGAAAAACATACAATCTGCCCCAGCCAGGTTGCAACGCATTATGTTCAACCTTGCACCATACGCACCAAAAGTCATATTCAAAAAAGGTACTGAAATACCTTTAGCAGACTTTCTTAGTCGAGATTGTGATGCGTCCAATTTGAAATATGAACCAGAAGAAAACCTTAAAGTTGCAGTCATACTACCCATGTCATTAGATGCCAAAGAAGAACTAATCAATGCTACAAAGGAAGATCCACATCTACAGCTACTCCTTAGAACAATAATGCAAGGATTTCCAGAAGACATGAAACAACTGCCAAAGGAGATACAACATTATTTCAATTTCAAAGAAGAGTTAAGCTATTTCAGAGGACTTATTTTCAAAGCTGACAAAATTGTAGTGCCAAAATCACAGATCCCTAAAATGTTGAAAAACATTCATCTAGGACATCTAGGGATACAAAGCTGCCTGAAAAGAGCCAGACAGTTACTATACTGGAAAGGCCAATACGACGATATTGTTAATCTAGTTAAAGGATGCTCTGTCTGTGAACAAACGCAACGAGACAATATCAAAGATACAGTACTAGTCAACAAAATTCCTACACTTCCATGGCAAATAGTTGCTTCAGATTTATTTGAGTTGAAAGGAAAAACCTACCTAGTAATCTGTGACAGTTACTCTGGATATATAGATTTCCAACAACTAAAAGGCCAGTCATCATATGAAGTAATCGAACAACTCAAAAAATGGTTTTCCATACATGGAGTACCAGAAGAGTTTCAAACTGACAATGGAACACAATATATGTCAAGAGAATTCAAGATCTTTCAAAAAGAGTGGGGATTCAACCACGTCACATCCAGTCCACATGACCATCAAGGAAATGGACTTGCTGAAAAAGCAGTTCAGACAGCCAAAAACATAATAAGAAAATGCAACATGGACAAATCAGATGTTCAACTCGCTTTGTTAAATTGGAGGAATACACCTCGAAATGATCAACTAGGCTCACCTAGCCAACGTCTTTTTAGCAGAATTACCAGATCTCCCATACCTACAAGCAACAAACATTTAACACCAAAAGTAATCAAAGGAGTTCCAGCTGAACTACGACGATTAAGAGAGAAACAAGCTAACTACAGTAATAAACACACCACAAGACCAGTTGATTATAACATTAATGACAAAATAAGACATAAGGTAGCTCATCGACATTGGGAAGGAGCAAGAGTAGTAGAAAAACCTGAAGGTCTACCAAGATCTGTAATCATCCAAACAGATCAGGGCCAAATCTTTCGAAGAAACTTCAGTCATCTGCACAAGACACAAGCAGACATAACCAGCAACAGAGTTGCGGTACCTGAAACTAAATTCATGGATGAACCTGCAGCACAACCTCAATCACCAGCTGTTCCGAAGTCGACTACAAGAAATTCACCAACACACATTTCTAACAGTGTGCCAAAGTCCAACCCAGACCAGCCAGTGACACGAACATCAAGGTTCGGTAGAACCATAAAGCCAGTAGAAAAACTTGATCTTTAAATTTACATACTATCAGATAAACTACACCTAAGTCTATCATCTCAGTTATTTACAAAGAAGGGGAGATGTAAAGTATAAATGTGAACGTGCACTGTTGAACAGAAGAATACTAGATATGATTCTATGATTGTTGTTAAGGACATTATGACAATGACAGTTATGCTGTACTCAAGTCAGTCAATAAAAAATTGCATTTACCGCTCACTTATTTTGTACGCTAGTTTTATTATAATCAATATATATAATTACGAACCCAACATTACAATTACGCTTGACAAAGGACTTACTTGGACAAGTCATATCAAACAAGCAATCGACAAAACGAAAGCAACGATGAATAGACTCTACCATCTGATAGGAAGAAGAAGCCAAATGTCGAAAGAGACAAAATTGGAGATAATCAAAGCCGTTGCTAGGCCTCAACTGTCTTATGGATCAGTTGCCTGGGGTTTCGCGGCAAAGAGCCATATCAAAAGAATTCAGGCCACTGAAAACAAGCTGCTACGATGTGCAATAGATGTACCTTGGTTTGTCAGGAATAGACAGATTTATAGGGATCTAAAATGGGAAACCATAACGGAATTCATGAACAGAAAAGCAGAGAAATTATTCGAAACAGCGATAAACCATCCGAATCAAGAACTCAGGAGACTAGTGGACTACGACCCAGAGGAAGACAAAAGGAGAATGCGAATTTACCGAAGGAAACCAAGAGATCAATTTGAAAGAGATTAAAATAAAAAGAGAAACTTATTGAAGAATCCAATAAAGTGTTATCCAATAGAGGATAAACACATAAATGCCAGCACGATAGTGTACGAGAAGAAATCCGACTAAGGCCGGTACTTTCACGTGCGAATAACTAAATTTATTCGATAAATAAGTCTTATTCTTAGGATAAGAAAAAATGCAGTCTTTTCACTTTCAGATAGTGTTATTCATCGAATAAATTTGTCATTGAAATTCGTTAATAAGATTTTATTTGTCATAGATCGAATGTCCGTACGTCATTATTGGTTGAATTTTTAAGATTCTGGATGTATGGTTATTTTTTGTGTGATTTTCACGAAATATTTGCTTTGTAGTTAGAATTATGACATATTATGCGGTCTCTTATTTTACATTAATCAGTGAAAAGTAGTAAACCGTGTTTTCACAGAATTGTTATTCGTCAAATAATTTCATCTGAAAGCACCGAAATAAGGTATCCTTCAGATAGGAAATTATTTGACGGATACTTATTGACAGTGAATAAAATTTATTCGAAGGTGAAAGTACCGGGCCTTCGAGATATACGGTTTATAGGCAAATGCCTGGAACCAATATTCAAGAAGCAGTTAAGGGTTTTTAGTGGGTCTCGAGCTCAGGAGAGTGAGAATCCTCATACTTGTTTCCATTCAGGAGAGTGTGGTTCGTCTGACTTGCAGATTTTCCCCCTGCTACACAAAAAAAAATCCTCAACAGTCGCCGAGGGATACATTGAGGTTTCCATTCACATTAAAATAAACGTGTCAAAAAGCATTCTAACAGGTAAATCACCCGTTGAGAGAAGTTTTGGAAATGGTACTGCTGGAGCACATGCATCCGAAATCGCATCAACAAGTAACCATAATCAAAACTTTTCTCTTGCATAATTTTCGACAGCAGGAATCAATATCAAAATAATTGGACAAACTCAACATGAATGTCACTATTAATGTTTGATGATTCATGATTGATTTTATTCTATCGTATAATTGAAATAGAGTGTTGTTTCACTTCAATTGTTTCAATTCATTAAAAGCAACATCACGTCTGTAGTTCGAAAAGTTGGCCAAGACTAGCAATAAAGTGAGTACCTACTTTCATGAAGATATATGTAGAGGTCGAGGAAAAAATGTAATATGCACCTCGGCAAAAAACTGTCTCACCTGCTTGCTATCCACGGCTATCAATTTGCAGGCTCTACAAAAATAGACAGTTTTTCGTCCTTGGTACATAAGTAGCATGTATTTCCGGCAACCGTCCGGGGTGTACCCACTTCCCGGACGTTTATTCTTTGAGAAAGTAGAAATTTCTGGTTAATATGTAGTATTTTCAATTCTGTTCTGTTCAATTCAACTAAGAATTAAAATACATAATAATGAAATGAAGGAATGGGTCGTCCCATTAATTTGTTATTCTACACGGTTGCCTAAAAAATATTGTACAAAACACGCCCGAAAATAGCTTTTTTGGATATGCAGTCTTACAGAACTCGCCTACAGTTTGTCCTAGAATTTTGTCTATTCGTCCCTATTTTCCGACTTGTTACGTGAATTTCTATTCCAATAACTAGGAATTCTGTTGATGATGAATCTGTCTATGTTAACGTTTCAATTTTTAGTTAAGAAAAAAATGGTGGTTGAACAAATCGATGACGATGGGAAAAATGCGGACTATCCAAGTTTGGTAGATGTCTCTCTTGGAATTCCACCTATAAACTCACCCCTGTGGTGCCGCCCTTGTACAGATGCTAGCGTACGTCTTCATTGTGTTTCCGAGACCGGTTTGTTCCAGCGTTTTGCACCGATCACGAGTCCTTGAGAAGGTCACTGGCTCGTTCCGATATCCCCACATTGAGCATCTCTCAACGACAATGTTTTAATGGATAAACTGAATTATTATCGCAGAAAATGTGCAATTGCAATCTCGACTCCACCGTTTTTACTGGTCGCTCGATGGCTTAGGAGAAAATGCAGCTTGGTTGCCAATTTTCATTCCTGCCAATGACATCGTTTGAAAATACAGGAACTGGATAGAGAGGGCTTCTCTGAAGTAAGACACTATGTCTGTGAAACATCACATATTTCGATGGAAGCATAAAATACTACATAGCAGTCATTTCTGTTCTAGTAGGTCCAGTTATTCATCATAACAGGGGCTGTTAGTGAGCTCATCATGCATGTGGATTATTCGAAAACACTTTCGATGATACTGGCAAATTATTCGCCTGTTCGTCTATGCTGTTAGTCATTTGTCGCTTGAAACACATCAATGTTTGATCGAATATATGATACCTACTTTAGAATATCAAAGTAGCTTACCCATTCTAATTAGCTCTTTTTGAAGTAAGTACTGTTGTTGCGAGGAGGGTGGTCATCTGCAAAATCTAGTGCTAGAGTACGAGGAAGTTAAATTTGATACCAACTCTTCAGCATTCTACACCATTTAAAGTTGTTATTCAGAAATGATCAATTGAAATTCAGAAAACATCAATTGTCTTTCAGATTAGTCAAGTTCATTTCAGAAATGGTCATTTCAAATTCAGTTAAGTCACATTTATTTCAGAAACCTTCAATTGTTTTTCAGAAACTGACAATTGTATTTTAGATTAATCATTTGTATTTCAGAAACCGTCAATTGTATTCCAGAAAATATCAATTGTAATTCAGAAAGGAATTCATTGAATTTATGAACATTTATCAACTTAAAAAACACTAAACTCTATGTATGTAAACAAGAAAATGAAACAATTTAAACGCCAACAGTCATGTCGTCCATGGCAATAACAGCTGCTTGGAAGATGTTGCTAAGCTGCGCTGCTCTAGCACTATCACCCCCAAAGATTGTTTCCTTAGCCTGGTCAATAACATTCTCCAGATATGCAGATTCAGAATGTTCAGTAGAATAGAAAGATTAGGTACCTAGATAAAAAATAAGGAAGTAGGATCACGCCAAGATTCTACAGCACCCTAAATATATATGAAAAGAAGGTTTTTCAAAAATTCATTCGATACAGCGTAGCACAAAAGAGTCAAAGATAGAGGATAGGCATTTATAATCAATCATCCTGTACTGAGCTATCAAATAAATCGTGGAGATAAGTAACACAGTGTGTATCTTGAATATGATATGTGATTAGTAGAGTACCCAAAACTGAATTATACGTATCTACATAAATCATTTTATGTACAGGGTGGGCAAAATTGGTGATACCTGAACTACAACTTTTTAACCCAACAAGATAGGGGAAAATGAATGTACCATTCATGTCGTCTTCTTTCGAGAAACTAATAATGCCATCAACTGCATTTCTCCATCTTCTTTTGTTTAAAGTTATAAACCAAAATTTAAATTTGGGTGATTTCAACTTTGGTCATTGTCTCCGCCCCTGTTTATGCTAGGACGTTGAAATGAAAACATTATGCAGACACTTTTTTTATAGCAATCCAGTGGCTTACTATGATTTTTTCCAACAGCTATATTTGCTGAGCTATAACATAAAGTTGTGTTTACATACGGATATGGACAGCTATAAATTTGATCCCCTATAAATATGATCCTGTCACGAATCCTGAAGAGTTATTTTATATACCTTCTGTTAAATTATTGTACCCTCTTTTATAACTGTATTAGTTGACCAACAGATTTATAATTTTTTTGTGTTGTGAGCATAAAGTTTATCTTTGGTTCCTCAAGGCTCAAACCGCACTATACGCATTATACAGTGACTGTATAATGAATACAGTGTGGTCCAACGAAACTTAACACCTCGATTTTCCGGCTTTGAAAAGAAAATGTTGAAAATCCCTCGGATCCGTCAAGTTCTGATTCAAGGGGTAAAATCTATTCTGCTCTTGCATCATCGTAACTGAAACTCCCAAACGTGGGTGAGCACAACCTGATTTTGATTTGAAAAGGGATTAGATGTATCATGTTGAAGATTTTATCGAATACTATTTGATCCTGAAATTTCGCATCAAAATTTCCATCGATATCGAAATGACAGGTGAAATAGTGGAAGAGTACTTATTCTTGTGATTAGTTTATAAAATGCTGAAAATGGTCACTATTCACCAATAATATAAGTTTTGCTGACGACATTCGCTTAGACTACTCATTATTTCTGGTGTAAAATGACGGCTTTCATTAATGATCCGAGTTTGGATAGTCCAGTAGAGCCAGATCAGGTGATCTGGGTGACAATCAATATGTCCCCTTCTTCCAATCCACGCGTGAGGAAAATTTTCTTCTAAGAACTGAGGCACCGGTTGAACGAAATGACGTGGTGCGTTATCTTGTTGGAGAATGATCGTTTGATGGTCTTCTGCATTCTCTAATACTTGCACAAGGCTGGATAAATAGAGGTCTCCAATAGATCTAAATAAATTTGACCAGTGAGATTACCGGGTACAAAAAAAGGGCCAATTATGTGATTTCCATAAACACTCGCCCAAACTTTCATTATAATCTTGAGGGAAGTTGAGTGTGCACTTCACGAAATATTTTTTGATTTTCATTCGACCAAGACCAACGGATATTCCGGCTTAGAGTCATTCGGGGTAACTTGGCGCAGAGGGTAAGTGTGCGCAGTATATCTCGACTATGCAATGTATGAAAGAGGGTTTCATTTGGGTGAAGCAAGGCGCAGAATCGCCAAATTAGTTTATCATAGGAGTGCGCCGTGCGACATTTCTTTAACTGTTTATTTGCAATCAATCAAATTCACTAGTTTTCTTGTTAATTTTTAGCATATTTGCAAATTCTGCCAGGTCCAAGTTCCGAGTCCGACAGTGTTAAACAATATTTTATTCGATCATGCGCATATTAATCTAAATATATAATAAAAAGCAGCTCAACTCTATAAGAACGTCAATTCAAATTTTGGCTTAATGGGGAAAGTGGGCGCATAGATTCATTATATGAGCATTTGTTCAGTGAGGAATAAATTATGACATTGTTGATTTTCTTGGTTAAGACTCGATCAATATTGTCCTATTTGTTCAGAAAAATATGAAGATCTACCAACAGAGGAATGTATCATGTGTTGTGTTCACCAGAAATGGTGGCACGAACAATAATGCAGTGCTTTTAAAAGGCGCTTCTGTATTGACAATAAACAGCATTTCTCTAATATTGTAACATTTTGATGACATTATTTTGTAATTTGTTCTGATTGTGTGGTTCACTAAACACTGCGTTCACTTATAGTCGACTCACTTTTATGAAAGCAGCCGGCTGTAAACGTAGTAAGGTTGACACCCATGAAATATCGTTTGGTATTTCTATGATATCGTTGATGTCAAAACTACATTGCCAATTCGTGAATCCAATTACCGTTGAGGGCGCTGCGAAATGAAAACAAACTTTGACGTTTGTCAGTACTCTTTTCGAGATTTGTACGGCCTAACAGAGTTTTTCTAGTAAATCAAGATATTTATCGGAAATATCGGAAGTGAATTGATTGATTTAGTTTCGTAAAGAAAGATCAACATTCTTTGGAAATACCTACTTCATTTGAAAGGGATGAATTGTGGAATAAAATCGAGCGATGATATTGGTGATCCACTGTACCTAGACACAAAATCCTATTATTTCACAGATTCTTTCTTGAATTAAACCTAGCTTATAATGTTGAGGTAGCATATACTGAGTTTGTGAAGTTTCTATTTAAAGTATTTCAATTCCATGTTATGATGCAGAGGTATTCCTCATACTGAAATCTCAAGAGACATAAATATGATTCGGCTCATGGAACAAGTTCTACAGATGAGAAAAAGCATTCATTTGGAAGTATGAAAATTATAAAATTGTATTTTTAAATCGTCAATTGAATTTAGCAGAAAACTCTCGCAAAGAAAAATCGTTTAACCTCAACTCCTGCCAGTTGAAAGCACTGATATAAATACCTTTTCTTTTCCAATATTTTTTCGGAATCAATATTTCTATTCAGAAACCCAGACAATAATCCCAATATAACATCTCCAAATAATGATAATAATACTTTGTTGGACAACGTGAGATAAGAAAAAACATGAGGAACAAAACTTGTTTTGACTTTGCAGTACTGACAAAGTAGTTTCGTAATTCAATCGGCAGAGGGCGTCTAGATTTTTGGATTCGCCAATTGCGAAAATGCCGAAAGTAGTTGACAAAAACAGAAAAAAGTATCTGGAACTACTTTTTTGAATTGGAATCGGCTCATCCTAATAGTGATCCTGATATTTTTCAATCCATTTATCAGACGGTATCTTACATATTATTCTATGTAACTATTTTATATTTATGCTCAAGGTGCGAAAGATATCATTAGGCACCTAAAAAATATTTTTGTACCATGAAAACTCACTATGAGTGATTAATCTGCTGATGGTTTAACTTCCAAACTGAATTTCCCATTTTGATGCATCCAGATAGTGAAGAAAAATATTGTTGCAACCATTCTTCAAAGAATATACGATGTAAATAGGCGCTCAACTAGTATCCGGACCACCCGCGGAGTTTGGATGCTAGTTTGATGAAGGTTATGAAAATGATTTAGATGAAATTACATTATTTTATTGCGAAGTGTGTGCAGTGTGACAATCTAATGGGCTGTTGGATATGAGAATACTGGTTCATTCCACAGAGGAATTGCTGCACAGCAAGCCGACAGGTATTTGCAGAAAACTCTATCCAAGTGTGCTCTCGTTATTGCACAATAACTGTGTTCAGTAATAACTTATATCCTATGGATTCAATGCCAGCCACCCATCTCGTTCCGAAAAATTGAGAAAGATGATATAAATTTTATACGCTAATGGTTGAATGCCTCTCCATTGGTTCAACGATACTAGAAGACTACACAATACCCAAGGGAGCGTTCTTCATCTCTTAGCAAATGACTTCCGAGAAGAAATAATGTCTCTTCTATAGTTAGATTTCTGACTTCTCTCATACAAGAATACCTTTTCCCATGACGTGCATGATTTTAACATTCTTGATAAGTATGCAGCCACAGAACGCAAATTGGTAAAACCTTTTTTGTATTTCAACGTTCCTTCTGTCAATATATCTATCTCGGTTTCTTTATATTTCATTTTATATTTTGTTCTCACTGTATTTTCTTAGGTGTTTGTCTGTGTTTTTTCTCATACATTTATTTAGGTCCGTGTATTCTAGTGTGTTGTTTGTCTTCTTTGAAGATATTCTTTCTATTTCTTTCTTTGTTTCATCACCTGTGTTCCATTATATATTTAAGTTGGTTGATAGAAAGAAGGACAAGTAATCAAAACAAAACTACTGATTGGAAAAACGCCCACTCTTTCTCTTTTATTCCTTCGCTTTGCAACTTTGATTGCTGATTGAACCAAATGATTTTTAGGTAAGTTTTCATTTAGTTGATGTTACCTTCGTCCTCATTAAGTCCATTTTTTGCCTTGTCTTTCCCAGAAAAACACTGAATGCGTCAATTTTCTCTTAGTTGATTGCGAACTATTTCCACCCATTAAGTTTATCTTACACCCTCTATCTCAGAAACTATCAGTAAATAACCATATTTCAGAAAATAAGACCATAAGGATGTGGCGAAATCCTCTGAAAGTGCTTTGGGGCTTAAGTTCATAGAAACATCTCCGTTCTATATCTAGCGATGAATTGCCAATAATCCAGCTGTTTTCTTCAGTTATCTCCTTTCAAAATTTGTGGGAGTATTCATCCTGTATATCTTCAGATGACATACATAACAACAGATTACGCACGAAGAGGCCACTTGTCATTTTCACTCCAGCGGCAACTCCATAATGTGTTAATTATAGCCATTTTGACAAAGAGTACATTGGCAGGTAGTGGTCGAACTCATTCTTCTGTTAAGGACTCTACTAATGTCATTACAACCGACTCGGTACACTTTCTAGAATCGAGGAAGTGGACGCATATGGCAAAACGTATTCCGCCATATTTGTACGTGTGGGTTGTCGATATTAAAAACGTCCACTAGGAAGAAAGTTCGTATTTGTTACAGGCCAAGTACACATCTGTATTCATTAGCTATTCCTAAGAAGACTAAGGACATCAGGCTTCGAAATTGTGTGTAAACTTAAGGTCTTCTGAAATGAGAATATTCAATACTCACGAATCGAATTGAATTACCTATATCCTAAGTTGTGATTATGTATATGAACATACGAAAATAATCATGTACAAAAATCCGAAATATTGCATTAAATAGCTCAAACCTGCGGCTTCGATCACGCAATATATCATTGTAAACCGCTAGTTAAGACCTAATTAGAATAATTCAAGGAAGAAATCAGCAGGAACTCAACAAATCTCACAATGAAAAATGAAATCGAAAAGAAAGCATCAAAAAATTAATGAGTATGTAACGAAAACCCCTCACGAGAAAGTAAATTGAAAACAAACTCCAATTACCGAAAGTCTGTCGCATGAACTCTAGAACGTTTTTTTTTTCTTGAAATACCAATTTCGAACACAAATATTATACAGGGTATCCGGGGAGTAACTGTACATACTCATACCAGAGATAGAGTTGGACTAGCTGATTACGGATTGACTATAAAAAATTAATTTCTGGATTTCCCTAAAAAGCTACAGGGTGATTTTCCAACTTCATGGAAATACTTAGACCATCATAAAATCCAAACTTATTGACGGATATTATTGAAACTTAGGAAGTTATTGACACATGCTAAGGTTGAGTCAGAAAGATATCAATTATTCCATTATTCCAGGGCCGGACTCATTAATCTCAATTTAAAGTATTCAGGGTACAAAAAACACTTTGTATTTCGAATTACAAATAATTGATTAGCTTTTTAGAAAGAAGCTAAATTATGCTCCAATTTTTGGTACCGCTCAAAGTTGTCACATCAACAATTATTTTTTTATGAATTTTTTAATTTGGATAAAGTTCGAAAATTGCAATTTATTTACCTGAACAGGACATAGTCATCTTGTGCAGGTCGAAAATAAATAATAAATTTTCTTAAAAAAGTCACTGGAGGTGAAGAAGACTATAATAGTTTGTTGGTATACTGGGTGTCCACCCCAGACGCGGATTTCACTCTGAGGGAGTAAATGGAGGTATTTTGAAAAAAAAATTGGTGATGTGTATAGGGTATACAGAAGCATATTTCAAAATTATTTTTGTGTATACTGGGTGTTCGACAACAATGATATAGACCAAAGTTACACTTCTTCCAGTGAAGAGAACAGCTGATGAACAGAATAATCAACTGTTGCGATATTTTAAGAAATAATGGCGATATGATTCGAAAGGCTGTATCCAATTTGAAAATTCGGCAAGAGAAATGTATACAAGCTGATGGTTTTCATTTCGAACCACTTTTGAAATATCGTTGACTCAGCAATTCATTCGTTCCTATTTTTATTTTTATTAGGTACTCTCTACTGTATTTTAGTTTTTTTCATTTGTTATTGTTTCGTTATTGAAGTGCTTATTTAAGCTCTGAACTTTTTTGTAAATTTTCTACTAATACATTCGCATTTTATATTCAGACATGAGATTTTCAGTTCTCTTCATGGTGAAAAATTCAAATTTTCGAACTTTATCCAAATTCAAAAATTCATAAAAAAGTAATTCTTGATGTGACAACTTTGAGTGATACCGAGAATTGAAGCATAATTTAGCTTCTTACTAAAAAACGAATCAATTATTTGTAATTTGAAATAAAAAGTGTTTTTTTTTGCCCTGAACACTTTAAATGAATATTAATGAGTGCGGCCCTGGAATAATGAAATAATTGATATCTTTCTTACTTGACCTTAGCATGTGTCAATAACCTCCCGAGTTTCAATAATATCCGTCAATAAGTTTGGATTTTATGATGATCTAAGTATTTCCATGAAGTTGGAAAATCACCCTGTAGCTTTCTAGGGAAATCCAGAAATTAATTTTTTATAGTCAATCCGTAACCAGCTAGTCCAACTCTATCTCTGGTAAGAGTATGTACAGTTATTCCCCGGACACCCTGTATGTACTTATGTATAGTTGTCACATCGTGTTGGGCGACATATGTGTGGATTGTGGATTGTGGCTTGGACGACATATGTATTTATCGATTCAGTATATAAGTATATAAAATATAGTTTTTAATTTATATTTCAATTACCGGAATGTCAATCATTTTTTCCGTTCATTAAACATCGAATCATTACTTCATAACTCAGACTGGCTGAAGTTATCTTACATAGCCTTGTGGCGTTAATCTGACATTATCGAATCATTATATTTATTTCTTATAAAAACTGATGATGCCTCACCCGTCGTAGATAGGGTGACAATTCAAAAACTTGCCAGGCCAATTATGTCACGACAAGGATGTTTTCAGAGCAAATTCCGGAACAGGTCAATTTTTATTCGGAGGGGGACATATTTTGAGCAGAATTGTAAGCCGAAATCTCCTCAACCCTAGGTGTAGGGGCTATCACACCTAAATTCTTAATAGGAAATTGGGGGTGAGATTTACCTCAATTGAAAGATCACCTTCTATTCCCTATTAAAAATGTAGGGGTGACAACCCCTACACCAAAGATTGAAGAGGTTTTGGCTTACAATTCTGCTAGAAACATGTCCCCCTCCGAATAAAAATTGATCTGTTCCGGCATTTTCTCTCAAAACATCCTTGTCGAGACATAATTGGCCTGGCAAGTTTTCAAATTGTCAGCCCCTGTAACTACTTCAAGGACTCGATAAAAATTTGCAAACCATAGTATTCATGTAGAGGGTCAAGTGATCTTTCAATTGAGGTATAGGTCACCCCTTATTCCCTATTGAAAATTTAAAAGCGATAGCTCATACACCTAGGTTGAGGAGGTTTCGGCTTACAATTCTGCTCAAAATATGTCCTCATACGAATAGAAATTGACCTGTTCCGGCATTTTCTCTGAAATCACCCTTGTCGTGACATAATTGGACTGCCATGTTTTCGAATTGACGATTGACACCCTGTATGATACATTCAAACAGAAATGATGAAAATGCAACTTACTGAAAATCCAGTAATGAAGGAGTTGAATTTATAGATACTTATGTTTATACACGGCTGTCCAGCAATAATTATCAGCTCGACAAGTTCTAGTGTTAAGAGGCTTGAGAGGCCATTTCTCACGCTCCTTGTTCAAACAGATTCGAAAACGTTTTAAGAACCAATATTATCCATATCATTGAGATTTTTCAAGAGCAATCGGTAAAATATAAGGTTCGCAGTTTACACAGTGTCACATAACATTTCCATTGTCTTCATACTTGAAAACTTAGTAAGTTATTACCCAAAATAGGGACAAAGATAATTTTTGGAAGTCTGACACTCGCGATTATAATACTAAAGATAAATTCCACATCAGGAATTATGTAAATACCTTCTGAGAGGGAAAAATTTTCAAAATAGCCCGAAATTTCAGAAAAAACTGAGCGCATATTGGTTACTATGTCTTTCATTCAGTAAATGAATTCATTCAATTTTGGAAAGTATTATTTTCATTTTGTATTCGTTATGTTTCCCGTTTATTTTCTTTCTATTCGCTTACATTATATTTTTTTTAAGTATTCCCTATATATTTTAACTTGTTAATATTACTTTATACATACAACACTCGATACAACATGACCATGTATACTGGGTATAAAAAAAAATTTTATAGGTAGAAATAAAGTGTTTTTTTCGACCTAAGGAATCTACTGCTAAAATATCTGTACGCGTCAAGTAATTCGAGGAAAGCAGACAGTTCAGTCATAGATTATCAACCTTCAAAATTTCATAACCTACTTGACAACGAATTTTTTTTGAGGCACGTCATGTCAAAAATGGAAATGTGAATATGGCATCACATAATCGTAGGATAGCTACAAATCCTTAATCCTTTGCAAGGCAACAATCTTATCATTATCAATAGTTATTTTCGTAAAATGTCACTTTTCTGCACGCAAAAAATAAAGACGGAAGACTTGTGGCTACTTCTGATAAGGCACTTTGCGTTGGTCCGATATTTTTTTTTTTTAGAAGTAGTCTCCTGATACAAAATGAAAGTACCTATTTACCTGTCAACAAAAAAAAAAACATGTCATATACATGTACAGTTTCCGATTGTTTCACCACTAGGACTAACGTTGTGTTTCGGAACAGCCTTTGTATTGGAGCATAGACAATATTGATTAATAAAAACAACTCCTTCATTGTCATTTCATCCTCTCAACGTTGTTAAGTTCATTTCTTCGAAATTCTAGTTGGAGTATTTCATTGTCGCACGATCCAAGAGGTGATTTCTGCCCACCATTTGGCAGATTCACATCGCGGTAGGCAAGACGAGCCAACCAACGCATCTCACACATCTCCGATGCACAAGGTGAAAACCGAGCTTGTAGGTGTTTCTTCGCTTATTGGCGTCATTAACGTAACCAGTAGCACAAAGTATAGAATCGAGTTAATGCAAATCGAGTTCTGTTTGACATCCCTAACGTTCGGGCATAAAGGACTTGAACGAACAAGTATTATGTAAGCAATAATGGCAACGATAAGTGGATATTACAGCAGATAAGAATGATTGCGGGGATTATTGCGTACGATGAGCTTCTTCTCGAACGAGTGTCAGTTATTGTTGACGAGGAGTAAATGCTCATTTTGATGAATACTCAGCTTCGTTCTGTTGTACCCGTAATGACCAATAATTCCTCGAAGCATCACTGGGAAATGGAAAAATAAAAACTTCGACATTCATTATTTCCGAGAATAGCTCTATTCTGTAGGTACAAGATTTTGTCGAATCGAGTTGAACAGAAAACCTTTCCAATCAATAATGATATATTTCAAATTGATAGTTTATTTCATTGCGAAATTATTGGGAAATAACCCATTACCATATCGCAGAGGGAAATAATGCTATATGGTTCAATGAATTCACCTACAAGTGTTCTTATCAATGATTGTAAAAACTACCATAAAAAATTCACTCAATTGAAGAAATTTGTGACCGACAAATATCAGGAAGTGTGTCGTCCTTTCAATTCTTCTAATGGGTGGATTATGAAGACTCGTATAATCTGCGAGTTGTTTCAAATTTTTGGTGAGCAAATTGAATAGCAGCTCTGTAATGACGAGAGCTAGTTAAAAATGGGGGACAAGTTTTCGAC